>NC_140068.1:108765348-109416766 GCF_964194135.1 Talpa europaea | reverse complement strand
GGCGGCTCCGCCCAACTCCGGGAACCCGGGAAAAATTGTGAGCTAATCAGAAAAGGCGGAAGTTCCCACCCCAGCGCGTCGCCCAATGGGACGGCGGCGAGCAACTGATGTGACCAATCAGGTACGGCACGGGGGGCGGGCTCGCTCCGCGCCAAGTTCGACCCGGGCATTTCGAAGGCGGGGTCGAGGCTGCCCGCGCGCTGAGGCTGCGCCCCTGCTGGTCCGGCTGCCTTGCTGTCAAACAGACGCGGGAGCGCCGGCCGGGCCTGAGTCCGAGCGGTCCGGGCCGCCGCCCCGGTTGGCACTGCTGGCCGAGGAGACCACTCCGAGACTTCACTGCGCGGTAGATCCGGGGCTGGGCCGGGGTCGGGAGGGAAAAGGCTGGGTTTACCTCGCACGATGCCCGGGAGCTCTTTCTCCTGGTTTTATCCCACGTAGAAGTCAGGAAGCAGGAGCTTAGATTCGCTTTGTTGGAGAACGTAGGGACTCGTTTGCATTGCCTTTGGAGGGGTGACAGTGGATTCGCTTCCCGCGATTCAAGCCGACTAGTTATGAGTGAGGGATTGGCCGGAAAAGACCGGAAGGTTACACTAGTTGGATAAGCAGATTTGACAGGAAGAAGCGTCTTTTTTCCAAATTACATTGCGTGACAAGTTAGTATTGCACAGAAGCAGAGCCCCCTACCCACCCCTACAGTTTATACTTACCCAGAAGCTGCCTAATGTGTTGCTGTCTTGCACAGATTGAAGGCTCCCGAGTATATGGCGTTCTGAGGACCCGGTTCGTTTAAGGTGTTCGTTTTTACACTGCGCCCCTGGGCCTTCCCCGAATTTATTTTTCCGTTGTAAAGCTGCTTGACACCAATTTTGCGTCGTGTGGTTTGGCTCCTTGCACTCTGAATTCTCACTACTGAGGGAGTGTGCTCAAAGCTGAAATTGCACAAAGCACAACTCAAGTTTGCATCGGATGGAAAGTGAACTTAAGCCACAGTGCATGGTGCTGGACTGGGAAAAGTGATGGACCAGTGAAGTGGAAGAGGTGGTGCGTCACGGCCACCGCCCATGCTGCCCTGCTTCCAGCTGCTGCGCATAGGGGGCGGCAAGGGCGGTGATCTCTACACCTTCCACCCGCCAAACAGAGCTGGGTGCACCTATCGCTTGGGCTGCAGGGCCGACCTGTGCGATGTGGTCCTGCGGCCCCAGCGGGAGTCTGGTCTCATCTCCGGAGTCCATGCGGAGCTGCATGCTGAGCGAAGGGGCGATGACTGGAGGGTCAGCGTGGAGGACCATAGCAGCCAAGGTGAGCAGTGAGCAGAGCAGCCTTGCGCCCGGATAGCTGCAGTTCTGAAAATGATTAAGGGGCTCCACAGGGCCCTAGACTCCCTAGCAGCTTGGGTGTACAATTGTAACGCAGATCTCCATCTCCCTACCCAAAGCGCCGTGTGACCTCTGTACTTGGGCTGATGTTTAATGGTCCCTGTTTATCTCATACAGGGCCTGGGGTATCATCGGGTAAGTATGGAGGCTGGGGTGGAGAAGAGTTCTAGAGTCCTTGGGAACCAAACTCAGACTTGACTCAGTTTCCAGCTTTGCTGAGGGACCTTGTTCCTGTCTGCAGGCAGTTATATGTGGAATTGTGTTTCATGGTCTGGGCAAGTATCTTACTCCCTGACTAGGACAGTTAACAGTCAGCCTCAGAAGACCTGGGTTCACATCAGAGGTTTGCCACAGGCCCCAGGTGAAACCTCAGGCCTATCACTTCACCAGATAAAATCTAAGGCTTTATAAAGTCTGTTTGGGGATTGTTGTGATAACTGGAGTATCCAGCATCCATTTGGTGCTTGCTATAATGAACCAGGCACTGATTTAAAGTACTTTGAATATTGGCGAACATGAGCATGATCCCCATTTTACAGACAAGATAAATTAGGCACGAAGTGGCCTATCTTGTCTGGGGTTAAGTGGTAGAACTACGATGTGAACCCAGATAATCTGAGCTATGCTGATGGCTGTTGAGTTGGATCCAGGTGAAGAATGTCAAAAAATTGGACCTCAGCAGGGTCCAAGGTAACAGAAGAAATGATTTCCTGCCAAAGTGCCCTAAGGGCTGGGGGCATAAGAAAACTAAAAGTGTTCTTAACTCTGCAAGGAGCTTGGGATATGTCACCTGCTGAGGGGCTTTGAATGTGAGAAATTGGTAACAGGAGTGAAGTTCTTTCCCATTTCCCCCAGAAATTCAAGTGAGTTCATATTTCTTTTCTCCTAACTTGTTAATCTTTTTTTCTTTCTGGTCCCGCCATCAACAGGGACCTTGGTCAATAATGTTCGACTCCCAAAAGGTCACAGGCTAGAGTTGAGTGATGGTGACCTTCTGACCTTTGGCCCTGAAGGACCCCCAGCAACCAGCCCCTCAGAGTTCTACTTCATGTTTCAGCAAGTTCGAGTCAAACCGCAGGATTTTGCTGCCATTACCATCCCACGGTCTAGGGAAGGAACTGGGGCTGGTTTCCAGCCCATGCTACCACCCCAGGGGGCTCCACAAAGGCCCCTCAGCACCCTCTCCCTTGCCCCCAAAGCCTCACTGATCCTCAACTCCATTGGCAGCCTAAGCAAGCTCCAGCCCCAGCCCCTCACCTTCTCCCGGAGTGGAAGTGGGCCACAGAGCCAGCCTGTACCCACTCCTCCGGGGGACACTGGGACCACTCCTTCTGCCCCACCCCCAAGGAATCGGAGGAAATCAGTTCACCGAGTGTTACCAGAACTGGATGATGAGAGAGAGGCTCCAGAGAGCCCCCCACCAGCCCTTGTAGAGCCAAGGAAGAAACTCCGTTTAGAGAAAGCCCCACTGATATCCGGTGGGTAAGTAGAGCTTCATCTCTGTATCTCACTGCCTTCTGTTTTTAGAGACTGGCTGGGAGGTGGCTGTCTTTTGAGGGGATAAGGATGTGAGATGGACAGAGGTAGCACAGGAGGTGCTGGAATGACGAGGCCTGGGATAACTCTGCTAGCCTGCCTCACCAGCAGTCTGGTGGTGTTTCACTGATTGTTCAGGGGCAGGTTCTAGGCTTCTGTAAGTTTCCAGTGACCCTGGTTTTTGTGTCACTTTCTTCAGAAATCGACGTGGGCGACCTCGGAAGCACCCAGTGAGCATCCCCATGGCTTCCCCAGCAGTTGGGGTTGGGGAGCCCTGTGCAGCCCCTTATTGCTGCTTACCCCAAGAAGAGACAGTAGCCTGGGTTCAGTGTGATGGTTGTGATGACTGGTTCCATGTGGCCTGTGTTGGCTGCAGTATCCAAGCTGCCAGGGAGGCCAACTTCCAGTGCCTAGGGTGTCACGCTGGCATCCAAACCTAAGGCCCACTACCAAGTCAGAGGACAGAGCTAGTGACCTCCAGGCCACGGGTGAAGGTGAACCATGGGATGCCAATGAGTCCTAAGAAATGCCCTCTTCTTCCCTTGCCTCCCCAGGAGGGAATGACTACAAGGCAAAGACCCATTGCTATGGACGTCGACTCAAGGCCTAGGGAAGGCACTCATGGGCACTGCGACAGAAGAAATGGTTTCCTGCCAAAGACCTTGCTGTTCCCAGGAGGTTGCCACTGAGCTGGAAATTCCTAGTTACAAGCTGTAGGTCCTTGTTGTCATTTGGACACTACAATGTCTGGCCAGAGCACCATCAATGCAGAGGCCACACCTGGGAGGATGTAAGCCCCTGATGAACACAAGAAAACCTGGACACAGCATCAAAACTGCCCTGGGGAAATCCTGCCCTCAACTATGACTACAACCTGGCTTTTCTAGCTTTGCTTTTGTTTCCAAATAAAGAGCCAGCAGCTTTATTCACACCTAGGTATTTACTTTCTGTGGGCCTGATACTCTCTTGAGAGAATGGACTTGGTGAGGTATTAGTAAGGAAATGGGCAGATGAAGCAGACAAGGCAGAGAAACACGCAACAGCTCATTGTACACATATATGGAGTGAGCCAGAGGTGGGAGACCGGAAAATGGATTGGGTAATGGAGGAAAACAGACCCACTGCCATTAAAATAAAGCAGCTGAGACTTGGGTCACGTTTATGAGAATGACAAAACTAATTTTACTAGTACTACCAGCCAGGAGAAAATCTGGTCAGCCAATTAAAACAGATGCTGACCCAGCCCAGTGTGGGCCAACCTAGCCCATCCTTGAACCTCACCTCTCCAGTCACAAATCGTACACCACTGTCCTTCCTTACTAAGAAAGTCTTATCTAGACCTATTTTTTTTTTAAGTTATTTATACATACCAGAATTGGGATACAGGCCAGAGGTGTGGGGGATGAGAAGATTGACCAGAGACAGAGTTGGGAACAGAACAGGTGGATCTACTGAAATACACTGCTGAGGGGAGCAGCAGGCGAGGCAGGAGAGGCCTGCTGCACCATGTGCATAGCTCCCAGGCCGGGGATCGAACTCATGCTACAGAGGCTACAGACAGCTTCATAGTGCTGGGTCTTAACCCCTTGCGCCACCAGGGAGGCCCCTATCTAGACCTATTACAAGCTACATGATCACCAACCCCCTCCCACCCCTACCTAGACTTACCCAACCCAAGTCTTTTTTTCACATCCAGACACAACTCCAGAGCCAGGACTAGAATATGGGGGTTTGCTGAGTCAATCATGGACAAGGAAGGCAAAATCAGAAACCAAACGGGCCCTGGTATCAAGAAAGCAGAAGGTGGAGTTTCTGGCATTAGTGCTTTCCAAAAAAAAAAACACGAGTATTTAAAGACTTGATTTCTTAGCAAAGCCAGAGGGCTTCCAGTGGAAACGGGAAAACAAAGACCAGCTCCTCATAGGGCATGGGCCATACATACAGTAACTGCACCTGTGGGCGTTGAACTCAAATTTCCCCAGAACCTCACGTTACAGACCCTAAGAACTAGCTCACATCTATAAGGATCTTTGACAAAGAAAGGGGTTCCAGTCCCAGATCTCCCTCTGACACTGTGATTTTTAGCAGGATTTCTGGGTCACTCAGTCTCCCCCTTACCTTCAGTAACCAAAGGATAAACCAGTCAAAAATATCCACCCACTGTGTCCCAGGCTTCTTTATTTAAGAACAAAGTGATAGTGATGTGGGGATTAAAATCAAGAACTTCACCTTCCCTCCAACAAGGTCCCCCAAACTCCCTGCCCCACACCCTTTGTGTTCCCAATTCCTTTTTTTAGTGAATGAAAACGTTATCCCCAGAGCCCTGGTATAAACCCCAGGGTTTCTTTTCTCTAGCTCTCCCCTTTCTCTGCCCCCCACATTCTTGGGAAGGGGCAGGCACCTCAATTTGAATGCATGGGAGAGCCCAGAGTGGTGACAGACACAGAGGGAAAGGCTTCACCCTCAGGGAAAGGGACTGAGGAATACAGTGTAGTGAAGTGAGGGCTCCCATAGCCTGGGGTACCAAAATGGGGCCCTGGTGCCAGAGGAAAGGCTACTGGTCCTCCTGAGAAAGGAGACCCAGTAGCCTCAAAATCCTCTCGTTGCGAATAGTCACTGCTTGATCGCTTTCCCTTCTGGCGACGGTTGCAGAACCACACTCGGACCACCTGGAATGAGGGATGCAAGGGAGAGGGGCGCTTTTGCACAGAAGCTCCGGGCGGTGGGTCTGGCCTGGCTTGGCCATTTCACCCAATGCTAGGGAAATGGGTGTGGGGGCTGGGAAGGAGACGGGGGCACTCACATCCTTCTCGAGTCCGAGCTGCTGGGCGATGTGGCTGATCTGCTGCAGCGTGGGTTTCGGGCACTGCAGGAACATACTCTCCAGGTTGCCTCTCACTCGGTTCTCAATACTAGTGCGCTTCCTCTTCCGGGCCTGCACGAGGGTCTCTGCCTTGCATATCTAGGTGAGTGGGGAAAGGGTGGGGGGGCGACAAGGCAGGACATGGGAAGGCAGGCTTCGAACATGCTGAGCAACAGCACTAGGGACCAGTGACTCAAGGGGAAGTATGCAAGAGGGCTTTAACTAAAGTATCAGAGCCAGGAGATAAGAAAGAAGGATCCAGAAGGGTAGGTGCTAAGACCAGTGCCTCTGAACCCTCTTCCATAGAACTGAGGAATGATGCACTACTGCCTTCAAATGGGGGAGCTGAAAGCCAGGATGGAAGCAGTGGGAACTGGGGTGTAGGGGGACTCAGTGGACCTGTGCACCCCTCCCTCCTCACCTCTTGTAGGTTTTCATTGTTGTCAGCTTCCTCCACCCACTTCTGTAGCAGGGGCCGCAGCTTACACATGTTCTTGAAACTAAGCTGCAGAGCCTCAAAGCGGCAGATGGTTGTTTGGCTGAACACCTTCCCTGGGGTGTTGCAGGTGTTAAAGAGAAGCAGGTAAGGCAGCAGACAGGGTCCTGGTAACCCCAAGTCCCAGGACCTCACCACTCTTCTGCTCACAAGATCCCACACCAGGGTCCCACTTCTTCCCAAGGGGAACTCAAGGCCCAAGTACTTGTCTCCCTCCCTCTCTACCCTCTTTATGGGTGAGGGCAGGGTCTTCCCATGAATCCCCTCCCCCTGTTCCCTCCCTGAGGAAGGTAGGCCCAAGGTCAGGACTGTTCCTTCCAGGGGATGTGGTGGTTGCGTTCGATAAGTTGGAACATGCTAAGGGGGACCCACCAAAGAGAACCCCCAGGGTAAGCCCCACATCGGCCTGGGTGTATCCCAGGGTGATCCTCTTCTGTTTCAGCAGCTTGGCAAATTGCTCAAGTTCTTTCTGTAGAGCTTTGATGTCCTGGGACTGCAGTGAAAATGACAGAGGCCGTGTAAGAACGTAAACACACTGGAATGGCGTGTTTCCCATTTGGGAGCACCTGACTTGTGACCCCAAGCGATGGTCAGTGGGAATATCCATCTCCAGGCTGCCCACCTAACACCCAGAAGTAACCTAGGGGCCTCCCTGGTGGCGCAAGCAGTTAAGCATGAGCACTATGCAGCCATCGCAGCACAACCTTGATCCCTGACCAGGGAGCTACCCACATGGCACAGAAGACCTCTCCTGTCTCTCCCGCTGCTCCCCTCAGCAGTGTTTCCAGTGATCTGCCTATTCTGCTCCCCGATGTCTCTAGTGGATCCTCTCACCCCGCACATCTCTGGCCTGCTCCCCAGCTCTTATATGCATAAAATAAATCTTTAAAAAAAAAAAGAGGGCCTCTCTGGTGGCGCAACGGTTAAGTGCTGGGCTGCAAAGCTGCCCGCAGCCTCTGCAGCGATCCCCGGCCGCGGCGAGGGTCCCACATGGCACGCAGACCTCTCCTGTCTGCCCGCTGCTCCCCTCAGCAGTGTGCTTTGTCAGTCTGCCTGTTCTGTTCTCCACTCTGATGAATTCTCTCACCCTCCCGCGCTTCTGACTGTACCCAGTGCTTGTATAAATAAATAAATAAATCTTAAAAAAAAAAAAAAAAAAGAACCTATATCCAAATATCACCCCAGAAATGAGCCCATGGGGATCGGCAGAGCGCTGTGCCAGGTGGGCAGACCCTGTCCCATGAGAACTCCAGTCAGGAAAAGAAGGGTGCTCCAGCCCATCTGTTCATTCACCAAAAAAGGGCATTTACCAAGTTGCAAAAAAGAAGTATATTTATCAATTAACAGCAAAAAGCTTTTTCATTTCAAATATTACCCAAAGTGTGAGGGAGTTTTGAAGCTAGAGAACCAACAATACTAGTCACTCTAAATTTGCTCAATTCAATACTGTCCTCCTCAGCTTGCTTGTGCCCCAGCATGCAAATATATACACAAATAGTCTACAGAGATAGGGTCATGGCCTCACACTGCCCCAGCATGCAAATATATATACAAATAGTCTACAGAGGTAGGGTCAAGGCCTCCCTGGTAACACAAGGGATTAAGTCTCAGCACTATAAAGCAATCCTCAGCCAGGGAGCTGACCCACATGGCACAGCAGACTTCTCCTGTCCTCTCCTGTCTCGCCTGCTGCTCCCCTCAGCAGTGTATTTCCATGAATCCACCCGTTCTCCTCCCCACTCTATCTAGTGAATCCTCTTCACCCTCCCTGCACCTTTGACCTACACCCCAGCTCTTTTATGCATAGATAAATCTTTTTTTTTTAAAAAAAGGGTCATAAGAGGTGGCAATAAAGTGCTTTGCATATAGTTGGTGCAATGCTTAAAACTGATTATCCCTGATTTTCACTGTTAACCACTGAGGATATTTACATCCTCATCAGTCACTGTGCCTCCCTGTGCACAGACAGCTACACACAGTAGACAAAAAGGCTTGTGGAGTTTTCGTTCAGACATGGAATTATCCATTATGCTAGTAGGTTTAAGAGCTATGGGAAAAGTGAAGCAAGGTAGTGATAACAGGGAATGGGGTGATTTGTATTTAAAATTTCAATACAGAAAATGAAGGCAACATTTTGCAAATTTATCCCCTAAAGTGTTATCTATGTAAGGAAATCAGCGAGTTACACTTCGGTATGTTACAACTTATACACCAAATTAGTGATAATTTTGAATAAAGTTAGAGGTGATGTTTGAGCAAAGGGAAGAAGCAATATGGAAAGGTCTTGGCGGGTCCCCAGTAAGAGCAAGGCCAGCTCTGCTGGAGCAGGGGGAGTAGGCTGGGGAAAGGAGAGCGGGAGGAGCTGGTGAGGCAGGAGCTGAGCAAGGAGCTTCTGCAGATGTTGCAGTGATTTTCTTACTCAGTGAAACGGGGAGTTGCTGAGGGATTTTGTGGAATGCAATGATCTGGATTCACACATTTTAAAATGTTCTCTTCAGCTGACATGTTGACCACAATTTAGGGAGCCAACTGGAATAATCCAGGCCTAAATGATGTAGGCTGGGACCAGGCAGCATTTGTAAATGATCAAATAAGGCTATGTTTCCAAGGTAAAGATAACACTTTCCAAAGGATTGGATGTAGGATTTGAAAGGAGGGAGGGTGACTGCTTTGGGACTTGGGCTACTGAGTGATGGATGGGGTGGAGCCGCTCGGGGAGCTATCTAAGGAGGTAGAAAATGTGATAGTATATAGTGTCAGTCACGTCTATGGGTCTTTTAAACTCCTGGGCGTAAGAGGGGAAGACAGATAGATAGGGCACTTGTTGTCAGAGCCCCGGGGCACGACAAGGAAGGCCAGAGACCAAGGGCACAGAAAAGGCAGCCCGGCCTTGGTGCCATCCTGCAAACCTTAAAGGGGTACTGCAAAGTGTGATCGATCACATCAAATTCCAAGAGGCTAATTTCCATTCCCAATTTCTGCTCAACCAATGTCTCAAACCTATAAATAAATTCCTCGGTTGTCCCCTACTCGGCATTACCAAATTCCAATTTGGGGATATAAACAAGGTAAACCCCAGTTCAAATCTTAGCTTCATCATTAAGCAGTTAAGACCCATGAAATAGGCCAACAATACCTCCCTAGGAGATTTTGTGCAGGTTAATGAGGTAATGATGTAGAAACCCAACACACAGTCAGGCACTTAGGAAATGGACCACAATTGGCAGCCATTATTATTCAAGACTCAGCCATCACCTCCTAGGAAGAGTCAAGGGCTACTTGGTCAGTCAAAACCACTCACACCTCCTTCTGTGAAGTCTAAAGTCTTAGTACTTGATCTCTAATTGCTTGCACTTGTCTCTAGGAGGACTGAAAGACACATCCTTAAAAGTCCCCAGCCCTAGTGGACTCAAGACGATCCCTTAGCAGAGGCCACCTTGAGGAATGGCCTGGACCCGACTTTTTCCATCCTTCTTCCCCACCCCCCAACCCGTTCACAACCTAAGGAAATATGGCTGAAATCGGTACCCCGGCTCTTGACAAGGGGTGCCAAGGGTGTGCACTGAACACTGGGGAGATTCACTGGCACCAAGGCAGAGGTCAAGGGAAGACAAGCCCTAAACTTGTCAGCAGATAAACCCAACTCCACAGGCGCCCAAAAAGTAACTATTAGAAATCAGTCACATTTAAAAAAAAAAAGAAACAGTCACACCCTGGACTTTCAGGAACAATAAGTTGGGATAAGCACTGTTTTTACCCTGAGGCCATTCTTCACCCTAAGGCCAAGATCATAGCTGATAAAGATCAAATTTTCAATGAGGGTCGGGGTGGAAGGGGTTCAGACCCCAAACTGGGCCTGGTGCTGGGCTGATACTGAATGAGGGGACCCTTGGTCAGGCCTAGGGAGCGAAGGGGACCTACTTTACAAGGACGGGTGGAAAGCAAGTTTAGCCCCAGTCACCTTCCTATTGCCCCAGGCGGCCCTGCCCACGCCTGTGTTTCTCCGGTTCCCACCTTACCCCTGCCCTCAGGACTGCCTTGGGTTTTTTCGGTTGCCACACGCTCCTTTTTACCTGGGGTGTCCCTGTGCTGCTCCCTTCCCAGGTTCTAGGTCTAGGCGGCTGCAGGCGACCACTTCCCCAGCCTCCCATCCCCCTCCTGCCAGCCCGCCACCCCCTGCGCCCCTTGAGGTGCACTTGCCTCCTCTGAGTTTTGCTCCAGCTTCTCCTTCTCCAGCTTCACAGCAACGGAGGGGGCAGCACCGGGCTCCGGGGAAGCCCCCTCGGAGTTGCTCTCCACTCCGGCTCCTGCCTCAACCTCGGGCTGAGGGGTCTCCAGGCTGCCTTGGGGCACGAGCCCCACTCCAACCTGAGGTCCGCAATACGCCATCCCTCCGCAGAAGTCGTAGGGAGTGGGGCACGGGGGAATCCCCCACACCTCAGCGCCTGGCCCAACCCCCGGCCCAATTCCTGACCCACCAGGAGGGCCTTGGAAGCTCAGCCAGGCCCGAGGGTCAACCCAGCCTTGCTCAGGCCCTCCTGGCCCATCGCCTCCACCACCCGGCGGGGGCGAGAAGGCGAAGTCAGAGGTTAGGTGTCCCGCCATGGGGAAGGAAGGCGCCCCAAGCCGGGGGCCCGGTAAAAGAAGGGCTCTCCAAGGGACTGCTCAACACCTCTCTCCCTCCCCAATCCCACCCACTAGCCTTGACCTCAGGCCCCGCCCTCTGGATGGGTGGAGGAGAGGGCGGTGGGGGTGGGAGAAACTGAGGCGAAGGGTGTTTGCCTAGTGGTGGAAGTTTTATCTGTGGAAGGGGAAGGCCTGGAGCTCAACTGGGCTCCTCTCTGGGGCCAGGCCTCAGCCCCTAAGGCCCTTGTCACAAGTGCCCCTGGTCCTTCTCTTCCAACTTCCAACAAGTTGCCTGGCCCTCTTCCTGGCTCTGCACACCTCAGAGCTGTCTGGGCAGTCTGGGACAGCTCCTGTAGGTTCTGCAGGATCCCGGGTGTTTGACCCCTCTCCAAAGACCCTACCACCCCACAGCTCCTCAAATTCATATTGTGTCTGTGCCAAGTACAGCTGGGCTAGCTTCCTTAACAACCACCCTTTGTGCCTCCAAGACAGGAACCTAGATATTTACAACTGGTTACTGGCCAGATTCAGTTACCCCAAAGCAGCAGAGGCCCAGCACCCATCTCCCAGCCAAGTAAACTCTACCCCATCTCCAGGGGCAGATTGCCAGACAAGGTTTCTCTTCCATATCCTTGAAGGCCTTGCTCTTTGGAGCCCCCTCACCTACCAGATTGCTAACTTCCCCCTTACAGGAGCCAGGAGCTGGACAGACTGAGCCCGACTTCTTCAAGCATTGCCAGACAGAGGAATCAGCGCCCCCCACTGTGGACCTGCATTTCAGGTTCCTAGCCCCCCACTTCAGGGACCAGTATATCTAGTACCTCGCAGGCCTTTTCTCCCTCCCCCACCTCCCCTGCCGGGATCTCTAGCCCCCAGGTGGAGAAAGTCTAGGAAGGAGAAAAAAAATATCTGACTTCAGGTTCAAAGAGGATTGGGAGGGACTGGGGGAAGGGGCAGGACAATGGCCTTGGCTGGACAATCCCAGTCCCCAGAGGGGGCAGCTCTAACCCTAAACAAGTGCTCAACCCTTGAATGGGCCTGGATGGCTCCCCTGGGGACAGCTTCCTGCCCCTCAACACCCTCCACCCCAACCCAATCCCCTCACACAGAATCCCCCTCAGTGTGGCTAAAAGAGCTCCAGCAACACCTCCCCCTCTTAAGTCCCCCTCAAAGACTGGGCCTCAGACAGGGCCCCCGCTGGGAATCAGGTATCCCGCTCCCCTTCCTCTGGAGGACTTGGCGTCCAGCCTTACCATCCACCCCTCCCCCAGCACCCCCTGGCCAAAAGGATGCACTTGTTTGGGGGGGCTGGCAGAAAGAAGCAGAGGAGGTACAGAAGGGTTTGGAGAGGGGGTGCAGGAAGCCTGCCCTAAGCTCTCCCACCAAGCCTATTTTTCTGGGCCTATCCTGAGTGTCCTCAGGGCTCAGCTCACACTGCTGGCTTAACTCTCTACACTTTGCAAAAGAATAGCTCTCAGAGTGCTGGCCTGCAAGCGGTGATGTTTGTCTGCTCCCACAACTTGCCCTAAATAGGCGCTTCTGGGGAGCTCCTGGGGGGCTCTTGACCTGAGTCCTGAACCTGTGATGCTCGGGTTTGGGCCCTTCTGACTGTGCCGGCTGCTTCACCTTGCCTGTACCTGTGAGTCTGGAGCCCGTTGCTTTCCCCTTTGAACCTATCACACAGCCCGTTTCTGTGCCCATCTGTGGGTTTTTTGTGGGTAACTAACTCGAAACAAGCATTTCTTTTCCTGCATCCCCCTCCGTGTCCACTAAGCTTGCATTTCAGCACTTGACAGAGGTCTGTTCAAATCCAAGGGATAGGAGAGCTGGATTCACCTCTAAGCCACTCATTTCCCAAAGGTCAATAGATGAAGGGGCCTGGTGGGGGTGGGGAGCTGTGCTCTGGACAGTAGGAGCCCCTCCCCAGCCATGCCCCCACCCAGGACAGAGCCATCAGGGCACCTTTGTCATGCATCTATCTGCTGTCTGCCATGAAGACAGCCTCCGGAGTGGGGGAGGGGCAGACCTAGGAAATCTCTAACCCCAGAGCTCTGGCTTGCTATCCTCCAGGCTCCCAGAAACCCTTCTCCGTGCCAGTCCAGAGAACCTGCTGCCCCTGTCTTCCCAGTGGCTCCGAGGACATCTTTACCAATTTCCCCACCCAACATCAGCCTTTTGTTTTTTGGACTACAATTTCTAGTTGCACTAAGTAATATGTTTTTGGTGGAAGCAAGAGGCCCTTTGCGGAGAGAGCCAAAGGAGGGGTGGGCGCGTGGGTCCCCAGTGAGACCTCTGAGCCAGGTCAGTCCTGTGCTTGCCTGTGTCCCAGAACTTTATTTTTTTTTAACACTTATTTTTTTTTAAAGATTTATTTTTATTTATTTATTTATGCAAGCACTGGGAACAGTCAGAAGCCCGGGAGGGTGAGAGAATTCACCAGAGCCAGAGCGAGGAGCAGAGCAGGCAGAAGGACCGAGGTATACTGCCGAGGGGAGCAGCGGGCGGCAGGAGAGGTCTGCGCACCATGTGGGACCCTCCTCCTGTGGCCAGGGAGCAGCCGGGGATCGAACCAGAACTGCAGAGCCTGCGGGCAGCCTCGCAACCCAGCGCTCAACCGCTGCGCCACCGGGGAGACCCAACACTTATTTATTTATGTACACAAGAGCTGGGGTACACACCAGAGGTGTGGGGCATGAGAGGATTCACCAGAGACAGAGTGGGGAACAGAAAAGGCAGATTGACCAAAGTACATTGCTGAGGGGAGCAGTGGGCTAGTCAGGAGAGGTCTGCTGCGCCATGTGGGTAGCTCCCTCGGTGGGGATCGAACTCGTGCTACAGTGGCTGCAGACTGCATCATAGGTTGTGTCTTAACCCCTTGCGCCACCAGGGAGGCCCCCGACCCCAAACTTTAATGGCAAGTTCAGTGTGGATGTTAGGGAGAAAATGATGTCCTAAAGCTATTCCATACAGGCTTTGTGGACTCCACCCCATAACATGGAGAGCAGCTCTGGGCTGGCAATGGCTGAGACCTGCTCCCCTTCCCCTTCTCTTGCTCCTCTTGGGCCTGAAAGGTAGGCAGCTTCACTTCTGCCCAAGCCAGCTTTGACCCAGCCCATGTTGTTGGCCACCTGGACAGTGGAAGCATGGTTGAGTCCTCAGACCTGGCTCCTCGAATCTTCTATGATCTCCTGGGTCTTAGAGAGTCACTAAAAAACCTCAAGACCCCAAAACCAGTTTAGGATTGAGCTCACAAATTTGCCATATAAATGTTTATTTATTTTTTACATCATTGTTCATTTTTAAACAACATTCCCCACCCCATATACATCTTTATTATAGTGCAATATCAAGGCCATTCACAAAGAAAAGTGCTAGTGACTGGTTACAAAGCAGGCCTGAGATCCACGGAGAGCAGGAGAGCTCACACTCCACTCCACCCCGCCCCACCCCCACCCCCAGCTCAAAGAAGTGCAATGGGGGCCTTGCTGCTGTCCTCACGGGGCCTGGGCACGCTGTGTGGCTGGAAAGCCAGCTGAAAGGGCTCCATGGGACCAAGGGACGCTCCCTCCACAGCAGGGAATCAGGCCACTTCTGACTTCGGGTTCTGTCAATCTGAAGGCAAAGAAAGGGAAAGAATGGAGACGGCCGAGGAGAGGAGGGTTTAGGTTTGGCCCAGATTGGGAAATTATCTTCCTTAATCTCACTGCGTTCTAGTGCTCACTGTAACCCCGCACCCCTGCTAGACAAAAGACCCAGATCTCTCCCGCAGTCTGCAAACTGTACTTCTCCCCAGTCCAGACATCCTTACCTCAAATGGAGGAGTCTGGCATCTAATTGTAGTCTGTGGGGAGACAGAGGTGAGAGTTTGAGTTGGGGAAGCAGGGAGGAGCCTGAACAAACCAAGTCTGTACAGCAGACAGGGCAGGTTCTGGCCCTGAATCCAACTCCCCAGCTGCTGGCACTGCCCCCCATGCCTCGGTTTTCTCACTTAACAAAGAGGTATTGGACTAAAGGAATTCTTATTTTCCTTCCAAACTGGACATGAACTTGCTACCTCACCCCATCCACCCTCCTATCTACCCTTGCACTTACTTGACATAGGAATATAGATTTCCCCCTGTGCACCTGTGAGGAGAAATTGGGGTTGGGAGGGTGGGGAAGGAGGCACACAGTGAGATGCTGGCCCAGGCTTTTCCAAACCCACCTCCCACCTCTAAGCAGCCTTCCTGGGAAATCGAGTGGGTTTTCCCCTAAGGTGTAATCAAGACACGCAGGAGGAGTTTGGGGCCAGTTTTGACTTGTGCTCAATGCTTGGGAGCTTATAGGAAATACACTCCAGGAAGTAAAACTAATCATGAAAAACAGATGAGAGAGAGAGGTGTGAAGGAGACAACCCAGGCCAAAGGCTAGAGAGGAAGCGGAAACCCTAACCTGTCCTTACCCTTCACATTCCCTCGGTTGCTTTTTAAATCTCTGGGACCAGAAGCTGCTCAGGCGGGTGTCATACCTGCCATCCTGCCCTGCTTCCACTTCTTCCAGAGGAAGGTGACTGCAGCTCCCACAGTGACCACTACAGAAGCCACGAGCCCGCAGAGGATCCAGAGCGGGATCTGCTTTGAACTGGAAGGCTCTGAAAGATAAGGATATGTGAGTGGCTGACAGACCAGTGGATGCCCCCCCTTTCCCTGGGCCACCCTGGCTGCTCATCTCAGGCCCCCCCCACAGAGCCCCCTCTTGGACCAGGAGCTCAGCCAGGCCAATCAGCTTCTGCTCACGTCAAAGGGCAACTCAGTGGGCTCCTGGTTCTGAGTATTCTCACCCCCCACCCCGGGAGCACCCCCCAGGGATTCAGGTTCAAAGGCAGTCCATCTTTCAACAAGCTGAGGGATAGAAGCCAAAGCCCATATATTGGAAGGGGCTCCTTACTAGGCTCTGTAGAGGGTCGCTAATGGGACAGAGACCCTAAAGACCTTCCAGACCAAAGGAGACTTGCCGCCTCCAGTCTTGCCACACTACCATGACCCTCCACACCAGGCCCAGATGCCACACAGGTGCTATTTATACTGCAGTCTTGGTGACTTAGTCACACATTTCCATGCCCTTGAGTGCCACGCCTGGGTCAGAACTTGAACACCAAGTTGAGAAAGGGCTAACCAAATTTGTGTGAAAGAAGCAGAAGGGGGCAACCCTGGTGGTGCAGGGTTAGTCTCAGCACTATCAAGCTATTGCCAGCTATTGGCATGAGTTTGATCCCCGGCCAGGGAGCTGACCCACATGGCACAGCAGACCTCTCCTGTCTCACCTGCTGCTCCCCTCAGCAGTGTGTTTCAGTGGATCCATCTGTTCTGCTCCCCACTCTATCTCTGGTGAATCCTCTCACACACCCCCGTGCCTCTCGACTACCCCCCAGTTCTTGTATGCATAAATAAATCAAATAAATCTTAAAAAAAAAAAAAAAAGAAAGAAAGAAGTAGCAGGTTAGGCCAATCAGAGAAGGAATGTGCTGGCAATGGATACAGGTAACGCCATGGAGATTCTGAGGCTGGCTGAGGCCTGCCCTCCCACTGTCCCATGATGCCCTCAGCCTCTCTACCTTCCCCACTGCTCAGTCCCACGCACCTATCACTGCTATCTCAGGCCGGAGCCCTGCCCCAGCTTCTAGGTATTTCGGGAGAGGGTAGAGGCAGCTCTTGCTCAGAAATGACTGCTCCTTTGCTGTCTCCCCCTCTGCAGTTCGGCCTTGTCCTGGGCTGCTTTTGCTGGAATTGAAAGACTCCAGTGTGCTGAGAAGGAAGTCCTGGCCATCATAGCTGTACTGCCAGTGTCCCAGGCTGTTCTGGTTCCCCGGCAACTCGCAGACCACCTTGGCCTTCAGGGTGTGAGACTCTGAAATGCCAAAGCATCAGAACTCCAGTTAGAGGAGGGCAAAACAGCTGCCTTCCCCACCTCCACCCCACTTCCCCAAATGCCTGGAATTCCCTTCTCCACTGATAAAGCCTCACTCATTCTCCAAGACCTCTCTTCTCCCTCATGCACATCCCCAGCAAAGTCATGCTGCACCCCACCCTCCAGCCCCTGCAGAAAGTGGCTCCCTCCTGCACTCCCAGCATGTATGGCTCATGGTTAGCTATATTCCGCACCACAATGAGCCCCTCGAAGGCACAGGTTCCAACATAGCATCCTGTTGGAATGTCTGAGCCAAGGCCACTGTTGTATAGTTGAACCTCTCTAAGCCTCACTTTTCTGAGTTTTACAGATAATAATAGTCCTCAGCTTTAAGATAAAGATCACAGGTGAGGACCTCCCCGGTGGCGCAGTGGTTGAGCGCTGGGTTGCGAAGCTGCCCGCAGCCTCTGCGGCGCCGGTTCGATCCCCGGCTGCTCCCTGGCCACCAGAGGAGGGTCCCACATGGTGCGCAGACCTCTCCTGCCGCCCGCTGCTCCCCTCAGCAGTGTACTTCGGTCCTTCTACCTGTTCTGCTCCCTGCTCTGGCTCTGGTGAATTCTCTCACCCTCCTGCGCTTCTGACTGTACCCAGTGCATGTATAAACAAACAAACAAACTAACTAAATAAATAAATAAAGCATGCCTCTATTTAAAAAAAAAAAAAAAAAAAGATCACAGGTGATAACACATGCCAGTGTCAATGTAAAACCTGCCCATAAGAATTCAAGAACTGGGCCTCCCCGGTGGCGGAGCGGTTGAGCGCTGGGTTGCGAAGCTGCGCGCGGCCTCTGCGGCGCCGGTTCGATCCCCGGCTGCTCCCCGGCCACCAGAGGAGGGTCCCACATGGCGCGCAGACCTCTCCTGCCGCCCGCTGCTCCCCTCAGCAGTGTACTTCAGTCCTTCTGCCTGCTCTGCTCCCCGCTCTGGCTCTGGTGAATTCTCTCACCCTCCCGCGCTTCTGACTGTACCCAGTGCATGTATAAACAAACAAACAAAAAAAAAAAACAGCAAACAAATAAATAAAGCATGCCTCTATTTAAAAAAAAAAAAAAAATTCAAGAACTCATAGCTGCTATTGTATGTCTCTTATTGCTATTGTATGTCTTTTATTGACACAACAAACAGTGCTTACAAGACCCTCAGATGTCTGCTAAATGAGCAAGAAAAAAAATAATGTAGGTGAGAAATATACTCCACTTGGAATCCTGACAGGGTTTTCTGGGTTCCTATAAGTACCATCGGGGAGGCACTGTGTCAGAAAAAGACTAGTTAGGGGCCTCCCTGATGGCCTGCAGGTTAAGTCTCAGAGCTACCATCACAAAGGCCCACTCTGAGGGCCTGAGTTCAGGACCTGAGTTCGATACTCTATCAGGGAGGTGACCCACACGGCGCAGCAGACCTCTCCTGTCTCGCCCACTGCTCCCCTCAGCAATGTATTTCAGTCAGTCCGCCTGTTCTGCTCCCCACTCTGTCTCTGGTCAATCCTCTTGCCACCACCCCCAGCACCTCTGGCCTAGTTCTTCTACATAAAAATAAATATTTTTTAAAATATAAAAAAACTAGTTATTTCCCAGACCCCAGATTTGAAAACATTGACTATGATTTTTTTCAATTGATGAGATGGCTTGAAAGCCCAGACACAACAGGAAATGCTCTAGCCCGATATCCTGAGTGGGGGGTGGGGGGGTCTTTTTTTTAAAAAAAGATTTATTTTTATTTGTTTATGCATACAAGAACTGGGGTGTGAGCCATATGTATAGGGGGTAAGAAGATTCACCAGAGACAGAGTGGGGAGCAGAACAGGTGGATCTACAGAAATACACTGCTTAGGGGAGCAGAGGGCAAGACAGGAGAGATCTGCTGTGCCATGTGGGCCAGCTCCCTGGCCAGTCAGGGACTGAACTCACCAGGCATTGAACTGGTGCTGCAGTGGCTGGCAATAGCTTGATAGCACTGAGACTTTAACCTCTGCACCACCAGGGAGGCCTGTGAGGGGGAGACTTATACTTGTGTCCTACCCTTTTCAATACCCAATAACCAACATCCAGTCTTTTTGGCAACTGAGTATATAACAGGGTTGGAGTCAGGGATGAAATCCCCCAGACAGAAGGAAGAAAAGAAGTCAGACTCTCAGTGCAGGGGGGCACTTCCAGAGTCCCCAGCATAAAGCCTGGCTCTGGGCCTAAGGAACACTGGCCGGCCTACGAGGAACACCAGGCTCCCTATCCCGCCTCACCCATCACCTTGGCTCTGGTTGTGCTGCTCCATGATGCTCCTGAGAATGATGACAAGGTACTGGGCTCGGGCCTTTAGTCTGAAAACGAGCTTCTCCCAAGCTTCCGGGTTCTTGGACTGGGCCCAGGGTGCCCGGGGCTCTGCCCATCTGCCCCTTTTGCAGCACCACAGGAAAGGCTGGTCATCCAAGTAGCCTGAGAATTCATAAGGGGCTTGCCCAGGGCTGGGCTGCGAAAGAGCAATGAAGTCATAGCGCATAGAATGGGTTGCTGAGGGGAGAAAAAGATGGCAGGGTTATCTCCTCCATCAAGGGATATGATCCCACCAGATTCCTGCAAGAAGGCAAAGACTGTTTTTTGGACACCCAAAGGGTGGGTCAGGGGAATGGGGAGGGAAACTCAGGTTTCCCTGTGGGATCTCACAGTTTTCAATAGTAGCGGCTCCAGTATGAGACGCCCGCACCTCACCTCACTGCTGAGGGGAGGAGCGGGCGAGGCAGGAGAGGTCTGCTGCACCATGAGGGTAGCTCCCTGGCCAGCCAGAGATTGAACTCGCCAGGGATTGAATTTGTGCCGCAGTGGCTGGCGGCTGCATCCACCAATGTCCTACCTCAAATTCAACACAGGCCAGCTGAGCATATGCTCATAGTCCCCACCGTCGGCCAACCTTGCCCTTATCCTACATTCCTGGAAGGCAACACTGTCCAATCCACCTGCTTACTTGAGCAAGGGCTGAGGAGTGGTGGGAAGACGACCCTGATGCCTGGGAGCTTCTGGAGCAGCACCAGGAAGCTTTCCTAGTAGCCACGGCACAAAATGGGTCACAGACCACAAATATGGTGGTCAAATATAATCTGCACAGTGATGAACAAAAGGAGTACAATGGGGTAGGCTCACATGTCGGGGCAAGGTGGATCATACAGCCTGAATTCTCGGGTATGTGATATGCCTCTGTCCTCTCCAACTGACCCTCCTGAATGGCAAGCCCCACTTATTCAGGGCATCATGAATATTCAGTGCCCACTTGATCCCTTTCAATCTCACGTCACACAACCATGTGCCACTTATCTATGTGGAACATGTCTCCCAGAGGCTAACTTACTTATCTATAAGTAACGCATGTGCTCCTTCTAGCCCATTTGTTTTCTTTCTAGCACAACTGGCTATTTCCAAACAATCAGCAAGAAGCTTGCCACAGGTGTTACCCTAGACTGCTGCCTCCCTCTGCACCTCCCAGTTTCAATTACCAAGCCAGGTCCTCCACTAACCCCCCCAAACCCCCCACCCCCCGCCCCATTTCTCTGTCCTGCACATTTTTCTCTGCCTCCACCAGGCAACCTATAGCATGGGTTGCTTGGATTATACTCAGTCTTCCCATCAGATTTCTCGCCCTTCAGTTTTAACCACTTAAAAACTATCCTCTTTGATATCATCAGAGTGATGTATTCAGAAACACATCTGTCTGCACAGCATTCTGCTGCTCCTTCAAGGTTGACCTTTGTCCCAGGAGGACATCCCAGCCCCTGACAGGCTGACTTCTCCGCCCTCATCTACGGCCACTCCCTGCCTTCTCAGCCCTGGGGGAACAGGAATGTCTGAGCAACTGTGATCCCGGCTGCTGTTCCATCTCCCTGTGCCTTCCTGAGGCTTCCACTCTCTCTCTTCTCCCTTCTCCTGTAAACCCTTCTCCTGGCCTCAAACCATCTACCAGCTGCTGTACCCCTTTATTTCAGAGATGACCTCTGACCCTAAGAATTGTGGCTAATTCACAACTCCCCTATCCCCCCATACCTACCTCTGTATGTCCCTAACAGGCTGCCCCTTTTCTTGTTGAAATTGAATTCCTGGGGGGCCTCCCAGGTGGTGCATGGGGGCAACCTATGCAGCTGTCCGCAGCCTCTGCAGCACGAGTTCATTCCCTAGCAGCCGGCCGGGAAGCAGCCACATGGCTTGCCCGATGCAACCCTCAGCGATGTGCTTTGGTTGGTCTGCCTGTTCTGTTCCCCACTCTGTCTCTGGTGGGTCCTCTCACCCCCCCACACCTCTGGCCTGTACCCCAGCTCTTATATGCATAAATGAGTAAATCTTAAAAAAAAAAAAAAAAAGAAATTGAATGCCTGGGTCTCACTTGATCCCTTGGTTGTTCTCCTTCAGCCAGCAAAGAAACCCTTTCCTCAGTGCCAGTCCCTCAGAGCTGTAGGAGGGTAAAATGCAGGGTGCCCCAAGCTTGCAGAGCCAAGGGTCACCTGGGTTGTTTCCAGGAATTTCCTCTCCAGAGTTGATCTCAGGAGGGTTGAGTGGGGCCCAAGAATCTGCATTTTGGGAGCCTCCCTTTTAGCCTAGGGGTTAAGTCTGCACTACCACTGCTGGTGGCCTGAATTTGATCCCCTGCCAGGGAGCTAACCCACAAGATACAGCAGACCTCTCCTGCCTCACTCACTGCTCCCCTCAGCAGTGTATTTCAGCAGATCTGCCTATTCTGCTCCCCATTCTTACCACCACCACTCCACCCCAGCATGCACCCCAGTTTTTCTATGCAAAAATAAATGAATAAAATCTAAAAAAAGAAGAAGAAGAATCTGCATTGAGCAAGCACCTCATAAATGGTTCCTTCTAAAAAAAAAAAAAAAGATTTACTTTATTTACTTATGCATAAAAGAACTGGGGTAAAGGCCAAGGTGCTGGGTGTCAGAGTGGATAGGGGTTAATATGAGTATGAGAAGATTCACCAAAAATAGAGTGAGGAGCAGAACAGGCGGATCTACTGAAATATACTGCTGAGGGGAGCAGAGGGCTAGACAAGGAGAGGTCTGCTGGGCCATGTGAGTTAGCTCCCTGGCCTGGGATTAAACTCCTGCTGCAGTGGCTGGTGATAGCTTGATAGGTCTGAGACTTAAGCCCTACACCACCAGGGAGGGCCCTGGATTGATTTTTTTTTTTAAAGATTTGACTGAAATACACTGCTGAAGGGAGCAGCGGGTTAGTCAGGAAAGGTCTGCTGTGCCATATGGGTAGCTCCCTGGCGGGAGATCAAACTCGCACTGCAGCGGCTGCAGACAGCTTCATAGGTTTCCTCTTAACCACTTGTGCCACCAAAGAGGCCTGATTTTTTTTTTTTCTTTAAGTAAACAGTAAGACCAATCATCTCAGAATAGCATCACAAAGAGAGCTAAGGCCCTCCAACACCCTTCCCCACAAATAGTACTGTCAGGTGGCTACCCTGCTTTTTAAACAAAAGATGAGCTTCTACTGTTATGTTTCCTCAGATCTTACTATGGTCTTGGCCTCAGCATGATGCTGATCTGACAGGTCACCAGCCACCTCTAAATGTTAAATCCACCCACCCTTTCCTGGCCTGGGCTCTCAGCAGCCTGTGACCCTGGGTTTCTTTCCCTCCTGTCACTGTTCAGTTTGGAGCTGACTCCTCTCCTCAAGCCTCCCTACCTAGCTCCACTCCTATAATTTTCTGGGTCACTTGCTCAAGCCCTGTCTTCTGCTCATTTTACAAGTTCTGGCTGGAGAAAACCCGTCACCCCTGAACCTCTACTCACCTTGTGCTTGCAGCTCCCACCTTCTCTCCTCCACACTGATCCTCAAGGGGGCTTTTCCAAACACAAGTGCCATTGTTTTACTGCTCTGTCTGAGATCATTCCATAAGCCTCTCCCCATTGCCTTCAGAAACACCCAATTTCTAGGCCTGCTCCTGTGTGACAGGTCCTTGCCCGGGATTCAGACCTGGTTTGACATCCCTCACTTACTGACATAGCAGGAACATTAAGTAAGGGACATTACATGACTTCTACGCCTCCCTCTCCATCCTTAGCCTGGGTAAATGAGATCTACCATGGATGGAGATGGCTGGGATTCAGGAGTTTATGTTAAAATATACCTGGAGAGGGGGCCTCCCTGGTGGCACAAGTGGTTAAGCAAAGCATTGTGGAACTATCAGCAGCAACTGCAGCATGAGTTTGATCCCCGGCCAGGGAACTGACCCACATGGTGCAGCAGACCTCTCCTGTCTCACCTGCTGCTACCCTCAGCAATGTATTTCAGTCAGTCTGCCTTTTCTGCTCCCCACTCTGTCTCTGGTGAATCTTCTCACCCCCCACATCTCTGGCCCACTTCTTGCATGCATAAATAAATAAATAAATATTAAATATATATATACCTGGGCCTCCCCTGGTGGCGCAGCGGTTGAGCGCTGGGCTGCGAAGCTGCCCACAGCCTCTGCAGCGCCCGTTCGATCCCCGGCCACTCGCGAGGGTCCCACATGGAGCGACAGACCTCTCCTGTCTCTCCCGCTGCTCCCCTCAGCAGTGTGTTTCGTCCGTCTGCCTGTTCTGCTCCCTGCTCTGGCTCTGGTGAATTCTCTCACCCTCCCGTGCTTCTGACTGTACCCAGTGCTGTTATAAATAAATAAATAAATCTTTAAAAAAAAAAAAAAATATATATATATACACCTGGAGAGGGCCTCCCTGGTGGCGCAGAGGGTTAAAGCACAGCACTGTGAAGCTATCCGCAGCCACTGAAACACAGTTGGATCCCTGGCCCACCAGGGAGCTACCCACATGGTGCAGCAGACCTCTCCTATCTCACCTGTTGCTCCCCTCAACAGTGTATTTCAGTGGATCCACCTGTTCTGTTCCTCACTCTGTCTCTGGTGAATCCTCTCACCACCTCTCCCCCCCCCCACCTCTGGCCTGTGCCCCAGTTCTTGTATGCATAAATAAATAAATCTTTAAAAAAAAAAGAGATGGTACTCCTGCTCAGGTAAGTTCTGAGTCAGCTGTGTCTTCCCACCTGTCCTCCCATCACTGAATGTCAGCCACCTCCTCTCCAGTCTTTCTGCGCCTCCAGAGATAGAACCCACTCTTCTTTGGGAACCCTAAGACCCTATACATTCTGCTGTGACAGCATTTGTAACATTCTATGCACTGATCTGCACGATAAAATTTGTTGTTGTTTACCAGCCCAATACTGGTAAAAGATCTGATCCTATTCATCTTTCATCCCTCACATCCTAAGCAGGAAGTAGCTAATCAGGGAGGGGTTGTGGGGTGAGTTGGGTGGGGTGTAAAAACCAAACTGATAAAAAATTAACTTTCTCTGTTCCTTCCTATCATGCTATTCTGAAAGGCAACAGGTCTCCGTGCAAACTCACCCCTCACCAGCCTCATCTCTCAGCCTTGGCAGCCTCCTCTCCCTGGTCCTCCCTGGTTTGGCTCCCTCATAAAGGCCACAGTTGGGGTATCGTGGAGGGGTCTGCACAAGCAGGCCCCCACGAGTAGAGGGCCCAGAGGCACCACTGGCCTCTGGCGGTGGGGATGGGCGCCTGGCTGGAGGCAGGGAGGGCAAGTCTCTCTGGCTGTAGGGCTTCGGGGCTGGGGGGCTGCAGGGGGGTGGCGTGGCGATCAGCAGGCCTGGAAGGTGGAGCGGGACCCCGCACACCCGTCGCCCCGCACTCACTGGCCTGGTTTCCCGAACCAGCCGCCCCGAAGAAACTCAGCAGCAGGACGAGCGGGCCCTCGGGCCAGGGGCCCAGCATGTCGCCCGGGCCCCGCATCAGCCACAGGCCGCACCCCGACCGCGCAGGCAGAGCGCCCCGGGCCTCGCCGGCCGCGCGTCCGGAGAGGCTCCCATTGGGCGGGAGCCGCTGGGGAGGCGGCCTTTCCCTCCCCTTGAACCCCATTGGGCTAAATCTACAGGGGCGGGTCTGGCCACCGCAGACTGGAAGCGCCGTTTTGGTCCAAACTTGACTTCGGGCCTCTGGGCTTGAGTTCTTCCTGCGTCGCTTTCAGATTAGGGCCCTTCTCATGTTCAGGCCTCACCACGCCAGTTCAGTATTATGTTTTCAAAAATCTGCTCTCGTGTCTGATTTCCTAGCTCTGACTAGCCCAGCTTACAAATCAGGGTCATTGCAAGACTGTCTTTTTTTTTTTTTTTTTAAAGATTTTATTTATTTATTTATACAAGCACTGGGTACAGTCAGAAGGGCGGGAGGGTGAGAGAACTCACCAGAGTCAGAGCGGGGAGCAGAGCAGGCAGAAGGACCGAAGTACACTGCTGAGGGGAGCAGCGGGCGGCAGGAGAGGTCTGCGCGCCATGCGGGACCCTCCTCCGGTGGCCGGGGATTGAAACCGCACTTTAGAGGCTGCGGGTAGCTTCACAGCCCAGCACTCAACCCCTGGGCCACCAAGGGAGGGCCTGCTTTTAACCTTTTACGTGTGGCATTAAGTGCATTCACGCTGTTGCGCAACCGTCACTAAGGAGCATTTGATGTGTATGCAATTTATTTATTTTTTTTTTATAGAGGCATGCTTTTATTTATTTATTTATTTTATTTGTTTGTTTTGTTTATACATGCACTGGGTACAGTCAGAAGCGCGGGAGGGTGAGAGAATTCACCAGAGTCAGAGTGGGGAGCAGAGCAGGCAGAAGGACTGAAGTACACTGCTGAGGGGAGCAGCGGGTGGCAGGAGAGGTCTGCGCACCATGTGGGATCCTCCTCCGGTGGCCGGGGAGCAGCTGGGGATCGAACCGGCGTCGCAGAGGCCGCGGGCAGCTTCGCAACCCAGCGCTCAACGGCTGCGCCACCGGGGAGGCCCTGTGTATGCAATTTAAATTACTAAAGTCATCCGGGCTTCTTGTTACAGGTGAACAACTCGAACTGCCATAAAAGTTAACAAGTGGCTGCTCTCACCGTCAGGAGGCGACCGTGCGAGGGACTGTCTGCTTCGTGCCCTCCACTGTGTCTTTGATACGTGCCCATATTCAAATGCCTAAGCATTTTGTTTTGTGCTCCATTTTGTTTTGTGCTCTCTCACGGATAGACTAATACTATTCGCAGTATTCTGCAGCGCATGCACTTCTCTTTCTAAATGCAGGTTAAACTCGTTCCTGATAATGCAAGTAGTCCATACTGTGGATGTATCAGCATGTGTCTAGTCTTCGCTTTTTTTTAATTTTTTTTTTTAAGATTTATTTATTTATGCATTCAGGAACTGAGGTGTAAGCTAGAGGTGCAGGGGAGGGGGTGGTCAAAGGATTCACCAGAGAGAGTGAGAAGCAGAACAGACAGATATACTGAAATACACTGCTGAGGGGAGCAGTGGGTGAGAGAGGAGCCGTCTCCTGCGCCATGTGGGTTGTTCCCTTGCTGGCAGGGATCTGGGATTTAACTCCTCCTGCAGTGGCTGGACATATCTTGATAGCACCATGCTGTCTTTAACCCCTGTACCACCAGGGAGGCCCCACTTTAAAAAATTTTTTTTTCTTTTTTTTAAAGATTTATTTATTTATGCATACAAGAGCTGGGGGTACAGGCCAGAGGTGCTGGGAGAGGGTGTGTGTGAGAGGATTCACCAGAGACAGAGTGGGTAACAAACAGGCAGACTGATGAAATACACTGCTGAGGGAAGCAGTGGGCCATACAGGAGAGGTCTGCTGCATTTATGTGGGCTGCTCCCTGACTGGCCAGGGATCAAACTCCTGCCGCAGGGGATGCAGATTCCCTCTTAGAGCAACCCCTTGGGCCACCAGGGAGGCCCTAAAAAGATTTATTTATGCATACAAGACCTGGGGTCTGGGGGTAAGGGCGTGAGAGGATTCACCAGAGACAGAGTGGGGAGCAGAACAGGCAGACTGATTGAAATACACTGCTGAGGGGAGCAGTGGGTAAGACAGGAGAGGTCTGCTGCCATATGTGGGTTAGCTCCCTGGCCTGGGATGGAACTCAGGCCTTCAGGGTGATGTTGCTGAGACTTAATCCCTCCACAAGCAGGGAGGCACTAGTTGTCACTTTTTTTTTTTAAGGTTTATTTATTTATGCATACAAGAACTGGGGTACAAGCCAGAGGCATGGGGTGAGAAAGGACCCACTAGAGACAGAGTGGGGAACAGAACAGGCAGATTGACTGAAATACACTGCTGAGGGGAGCAACAGGAGAGACAGGAGAGATCTGCTGCGCCATGTGGGTAGCTCCCTGGCCAGCCGGGAATCGAACCTGCGCTACAGAGGCTGCAGACAGCTTCATAGTGCTGCACTCAACCCACTGTGCCACCGGGAGGCCCTAATTTTTACTCTTGATGGGCATTTGGGTGGTTTCTAGTTCAAAATTACAAATAAAGCCAAAAACAAACATCCTTATGTATCTTAACTCCAAGTTTATTTCTCTAGAGGTATCCCACCTGCACTGCTGGGTTGGTCGGGTGGGGGAGGGGGGTGGTATTTTTGTTGAATTGTCAGATTATGTTCACAGTGGAAGCAGCTCCCACTCTCCACAAGTGCCATTCTCGGGAGTGTCCTTTTCCCGGTGTCTTTATGAGCGGTAGATGTTCCAGCTACTCAGTTGAGTGACTTTTTAAAGGGTTGGCAGGTCAATTTGGATTTGTAAATAGACCATTTAATGAGGTTGAAGTGGTAAGTTTCTCTTTGCCTCCAGGAGGTTTCCTCTCCCCTGTTAACTCAGCCATTATCCATCATTTTCTGGGGCCTGTCGGTGGCCATGGCATGCATGGTGAGCACCCTCAGCTGTCACCAAGGCCGTGAGAGGTTTGGAAGAGGCTCAACCTAGGAGAAGTGGGGTGGACAATGATAGACTCCAGATGACCTAGTCCAGTGTCCTGGGGGACTGGTCCTTTCACCCACTTGTCTTCCTTGTTCTAGAATAAGTTTGCTCATTCCTCAGGGGGACCTGAAGGAATTCAGTCAAAAAGACATTATTTATGGCCTCTCTGGTAGTGCAAGAGGTTAAGCACTGCACTATTGCCAGGGACCAGTGTAGGGTAAGGAAAAATATCAAGCTTTTCTCCCGCCATCAGGATAGATGAAGGAACCCTGTGATCCTGAATGCATGCCTGATGGTGGGCACCTGGAGTGGGTACACCTGGGCTAAGACTGCTTTTAAGGGCGGTGTCACGGGGACGCCAGGAAAAGCCGAAGCAGAAGCCGAAAGAGAAGTCGAGAAGCAGCAGAACAAATGCTAGAGAGCCCAGATAGAGTGAAGACTTGCTGGGGGCTGGGAGGCCAGCCCCCCCCCCCCCCCTAGCCAGCACACCTGCCTGCCTTATGCCTGGTGAACCCGAATAAAAGACCTGCAAAAAACCACTGAGGGCTCCAGGACTCCTCCTTAACCTAGTCTGCTGGATCAGAATATCTGCACTGTGGTCTTCCTGCCCCTACAATTAGTGTAGTTGGCAGGATGATCCATGCAGACGGGTATGGAGCCCTCCGAAGACCTGGAGGGACTAAGGAGTAATAGACTATTCCTGTGACGACACTGGAGGCATCATGGCAGAACAGGAGAGGGACAAGATCCAGGAGCTACAGAACAAGACCTGGCATGAAGGAGACGCCCGAGAGAACCAGCCAACAACACCCGAAAGGACCAGCCAACGACCCCTGAGGCAGCAGAATCGTCGGGGAGGAAAGGACCACGATTTGGAGCTCGCCAGTCCTGATGCAGGGAGAGGCCAACGGACTTCGACTGATGGACATGGGCTGATGAACTTGGACTGACAATCCCGCCAGAAGGTGGAGGACCTTGCAGGTTGATATGTTTTGGGACCCTGAGGGTGGAACAGTTTTGTTTGTAAACCCCAGAAGATGGGAATCTGGGGGAGGCCAGTGGGCCTTGATGGCCAAAGGCAACCTGTGTATGCCCAGCATCTAGACAGAGGAGAAAAGCCAACTGAGAAGGCAAAAGCTGGTACTGATGCTAAGTTTGGGAAGCCCTGAGTAGCTGATAAGCAGCCTGAGTATGCTGAAGACCTGTGAGTCTCATAAAATCACCTGTGGGTGATGCCCTGCGTGTTGTCGGGTGAGGGTAAGGAGCTGAGGAACCCGTTCTTGGGGGATGGGTGGGGAACGTAGCTTGGGGTGGAGCCCAAGCCGCATGAAGAGTTTGGATCTCCGACCCATGTGCTTGTGCAGTGGGTTGGCCTGAGTGCAGGGTCTGCGAGTCGCATTGGTGGCTATGAAATCCGAGTGTTGGAGCGACTGCAGACAGAAACCCTGAGGGTTGGCGATTACCCCCAACAGAATAGAATCGCCAATCCCAGAGCTAGTGCATCCTGGGGGTGGATGCTGTGTGTGGCTTGTAGCCGAGACTACAGCCAGAGAAGGCCAGGAAGCCTGACAGCTCCTGGTGTGTTACAGTAGATGCCGTGAGTGATTCCCCTCCCTTGTATGAGCAGTGCCTTCGGCAACAGATTTGGTGGCTCATCTGCTGATACCAATAATTGTCTTTTGCACTAGGTTGGGGCCCTACCTGGACTTATTTGTGTTCCATTGTATTTTGTTATATTGTGATGTATTTCATTTACTTTGTGGGCCATGGCTGCAGTGTTCATATTGCCAAGAGACATGTGTTTATGATTTGTATATAGAGACTGATAAAGACTATATGGCAGAAAACCCTGAGGGGGTGGAATGTGGGGTAAGGAAAAATATCAGGCTTTTCTGCCCTCCCGCCATCAGGATAGATGAGGGAACCCTGTGATCCTGAATGCATGCCTGATGGTGGGCACCTGGAGTGGGTACACCTGGGCTAAGACTGCTTTTAAGGGCGGCGTCACGGGGACACCAGAAGAAGCCGAAGCAGAAGCCGAAAGAGAAGCCAAGAAGCAGCAGAACGAACGCCAGAGAACCCAGATAGAGTGAAGACTTGCTGGGGGCGCTGGGAAGCCTGCCAGCCTCCCAGCCCCACCAGCCAGCACACCTGCCTGTCATATGCCTAGTGAACCCCAATAAAAGACCTGCAAAAAACCACTGAGGGCTCCAGGACTCCTCCTTAACCCGGTCTGCTGGATCAGAAAACCTGCACTGTGGTCTTCCTGCCCCTACAACCAGCCTCCAGCAAAATGTCCTGTCAGGGGTTCCTGAAAGAATGAGACCCTAGGCGACTTGTAAGGGGCTGAAACTTAAGGGCTAAGGGGAAGAGGATGAGGCAGTGAGGAGACACTGACACTGGATGAGGTGCAAGTATCTTCTGCCGAGAGACTCAGCAGGTCTTTATTCATTTTTAGTAATAAGAAAACAATGCATTATCATGTGTAAAGCAGAGACAATCAGAGTATTCTAATTCCCATGCACTACTGGCTCCTACAGGTTTCAGCTAGACGGTAGCCTTCAAGGTTAATAGATGAAAAACCAAACCTTACACTAAAACTTATTATTTCAGCTAGACAATTACCTAGGACAGTGGATAGCTGCCAGTACACCCCTATCAGCTAAAGCCTAAGCATCAAAAGACTCCTCTATTCATATAGCCTTCAGCTGAAGACCAACTGCTTCTCAGCTATCAGAAATTTTTTCTACCTAGAAACTCCTTAACACAGTTAACTTCATTTAAAACTTTCCTAAGAAACTTCTGAAAAAGCAAAAGAAGGACTTACTATAATTGTTGCGCTGGTTTGCTTGTCAGATATGTACAATAAATTGTCTCCCATTGTCAAGTGGGCCAAATTGTTTAATAACTAATTTCTAAACAGATGATTTTCCGTGCCATTTACTTGCAGTCTACTGATATATATAATTTATTGCCTAATGTACTTTTCTGATAAATTTTTCTCTTTCTATGACAAAGAGCAAAAAATAAAGGGATGTTAAATCTTCAGCCCCATGGTGTGAGGCACAAGGAATCTTCGGCTCCACGGTGTGAGGCCCTTGAGCTTCAGCCCCACAGTGTGAGGCTCTTTGAGCTTCGCTGCTTGCCATTGTCTTATCTGGCTGAGGTATCAAGGCCTCCTGCAGCACACTATGAAGCAATCCACAGCCTCTGCAGCATGAGTTTGATCCCTGGCCAGGGAGCTGCCCATATGGTGCATTAGACCTCTCCTGTCTCTCTGCTGCTCCCCTCAGAGTGTATTTCAGTAGATCTGCCTGTCTTGCTCTCCACTCTGTCTCTGGTTCTGAGTCCACCCTGCAAAAGCTACTTGTACAATATCCTTACTCTCTTCCCCAAGTCAGCCCCAAGCAGATGGCATCTGATAGACTGAAAGGGAGATCCAAAGAAGTTTGAAAGCTTAAAAAAAGATTCGTATGCTTTAGCAATTAACAGGGCAGAATATTTGACTTTCAGACCATAAAAACTTGGGGGTGGTCCTTACCTTCAAAGAGTCCACAAAAAGAAAATATACATTTTTGAAAAATTACACAAAAATGGGGGGTTCTATTCTAAAAAAGACATGACAAAATGAGAATTCCATTGTATTCTTATTTACTCAATCAGTGCTATATTGATGGACTTTGGTTGAATGCAGTATTTTTTAAAAGATTATTTTTTTAAAGATTTATTTATTTATACATACAAGAACTGGGATACAGGCCAGTGATGTTTGTGTGTGTGTGCGGGGTGGTGGGGGTGGTGGTGAGAAGATTCACCAGAGAGAGAGTGAGGAACAGAACAGGCAGAGTGACTGAAACACACTCCTGAGGGGAGAAGCAAGCAAGCCAGGATAAGTCTGCAGCGCCATGTGAGTTGCTCTCTGACTGGGGATCGAACTTGTGCTGCAGTGGCTACAGGTAGACTCACAGTGCTGTGTCTTAACCTGTTGCCCCACCAGGGAGGCCCTAAAAGATTTATTTATATATGCATACAAGAATGGGGTGTAAGCCAGAGGTGCTAGGTGGGGGTGGTGAGAGGATTCACCAGAGAGAGTGGGGAGCAGAACAGGTGCATCTATTGAAATACACAGCTGAGGGGAACAGTGGATGAGAGAGCAGAGGTCTGCTGCCCCATGGGTTAGCTCCCTGACAGGCCAGGGTTCGAACTCTGTGCTGCAGTGGCTGGCCATAGCTTGATAGCACTGTCTTTAACTGCTGTGCCACCAGGGAGGTCCCTGAATGTAGCTTTTGTCCTAACAACGCATCACTAAATGTCTCCATCAATCTTGTCTCTGGGCTTTTTGTGTCTGGCTTTCGTTGTACTGGCCTTCTGCATTTGTCATAATTATCTCTGTGACCCACGCATACAGGTTTTTGCATGCTATCAGTAGTTCTTCATTGTATGGCTGAGTAGTTCTCCACTGTAGTTTGTACCACAATTTGGGTATTCCTGCTTTTTAGCCATTATAAAGCTAAGAAAATTCTCATACATGGTTTATATGGATATATGAACATAGGTCTTTCCTTTTTTTTTTTTTTTTGCATAGAAGAACTGGGGTGTAGGCCAGAGGTGTGGGGATGGGGGTGAAGGGTTCCCCAGTGACAGAATGGGGAGCAGAACAGGCAGATTTTATAGAAGTATGCTGCTAAGGAATCCGCAGCTACTGCAGCACTGGTTTGATCCCTGGCCACGGATCTGACCCACATGGCCCAGCATACCTCTTGTCTTCCCCACTGTTCCTCTCAGAGTGTATTTCTTTCTTTCTTTTTTTTTTTTTTTTTTTTGATATTTATTTATTTATTTGTATAAGCACTGGGTACAGTCAGAAGCGGGGGAGGGTGAGAGAATTCACCAGAGCCAGAGCGGGGAGCAGAGCAGGCAGAAGGACGGAAGTACACTGCTGAGGGGAGCAGCGGGCGGCAGGAGAGGTCTGCGCGCCATGTGGGACCCTCCTCTGGTGGAGGCCGTGGGCAGCTTCGCAACCTAGCACTCAACTGCTGCGCCACCGGGGAGGCCCCCAAAGTGAGTGTTTTGTATGGTTAGGGGGATGGATGAGATTCAGCTTGTTTCACGCCCTTGCCAACCTGATTTTAACTCATCTTTTCACTTTTAGCCATTCTAATAAGTGTGCAGTGACTTCTCACTGTGGTTCTACCTTGCATTGCCCACTCAGCCCCCATGTGATAATGCTGAGAATTTTTTCATATACACGTTGATCATTCATATATCTTCCTTTGTAAAATGTCTATCTAAATCTTTTCTTATTCTTTGCTGTATGTTACATTCTTCTTATTATGAAGTCATGGGAGGTGTGTATGTACTCTGGATAGAAATCCTTTGTCAGATAAACGTATGACAAACATTCTGACAAAGAGCTGTCAGTCTGTCCTGGTCAAGGTCACTAACATGCTCTGTGTCATCACCGGAGACGGAAACGTCTGTGTCATTTCTCTCCACCTTTCAGCAGCTTCCCCACATGCCACCCTGTTCTCTCCTCTTATTCATTTTGCTCAGTCCCTTGGATTTCCTTTACACATTTCACTAGAAGTAGATCTACTGGAAGAAAGGAAAACTGAACAGAGAACTCGATGGAGCAGCACCAGGAGTGATACTTGGCACATGTGATAGTGTTTGCTGCGCATAGGGGACAGAGCAGGCCCCAGACCGTGCTCAGATTCTGTTCTGATGTTTGTGTTTCGGCCAACACTTGGACAGGTAGGGACTGCTGGGGAGGGGTCTAGAATTTTGTGCCTCCCTATATACTTTTCTAAGTTTCCCCTATGGGAGGGACTTCAAAGTGTAAAGATTATTTTTCTTTGTACTGCAGTTTTTTTTTTTGTTTTTTTTTTTTGTGGGACCCTCGCCGGCGGCCGGGAACAAACTGGCGCTGCAGAACCTTCGGGCAGCCTCGCAGCCCAGTGCTCAACCACTGCGCCACCAGGGGAGACCCTCTTTGTACTGCAGTTATGTATTTTAATAGGTTTATATGTAATATTCATATATAAAACCACTACATGCTTTTCTTCAATTTAAAATCTTTTTTTTAAGATTTATTTATTTATGCATACAAGAGGTGGGGTGCAGGCCTGAGATGTGGGGCGTGAGAGGATTCACCAGAGACTGAGTGAGTGAGGAGCAGAACAGCAAATCTACTGAAATGCACTGCTGAGGGGAGCAAGCAGGCGAGACAGGAGAGGTCTGCTGCACCATGTGGGTCACCTCCCTGGCCGGGGATGGAACTTGTGCTGCAGTGGCAGTTATGTATTTTAATAGGTTTATATGTAATATTCATATATAAAACCACTACATGCTTTTCTTCAATTTAAAATCTTTTTTTTAAGATTTATTTATTTAACCCCTTGTGCCACCAGGGAAGCCCTCAATTTAAAAATCTAAAAATTTGAAAATAAGTCATTTAATATTTGAAAAAAGTACAGATTTACAAAATGTGTATATCCTGTTATGAAAACCCAGCATTATACACTTGAATAAAATATACAAACGGAATCCATCCCACAGATATGTAAAGCAGTACCATAGTACACACCATGCAATGAAAAGCACGTAATCAACATGTCATTCTGTTATAGAGCAGCCCCGATATAAAACGGGTTGCCTGGCTGTGGGTCCTCACCCGCGTGCTTAAAAGGGACTTATTAATACTCCACTGCAGGCACACACAAAAGGTTAATAAAAGGTTTCTTTACAAGGGAAAAGGAAATAAGGAAAATGTACAACTCAGGGAGAAAATAGGGAAATAGAGTCTTTAATGCGTCCTACCCGATCCGCCGACCTGGAAACCCAAAGGCACTCTCAGAGCTGGCTGGACGCTGCGAGCTGGTGGAGAGCCAAAATGGGGGGACCCCTCCAAAGCCCACGTGTCTGGCTTTATACCAACCTGGCTGCTTAACCCCACCCTCAGGTCCCAGCCACCTTCCCTTTGGTGGTGATGGGATTTGGAGTGGGGGGTGGAGTCCACAAAGCTTGTATAGAAATAGCTTTAGGACATTCTTTTCCCCCTAACAATTCTGCACCTTGCTTTTCCAGGCATGTATGAGATGATTCCTTGTTTATACAAACAGCTCATTGTTTTTCTTTTTTTCTTTTTTTAAAAATTTATTTATTTATTTATACAAGAACAGGGCCATAGGCCAGATGCACAGGAGAGTGAGAGTATTCAGCAGAGACAGAGCGGGGGAACAGAACAGGCAGACTGCTGAAGGGAGCAGTGGGCCAGACAGGAGAGGTCTGCTGTGCCATGTGGAACCCTCGCTGGCTGGCCAGGATCGAATCAGTGCTGCAGAGGCTGCAGACAGCTTCACAGCACGGTGCTCAACCACCTGTGCCACCAGGGGAGGCCCAGTTCATTGTTTTTCATTGCATAACAATATCCAGTGTAGGATGCGCTATAATTGTCTCTTCTCTTCAGAGAACTTTAGGTTGTTTCTGTCACAGACATTGCTGCAGTGCGTGTACTGGGGTCCCCCCTGTGAACTCTTTCAGGGTGTACATACAGGAGTGGGATTATACCTGTTTTGACCATGTGATGGTACCTGATGCCGATGGAGGTGATAATTTCCTTAACTCCTTTGCCCCTTTAAAGCTTTGGTGACAAACTACAGCTCTGGTTTTCTTCCTACCACACTGACTGCTCCTTCTTAATCTCCTTTTGCTCTAAATGTCCGTGGGGTTTGGGCCCCACCTGGGCTACATGCTCTGTTCTCACCGCCTCTTCCAGGCTGTCTTTTCATTTAGTGCCGGGATTTAAGATTGTCTCCTCTGAACAGGGCTAGTTCCTCAGTACATATCTTCACAGTTGGAAAAATAGCTGCCCCAAGACAAATACTTTATATGTTGCACTGGGCCGACCTGGTGGCTCAAGGGGTTAAGCACAGCACTGTGAACCTATTCACAGCCTCTGCAGCTCCTTTGATCCCCAGCCAGTCAGGGAGCTACCCACATGGCACAACAGATGTCTCCTGTCTGGCCCACTTCTCCCCTCAGCAGTGTGTTTCAGTCAGCCCCTGACTGTTCTGTTCCCCACTCTGTGTATGGTGAATCCAAATCCAATCCCCCCACACCTATGGCCTGTACCCCAGTTCTTGTATGCATAAATAAATAAATCTTTTTTAAAAATGTAACATGAGACATGATAAATGAACAATTGCCAATTTGTTTGGTGAAGGAAATCAGCCAAATCTGGTGTAACTGGAAAGCCCAACATCCAAGGTATTTTTGCAGTGGCGGGGGCGGGGGTGGGGGGGTTGGGGGGTGGGGGGGAGGGATTAGAAAGCAGCCTAATGTTTGCAGGAGCTGAGAGCGCCCTCTAGTGTCCAGGTGGACACAGGTCCTAACAATAGAAAATTAATCACTTTGGTAGGTCTGGTATGGGGGCATTTGAATGAAGCCATTTACCAAAATTTAGGGCCCTGGTATGTGCCTATTGTTTTATTCCTCTGTTTGCTCGTGCTTGTCAGACTATGTTGCCCCATCTTTGGATGAGACACAGACCCAGAGTTCTGCAGGCCACATCATTGGCCCAAAAGCCAAGATGCAGTAGAACAAGGCCCAGAGGTCCATGTAGATGGGTAGGGAGCATCTGAAAGTGTAGGAGCAGCCCGTGGACCTGCAGGCCGCCCAGGAGCTGTGGAAGGCTCTGCCTGATTCCACCCCTGGCCCCTGCTTGGATCGCTGCCATTCATGGGACCCCCAAGGAAATCAAACACTGGCTCATTGTGGAGTGGGGTTCTGAGAAGGGCCAGGTGTGGTCTGATTTTTCTGGCCATCTTTCTCCCTTGCAGCCCTCTGCTGATATTAGAAACCAAGCCAGGCAGACTCAGGGTGGTGGGTCTCAAATGCTGCACTGGCACCACCAGGTCTGTGGTCAGGAGGATGTTAGCACGCTCCAAGCAGGTTTGCAAGCCAAGACTCTGCTGCTTAGAGAGCAGCCCCCTTGCTTTTTATTAGCAGTAACATACAAACATGATTGATATTGTGATAATGGCAGGAGAAACAGGGTCCAGGGGAAACAAAGGGTGATCAACTTTATTGGGAACAGGGAGGACATGTTGACCACCTATACAGGGAGCACTTCCTGTGCAGACACATGGTCTAATTTTCAAGCTACTCCCAGACCATCTTGAACCCGGATCACACAGTCAACAGCTACCAAGGTGTCCCCAGCCACCTGTGATGTGGGCCATTGCCTCAGGGCAGGCATGCAGGGCTGCCTTATCCAATTCTTTCACACACACACAGATGCATAGAGAAGCCATGTGTACACAGGTGCAGAGGCCCTGCGTGGAAAAGAGGCCACAACCAGGGAACGTATTAGAAATATAATTTCCAGACCCCAGTCCCGCCCTACTGAGTGAGAAACTCCAGGGTGGGGCCCAGGACTCTGCATTTTCACAATCCCTTCAGCAGAATTTTGCTTTGCAAATCAGTGGACTCTCTCCCTCTCTCTATCTCTCAGTCTCTCTCTAATGGGCATATAACAGCTGTGATTCTGAATAGTCAGATGCTGGGCCACACTTTTTGTTAGGAGGCACCTGGCTTCTCAGTCAACTTAGTCTGAACCCTGGCCTGGTACAGGCAGAGAAATTCACGTCTTGGATTCTGGCCATATTCTCTTATCCTGGGTGCCCACTGGCAACTACTTTTACCTCAAAATGTAGCTCCAGTGCTGTCTCTTTCATGAGATTTCGGTGACATTTTTGTCAGTGTGGATGATCTCCATGTACATCCATGTACAGGCGAGACAGGAGAGGTCTGCTGCACCATGTGTACACAGGTGCAGAGGGCCTCGGTGGAAAAGAAGCCACAACCAGGGAATGTATTGGAAATATAAGTTCCAGACCCCAGCCCTGCCTACTGAGTGAAAAACTTCAGGGTGGGGCCCAGCACTCTGCATTTTCACAAGCCCTTCAGAAGAATTTTGCTTTGCAAATCAGTGGGCTCTCTCTGTCTCTTTCAGTCTCTCTCTCACGGGCATGTAGCATCTGTGATTCTGAATAGTCATATGCTGGGACACACATTTTGTTAGGAGGCACCTGGCTTCTCAGTCAGCTTAGTCTGAGCCCTGGACTGGTGCAGGCAAAGAAATTCACGTCTTGGATTCTGGCCATATTCTCTTATCCTGGGTGTCCACTGGCAGCTACTTATACCTCAAAATGTAGCTCCAGTGTTGTCTCTTTCATGAGATTCTGGTGATATTTTAGTCAGCGCAGATGGTCTCCATATACAGCCCACAAAGCCTGGAGTGTGCCCACTTCACGTGTGTTCACATCCTTCAGCATTGATGCCTGACTCAGGCCCTGCCCACCTGGAGGGTGAGGAGAGATGGGTCCATCAGCCCCAGATCCCAGTATAATCTTGGTAGGTTCGGGGTCTTAGAAGAAGAACTACAGGTAGCTTGGGAATGCGAGGGCCATTCTTAGGGCTCACTGACCAGCCTGACTGTCACCCAGAGCTGGAGAGACAGGCTGGTTCTCACCTCGACCCCCTGCTGTGCTGGGTGTGGGTGGCCCTGTGGTCTGCCCCCTGGTATGCAGCTTTTACCCAGAGGGCTTCCCAGAGGTTGAGTGTCCTTTAAGGGTGAAGGCCAACATTTTTAGAGAATCCAGGGCAGGCGCTCAGAATCCCAGGAACTGCCTCTCAGGGTGTGACTCTGAAAGAATGCACCCCCCTCTGTCAGGAGTGGTGGAGGCACAAGTAGATGATAATCAGTAATCCATAGGTGGATGGTTTTCTTAGTGTTGCCTTTATTGGTCAGCTGACTCCTATAACACAGACGATTAAGAAGAATTAATTTCTTCCAATAGGGGGAGGGTAAACCTGCTCAATCTCAGACAATTAAAGAACATATAGAAGCAGAAAGCTGGAGCTTGTAGCAGCGGCATCTCCATAAAGGTGGAGGGATCATGTTCCCTGCCCCCACATGTGCAGCTGCCTTGGACTGGCCACTGGGAACTGGGGGGAGCTGAGTGCCCAGGGGAGGCTGTACTATAGGGCAGGCAGGTGAGCTAGGAGGAGGATGGGGAAGGAAAGAGACAGGTCTTGTTCCTGCTTCCTGGCTTGCACCCTGTCTCTCCTCCCTGGCAGGGGACCTGGAAGGAGACAGGTGGAGGAATGACACCTAGAGACAGTAGGAAATGACACTCACTTTCAAAATGGAAAGACTAGGGTGAAGCTAGGCAAGTTGGAAATCTGAATCATTTGCAGAAATGGAGACTTTAGGGCCTCCCCGGTGGCGCAGCGGTTGAGCGCTGGGTTGCGAAGCTGCCCGCAGCCTCTGCAGCGCCGGTTCCGGTTCGATCCCCGGCTGCTCCCCGGCCACCAGAGGAGGGTCCCACATGGTGCGCAGACCTCTCCTGCCGCCCGCTGCTCCCCTCAGCAGTGTACTTCGGTCCTTCTGCCTGCTCTGCTCCCCGCTCTGGCTCTGGTGAATTCTCTCACCCTCCCGCGATTCTGACTATACCCAGTGCATGTATAAACGAAACAAACGAACAAACAAATAAATAAATAAAAAAAAAAAACATGCCTCTATAAAAAAAAAAGAAAAAAAAAAAAAAGAAATGGAGACTTTAGTGTTTACCCAGCCATGGATTTTATTGCTTTAAAATATCTTAAGACTCTTGGCCTCCCTGGTGGCTCAAGGGGTTAAGATGCAACCTATGAAGCAATCCGCAGCCACTGCAGCATGAGTTCGATCCTTGACCAGGGAGCTACCGAAGTGGTGCAGCAGACCTCTCCTGACTTGCCCATTGCTCCCCTCAGCAGTATATTTCAGTCAATCTGCCTGTTCTGTTCCCCACTCTGTCTGTGGTGAATCTGCTCACCCCACACACACACACCTCTGGCCTGTATCCCAGTTCTTGTATGCATAAATAAATAAATCTTAAAAAAAATATTTTATGATTCTTGAGCCAGGAGGTGTGTGACAGCTGAGGTCAGTCCCTCGTTTCTTGCTTCAGGAAGAGTTCAGATTCTACAACTAAAATCAAAGCAAAACTAGTGATTAGGTGTTCAGAGATGGAATCAACATCTGCATAATCAGTGATTAAGTTTAAACCTTAAGGGTACCAAGGAGATTCCACATTTCCTCCCGGAAGTGGCCTCACTGCACTGCTGGGTGAAAGGGTGTCTCTGGGCCTAATGGAGTGGTTCTTTCTACCTCCAGCCCCTACAGAGTCTACAGCCAATGCAGTGATCTGAGCTAGGATTGTGGTTTTCTGATGTTAGTTTTTTTTTTAATTTTTTTTTTAAGATTCATTTATTTATACAATAACTAGGGTACAGGCCAGAGGTATGGGAGGGTGAGAGAACTCACCAGAAACAGAGCAGGGAGCAAAACAGGCAGACGGGCTGAAGACACTGCTGAGGGGAGCAGCGGGCGAGGCACGAGAGGTCTGCTACACCATGAGGGTATCTCCCTGATCAGCCTGGAATTGAACCTGTGCCGCAGAGGCTGCTGACAGCTTCACAGAACGGTGCTCAACTTGTTGTGCCACCATGGTTAACAATGGGAAATGTGGTTTTTGTTATATTGATATTCTGTGACAGCATCCCACATCTACCTGGTGACCCTGCTGTTCCTGCCTGGTCCCGGGAGGAAAGGGACTTGTCCTGACCACAGTTCAGTGTCCCTTTGTGTAAAAGTGATCAGTAGATATGGAGTCAGTTGCTGCACCTCCCCCTGCAGTGACCTTCAGGGCTAATGGCTGTTGCCATGGTCCCTGAGGTCCGGCGTGGGCAAGGAACCATGAGTGCAGGGGGAGAACAGCAAACTCCCTAAAGCTTAGATAGGCCAGATGCCTGTTCAAGAGATAATGAATACCAGAAGCCGCCACAAAGATTATTAAAAGAAATGCTGCTCACACAGAACCTTATCTCGCTTTCTCAAGGCCCACAAACTTTATTCTACTATAACTGTCTTTCTAAAATCTTTTCTTTTCCCGGTCTAAAAAGGTCATTGATTGCTGATTAAAAAACATATGTAATCTAATAACTAGGCTAATTCAAATGAAACATTACTAAACTCTGTGTAATAATAGAATTGTTAGTTTTATGATTTCTCTGTTGTGTCCTTGGCTTTGTTAGCTTTGATCTTAATGAAAAAATATTACTTTGTGAAAAGTATATTCACCCATGCTAATTAATAAATAAGTTAGTGGTAGTGAGTAGTTATTAAAACAAAAAAGTAATTACATAAAACAAAAGAAAGAATTAATAGCCTGTCTACTCAGAAATGTAGCTAGGTCCAGATGTAACTTCGGACATAGATCACAGCCCTGTCAATGATAAGCTAAACCTATGAGCCAGCTGGTTTAGTTCACTGATAACCGATCCTATGCCTTTAGAAAAAGATATATATACTGACCACTGACTCAAATTAAATTGCACTCAGATTTTCCCTCTCTTGAAGTGTGTCTGTGTGTCATTTATTCGCCTACTCCCTGACCACCCCGCGCAATCTCTCAACCCTGAGACGGCTTCATCATCCACTGCTGTGCTGGTCCGTGGCAGGTGGCGCCCAACGGTGGGGCCCGACCTTGCATTTCATTGAATTTCCACCCAAAGGAGAGGTGAGTAGTGAAGAGGTTGCGTTGGGTAAGCTATCTCCTTCTTAGTGTGAGTGTGTGAGTGAATTTCTCCCCAAAATACCCTTTTTTTAAACAGTCAGGGATAGGATCCTCACTGGGGCGTCCTGTGCTCGCTGATAAAGGATGATCAGTTTGAGACAGTGAGAAGTCTTTCTAAAAGTAAAAAATATACTCGTAGTGCTGAGTGTGTGAGAGAGTGCATGAATACGTCTCCACGGCCTCGTGGCTACGGAGTCTGAGTGGGCTGCACCCGCGGTTCCCGTGGAGGACGTCATACAGCATAACGGTCATCTACTCCTCGGAGTAGCCTGGTCCGGGGTTTATACGGACAGACCTTAGCTAAGACGCCTCCGCAAGTTCCCGCGAGGGACACGGGCCGGACAGCACAGTTGAAATAAAGATCTTGGGTGAGTGAACAAAAGCACCACGAGGCCATGGGTCAAGTACAGACCAAAACCAGAGATCTTTTTCTATCTATACTAAGAAATACAATTGAAGCACGCGGTATTAAAGTAAGTAAAAAAGTTTTGTTGCAACTTTATGAATTCATACTACGGGTATGCCCATGGTTTCCAGAAGAAGGCAGTCTATCACTAGAAACATGGAAAAAAGTAGGAAAAGAAGTAAAAGAATTTTATGCCCTTCATGGACCGTCCCAAGTCCCGACTCAGGCATTGTCCTTGTGGGTACAAATTAGAGATCTGCTGATTGATGCCACAGAGGCAGAATTATGGGAAAGTCAACACAAGGATGAGTCTCAGGATGTTCATACAATGAACAAAGATATAGAAAAAACACCATTACTAACCCAACCCTCCACACCCATACTGAAAGAATCCCTTTCCCATTCGGAGGATGAGCTTAGTGATCATGAATATACTGAAATGCTAGATAAATTAACCTTCAAAAACGAAAAGCCCTCCCGCCCAGCCACCACTCTTTTTCCAGTAGTTACTAAACCTAAAACTGCATTACATAAAAATCTTGCTCATGATAGTGTCCTTCAAGGACCACTAGGTGGCATTCTAGGATCAGCCAGAGAAGCCAGCAAGACGGGAGATTTTTCATTTGCCTTTCCCGTGGCGGGACCTCTGGCCTTGACTCACGCTGATGATGAGGGCCCTGTATGGGAGGCCATTCCTATAAAAACTCTTAAAGAATTACAGTCAGCTGTTCAGACAACAGGTCATAACTCCCCTTATACTTATCAAATTATTGACATGTTATCGGCCACTTGGATGACCCCTTATGACTGGCATAATCTTGCCAAGGCTGTTCTTCCTTCAGGAATGTATGTATTATTTCGTATGGAATATGAGGACCAAGTACATGCCTTCCTTAAGGAACACGACGATATGGTCAAGTCTGAGAAAATATCCATTTCCATGTTCATGGGAACAGAAAAATATACTGAGGTACGCAGACAGGCTGCCCTTCCAAAAGATGTCCTAGTTGAAATTAATAAACTAGCAGTTGCCTCATGGAAAAATTTACCTTCACCTGAGCACAAACCCACTAATCTCACTGATATACACCAACGTCAGGATGAAATGTACCAGGATTTTGTGGCTAGATTAGAAACTGCTCTGGATAAGGTTCTTCCATCCTCTGGAGCACGAGATTTGTTGTTTAAACAACTTGCATGGGAAAATGCTAATTCCCTTTGCAAAGAATTAATTAGACCCATAAGAAAAACTGGTACACTTCAGGATTACATTAAAGCTTGCTTAGATGCTTCCCTAGCGGTTGTTCAAGGCATTGCATATGCTGCAGCAATGAAAGGACAAACTTTCGCCGCTTTTGTTCAGTCAATGCCTCATGGGCGGCATAACAATCAGGTTTCATGCTTTAGCTGCGGCCAGCCAAACCACACCTCCAAAAATTGCTCAAACAAGGCCCAGGTAATTGCTGATCTTAAACGCCCTATCCCGCCAAGCCCTTGCCCTCGTTGTAAAAAAGGTAATCATTGGGCCAGCGAATGTCGTTCTAAATGGCATAAGGATGGTCACAAATTAACCCCTAATCCTGCTCAGTCAATTGACCCAAAAAACTTCCAGAGGGGCAAGCCCTCAGCCCCGTAAAAGAAGGAGGGTCTCATCAACAACCCCCTCATCCCGATCCCGTTCCCCAGGTGTCAGTTCATGATCTCCCCCAGGTCACCCCGGGCAGTGCTGGTTTGGATCTAGCTGCCATCAAGGATGTTTTATTATCTTCCACAGACGGTGTACAATTAGTTGAAACCTATTTAAAGGGACCGCTGCCGGCTGGCTCGGTCGGACTAATAATTGGTCGCAGTTCAAATTACAAAAAGAATTTTGAGGTTTTACCTGGTATTGTTGATGCAGACTTTATGGGCCTAGTCAAAGTTGTGATCCATCCTTAAAGGAAACTATTCAAATTCACAAAGATCAAAGAATAGCTCAAATTCTAAATTTAAATTATGTTAAATTTCCAAACCCTATTTTAAAAGACAAACGGGGGGGGGGGGGGAGGAGGTGGTTTCGGCTCCACCGAGGTCATAGCTTGGACACATCCCATTACAAAACAGAGACCTTTACAGACAATATATGTTAATGGACACCCTTTTATGGGATTATTGGACACTGGTGCTGACAGGTCATGCATAGCTGGCAAAGATTGGCCCTCATCATGGCCTACTACTAATTCCTCATCTACTTTAATTGGTTTAGGCATGGCAGACAATGTAGCTCAAAGCTCTCAGCTTTTACATTGGCAAATGAATGAGCATTCTGGTTTCTTTCAGCCATATGTGATTCCTTCCTTGCCCTTTTCATTATGGGGCCGTGATGTGATGGAATCTATGGGGTTAACCCACACCACTCCTGATTTAATTGATGAACAGGCTTTTTCTTAGGGGCCATTGCGGAAAACTTATTTGCTGATAAAATTGTTTGGAAAAATGCTGATCCTGTCTGGATACCTCAATGGCCCCTTACATCTGACAAAATCCAGGCTATATATGACATTGTCACTGACCAGTTATAAAAAGGGCATTTAGAACCTTCTAACAGCCCTTGGAATACTCCTGTCTTTGTAATTAAAAAGAAGTCAGGAAAATGGAGGCTTCTTCAAGACCTCAATTAACGACACTATGCATGACATGGGAGCCCTCCAACCTGGCCTTCCCTCCTCTGTAGCTGTTCCAAAACAAAATCATATTATAATTATTGATTTGCAGGACTGTTTTTTCACCATTAAATTACACCCTGATGATTCTCCTCGGTTTGCCTTTAGTGTTCCATCTGCTAATTTTAACCAACCCTGGCAACGATTTCAATGGAAAGTCCTGCCTCAAGGCATGAAAAATTCTCCTACTTTGTGCCAAAAATTTGTTGATCAGGCTTTGCAAGCTACCAGACATAAATTTCCTGATGCATATATTATTCATTACATGGATGACATTCTTCTGAGCCACTCCTCTAAGGAAGGTGTGGAAACGCTTTTACAATGTTTAATTACTGACCTGACCTCCTTTGGTCTTGTCTTTGCTCCTGACAAAATTCAGCGTGCGCGACCACTTAACTATCTGGAAAAAACTATTCATGATGATTTCATCATGACTCAAAATCTTCAAATCCGTCTTGATAAGCTTTCCACATTAAATGACTTTCAGAAGTTACTTGGAAATATTAATTGGATTCGTCCTTATCTTAAAATTACTACAGGTGATTTACACCCTCTTTTCCAGATTTTACAAGGAGATCCTAACCCTAAATCACCTCAGTCCTTGACGCCCGCCCCAGGCTCTCTCAAAACTGCTTCTGGTTGAACAAAAACTTTCTGAAGCTAGAGTTTCTCAAATTGATTATTCATCACCATGGGAATTACTTGTTCTTAAAACTGAATTCACCCCTACTGCCTGCCTGTGGCAATCTGGTATTCTTGAATGGCTTTATTTAGCACACCATCAAACAAAAATGGTCACATCTTACGCCTCTATGTGTGCATTTCTAATAATGAAAGGGTTGACACGTTCTAAAGAACTGTTTGCAAAACTCCTCTCTGTTATTGTTGTTCCATATACTAGAACACAGTTTGAATTTCTGCTTCAAAATGACGATGACTGGGGCATAGCCTTGCTCAATTTTCCTGGTCAGGTCAAATTCCACCTGCCACAGCACCTTATTTTAAAATTTGTGACGGAAACTGCTTTTACTTTTCCTAAAATTGTTTCCTCGCAGCCTCTGCCCGGAGCTGCCGTTGTTTTTACTGACGGTTCCTCCTCCGGAATTTCGGCTGTTTATCATCCTGACCAGCCTCCTATACAGCGTTTCTCTAAAGGAATTTCTGCTCAGCAGGCTGAAATTATTGCTGTAACACTTGCTTTAGAGCATTACACATGTCCTCTGAATTTATATTCTGATTCTAAATATGTTGTCTCCTTGTTTCCGGCAATTGAAACTGCCTTGATATCTGGGTCATCCCATATTTCTTCCTTACTGGCTCATTTACAAACACTGCTACGAGCCAGAACACAAAAATTGTTTATTGGCCACATTGGAAGCCATTCTAATCTGCCTGGGCCCCTGTCCCTAGGTAACCACATGGCTGATTTACTTACAAAATCTCCAGCTGTCATGACGGTGGCTCAGGCTCAAGAGAGCCATCCATGCTCTTCATCACCAAAATGCTAATGCTCTGCGTCACCGTTTTCAAATTACTAGAGAACAAGCCAGACAAATTGTCCATGAATGTCCTTCCTGTCCGGACGTTCATCATCCCCCTAAACTAGGAGTTAATCCTCGAGGCTTAAAGCCTCAAGTTCTCTGGCAAATGGATGTAACTCATGTCCCCTCTTTTGGGAGACTTTGTTTTATTCATGTAACTGTTGATACTTTCTCACATGCTGTTCACGCCACTGCCCCTACTGGCGAGGCAGTTAAGGATGTCATTCAACACCTTACTGCATGTTTTGCGGTTTTGGGTAAGCCATTAAAATTGAAAACTAACAATGCTCCTGCATACACTTCTAAATCATTTCAATCATTTTGTGCTCAATGGCGTATTGCTCATGTTACTGGCATTCCATATAATCCTCAGGGTCAAGGTATTATAGAAATAACGCATCAAATATTAAAAATCCAACTTGACCGTCTTCAAAATGTGGCCCGTTTTTATTCCCCTCAACATCTTCTTCAACATGCTCTGTTTGTAATTAATCATCTTAACTCGGATGACAAAGGTATTACCCCTATGGTGCGGCATTGGGGATACACTGACTACCCCTATGGTGCGGCATTGGGGATACACTGACGTCTCCAATCTGCCTCAGGTCAAATGGAAAGACATCCTCACTGGAGCCTGGAAAGGCCCAGATTTACTGCTTGCCTCAGGGCGAGGTTATGCTTGTATTTTTCCTCAGGATGCCCACTCCCCTGTCTGGATCCCAGACAGACTCATTCTGCCACCGCCCGCCGGTCTGGAGCGCGAGCCCAGGTTCTCCGCCACCGCCGGCAGATGGCGCGCTTGACGAGGAGGATGCGTAGCCTTCAACTCCTGCGGGAGCATCCCAGCCGCCTGCCGACGTGGGGTCACATAAAGGCCCTCGCGATGATGGCTGAAAACCTGGTCCAACAAAACAATGTTCCACGCACTGCCTCATCAATTTTCCTGGCACTTATTGCCATTTTGGCAACTCAGTCCACACCTGTACAATCGGCCCAATTTTGGGCTTACGTCCCGAGCCACCTTTTCTGCACCCGGTTCCCTGGACAGAAGGCTCTGTCATAAAGGTATATGTTAATGACACCAACCTTCTTGGTGGCTTGGCTGATTTTCACTCTGAACACATGGTTTCTTCCCCTATTGATTATGAGGGCCTGTCTGATGACCCTCCACTCTGTGTCTATGCTAACTCTGTATCCCTTCCTGGTTGTATGATGCTACATTACGTTTTCATGCTCACTGATGCACCACCTCGCACTCCCCCTGAAAGCCATCCAACGAACAACAAAGACCGTGTCATCTGGGATTTAACGTTCATGGCCTTGGACCAATTAACGGTGGACAATGGAATCCACACCTTCTCCTCACCGCCATTTACTCCCCCTTTTCCCAACTGTGCTCAAAAATATCGGGATGTTGACCAATTCTGGGATTCCCTTATTTCTTACCCAGTTTGGCTGCACTGTGGTTTTTCTCAGGCAATGCCTATATCCCCTCTTATGTCTCAGTTTACTGTATACGATTTTTCATTTGCTGTTCCAACCCTTCCCTACAGAAAGTTTTCTGTTGGTTGGGTGCCACCCATGTATGTTTTTAATCATCACAATAAGACTTATTTTCAGCCTGAACTCTTTTGTCTCTTCGCTGCCTTCGATGATGTACATTTCAAACAATCTGGATAGGACACCGCTAAGATCCCAGTGTGTGCCTGTGTTGGATACCCCTTCGCTATACTTCTGGGGAACGCCTCAGCTACACGCATTCAATTGCGTGGGACTTCTTACTCCATTCATTGATCCGGCTGCATTGTTACTAATTGTATTACCCCTTCTCTCGCTCGTTTGTACCCTGTTATAATCTTACTCAAAAGACCCCCCCTATGTTATGTTACCTGTTGATTTACATGATATGCCTTGGTATGATAATACTGCCATGCAAGTTTTGGATGAAGTCCATGCTCTTCTTCGTCCTAAACATTTTATTGCTACCCTTATTCTAGGCATTGCTGCTCTGATTTCCCTGATTACCTCCTTGGCTACTTCCTCTGTTGCTTTAATTCAGGAAGCTAAGACAGCTTCCTTTGTAAATGACCTTACCAAAAACGTGTCCATGGCACTCTCTACACAGCGGGACATTGACTATAAGTTGGAAAGAAAGATAAATGCCCTGGAAGAAATTGTTATTGCTATTGGCGATGAGGTTCAACTTCTCAAACAACTGTCTACTCGTTGCCACGTTCAGTTTCGTTTCATTTGTGTTATGCCTTTGCGTTATAATTCCTCTCTACATTGGAATCTTACTAAACATCACCTATTGGGCATCTGGCATGACAATGACCTTTCTCATGACCTTGCGTCTCTTCAGTCTGAAATCTCTGCTGTCAGTAAATCTCATCTGGATACTTCAGTCTCTTCCTTTGCCCATTCTCTGGCTTCCACTCTCCAATCTTTGACTCCTACTCACTGGTATCATCTTGTTCTCTCCTTCCTTGCTCTTTCCCTACTTGTTTTGCTCCTTTGTTTGCTTGTTCCTCTCTGTGTCTGTTCACTTCACAGGTTCATCTACCGCATCCAGCGTGACATGTATGCTTACCAACTTCATTCTAAAAACAAAGGGGGACCTGCTGCACCTCCCCCTGCAGTGACCTTCAGGGCTAATGGCTGTTGCCATGGTCCCTGAGGTCTGGCGTGGGCAAGGAACCATGCGCGCAGGGGGAGAACAGCAAACTCCCTAAAGCTTAGATAAGCCGGATGCCTGTTAATGACCACCAGAAGCCGCCACGAAGATTGTCAAAAGGAATGCTGAACACATGGAACCTTATCTCGCTTTCTCAAGGCCCACAAACTTTATTCTGCTAAAACTGTCTTTCTAAAATCTTTCCTTTTTCTGGTCATTGGTTGCTAATTAAAAAACATACATAATTTAATAAACAGGCTAATCCAAATGAAACATTACTAAACACTGTGTAATAATAGAATTGTTGGTTTAATAATCTTTCTATTATATGCTTGACTTTAGTACCTTTGATCTTAACTACATTATAAAATAAATTCACCCATAACAATTAATTATGAGTAAAAATGAGTAGGTAGTAGTAGTTAGTGCAACAAGAATATAATTACATAGAACAAAAGAAAGAGTTAATAGCCTGGCTACTTAGGAATGCGGCTAGGTCCAGATGTAACTTTGAACATACATCACTGCCTGTCAATGATAAGCTAAACCTATGAGCAAGCTGATTTCTTTGATGTTCACTGTTCCTATGCTTTTAGAAAAAACATATATACTGGGCACAAACCCAAAGAAAATTATACTCAGATTTTCACTCTCTTGAAGTGTGTCTGTGTGTCATTTATTCGCCGAATCCCTGACCACTCCGCGCAATCTCTCAACCCTGAGACGGCCTCATCATCCACTGCTGTGCTGGTCCGCGGCACTTCTCTGCCTCCACTAGGCAACCTATAGCATGGATTTCTTGACTTAGACTCAGTCTCCCCATCAGGTTTCTCTCCCTTCAGTCTTAACCACTTAAAAACTATCCTCTTTGATATCGTAAGAGTAATGTATTCAGAAACACATCTGTCTGCACAGCACTCTGCTGCTCCTTCAAGGTTGACCTTTGTCCCAGGAGGACGTTCCAGCCCCTGACAGGCTGACTTCTCCACCCTCATCTACCGCCACTCCCGGCCTTCTCAGCCCTGGGGGAACAGGAATGTCTGAGCAACTGTGATCCCAACTGCTGTTCCATCTCCCTGTGCCTTCCTGAGGCTTCCACTCTCTCTCTTCGCCCTTCTCCTGTAAACCCTTATCCTGGCCTCAAACCATCTACCAGCTGCTGTACCCCTTTATTTCAGAGATGATCTCTGACCCTAAGAATTGTGGCTAATTCACAACTCCCCTATCCCCCCATACCTTCCTCTGTATGTCCCTAACAGTTTGCCCCTTTTCTTGTTGAAATTGAATTCCTGGGGGGCCTCCCAGGTGGCACAAGGGGGCAACCTATGCAGCTGTCTGCAGCCTCTGCTGCATGAGTTCATCCCCTAGCGGCCAGGGAGCGGCCACATGGCTTGCCCGATGCTCCCCTCAGCGATGTGCTTTGGTTGGTCTGCCTGTTCTGTTCCCCACTCTGCTTCTGGTGGGTCCTCTCACCCCCCACACTTCTGGCCTGTACCCCAGCTCTTATATGCATAAATAAGTAAATCTTAAAAAAAAAAGAAAGAAATTGAATTCCTGGGTCTCACTTCATCCCTTGGTGTTCTCCAGGCAGCAAAGAAACCCTTTCCTCAGTGCCAGTCCCTCAGAGATATAGGAGGGTACAATGCAGATTGCCCCAAGCTTGCAGAGCCAAGGGTCACCTGGGTTGTTTCCAGGAATTTCCTCTCCAGAGTTGATCTCAGGAGGGTTGAGTGGGGCCCAAGAATCTGCATTTTAGGAGCCCCCCTTTTAGCCTAGGGGTTAAGTCTGCACTACCACTGCTGGTGGCCTGAGTTTGATCCCTGCCAGGGAGCTAATCCACAAGGTACAGCAGACCTCTCCTGCCTTACTCACTGCTCCCCTCAGCAGTGTATTTCAGCAGATCTGCCTATTCTGCTCCCCATTCTTACCACCACCACTCCACCCCAGCATACACCCCAGTTTTTCTATGCAAAAATAAATTAATAAAATCTAAAAAAAAAAAAAGAAGAATCTGCATTGAGCAAGCACCTCATAAATGGTTCTTTAAAAAAAAAAGATTTGTTTTATTTATTTATGCATGAAAGAACTGGGGTATAGGCCAAGTTGCTGGGGGTGGGGTTGGGGATTAATATGAGTATGAGAGGATTCACCAGAGATAGAGTGAGGAGCAGAACAGGCAGATCTACTGAAATACACTGCTGGGGGAAGCACAGGGCTAGACAAGGAGAAGTCTGCTGTGCCACAGGGGTTAGGTCCCTGGCCAGGGATTAAATTCCTGCTGCAGTGGCTGGTGATAGCTTGATAGGTCTGAGACTTAAGCCCTACTCCACAAGGGAGGCCTCTGGATTGATTTTTTTTTTAAAGATTTGACTGAAATACACTGCTGAAGGGAGCAGCGGGCAAGCAGAAAGGTCTGCTGTGCCATATGGGTAGCTCCCTGGCAGGAGATCAAACTCGCACTGCAGCGGCAGCAGACAGCTTCATAGGTTTCGTCTTAACCCCTTGTGCCACCAAGGAGGCCCTGATTTTTTTTTTTCTTTAAGTAAACAGTAAGACCAATCATCTCAGAACAGCATCACAAGGAGAGCAAGGGCCCTCCAACACCCTTACCCACAGATAGTGCTGTCAGGTGGCTATCCTGTTTTTTAAACAAAAGATGAGTTTCTACTATTATGTTTCCTCAGATCTTACTATGGTCTTGGCCTCAGCATGATGCTGATCTGACAAGTCACCAGCCACCTCTACAAGTTAAATCCACCCTTACCTGGCCTGGGCTCTCAGCAGCCTGTGACCCTGGGTTTCTTTCCCTCCTGTCAATGTCCAGTTTGGAGCTGACTCCTCTTCTCAAGCCTCCCTACCTAACTCCACTCCTATAATTTTCTCGGTCACTCCCTCAAGCCCTGTCTTCTGCTCATTTTACAAGTTCTGGCTGGAGAAGGCCCCTCACCCCTGATCCTCTACTCACCTTGTGCTTGCAGCTCCCACCTTCTCTCCTCCACACTGATCCTCAAGGGGGTTTTCCAAACACAAGTGCCATTGCTTTACTGCCCTGTCTGAGATCCTTCCATAAGCCTCTCCCCATTGCCTTCAGAAACACTCAATTTCTAGGCCTGTTCCTGTGGGACAGGTCCTTGCCTGGGATTCAGACCTAGTTTGACATCCCTCACTTACTGACATAGCAGGAACATTAAGTTAGGGACATTACATAACTTCTAAGCCTCCCTCTCCATCCTTAGCCTGGGTAAATGAGATCTACCATGGAAGGAGATGGCTGGGATTCAGGAGTTTATGTTAAAAAATACCTGGAGAGGGGGCCTCCTTGGTGGCACAAGTGGTTAAGCAAAGCATTGTGGAACTATCAGCAGCCACTGCAGCATGAGTTCGATCCCCGGCCAGGGAACTGACCCACATGGTGCAGCAGACCTCTCCTGTCTCACCTGCTGCTCCCCTCAGCAGTGTATTTCAGTCAGTCTGTTCCCCACTCTGTCTCTGGTGAATCCTCTCACCCCCCCACATCTCTGGCCCACTTCTTACATGCATAAATAAATAAATATTAAATATATATATACCTGGGCCTCCCCTGGTGGCGCAGCGGTTGAGCGCTGGGCTGCAAAGCTGCCCACAGCCTCTGCAGCTCCGGTTCGATCCCTGGCCACCCGGAAGGGTCCCACATGGCGTGACAGACCTCTCCTGTCTCGCCCGCTGCTCCCCTCAGCAGTGTATTTCATCCATCTGCCTGTTCTGCACCCTGCTCTGGCTCTGGTGAATTCTCTCACCCTCACGCGCTTCTGACTGTACCCAGTGCTTGTATAAATAAATAAATAAATCTTTAAATATATATATATATATATGTATATACCTGGAGAGGGCCTCCCTGGTGGTGCAGAGGGGTAAAGCACAGCACTGTGAAGCTATCCACAGCCACTGAAACACAGTTGGATCCCCAGCCGCCAGGGAGCTACCCACATCGCGCAGCAGACCTTTCCTATCTCGCCTGTTGCTCTCCTCAACAGTGTATTTTTGTGGATCCACCAGTTCTGTTCCTCACTCTGTCTCTGGTGAATCCTCTCACCCCCTGCACCTCTGGCCTGTGCCCCAGTTCTTGTATGCATAAATAAATAAATCTTTAAAAAAAAATACCTGGAGAGATGGCAGTCCAGCTCAGGTAAGTTCTGAGTCAGCTGTGTCTTCCCACCTGTCCTCCCATCACTGAATGTCAGCCACCTCCTCTCCAGTCTTTCTGCGCCTCCAGAGATAGAACCCACTCTTCTTTGGGAACCCTAAGACCCTATACATTCTGCTGTGACAGCATCTGTAACATTCTATGCACTGATCTGCACGATAAAATTTGTTGTTATTGTTTACCAGCCCAATACTGGTAAAAGATCAGATCCTATTCATCTTTCATCCCTCACATCCTATGCAGGAAGTAGCTAATCAGGGAGGGATTGTGGGGTGAGGTGGGTGGGGTGTAAAACCAAACTGATAAAAAATTAACTTTCTCTGTTCCTTCCTGTCATGCTGTCCGCATTACTAAGGATCGGCGTACTCTGAAAGGCAACAGGTCTCCCTGCAAACTCACCCCTCACCAGCCTCATCTCTCAGCCTTGGCAGCCTCCTCTCCCTGGTCCTCCCTGGTTTGGCTCCCTCATAAAGGCCACAGTTGGGGTATCGTGGAGGGGTCTGCACAAGCAGGCCCCCACGAGTCGGGGCCCAGAGGCACCACAGGCCTCTGGCGGTGGGGATGGGCGCCTGGCCTAGAGGCAGGGAGGGCAAGCCTCTCTGGCGTAGGGCTGCGGGGCTGGGGGGCTGCAGGGGGGTGGCGTGGCGATCAGCAGGCCTGGAAGGTGGAGCGGGACCCCGCACACCCGTCGCCCCGCACTCACTGGCCTGGTTTCTCGAACCAGCCGCCCCGAACACACTCAGCAGCAGGACGAGCGGGCCCTCGGGCCGGGGGCCCAGCATGTCGCCCGGGCCCCGCACCAGCCACAGGCCGCACCCCGACCGCGCAGGCAGAGCGCCCCGGGCCTACCCGGCCGCGCGTCCGGAGAGGCTCCCATTGGGCGGGAGCCGCTGGGGAGGCGGCCTTTCCCTCCCCTTGAACCCCATTGGGCTAAATCTACAGGGGCGGGTCTGGCCGCCGCAGACAGGAAGAACCGTTTTTGGTCCAAACGGGGTTTTGGGCTTGAGTTCCTCCTGAGTCGCTTTGAGACTAGGTCCCTTCTCATGTACAGGCCTCGCCACACCAGTTCAGTATTACATTTTCAAAAATCTGGGCCTCCCCGGTGGCGCAGCGGTTGAGCGCTGGGTTGCGAAGCTGCCCGCAGCCTCTGCAGCACCGGTTCGATCCCGGCTGCTCCCCGGCCACCAGAGGAGGGTCCCACATGGCGCGCAGACCTCTCCTGCCGCCCGCTGCTCCCCTCAGCAGTGTACTTAGGTCCTTCTGCCTGCTCTGCTCCCCGCTCTGGCTCTGGTGAATTCTCTCACCCTCCCGCGCTTCTGACTGTACCCAGTGTATGTATAAACAAAACAAACAAACAAATAAATAAATAAAACTTAAAAAAAAAAAAACAGTACATTTTCAAAAATCTGCTCTCGTGTCTGATTTCCTAGCTCTGACTAGCCCAGCTTCCAACTCAGGGTCATTGCAAGACGCGTCAGAAGTTTTTTTTTTTTTGTCCTTTTTTTAAAATTTATTTATTTGTTCATTCATTCATTCATTCAAGCACTGGGTACAGTCAGAAGCACGGGAGGGTGAGAGAATTCACCAGAGCCAGAGCGGGGAGCAGAGCAGGCAGACCGACGAAATACACTGCTGAGGGGAGCAGCGGGCGGCAGGAGGGGTCTGCTGCGCTGTGTGGGACCCTCCTCCGGTGGCCGGGGATTGAACTGGCGCTGCGGGCAGCTTCACAGCCCAGCACTCAACCCCTGCGCCACCAGGGGAGGGCCCGCTTTTAACCTTTTAAGTGTGGCATTAAGTGAATTCACGCTGTTGTGCAACTGTCACTAAGGAGCATTTGATGTGTATGCAATTTAAATTATAAAGTCATCCTGGCTTCTTGTTACAGGTGAACAACGCGAACTGCCACAAAAGTTAACAAGTGGCTGCTCTCACCGTCAGGAGGCGACCGTGCGAGGGACTGTCCGCTTCGTGCCCTCCACTGTGTCTTTGATACGTGCCCATATCCACATGTCTATTCGCAGTATTCTGCAGCGCATACACTTCCCTTTCTAAATGCAGGTTAAACTCGTTCCTGATAATGCAAGTAGTCCATACTGTGGATGTATCAGTGTGTGTCTAGTCTTCGCTTTTTTAAATATATATTTTTTAAGTATTATTTATTTATGCTTTCAGGAACTGGGGTGTAAGCTAGAGGTGCGCGGGAGGGAGAGGTCAGAGGATTCACCAGAGAGAGTGGGAAGCAGAACAGACAGATATACTGAAATACACTGCTGAAGGGAGCAGCGTCTGAGACAGAAGAGGTCTGCTGTGCCATGTGGGTTGCCCCCTGGCTGGCAGGGATCCGGGATGTAACTCCTGCTGCAGTGGCTGCAGATGGCTTGATAGCGCCCGCGCTGTCTTTAACCACTTCACCATCAGGGAGGCCCCACTTTAAAAAAAAAAAAAGATATTTTTAAAAGATTGATTTATTTATGCGTAGAAGAGCTGGGGGTACAGGCCAGAGGTGCTGGGGGAGGGTGTGTGTGAGAGGATTCACCAGAGACAGAGTGGGGAACAAACAGGCAGACTGATGATATACACTGCTGAGGAAAGCAGTGGGTCAGACAGGAGAGGTCTGCTGTGCCATGTGGGCTGTTTGTTCCCTGACTGGCAGGGGGCTCAAACTCCTGCTGCAGGGGATGCGGACTCCTTCTTAGTGCAACCCCTTGGGCCACCAGGGAGGCCCTATAAAGATTTATTTATGCATACAAGACCTGGGGTCTGGGGGCAGGGGGATGAGAGGATTCACCAGAGACAGAGTGGGGAGCAGAACAGGCAGACTGACTGAAATACACTGCTGAGGGGAGCAGCAGGTAAGACAGGAGAAGTCTGTTGCCATATGTGGGTTAGCTTCCTGGCCTGGGATTGAACTTCAGGGTGATGGTGCTGAGACTTAATCCCTCCGCCAGCAGGGAGGCACTAGTTGTCACTTTTTTTTTTTTAAGATTTATTTATTTATGCATTCAAGAACTGGGGTACAGGCCAGAGGTGTGGGGGTGTGAAAGGATCCACTAGAGACAGAGTGGGGAACAGAGCAGGCAGACTGACGAAATACACTGTTGAGGGGAGCAGTGGGAGAGACAGGAGAGGTCTGCTGCGCCATGTGAATATCTCCCTGGCCAGCCGGAAATTGAACCTGCACTGCAGAGGCTGCAGACAGCTTCATAGTGCTGCGCTCAACCCACTGTGCCACTGGGGAGGTCCTAATTTTTACTCTTGATGGGCATTTGGGTGGTTTCTAGTTAAAAATTACAAGTAAAGCCAAAAAAAAAATCCTATGTATCTTAACTCCAAGTTTATTTCTCTCCATGTATCCCACCTTGACTGCTGGGTTGGTGGGGTAGGGGAGGGGGGTGGTATTTTTGTTGAATTGTCAGATTATGATCACAGTGGAAGCAGTTCCCACTCTGCACAAGTGCCATTCTCGGGAGTGCCCTTTTCCCGGTGTCTTTATGAGCGGTAGATGTTCCAGCTAATCAGTTGAGTGACTTTTCAAAGGGTTGGCAGGTCAATTTGGATTTGTAAATAGACCATTTAATGAGGTTGAAGTGGTAAGTTTCTCTTTGCCTCCAGGAGGTTTCCTCTCCCCTGTTAACTCAGCCAGCATCCGTCATTTTCTGGGGCCTGACGGTGGCCATGGCATGCATGGTGAGCACCCTCTGCTGTCGCCAAGGCTGTGAGAGGTTTGGAACAGGCTAGACCTAGGAGAAGTGGGGTGGACAGTGATAGACTCCAGGTGACCTAGGCCAGTGTCCTGGGGGACTGGTCCTTTCACCCACCTGTCTTCCTTGTTCTAGAATAAGCTTGCTCATTCCTCAGGAGGACCTGAAGGAATTCAGTCAAAAAGACATTATTTATGGCCTCTCTGGTGGTGCAAGGGGTTAAGCACTGCACTATGAAGCAATCCACAGCCTCTGCAGCATGATCCCCGGCCAGGGAGCTGCCCACATGGTGCATCAGACTTCTCCTGTCTACCGGCTGCTCCCTTCAGCAGTGTATTTCAGTACATCTGCCTGTCCTGCTCCCTGCTCTGTCTCTGGTTCTGAATCCACGCTGCAAAAGCTGCTTGTGCAACATCCTTACTCTCTTCCCCAAGCCAGCCCCAAGCAGATGGCATCTGATAGACTGAAAGGGATATCCAAAGAAGTTTGAAAGCTTAAAAAAAGATTCGTATGCTTTAGTAATTAACAGGGCAGAATATTTGACTTTCAGACCATTAAAACTTGGGGGTGGTCCTTACCTTAAAAGAGTCCACAAAAAGAAAATATACATTTTTTAAAAAATTACACAAAAATGGGAGGTTCTATTCTAAAAAAGACAGGACAAAATGAGAATTCCATTGTATTCTTATTTATTCAATCAGTGCCATATTGATGGACTTTGGTTAAATGCAGTTTTTTTTTAAAGGTTATTTTTTTAAAAGATGTATTTATTTATGCACACAAGAACTGGGGTACAGGCCAGAGATGTGGGGGCATGAGAGGATTCACCAGAGACAGAGTGGGGAACAGAAGAGGCAGAGTGACTGAAACACACTCCTGAGGGAAGAAGCAGGCAAGTCAGGATAAGTCTGCAGCGCCATTTGAGTTGCTCTCTGTCTGGGGATCGAACTTGTGCTGCAGTGGCTACAGGCAGACTCACAGTGCTGTGTCTTAACCTGTTGCCCCACCAGGGAGGCCCTAAAAGATTATTTATTTATATATGCATACAAGAATGGGTGTATATGCTGGGTGGGCATGGTGAGAGGATTCACCAGAGAGAGTGAGGAGCAGAACAGGCAGATCTACTGAAATACACTGCTGAGGGGAGCAGCAGGGTGAGACAGGAGAGGTCTGCTGCCCCATGGGTTAGTTCCCTGGCACACCAGGGTTCGAACTCTGTGCTGCAGTGGCTGGCCATAGCTTGGTAGCACTGTCTTTAACTGCTGTGCCACCAGGGAGGTCCCTGAATGTAGCTTTTGTCCTAACAACGCATCACTAAATGTCTCCATCAATCTTGTCTCTGGGCTTTTTGTGTCTGGCTTTCGTTGTACTGGCCTTCTGCACTTGTCATAATTATCTCTGTGACCCAAGCTTACAGGTTTTTGCATGCTTTCAGTAGTTCTTCATTGTATGGCTGAGTAGTTCTCCACTGTAGTTTGTACCACAATTTGGGTATTCCTGCTTTTTAGACATTATAAAATAGCTAAGAACATTCTCATATGTGGTTTATATGGATATATGAACATAGGTCTTCTTTCCTTTTTTCAATTTTTTTGCATAGAAGAACTGGGGCATAGGCCAGAGGTGTGAGGATGGGGGTGAAGGGTTCCCCAGTGACAGAATGGGGAGCAGATTTTATAGAATCTGCTAAGGAATCCGCAGCTACTGCAGCACTGGTTCCATCCCTGGCCAGGGTGCTGACCCACATGGCGCAGCATACCTCTCTTGTCTTCCCCACTGTTCCTCTCAGCAGTGTATTTCTTTTTCTTTTTCTGTTTTTTAAAGATTTATTTATTTATTTATACAAGCACTGGGTACTGTCAGAAGCATGGGAGGGTGAGAGTATTCACCAGAGCCAGAGCGGGGAGCAGAACAGGCAGACTGACGAAATACACTCAGCAGTGTGTTTCAGTCATTTTCCCTGTTCTGCTCCCCAATCTGTCTCTGGTGAATCCTCTCACCGCCCCCCCACAACACCTCTGGCCTACACCCCAGCTCTTGTGTATACATAAATAAATAAATCTTTAAAAAAAAAAAAAAAGGAAGAAGTAGCTGCTAAGGGAAGCAGCAGGCAAGACAGAAGATGTCTGCTGCACCATATGTGGGTCAGCTCCCTGGCCAGGGGTTGAACTCAGGTCATAGTGGTGATAGTGCTGAAACTTGACCCCTAGGCCTCTAGAGAGGCCCCAGATCTACATTTCTTTCTTTCTTTTTTTAAAACATTTATTATTTATTTATTTATACAAGCACTGGGTATAGTCAGAAGTGCTGGAGGGTGAGAGAATTCACCAGAGTCAGAGAGGTCTGCTGCTATGGCCCACAGAAGTAAACACCGTAACTTACAACGCTGTAACAACTGCAGGTGCCCCATCAAAGGGCAGAAAAGCCTGAAAATCATTTACCCTACACAGATGAATTTGGCAAGCGCATCAGAGTGGAAGATGAGAAGTCCATTTTCCAAGTGTTTTTTTTACAGTTTCCTCCCATTGTGGGGTCAGCAGTGGTACCTGCCAGGAACAGCCCAGGTTATGGCCTCAGGCCTGCCCAGGCCCACGCTGTCAGAATAGTGTGGGGGCGTCTGGCCTTCTTTTACTTCCTTCCTTTCTAGGCCTTTTTTGTGTTTCCTCAGCTTCCTGCTGCCCCAACCTTCACTGGAGCAGAGATAACTTTGCTCAGACTTGGGAGTGCAGTTTCTCTGTGCTGCACATGAGGGGGCTTTGTCCAGATGGGCCGGATGGTCGCACAGACACTGCCATTACCCAAACATTCTGGAAACTTCCTTACATCAGAAAGTCAGTATCATTCTTCAGACTGAATTTTTTTTTTTTCTTTAGAGAAAGAAAAAGTTTACTGAGGAGAAAAAGAACAGAAATAAAGTGGGACTCCCAGGCTGATGGAACCAGACCAGGGAGGGGCAAGGAAGCTACAGACTGAATTTTTTTAACCTTTTGCAAGGGCAAACTGATCCCCAAGGAACACCATTTGGCCTGACTGTCTATAAGCCAAGGACGACGTCACAACTCGGGTTCTGAAGTTGGTCTGAGTGTAAGCCAGGCACTGTCCTGCCGGCCCACAACTCTTTCTTTTCTTTATACCTGCTCCTTCTATAAATATTTGATTACATGTGTTTCTAAAGCACCTAAGAAGATTCAATGGTATTAAAATGTGAATGATTATCTTCAAAGAGAAAGGGTCTGGTATTGAATTTAGGTGAACATTTTGGTTTTTAAACACCTGTCAGAGTTCAGGGCACTAGCTTCATATTTTCCACCAAAAATTGTCTCTCCCTCACTCCCTCCCCATGAAACCCAAATTTACATTAAGAGATAAAATAACACATTTCACACAAAGTGTTAAGTCACCAAGTTATCACCCCCTGGAGATATCACTGTCAAAACCCTGTGAATATTCTTCCAAGTTTTCTTCTTTAAAATACATATTGTGAACCAGAGACACTCTATGGGGGGTAGAGGGCAGGAGGGGAGGGATTGGGGTCAAAATAAGGGGGTTGCAATTGTATGGGGAATATAAAAATATAATTTATTATAAAAAAATAAGTAAAATACATATTGTGGGGCCTCCCCGGTGGCGCAGCGGTTGAGCACTGGGTTGCGAAGCTGCCCACAGCCTCTGCAGTGCTGGTTCGATCCCCAGCTGCTCCCCAGCCACCGGAGGAGGGTCCCACGTGGCACACAGACCTCTCTTGTCGCCCGGTGCTCCCCTCAGCAGTGTACTTTGGTCCTTCTGCCTGCTCTGCTCCCCGCTCTGGCTCTGGTGAATTCTCTCACCCTCCTGCGCTTCTGACTGTACCCAGTGCTTGTATAAACAAAGAAATAAATAATAAATAAATCTTAAAAAAAAAAAAAGCCTTTAAAAAAAATAAAATAAAATACATATTGTGAGCCTCCTTGGTGGTGCAAGGGGCTAAGTCTCAGCACTATGAGACTGTTGGGAGTGATTGTAGCATGAGTTCTATGCCTGGCCAGAGAGCTAGCCCACATGGCGCAGCAGACCTCTCCTGTCTTGCCTGCTGCTCCCCTCAGGAGTGTACTTCAGTAGATCTGCCTGTTCTGCTCCCCATTCTGTCTCTGGTGAATCCTCTCACTCCCAGCACCTCTGGCCTACACCCTAGCTCTTCTTGAATAAAAAAATAAATGTGTAAAAAAAATACATATGGTGTAAGTGGCATTATAACTGCATATCAAGTGTTCTTTAGCTCTTGGGAAAGCTTAAAAGAACAAGCACATCTTTTCATAGCAATATGGTAATGTCTGTCTTATTGCTTGTAATAGGTGCGCAATTTTTTAATTTTGGGGGTGACCATGTTGACCATCTTCATTGGGGTATTGATGACATGGATGTGTTTAATTGCTCAAACTCAACCCGCGTGTACTTTTACCTTACATTTCATGTAAAATGTACTCTAATAAAGTTGGCTTTCAAATATCCGCTCTGAAATGTGTGCTTTGGTTATGTGAAAATAAAACCCAGCCCATGTTGTTCTTGTTCCTAAGAGGTAGACATTTAAGGGTAAAGATTCTTTACCTTTCACTTGAGCTCATGTTTGGCTGTATGATAGCAATAGCAACTGTTTATTTCTGTGTTTTGAGAAGATCGAGGCAGGAGGCCTGGAAATGTACATAAGTGAGAACACTAGACAGGGGGAAAGGAAAGGTTAGAAAGACATTACATTGCATCTGATCAAGTATTGTTTACCTAAACAAATTTAAATGTTTCGTTGATGGGAATTAAATATCTAATAAAAAACCACAGATTTATGAATAAGTAACATTTACTTCTTTTTAGTTTTCCTCCCATTTCTCCTTTCCTCAACACTCCCTCCCCTGCCCTCCCAGCACCCCCTCCCCTCCCCCCCTCCCTCCTGCACGTGAGAGCCAGGTGCGCCCACCACGCACCTGGACAGTCAGGCACCTGGACAGTCAGGCGTTTGTTTAAGATTTATTTATGCATACAAGAGCTGGGGTACAGGCCAGAGGTGTGGGGGGGTGAGAGGATTCAGTAGGGACAGAGTGGGGAGCAGAACAGGCAGATCAACTGAAATACACTGCTGAGGGGAGCAGCGGGCACGACGAGAGAGGTCTGTTGCGCCATGTGGGTTGCTCCCTTGCCCGCTGGGGATCGAGAGAGGTCTGTTGCGCCATGTGGGTTGCTCCCTTGCCCGCTGGGGATCGAACTCCTGCTACAGTGGCTGCGGATTGCTTCATAGTGCGGTGCTTAACCCCTTGTGCCACCAGGGAGGCCCTCGCCCCGCCGCTGTCCCCGGGGGAAGGAGCCGCCGCCCCCCCCCCACCCGAGGCCCAGTCTGGGGGGGGGGGGGCCACACCGGGTCTCGTCACGTTCCTCCCCGAAGGGAGGAGACCCCGGATCTGCCCGTCGCTGCCCCTCCGGGCGGCAGAGCCCCTCCAGGGGCGGCCCGGGCGGCGGGGGTCCGGGAAGGGTTTTCGGGGGCACGTGGGCAGCGAGAACCGTTCCCTCATGCGGGCCCCGGAATCTGCCTGAAAGAGGCGCCCCCAGGCCCCCCCTCCAGGCCCCAGGACCCCGGCCCGGGCTGCGCAGTGTCGCGACTGCGGGAGGGACAGCCCCGCGGTTTGCGGACCAGACACCCGAGGGCCGCGCGCCCCTCCCCGCGCGGCTCCAAGCGCCTCCCTCTGCTTTTGTGTAAAAAAATAACTTGTTTCTCTTTGCTGCGGTTGGGGCGGGGCGATCTCCAGGCCTCACTGCAATCGTGGCTCTGCGCTCGCCCTTCTGCAAAACCCGCCTCCGGGTGCATTAGATTTCCTGCGCAGTTGATTTTCGTTTTCTAAAACGGGATCCGTCCCGGGTGCGTGGAGGTCTTCGGAAAGAAAAAGCCCCCAAGCTTGTGACTCCAGGAGCCCCAAAAGGTGAGTGGAGGAGAAAAAGGCGTCCGGAGGGCAGCCCAGAGGGGCCTGGAGGCAGGTGGGGGGAGGGGAGTCGTTTGTAGGACAGAAAACCTCTGAGGCCTCGCGGGGGAGGGGAACCCCAGCTAGAACCCGGGGGGCGCCCCAAATTCAGAGCCCTAGACCCTTGGGGCCTCTCCCACCCTCCCAGGACGACTACGATTTGCTTCCTTAGTGAATCAATCATCTCTCATACACTGTGCCACAAACCTAACAGTATTATTGGTATTATCATTTTTAAGGTACTATTTTTTCACTTTTTATTTTTGCATAGAAGAACTAGGGTGTAGGTCAGAGGTGCGGGAGCTTAAGAGGATGACCATAGACAGAGTGGGGAACCAGAAGAAGTGGTGGATCAGGGCAGCTCCGACATAAAACCGGTTGCCTGACTGTGGGCCCTCACCCGCGCACTTAAAAGGGACTTACTAATGCTCCACTGCAGGCACACACAAAAGGTTAGTAAAAGGTTTATTTACAAGGGAAGGGGAAATGAGGAAATGTACAACTCAGGGAGAAAAGAGGTAGATAAAGTCTTAAATGTGCTACCTGTTCCGCTGTCCTGGAATCCCAATGGCACATGAGAGCTGGGAAGAGCCAAGAGCCAGGAGGCCAAGACAGAGCCCCAAAGCCCGCGTCTGATTTTATACCAAACCTGACTGCTTAACTCCACCCTCAGGTCCCAGCAACCTTCCCTTTGATGATGATGGAATTTGTATCTTGATGGCTTTGGTCTGGAGTGGGGATGGAGTCCACAAAGCCTCTATGGAATTAGTTCAGAACATCCATTCCCCCTAACAGATCCCCCTAAGTGAAATAAACTACTGAGGGGAGCAGCTGGCCAGACTGGAGAGGTCTGCTGCCATGTGGCTAGCTCCCTGGGGGGGAGGGGAACAAACTCAGGCCCTTGAAAGCCCTGAGACTTAACCCCTAGGCCACCAGGGAGGTCTCATTTTTAAGTTATTAGAAGTTTTGGGGTTTGGCTGTGAGCTGAATGAGAGTTTCCTGGGGCTGCCCTCCCTAGGAAGTCCTGAAAAGGGGGGTGGACGTGTGTGACCTTTGGAGGTTAGCAGGGCTGGGCTCCCCCTCTCTCTCTCCACTGCCTCTGTCCTTGTTATGGCAGTTTCCCAGAGAAGCCAGACTGCACTCAGAGGTGGGGGGCAGAGAGAGATTTATTGGTCACACTGAGGGGTCAGCTGATTATTTCTGAAAGGACTAAGCCCCAAGTAACATGGGTTGTGGGATTTTATAAAGCTTGGGCAGAAAATCATGCGGAAATGGTAAAGAGCACATACCCCAGATAAACATTTGCTTTTCTGAGTTGGAAAGAACAGGCATGGGGTGGGGTGTTTGTGAGAAAGTATGTGGTTATCTTGTGTGACAGAGCCTGGCCTTCCAGCCCCTGGTCATTTTCTACCTATTGTGACTTTGGCAATGAAAAGAATCCCTGAGACGCCATCCCTCATGGGGTGGGCAAATGATGGTGGTCCAAGTAAGTAATGATAAAATGACTCTGAAAACTAAGAAATTGTTAAAACTGTGCACCATGACTTTTCCATACACAGGGTTTTATAGGCCAGTAGAGACAGGCAGAGTTCAAGGCTAAAAATAAAAAGCGCAGCAGGGAGACAAAGGTGACACAACAGAGTTCCTGATCCTGAGTGGTTCATGTCTCATTAGTGGGGTTGAGGATGGTAAGATGGGTTCAAAAACCCCCCAAAGACCACACCTTTCTTGAGAGCGTCTACAAGACTCCCAGGGGACCCCTCCCACCTCCTCGAAATGCCCCTGGCTCCTGCCCACCAGGACCAATGAGGCCCCCACCCTCCACCTTCAGGTCTCCCCTTAATCCCTTTGCTCTCCTTGGGGATGGGGGAGAAAACACTTTCCCTCCACCTCCTGCACTCTTAGCTTACACCACTGTGATGAAAGATGGTTACTAAGGAAAGAGCAGGGAGGGTCAGATCATGGACTAGACCAGGGCTTCTGACACCCACCTGCACGTGGGCACTGCCCAGGGAGTTGGAAGGGGGGAGGGAGAGGAGGAGGAGATCAGAATGGCTGTGGGGCTTTGGCCGCTTAGAGAGTTTGGAGCCTGAGGGATTCAGCTTTGGAAGTGGCTCCCAGACGCCCAGGAGGCAGAGATCTGCAAATATTCCCGCATATCTGGTCTCTGGTGACTTTGCGGGAGACCCTGGTGCAGGCCAGGAGGGTGTGTGGGGAGAAGAGGAGAGGAGGAGGGAGCAGGAGAGGCTCCTTGGAGTCTCCTCAGGAGCTGGGGGAGGCCTTGCTCTGTGGAGGGAGCAGGGGCAGTGATCCGGGGGCTGCTGGGGTTGGGCCGCTGCCAGCTGCTCAGAGCCGCTTCCTGGGACTTTGGGATCCTAAATTCAGGCTCATGTAGCTTTGTCCATTTTTTCTCCCCTGCACAGGCCCCCGGACCCTGGGTCCGCGTATTTGCTTCCCTCCCCCCACCTTTTTTTCCCTTTCCTTAAGGAAGCTGTGGAAGGGGCGGGAGGGGCAGTAAATGTTGAGAAAACAAACGAGAGGCGGCCCGAGGGCTGGTCGTGGGCGGGCCGTGGTCCTGCCCTCGTGGGCCCCGCCCCCACCTTCCACCTCCGCCGCCGCCGCGGGGCGTGTTTCCTCCGGTCCCGTGGGCGCCCGGCCGGAGGAGCGCGGGTGGGCGGTGCGCGGGTTGCGCCGCTCTTCTCGAGCAGCAGGGATTGTCAGCGCCGCCGGGTTAGGCGTACTTTTCGGTCGCCGGCGCCTCCGAGATGGCGCGGTGGCCATTTCTGCTTGTGGCTGCCCTTGTCTCCGCCGTAGCCCTGGGTGCTGGTGAGTGGGGGTCATTAGACCTGGGGGGCAGGAGCCTGGGTGGGCCTTTCTGGGGTCTGGGAGGGGCCCCCTGGGTGTCTTGGGGACCCTCTCAGGAGGGGCCTTTGGGGGGTTCTTAGGAGGAAGGTCGCGGGGACTTGGCTGGTTGCACCCTCCTGATACATTGGTGTATACTTTTTGATGCATTGACTTTATTTAAGCAGTAAAGTTGTGGCCTGCATCCGGGCCATGCCCCGCCCTCCCAGGTTGCCTGAACAGTCTCTCAGCTCTTTCCTGCTCTGGCTTGTCTACCCCTCTTACTCCATTGCTCTCTCCCTCCCCCTTTTGGGTCTCACCTGCTGCGCCCCTCCCTGCCACCCTGCCCTTCTCTGCTGCCACTACTTCTCAGCTGCCCACCCGGGCTGCCCCCTACCCTGCTGCGCCCCTTCATAGAAGACCCCACTCTGTATTGCCCACACTCCCCTTCTTCCCCTCCTCACTAGTTTTCCTCCTCTCCTGAGCCTTCACCTGAGGCATCCTACCTCCCCCATTTTACTAAGGCCTGCTTTCTTGGGTGCCTTTGGCCTTGGGTATCTCCCTCCATGCTAGTCCTGCTCCCTTCATCCTGGGGAGCTTGGGAGCTCCTAATCATAGCCTTGACCGCAGGCACAGCCCCTGTGCACAGACTTGCCCTGTCCTCTGTCCTCAGCTCCCACCTCCAGCCAGTGCAGCTCCTGCTCCTGGGCCCTCACCGGGCCCTTCCCCACCCCTCCTGTCCTCACCTGGAGACCCTCCTCTCTGGTCAGGATCCTAACCCAGCCCCCCCCAGCACCTCCTTTCCCCCCAACTTAGGCACTGCTCATCTTGCTCCCCAGTCCTGGCCCTCACCACCAATCTCCCAGCTGTCTCTTTCTCTTCCAGCCTCCTGCCCTTCCCACACCTGAGAGCTGCTCTTGATGCGGCTCCTCTTTGGCCTTCATCCTCTTGGGTTCCTTGACCCCAGTGGGCTCTGGCTTCTCACACCACAGATCTGCCACCCTGTGGCAGTCTTTCCCTGCTGAGGGTCTTCTCCCACCCTGCCACCTGATGGACGCAGCCCCCATCTGTGGAGGGGGCCTCATGGCCACCTGCATCACCCCACACTGCAGCTCTCCCCTCCTGTGCCCTGGCCACCTGCTGGGCATTGAAGTTCTGCTCCCCCCTCCCAAATGTAAAGTCTCCTTGGGCCCAAGGGCTGACTACCAGTCCCTGCACCTGCCACTCCCCGGGTTCCGGGCAGGTTCATAGACCTTGCCACAGGGTCTCCCCATTGGGGCCCAGGCCATACCTTCACTTCCCCAGGGGTCCGGACTACCCTAAACTGCTTGTCCCTCTCTCTCAGCACCCAGCCTCCCCTGGCCCCAACCTGATCTTGAAGAACCATAGCCCGGCCTGGCTCATGTCGCCCTCCCCACCTCACACCACAGCTGCTCTGACCTTTGACCCCTGACCCCTACCCTCATGTTCCCTCCCTTCTCTCTGACAAGACCCCCCAGTGGTCATAAGGAGCTGGTGCCCCTTTCTTGGCCTCTGAGTCCATGTTTCCCCTCTCCATCCATTTTCCACCCTTACCCCTCTCCTTTTTTCCTTTTCTTAGATTTATTTTCTTACATGGTTGTTAACTTTTTTTTTAAATGCATTTTTTTTAAGATTATTTATACAAGCACTGGGTACAGTCAGAAGCGCGGGAGGGTGAGAGAATTCACCAGAGCCAGAGCGGGGAGCAGAGCAGGCAGAAGGACCGAAGGACACTGCTGAGGGGAGCAGCGGGCGGCAGGAGAGGTCTGCGCGCCATGTGGGACCCTCCTCCGGTGGCCGGGGAGCAGCCGGGGATCGAACCGGCGCTGCAGAGGCTGCGGGCAGCTTCGCAACCTGGCGCTCAACCGCTGCGCCACTGGGGAGGCCCGGTTGTTAACTTTTGTACAGTGATGATTTCCCCTCTCAGGTGCAGTCCCAGTAACTCATCACCCTTTCCTTGTGCTCTCCCACCCCGGTTCTATCCCTCCCTTGGCCCTCTCCTTCCTTCTCCTTGCCTGGTGTCCTGTCCTGCGAATCCTCCTCCTGTCCCTACGCACACAGCCCTGTCTGCAGCCCCCAGGCCTCCAGGGCTCAGGACGCGCAGCCTCAGGTGACTCTGATGCTCAGGTAGCTCCTACCTGCCTCACTGAGGATTTCTCCCCTCAGGACCCCACAGGCTTCAGTATGAGCTCACGGAGACCCAGGATGCCTCCCTGCCCTCGAGATTTGTTGCCAAGAAATATTTGTACCATCGGCTCATCCTGTGTGATGACAATAAGAATGGCAGACCGAAGCCCCAAGGCCTGCTGGCACAATTGGTCCTGGGGGCCATAGTGACCAGTGGCTTTGCAGAGGACAGAAAGGACCTGCAGATGAAGCTGGCAGATATCAGGGGAAAGCTGAGACAGAAAGGAGGTGAGAGGGGCAAACATGTGGGGGCCTTTCCCAGGAAAGTTAGGGTAGCCAGTGGGGTCTTTTTCCACTGGATTTTCCCAGAGTGGTGTGAGAATGGGGGTGTGTGGATATCAGCACAGAGGTGAAGTCTGTTCATCCACCACAGGGAGGCGAAGAGGAGAGTGGGGCGGGGATGGTTTGTGTGCAGAGGAGCACAGGGACTGGGGGAGTCACCACTGGGTATTTTTGGGATAGGCTCCCATTCCCTCCAGGAGATTCAGGACTGTGAGATCCAGGAAGAAACCACCACCACCAGGCTCTTCTGGCGTTTCATCTATGATGGGGAGCCCTTCCTCTTCTATAACGAGACGATCCATGAATGGGAAGCACCCCAGTCCTCAGTTCAGCCCTTGGCTATGGAAGTCAAGAACTCCTGGGGCACAAGAAACATCATAAACAAGATTGCCTGGGCCAATGTGCGTAATGACATTTGTCAGAAACTGAGGAGATATCAGGAAGAGTGGATGAACATCACTAAGAGAAACGGTAAGACCCTGGGCACCCTGTTGTCCTACAGCCTGTCTCCGGCTCTGCCCAAGGGGACTCTGCAGTTCTATGGGATGTCTGGATGGTCTCTGGGCATGGTCTCCGCAGAGGTGCCTGCACTGTTAAAGCCCCTAGGTGAAGACACAAGGAGGGGAGGGTGCGGAGTCCAGGGGAGCTACAGAGCACTGAGCAGGAGTGCAGGGATCAGGAAGGCGGGGACGCCCTCAGGCTGGACTTCAGCCTGCTGGCTCCTAGCCTGCCTGTCAGTCCCTCCTGGTCCCCTCGTGCAGGAGCCCACCCCTCACCTTCCCCTCCTCAGCTTCAGCTTGCGTGTCCTGGGCCATCCTCCCACCATCCTGAGGAGCTGGACCCCAGGGTGCAGAACCACCTGGGGAAGGCCTGGGGTCAGTGATCGAGGTGGGCAGGAACAGCCCTGGTCTCCGTTTCCCTCATTGGGGAGCAGGGCTTGGCCTTGTGTTTCACTGACTCTGTGCTTTCTTCCCGGTACCCCAGCCATGAATGGTATCTGCAGCCAGGCCTCGGATGGCGTTGCCAGCGGGTTGTGCTGGGCACCCGGCTTCTCTCTCTGGAATATCTCACTGGACTGGCCTCAGGACGATGCGCCCATGAGCCTGAATGCCCAGCTGACTGGGGCTGTATTGTCTTATGAGAACGGGACCTATTGTGCCAGGGTGGCCCCAAAGGTTCCCCAAGGAGAGGAGCAAAGGTTCACCTACTCCATGGAACACAGCGGGAATCACATCATGACCTATGGTGAGCCTGGGGTGATCCTTCAGGGATCCAACCCTGTAGAGTTGGGGATCAGGATGGGGGCGGACAGCAGGCCTGTGGCTCTGGGTGCCCAGGATAAAATAAGACCTTTTCTAGGAAAGGAGCCGGTGCATCAGCGTCCATGGCCAGCTGTGTCCTGGGGTATCGCTGCAGCTGCCGCTGTCACTGTCCTTGTTGCTGCTGTCCTTCTTTATAATTTTGGGCTTAGGAAGACATCAGCTGGGGAGCATGCAGGTGAGATACAGGGATTTTGGGTGGTGAGGGAGGGGCTCTTCTGCCTGTGACCAGGGTCTCATGTCTCCCACTCTGTAGCTAGGAGAGGGATTACTGGCCTCTGTAACAGGAGCTGGAAGTAGGGTCCTTGTGAATGGTTTGAGGGCCACACCTGCGCCCTTAGCCCTGCCCAGAGCCATGGCCCTGAGTGTGCAGCTAGGGCCTCCCTCCTGGGGGCAGGGGTTGGCTTATCCCTGCTCTCAGGCTTATCCCTGCTCTCAGGCTCCCCAGGGCTGGGGTGTGGGGCACGTATGGGGAACCATGGGCATGTTGAGGGTGGACCTGCATGATCCTGGACTGGGGGAACAAGCAGTAAAAGCATCTGTGACCTAGTGGAGGGCTATACACTGGGGAGAAGTTGGGAGGAGAGGTGACTCCTTTAGTCCCTTCCTGTCTGTGCCCACCCCCCATTTCATAGCCAGGGCTCAGATTGGCAGGTCTGGGGGTCTCCTGCTCATCTGCCTGACACCCCCTCCCCTTGGGTCAGAATGTTGCTTTTTTTTTTTTTAAAGATTTATTTATTTATGCATACAAGAACTGGGGTATAAGCCTGAGGTGAGTGGGTGGGGGGCGGGGTGGGGGACCGGGAGGGAGAGGATTCACCAGAGAGCGAGGGGAGCAGAACAGACAGGACAGATCTACTGAGATACACTGCTGAGGGGAGCAGCGGGCGAGTCAGGAGGGGTCTGCTGCTCCTTATGGGTTTCTCCCCGGCTGATGAGGGATCTAACTTGTGCTGCAGTGGCTGGGGATAGCTTGATAGAACTGTCTTTAACCCCTGTGCCACCAGGGAGGCCCAGAATGTTGCTTCTTTTGTCATTGAAACTTGGATGAGAAGAGAATGTGAAAGTCATGAGCTAATTTCTAAATTTCCTACTTTAAACTTTAAAGTTCAAAGCAGATGCTTATGACTGTAGTTGGTTAACCTTACTGGATTTTCTTCCATGCCAGTGATGCATATAATGTGAACAGGAGTTCTTTCAGGAGCTCCCTCTTTAAGAGGGTTCCAGATGGGAGGTGGGGGATGGTGACACTTGACAGTCCAGGGTCAGAGGACAGACCTAGCCTCAGGCTAGGGGGTCTCCTGGGTTCCCTCACTGCACTGAGAAGCAGACCCCCTAAGGCTGGGAACCAGTGCCTGGACAGGAGGGAGGGCCTGGGAGCCTCAGCCAGGTAGCAGCTTGGGGTGGAGCACCCAGACACCAGGGCCAAGTGCAGCCTGAGAGCCTGGGGGGTGTAAGAGCCTGGGGGGTGCAGGGCTGGCCTGAGTGAGCAAGGGGTGCTCCAGGGCCCATCAGGCACAGAGCATGTCACCTGAGATCCTGATGGCCATGCAGTTAGGAGCTGCTGGTCAAGGCTAGGGCAGGAGCAGGCTGAGCTGCGGGGGAGTGGTATGGGGGGTGAGGAGGGGGCAGGCAGTGGCCCTGGGGTGCAGGTGGCTGTGAGGAGAGGAGCCTGGGAGCTGAGGAGAGTAGCCCCTGTGTGTGAGCACCCCCAGGCCTGGAAGATGGGGTCTGACCTCTCTCTCAAGGACCTTGGCACTGAGTAGGAAGAAGGCCAGGGCTGGAGAGGGGGCATTGGGTTTCTGCTTCTGGATCTTGTCCTTCAGTCTGGCCCTTTGAAGTTCTCACCAGGGGTGGTGCTGGGGGCAGGGACAGGTGATGATGGTGGTGGAGTGGAGGGTGGGAGAGACCAGCAAGTTGTGAAGTGGAGTGAGAGGGAGAAAAAGTGGGGGTTATCTTCCCTCAGAGACAGGCAGAATGTGATTCCAGAGCAATTTAGGGGGAATTCCTGAGGTCACAGAAAGCAGTAATGTGCAACCAACTGAGCATTTACTGGTGTCTCTTTCCTCAGGCCCTGATATTGTGCAAGACTCAAGCCAACACCAGGTGGCGCCAACAGCCCTTCACTGGACCAGGGCACAGGGCTGTCAGCCTCTGTTGTCAGCCCCTGAGTCCAGGAACTCAACTGGGGATGCTTAGCATCAGCACATTGGGCCTGGACTCACTGCCTACGCCCCTATACCAGCAATCTTACTCTTGGTGCTTCCAGTTTTTCGTCTATGTATGTATGTGTATTTGTGTACATACCCATATGTTTGAATTATTTGTGCAATATTACAGAGTTTTATAACTAAACATGTATATCTGGTGTGTGTATTATTTCATGTGGCTGGGAAGGGATAGTATGAGGTTGTGGGGAGAGGGAGAGGTACATACAGCGCTAAAAAATTCCCAGCTCCCGCTCCCCAGCTCCCAGTACTGCCAGACTCACTGACAGACTTCAGCACAAAGGAGAAGCTGGAGAGGCTGGAATGGGGCACCTGGGGCCAGTGCTCAGGGCCTGAGCCTGGGGGGACTCAGCACAAAGGAGAAGCTGGAGAGGCTGGAATGGGGCACCTGGGGCCAGTGCTCAGGGCCTGAGCCTGGGGGGACTCTGCCCTGATGGTGGGAGCTCACGTGATGGAGCAGAGCTGATCTTGGGAGAAGACAGGGACACTGCATTGGGGTGATCTTGTGACAGGGTAATCCCCTGGGTCTGTGCCCCCCGGGAAGGAAGGGTGGGGTTGAGCAGGGAGGAGAAGCTAGAGAAGACCTGGAGAAGGCAGGAAGGGGAACATGAGGGGGTTTGGGTGAAGACACGTGAAGAAACTGTACTTGCTTCTTGGCCTTGGCTTGTACCAGGGATGGGGGACGTGGAAGGAGACACCTGGGACAGAAATGTGGGTGAGAGACCGCAGGGAGACTGACGATGGCAGCCTTTATATTAATGTGGGTTTTGGTTTTTGGCCTTTCCTTGCAGTCTTGCCTGGCCGCTTCTGGCCCTTTCCTATGATTCCACACCAGAAGGGATCTTAGATGTGGCAGGATTTTGGGCTTCAGCAGTCCTGCTTTGGGCCACGAGGGCATGGGTAATTTTGGGTGTTTGATTGGGAAAGCATTCTTTCCTTTCTCTCTATACACACTAATTGTGTTAAAGTTCCTCTGCATGGCAGGTCTCATGTACTGATCATGTTTTGTGATAAGGTGGAAGGCAGAATGCACTTAGCAGGCAGGTTTGGAGGTTCTTGGGGTGACCCACTGCCCTATGCCATCCTCACCGTGGAGAACAGGGGCCAGTCTGCTTCTGGGGTGAAGTGGCTTCTGGGCGTGTGAGGACTGAGTTGAAGAGAGAAGTCAACACGGATGTGGATGAGCACACGCAGCCCCAGCATCTCCCCCCTGGTTCTGTGAGGTTTCTGCAAGACAGATGGGGAGGTGAGGGATTTCCCACCTAAGCCTTAGCGGTTCCTCACTTCAGGGGACACACAGACTGTTGGCGCTCTTCTTGGTCAGGAATCACTGATCCTACCAGGTTAAACACTGATGATGAGAGCACTGGGTTGGGGGACACCACCCACAAAGCTAACATTTAAGGGGCGCCCAGTGGGCAGCAAGACCTGCCTGGAAGGAAGAGGAGGATTTGGTCCTGTTCTCCTTACCTAGGTTCACAGCAAAGATATTGGAAAAGAGAATTCATTGATACATCTATTCAGATTTGTGTGTGTCAACATATTTTATGCTGTTACTCAGGGTAGATGTCATTCACACCGTTGTGCATTCTAGGTTTCTTTTTAGATTTATTTATTTATGCATACAAGAATAGGGGTACAGGCCAGAAGTGCGGGGGGGTGAGAGGATTCATCAAAGACAGAATGGGGAACAGAACAGGCAAATCCACTGAAATACACTCCAAATGTGAGCAGCAGGCGGGTCAGGAGAGGTCTGCTGCGCCATGTGGGTGTCTCCCTGGCGGGGATCAAACTCAAGCTGCAGTAGCTGCGGACAGCTTCATAGGTTGTGTCTTAACCCCTTGCGCCACCAGGGAGGCCCCGTCTTCAGTTTTCTATACCCTACATGTTTCTCTCTCCTAAGAAATGCTAATAAGCTCTTACTAATATACTTTAAGTTAATTAATGTTAATTAAGTAATTAATGGGGTTAATAAAGTGAAAAATTTTTATTGTGGTAAAAAAAATACATAAGATAAAATTGCCATAGTAGCCATTTCAACAGTGAGGGACAGCAATTTTGTACATTTTTTTATATCCAAAAGGGCCAGTTTCTTATATAAGGAAATTTGGAGGGACCTACCTGGTTGCGCAGGGGTTTATTCTCAGCGCTATCAAGCTATTGCCAGCCACTCAGCCAGCTATTGCAGCATGAGTTCAATCCCCAGGCCAGGGAGCTACGCACATGGCGCAGCAGACCTCTCCTGTCTCGCCCACTGTTCGCCTCAGCAGTGTATTTCAAGGCATCTGCCTGTTCTGTTCCCCACTCTGTCTCTGGTGAATCCTCTCACCCCTGCACTTCTGATTTACACCCCAGTTCTTGTATGCATAAATAAATAAGATTAAATTTCCTTAAAAAAACGAAAGAAAAGTTGAAGGAGAAGACACTTTCACAGACAGGAGTGCTCAGGAGAGCTGCCCCTGAATGGGACAGGTGTGTGAAAAGAAAGAACTGCAGAGTCACAGGTGAGCAGTGTTGGGAGGAGAGCGGGCCTCTGACCATTTTTTATTTTTTTATTTTTTATATTTTTTAAAATATTTATTTATTTATTTATACAAGCACTGGGTACAGTGAGAAGCGCGGGAGGGTGAGAGAATTCACCGGAGCCAGAGCAGGGAGCAGAGCAGGCAGAAGGACCAAAGCACACTGCTGAGGGGAGCAGCGGGTGGCAGGAGAGGTCTGCGCGCCATGTGGGACCCTCGCTGGCAGCCAGGGAACGAACCGGCGCTGCAGAGGCTGCGGGCAGCTTCGCAGCCCAGCACTCAACCGCTGCGCCACCAGGGAGGCCCCTGACCATTTTTATTATCCCTGTTTTTAATATGTGTTGCAGAGTGAGCACCTCTGTCCACTTTTTATTGGGTTGTCTATTGTTCTGGTCTATAAACTGTTTATTTTGGCTGTTAGTGCTTTTCTTATATGCGGTTTGCAAATTTCTTCTCCATTCAGTCAGCTGTCTTTCCATTTTATATTATTTTATTATATTTTTAAGGTTTGTTTTTTTTTTTGTTTTGTTTTGTTTTGTTTGTTTATACAAGCACTGGGTACAGTCAGAAGCGCGGGAGGGTGAGAGAACTCACCAGAGCCAGAGCAGGGAGCAGAGCAGGCAGAAGGACCGAAGTACACTGCTGAGGGGAGCAGCGGGCGGCAGGAGAGGTCTGCGTGCCATGTGGGACCCTCCTCTGGTGGCCGGGGAGCAGCCGGGGATCGAACCAGCACTGCAGAGGTCGTGGGCAGCTTTGCAACCCAGCACTCAACCGCTGCGCCACCGGGGAGGCCCTAAGGTTTGTTTTTATTTATGTATGCATACAAAAACTGGGGTGTAGGCCAGATGTGTGGGGAGTGAGATAACTCATGATAGACAGAATAGGTGGATCTACTGAGATACACTCCTGATAGGAGCAGCGGGAGAGTCAGGAGAGGTCTGCCTCGCCATGTGGGTCACCTCCCTGGCAGCTCCCTGGCAGCAGCTCAAACACATGCCCCAGGGAGAGGAAACAGCTTGATAGCACTGAGATTTTTTAGCCCCTGCTCCAGCAGGGAGGCCCTGTCTTCATTTTTAAAAAAGATTTATTTATTTATGTGTACAAGAACTGGGGTACAGCCAGAAGTGTGGTTGGGGGTGTGTGTGTGTGAAAGGACTCACCAGAAACAGAGTGGGGAATAGAACGGCAGACTGACTGAAATACACTGCTGAGGGGAGCAGCGGGCGAGGCAGGAGAGGTCTGCTGCACCATGTGGGTTGCTCCCTGGCTGGCTGGGGATCGAACTCGTGCTGCAGAGGCTGGGATAGTTTCACAGCGCTGTGCTTAACCCCTTGCACCACCAGGGAGACCCCAACTGTCTTTTCATTTTAATAGTTCTTTCTCCGTGCAGGAGCTTTCTGGTTTGACCTAGTGCCATTGTTTATATTCCCTTTTGTTTCTCTTGCTTTTGGGGATGCATCAGTACCTATGTTTTCTAACTACCATCCTCTTTCCTGCTTCTGTGACTTTGCTTATTGCACACTTCACAGGGTGGAGTCATGCAGTGCTGGCCTCTCTGTCCATCTTACTTTCCTGAGCATAATGTGCTCTTTCACCCATGTGATAGCAAAGGAAAGGATTTCCTTTTTAAAGCTGAATAGTACCCCATCACATGCATAGAGAATGTTTGAATGATGCAGGTATCTCTCCGTAAACAGAGAGCTTGTAGCTTCTGTACCTTTGCTTTTGGAAAATTGCTGCAGTGCACGCAGTGGGCTGTCTGTCTCTATTTTTATACCCTCCCTCACTTTGGTGGAAATAATACTTCAGTAGTTTTTTAGGAGCAAATGTTTCAGGAACATCTCCCGCATATCCTAGGGTGTAATCACGTGCTTGTATCAATCAAGGGCTTGATGGATAGTTTGACTGAGTGACTAACTATAAGCCAGGAATCTTCCCTTTGAAGAAAGGCATTGCTTTCTGTCTTCTCTACCTTTAGGGAGCGGGGGAAAGGGAGAGTAGGAGAGAGAGAAAGGGGTGGGGGGAAAGAGCATTTTCAGTGTTAGAAGTCTCACTTCAAGGGTGCTGACAGTTTTTTGGTGTGGTAGAGGATCACAGTAGCCATTCAGTCTTGTTTTTGTAGTTGTGCTGAGATAATTGGCATTTGGAGGAGGCGCAGAACTTCAGTGTAGGGAAAAGAACAGAAATCCTTAAATACAGATGAGAAAACATCAGACCAACCCTCCATGACATACATCTCAGAACTTGTTTGAGGACTCATCCCAGAGACAAAGAAAATAAAGGAAAAGCTGCACAGCTGGTCCGACATCAAAATAAAAAGCTTCTGTACAGCACAAGAGACAAGAACCGAACGCAGAGATATTCCACAGATTCGGAGAAACGCCACACAACAGATAAGGACCAATTTCGCACCATCGCCATAGTCTCTCTGGTCCCTTCTCTGCCCAGCGCGCGTGCAGGTGACTCCGGGAGCCAGGAGAGCTGGTGGCTCCACTGTGTCCCCGCTTGGCAGAGGAAACTAGATGGTGTGACCCCATTATAAGCCTTTGCTGATTACTGGTTATTATTTTATCTTTATATCTTATTTAATGAAATGTCATGTGTGTTACATTTTACTGGCAGTATAAGAGAGAGTAGAAAGCTCACTGAGTTTTTTGCCCAGTGAGCTAAGGACACAGATGAGAACCCAGTGGGCTGGGCAGGAGAGTTTTGACTTGGCACTCCAGGCTCAGGGACAACATCCTCCCCTCATGTAATTGCTCAGTCCAGGCACCATCTGGGAGGAGGAGCAGCCCAATATCGCCCCCTTGTGGCCATGGTCTTGCTGTGCCCAGGTGGAGCAGGACCTGAGCTCAGCCTGTCCTTTCTTGGGCCTGAGATGTTCTTCACTGCTCCCCAGCCTGAGTCCACCTTCCCACAGAGCAGCCACCTTCCCTATGGTGAGTCCACCTTCTCACAGAGCACAAAAGCCTGGGGTGGTACTATGGATGGAGGGTGTCACCCACACCTCTGGGGAGATCCCTGTCACCGTGCTCAGGGGAGAGCTAAGCCTCCCTCCCCATGTTTAGAGAGACTTGGGCCCTCATGGGCCTGCGGACAGGGAGCTTCTGCTCCTCACCCTGAAGGAGAAGCCGACTGTCTGCTGGGTTGGGGGCGGAGAGGGAGGGAGGCTGCTCTTCAGGTGTGTGCTGGTCAGGACCAGCCAAGGACTGGACCGTGGACATGGCCTCAGCTGTTGTGAGCTATAGGCTCACCCAGGGGTGCTGTCCCCCGAGGGGGTCTTTGGGCTCCCAGTTCCTCCATGTACCCAGATGCCTGACAAGATGGTAGCAGGTTCTGTGTAAATTAGACATTTATTATTTTTTCACATAGGCTCTTTGTTTAAATCTTAAAAGGTACTATAAAAGATCAACTGTCTAAAAAGATGGCCCTTCCTAAAAGGCAAACATCTTTAGCCCCCTGAGACACGTTTGTCAGCATTTGTCCCATTTCAGTCCTAACTTATTCCCTCCCTCAAAGACAAATATGTTCTGACTTTAATGATCATCATGTCATTGCTCTGTTTTATATTTTATCAATAAATTATATATATATATTTAAAGATTTACGCATACAAGAACTGGAGTACAGGCCAGAGGTGAGAGGATTTATCAGAGACAGAGCGGGGAACAGAACAGACAGACTGACGAAACACACTGCTGAGGGGAGCAGCGGGTGAGACAGGAGAGGTCTGCTGTGTCATGTGAGTCAGCTCCTGGGCTGGGGATCGAACTGCTGCAGTGGCTGTGTATAGCTTCATAGTGCTGTGCTTAACCCCTAGGGAGGCTTGAGATCTCCATTTCTTTTGAGTAACACCTATGAATGTATATGCTGGTCCTAGAGTTCATGTTTAATAACTTTATGAAAAGATGTAAAGCTCCGTCCCAAAGTGGGTGTTTTATATGCCTTAGGGCAATGGATGAGAATTCATCTTGTTCCGCACCCTCGCCAACTTTGATTGTTACTCATCTTTTCACTTTTAGCCATTCTAATGGGTGCGCAGTGACTTCTCCATGTGGTTCTACACTGCATTGACCCCTCTCCCCATGACTATTGATGTTGAGAATTTTTTCATATACACATTGACCATTTATGGATCTTCTGTTGTAAAAACGCCTATTTAAATCTTTTTCTATTTTTTGCTGTTTGATACTTGTCTTGTTATTAAAAAGTCATGGAAGGTGTGTGTATACTCTGGATAGAAATCCTTTGTCAGATAAACGTATGACAAACATTCTGACAAGAGCTGTCAGTCTGTCCCGGTCAAGGCCACTAACATGCTCTGTGTCATCACCTGAGGCGGAAACGTCTGTGTCATCTCTCTCCACCTCTCAGCAGCTTCCCCACACAGCAGGCTGCTCTCTCCTCTTATTCATTTTGCTCAATCCCTTGGATTTCCTTCACACATTTCACTAGAAGTTGATCTACTAGAAAGAAAAAAAAAACTGATCTACTAGAAAAAAAGCAACAACAGTAAACTTGATGTGGTCACCACCAGGTTTGATACTTGGCATGTGTGACAGTGTTTGCTAAATGTAGTGAACAGAGCCACCCCAGACAGTACTACAGGTAGCTCAGGAATGCCAGGGCCATTCTTAGGGCTCACTGACCCACCTGGTTGTCACCCACAGGGGTCACATCGGCCCCCTGCTGTGTTGGGTGTGGTGGCCCTGTGATCCAACATGAGAGGCTCTGGTGGCTGCTATGGAGATTTGTGGGGGGGTAAAAATAAAGGGGGTGTGACTTTTATCCTGGTATGGGGCGGCTTCCCAGAGGTTGAGTGTCCTTTAAGTGTCAAGGCTAACATTTTTAGAGAATCCAGGGCAGGCACTCAGAATCTCAGGGACTGCCTCTCAGGGTGTGAAACTGAATGAATGCACCCCACTCTCTCAGGGGTGGTGGGTTCACAATTAGATGAAAATCAGTAATCTATAGGTGGATGGTTTTCTTAGTGTTGCCTTGATTGCTCAGCTGACTCCTACAACAAGGATGATTACGAATAATTCCTTTCTGGGACTCCCTGACAGTGCAAGGGTTAGACACCGTGCTATTTAACTATCACTAGCCCCTGTGGCACGAGTTCGATCCCTGGCCAGGGAGCTGGCCCATGTGGCGCAGCAGACCTCTCCTGTCTTGCCCTCTGCTCCCGTCATCAGTGTATTTCAGTCAGTCTGCCTGTTTGTTCCCCTCTGTGTCTCTGTGAATCTTCTCACCCATCAGCACCTCTGGCCTACACCCCAGTTCTTGTATGCATAAATACATAAATATTTTTTAAACGATTTATTTATTTATTTTATACAAGCACTGGGTACAGTCAGAAGCGCGGGAGGGTGAGAGAATTCACCAGAGCCAGAGCAGGGAGCAGAACAGGCAGAAGGACCGAAGTACACTGCTGAGGGGAGCAGCGGGCGGCAGGAGAGGTCTGCGCGCCATGTGGGACTCTTGCCTGGTGGCCGGGGATTGAACCTGTGCTGCAGAGGCTGCAGGCAGCTTCTCAACCCAGCACTCAACCGCTGCGCCACCGGGGAGGCCCAAATACATAAATCTTTTTAAAAATAATTAATTTCTTCCCTTAGGAGGAGGGTGAAACCTGCTCAATCTCAGACAGTTAAAAAACTGTATAGAAGCAGAAAGCTGGAGCCTGTAGCAGCGGCATCTCCATAAAGGTGGAGGTACCATGTTCCCTGCCCCGACATGTGCAGCAGCCTTGGACTGGCCACTGGAACCGGGGTGGGGGGGTGGGGGGGGAAGCTGAGCCCGCAGGTGAGGCTCTATTGCAGGGCAGGCAGGTGAGTTAGGAGGAAGACGAGGAAGAAGAGACTGCTCTTGTCCTGCTAAAGGTGGAAATGACACGTGAGTGAGAGACATGTGGGGAGGACACTGGCAGCCCTGATCTCATGTGGCAGCTCCTTTTGTCTCAACTAGATGGGGCCTGCTTTAGGACCCTATGGCTTGGCTTCCTTGCAGAAGTTGTGGCAAGATTTCAGGCTTCGGCACCCCCAGTTTGGTCTGACTCAGTTTGAGCATTTACCCTTGAGAGGAGTGATCATTTGGGGTGTTTTATTAGGAAACTCTTCTCCTTTCTCCCCTGTCTATGACACTACTCCTGTTAAAGTTCTTTTACATTAAAAGTCTATTTTGCCTTTGAGCATGGGTGGCTGAACACTTTAGAGGGTTTAAGTTTGGGGTCCCAGGGTGTCCCTCTGTCACAGGTAAAAAACCACCTGTTGTCTCCAACCCGGGCAACCGTGGGGGAACCCTGTGATGGGTTCAGAGGCTCTTGCCCATGTGATGGGGCCCCTGCAGCTGTGCTTCGTAGCCCTCATCCCGTCGGTGTGTTCTATGGCTGTAAGTCTGTGTGGTCTACACAGCCGAGGATACACTGTGAACTCCTTTGAATCCTCTTTTGAAAATATATGATTAGGGCCTCCCTTGGTGGCGCAGCGGTTGAGCACTGGGCTGCGAAGCTGCCCGCAGCCTCTGCAGCGCCGGTTCGATCCCCGGCTGCTGGCGAGAAAATATATGATTAGCAATAAACAACCATATGGAATATTCCCACCTCTTTTTTTTTTAAATGATGCTATCTTTTCTTTTCTTTTCTTTTTAAAGATTTATTTATTTATACAAGCACTGGGTACAGTCAGAAGCATGGGAGGGTGAGAGAATTCACCAGAGCCAGAGCGGGGAGCAGAACAGGCAGACTGACGAAATACACTGCTGAGGGGAGCAGCGGGCGGAAGGAGAATTCTGCGCACCATGTGGGACCCTAGCCAGCGGCCAGGGACCGAACTGGCGCTGTGGAGGCTGTGGGCAGCTTTGCAGCCCAGTGCTCAACCGCTGCGCCACCTCTTCCCACCTCTTCTTAAACCCTTTTTTTTTTTTGAAGACTCATTCTATTTATATATTTTAAAGATATTTATTTATGCATACAAGAACTGGGGGTACAGACCAGAGGTGTGGGGGGTGAGAGGATTCACTAGAGACAGAGCAGACTGAAATACACTGCTGAGGTCATCAGTGGGAGAGTCAGGAGAGGTCTGCTGTACCATGTGGGTAGCTCCCTGGCCAAGAAGCTAACCATTGCTGCAGTGGTTGTGGATTGCTTCATAGGTTGCATCTTAATCCCTTGCACCACCAGGGAGGCCTATAACATTTTATTTTATTTTATAAATGCATTTATTTATTTTCTTACATCTTTGTTAACTTTTCTATAGTATTTGATTTCTCCCCTCAGGTCTAGTCCCTGTGGTTCTCCCACAGCAGCCCCCTGATCCATCACACAGTCCCCTGTGCACATCCCTCTCCTGTTTTGATCCCTTCTCCCTCCACTTCCCTGCTGCAGCCTCAGATCTAAGGTCAGCTTGCTAGTTTTGTCTTTTTCTTGACCATTTTCCTGACAGTATCTCTATATGCCACATGTTAGTGGCATATATTTGCCTTCTGCCTTATTTCATTGAGCATGATCCCTTCCAACTCCATCCATGTTGCTGTAAATGGCATGAGTTTACCTTTTTTGATCACTGAGTAGTATTCTGTTGTGTTTATAGACTACATTCTCCCAATCCATTCATTGTTTTGGGACATTTGGGTTGTTTCCATATCTTAGCTATTGGAAATAGTGCACACTAAACTTAGGGGTGCAGGTTTCCTTTTGATTTAGTGTTTCTGTGTCCTCTGAGAAGATTCCTAGGAACGGAATCGCTGGATCCATGGAAGATCCACTTCTTAAATGCAGTTTTACCAGCTGTATTTTATTTTTTAACAGGCATATAACTGTTCCTCTGTATATTTTTTATCATTATAATTAATGAGTAATTAACATCCTTTTGTCTAAGTATCCTTCTATATCTTGTTTAAAATCATATATTCCTTGAATAGAAATTACTAGAACATTTTGAACATTGCTTGAACTTGTAAAGATCTTGTCACGCGTGTTGTCAAATGGCTTTTCCAAAGCATAGATGACTTATATTCATTCATTGCACCATTTTGACTGAGCAGCCGCGCATTACTGGGTCTGTGCTGGGTGCTGGGGAAACAAGGGGTGACCAGGAGACAAGGCTCCTGCTGTAAAGAGCGTGTATTTCAAGGAGACAGACTTTCAATACCAAAACCATCATTCTGACATCAGTGACCACTGATTCTGTGGGGGGCATATTCGGGGCTATAGAGTGGAGAGGGCACGGCAGGATGTATATTTCAGACAGTTGGATGTAGATATGGTTGTGATCACAGGCCACTTGGGCAGTGACCTGAACTGTGAGGACAGTCAGGTGGGCCCCTGGGAGGGGCTGCAGCAGGGGTCCTAGCAGGGTGGGTCCCCTGAGACAGCCCTGGCACAGAGGTTGGTGTGAGTAGAGACAGGAGTGAGCCCAGCTGAGAATGGTGGAGAGGCTGGAGTCAGAGGGGCCCCATGAGAGGGACTGGCAGGCAGTGGGGAGGAGCGGGGCTTTCAATCTGCTCATAAAGGAGAACTGGTGAGTTCTCTGGGATACGGGGGAGGATGTGTTCTTACTCACAATGTAAAGTGAATACATCGCACACGTGTGCTGATGGGCAGCTGGATGTGAGGGACCACAGGGAGCCCCCACAAAGGCCCACCTTCCTGGCTGCAGTGGGCACCCCAGGATGGAGCAGTAGAGATGAGGGAGGTGCGTGGATTCAACGCTGGCCCGTGCTGGCAGCGGCCTGATGCAGAACCACTCATTTCTATACTTACCTTAATTCCACAGTGACTTGAGGTGACTGACCACACGCACGATGTAATAAATAGACATGAATTATTTAAAAATCAACACAAGAAAAATATAGCTTTCAAAATGTTAAGAGGGCCTCCCTAGTGGCACAGTGGTGGAGCGCAGTGCTGTGAAGCTGTCCGCAGCCTCTGCAGTGCAGGTTCAATTCCCAGCCTGCCAGGGAGATTCACACATGGCACTACAGACCTCTCCTGTCTCGCCAGCTGCTCCCCTCAGCAGTGTCTTTGGTCCCTTTGCCTGTTCTACTCCCCGCTCTGTCTCTGGTGAATTCTCTCACCCCCTATACCTCTGGCCTGTACATCAGTTCTTGTATAAATAAATCAATCTATCTAAAAAAAATGTAAAGACTGGGGTGAAGCTAGACAAGTTGGAAATCTGAAACATTTGTGGAAATAAAGAATTTACTGTTTACCCAGTCATGGGTTTTGTTGCTTTACAATCTCTAATGATTCCTGAGCCAGGAGGTGGGGTGACGGCTCAGGCCAGTCCCTCCTTTCTTGCTTTAGGAAGATGTTAGATTCTATAATTAGAATTAAAGCAATTAGCGGTCAGGTGTTCAAAGATGGAGTCAACATCTGCATCATCAGTGATTAAGTTTAAACCTTGAGGGACCCAAGGAGATTCCACATTTCCCCCTGGAAATGGCCTCACTGCACTGCTGGGCAAGAGGGTCTCCCTAGGCCTAATGAAGTGGTTCTTTCCACCTCCAGCCCCTACAGAGTCTACAGCCAATGCTGTGATCTCATCTGAGCTAGGATTGTGGTTTTCTAATGTTAGTTGTATTTGAGACATCAAGGCATGGGTTGAGTAACAATGGGACATGCGGTTTTGTTACACTGATATTCTGTGATGGAATCCGACAGCCACCTGATGGCTCTGCTGTTCCTGCCTGGTCCCAGGGAAAGGGATTTGTCCTGAAACACTGTTCAGTGTCTCTGTGTAGGAGTGATCAGTAGACATGGGGTCAGGGGTTCCCCAATCTCACCCTCCTCTCCAATAGTCCTAAATGTGAGGGGTGGGCAGGGATCTCCACGACTACTCACCAGATATCATTGTCCCATTTCCTGATGTTAAGCATGTGTCACATTAACACCAACTGTTACTTGTGGGGCCAAGGTAAGAGTCTGGGGGAGGGGCAGGATGGGGCTAAGGAGGGATCCATGGGTGACCTGCAGGGGTTCTCTGTTGTCTTTGTCTTTCTTTCTCCCTGAAATTTGTAGGAAATCATACTCAGCCAAAGGTCTTTGAAGATGGTCAGGAAATTCAGGGGCAGGCTGGGTGAGGGGAAAGGATGCCTAAGTGGAGACAAGGCATGGGCTGGCAGCTAGCAGAGGGCATCCAGGACCAGGGGGGCCTGATGGAGCCCTGCCTCACTGCAGGGAATCCCCAAGCCCTGGAGGAATGGGGAGAGTGGCAGCATCTCCTGAAGCCAGAGTCTGGTTCAAAACCAGAATTGTCTCTTGTTTTTGTTTGTTTTAATTTTTCCAGATGAATCTGGCAAACCCATCAGAGTGGAAGATGAGCGGTCACTTTCCAAGTGTTAGTTTTACAGTTTCCTCCCAGGGTGAGGTCAGCAGTGGTACCTGCCAGGCACAGCCCAGGTTATGGCCTCAGGCCTGCCCAGGCCCACACCGTCCACTCCAAAGAAGAGGAGTGTGGGGGCTTCGGGCCTTCTTTTTTTCCTTCCTCCTTTCTAGGCCTTTTTTCTGTTTCCTCAGCTCCCTGCTGCTGCCCCAACCTTCACTGGAGCAGAGAGAACACAGCTGCCGCTTGGGCCTGAAAGCCCCTTTGAGCCTCAGACTGGGGAGTGCAGTTTCTCTGTGCTCCACATGAGGGAGCTTTGCCCAGATGGGCTGGAGGGTCTCACAGACACTGCCATTGCCCAAACATTCGGGAAACTTCCTTAGAGCAGAAAGTCAGTATCATTCTTTGGACTTGCTCTGAAATCCTTCAAGCGTTTGCAAGGGCAAATTGATCCTCAAGGAACACGATTTGGCCTGTCTATAAGCCAAGGACAATGTCACAACTCGGGTTCTGAAGTTGGTCTGAGTATAAGCCAGGCACTGTCCTGCCTGCCCACAACTCATTCTTTTCATTATTCTTGCTCCTTCTATAAATGTTTGATTACATGTCTGTCTAAAGCACCTAAGAAAGATTCAATGCTATTAAAATGTGAAGGATTATCTTCAAAGAGAAAGGGTCTGGTACTGAATTTTAGTGAATATTTTGGTTTTCAAACACCTGTCTGGGTTTTGGCCACTAATTTCATATTTCCACCAAAAATTGTCTCTCCCTAACTTCCTCCCCATGAAACCTAAATTTACATTAAGAGATAAAGCACCACATTTCACACAAAGTGTAAGTCACCAAGTTATCACCCCCTGTCAAAAACTTGTGAATATTCTTACAAGTTTTCATCTTTAAAACACATATTGTGTGTCTCCCTGGTGGTGCAAGTGGTTAAGTCTCACACTATGAGGCTGCCAGGGTGATAACTTGGGAGTGACTGTAGCATGAGTTCTATTCCTGGCTAGAGAGCTAGCCCACATGGTGCAGCAGACCTCTCCTGTCTCACCTTCTGTTCCCCTCAGCAGTGTATTCAGTAGATGTGCCTGTTCTCTGCCCACTCTGTCTCTGCTGAATCCTCTTACTCCCTGCACCTCTGGCATTATAACTGCATATCAAGTGTTCTTTAGCTCTTGGGAAAGCTTAATAGGACGGGACATCTTTTCATAGCAATAGGGTAACATCTGTCTCATTCCTTGTAAAGCCTGCACAATTTTTATCACTGGGATTTTTGGGGTGACCATGTTGAATATCTTCATTGGGGTACTGATGACATGGATGTGTTTAATTACTAAAACTCAGCCAGCCGTGCCCTTTTACATTACATTTCATGTAAAATCTACTCTAATAAAGTTGGTTTTCAAATATTATCCTCTATGAACTTATGTAACAACAAAACCCAGCCCATGTTGTTCTTTTTCCTAAGAAGTAGACATGTTAACAGTAAACATTCCTTTACCTTTCATTGATCTCATGTTTGGCTGTACCGATAGCAACTGTATTTTTCTGTGTTTTGAGAGGATCAAGGCAGGAGGCCTGGAAATGTACATAAGTGAGAACAGTAGACAGGGGGAAGGAAAGGTTAGCCACGATATTACATTGCATCTGATAAAACATTATTTACCAAAACAGAATTAAATAAAATGTCTCGTTGATGGGAATTAAATACATTTTAATAAACCACAGATTTGTGAATAAGTAACGTTCACTTCCCCTTTGTAGTCTCCCCCCATTTCTCCTTTCTCCAACACTCCCTCCCCTGCCCTCCGGCCCGCGCTCCCCTCCCCCCTCCCCCCTGCACGGCGAGCCCGCGGCAGCTCAGGTGCGCGCACCTGGACGGTCAGGCGGGGACACGGGCCGCGCTCGCCCCGCCGCTTTGCCCGCGGGGAAGGCGCCGCCGCCCCGGCTCGGGGAGGCCCCGTCTGGGGGGTGCCACACCGGGTCTCGTCACGTTCCTCCCCGAACCGGGGAGACCCCGGGGGGTTCCCCGGATCTGCCCATCGCTGCCCCTCCGGGCGGCGGAGCCCCTCCAGGGGCGGCCCGGGCGGCGGGGGTCCGGGGAGGGTTTTCGGGGGCACGTGGGCAGCGAGAACCGTTCCCTCGTGCGGGCCCCGGAATCTGCCTGAAAGAGGCGCCCCCAGGATCCCCCTCCCGGCCCCAGGACCCCGGCCCGGGCCGCGCAGTGTCGCGACTGCGGGAGGGACAGCCCCGCGGTTTGCGGACCAGACACCCGAGGGCCGCTCGCCCCTCCCCGCGCGGCTCCAAGCGCCTCCTCTCTCTCTGTTATAAAATAACTGGTTTCCTGGTGCCGGGGTTGGGGCGGGGCGCTCTCCAACCCTCACTGCAATCGTGTCTCAGAGCCCGCCACTCTGCAAACCCCACCCTGGTTTGAGTTATCCTGTCACACTTTCTAAAATGGCATCTGTCCCGGGTGCCACGATCTTCACGGGGAGGAAGAGCCCCCAAGCTTGTGAGTCCAGGAGCCCAGAGGTGAGTGGAGGAGAAAAAGGCGTCCGGGGGGCAGCCCAGAGGGGCCTGGAGGCAGGTGGGGGGAGGGGAGTCGTTTGTGGGACAGAAAACCTCTGAGGCCTCGCGGGGGAGGGAAGCCCCAGCTCGATCCCGGGGAGCACCCCAAATCCAGAGCCCTAGACCGGCGGGGCCTCTCCCACCCTCCCAGAAGGAGTAGGATTTGCTTCCCCTGGTAAAGCAGCCATCTGTGACACGCTGGGCCACACACCTAGCAGTGTTATTGGTACTGATGTGGTTTTTTGGAGTCTGGGGGTTTGGAGTGTGGGTCCTGGGGTTCACTCTGGGAAAGGTGTCACCAGAGCTCCCGTTTCAGCGGCCCGGGGAGTGTGTCCCAGGCGAATTTCTCCACGAGCAGAGAGTAGTGATATTTAATATTTCTCCACGAGCAGAGAGTAGTGATATTTAAAGAGCAGGTTATTAGGGAAAGGGACAGAGGAATCAAGGACACTTGCATAGACACAAGCGGGCGGGAAGAGCTGCCCCAGAAGGGACAGGTTTGTTGAGAGAGGCCTGCCTGGTTGCAGAGGGGTGATCTTGACAGGTCACGGGCAGGCAGGAGGCTGCTGCCCTGCGGAGGGAGAGAGTGGGTGAAAAGAGGCACCTGCATCGTCACAGGTGGGCAGTGGGAGTGCTGCCCCAGCCTGCGCAGAGACTGCACTGATACAGTCCTTTTCTCTTTGGGAGGGCTCACTCCTCCCTGGAGTGGCCTGTTTGTTGCTGATTTTGGGTAACTAGGCAAAACTAGAAAGGGACCAGAGATTCCAGAATGGGCCCATCTCCAGTATTACCGTTTTTATTTTATTTTTTTTTTTTATTTTTATTTTTTTTAATTTTCTAGAGGCATGTCTTATTTATTTATTTATTTATTTATTATTTGTTTGTTTGGTTTATACATGCACTGGGTACAGTCAGAAGCGCGGGAGGGTGAGAGAATTCACCAGAGCCAGAGCAGGGAGCAGAGCAGGCAGAAGAACCGAAGTACACTGCTGAGGGGAGCAGCGGGCGGCAGGAGAGGTCTGCGCGCCATGTGGGACCCTCCTCGGGTGGCCGGGGAGCAGCCGGGGATCGAACCGGCACCGCAGAGGCTGCAGGCAGCTTCGCAACCCAGCGCTCAACCGCTGCGCCACCGGGGAGGCCCAGTATTACCGTTTTTAGATTATTATTTTTTTTAAATTTTATTTTTGCATAGAAGAACTAGGGTGTAGATCACAGGTATGGAAGGTTAGAGGATGGACCAGAGACAGAGAGGGGAGTAGAACAGGTGGATCTACAGAAATACACTGCTGAGGGGAGCAGGGGGCCAGACAGGAGGTCTCTGGCCATGTGGGTCAGCTTTCTGGCGAGAGGGGATCAACTCAGGCCCTTGATAGTGCTGAGACTTAAACCCTAGGTCACCAGGGAGGTTCCATTTTTAAATTATTGCAAGTCATTTTGGCGTTGTGTAAGTGGAATGAGTTTCCTGGCGCTGCCACACCTTGGAAGTCCTGAGGAATGTGGACACAAGTCATCTTTGGAGGTTAGCAGGGCTGGGCTCCCTCTCCCTCTCCCTCTCCACTGCCTCTGTCCTTGTTATGGCAGTTTCCTGGAGAAGCCAGACTGTGCTCAGAGGTGGGGGGTGAGGGGAAGAGAAGAGAGATTTATTTGTCATGATGGAGGACAAGTATAGGAAAAAAAAAAAAACTGAAAAGGAGGTGCCACAAGACCAGAAACCTGCTCACCAAGGAGGTGGGGGTAGAAGAGAGGAGCATAGCCATTGACACAGCTATGGAAACCCAGATCCTTACACACAGACAACACAGTTATAGAAACTAAGATCCTTAGGGGATCCTTAGAGGCCTAGATTACAAAGCATAACATCCAAGCAGGCATCCTAATGTGCATCCAAAGGGAAAGATATGGAAATTGAACCCACTGTAGAATCTTGGTCTCTTTCCTAGTCTGCATAGTTCTCCCAAATCAGCAGCTAAGGGAAGGCTCACAAGGGGTGAGCCCCTCCCAAAACAGAAGGCTCTATCAGTGCAGGCTCTGCACTGGCTTGGAGCAGCACTCCTCTGCCCACCTGTGACTCTGCAGGTGCTTCTTTTCACCAACTCTTCTCTGCAGGGCAGCAGCCTCCTGCCTGCCTGTGACCTGTGCTACGCCGGGGCTTCTCCTCACTGACCTCCCTCAGTGGAGGCTCTCCTCAAGGCCGCCTGCCTGCAACCATGCAGGCCTCTTAGCTCTTCCTGCCCACTTGTGTCTAAGCAAGTTTCCTTTATTCTTCTGTCCCTTTCCCTAAAAACCCGCCCTTTAAATATAACGTCTCTGTCTCGTGGAGAAACTTGCCGCGTGTGGCTGAAACAGGAGCTCTGGTGACACCTGTCCCAGAGTGAACCCAAGGACCCTGCACTCCAAACCCACTGACTCCAAACACGACAACAGTCACACCGAGGGGTCAGCGGATTATTTCTGAAAGGACTGAACCCCAAGTAACATGGGTTGTGGGTTCTTATAAAGCTTGGGCAGAACATCACGCGGAAACGGTACAGCTCCCGGACCCCGGATGAGCATTTGCTTTGCTGAGTTCCACTGAACAGACATGGGGTGGGGGTTTGTGAGGGAGTGTGTGGTTATCTTGTGTGACAGAGCCTGGCCTTCCAGCCCCTGGTCATTTTCTCCTTCATTGTGACTTGGGCAAGGAAGAGAATCCCTGAGACGCCATCCCTCATGGGTGGGGAAATGATGGTGGTCCGAGTAATAATGATAAAGTGACTCTGAAAAATAAGAAATTTTAAAAACTGCACCATGACTTTTCCATACACAGGGTTTTATAGGCCAGTAGAGACAGGCAGAGTTCAAGATTGAATATAAAAAGCACGGCAGGGAGACAAAGGTGACATGACAGAGCTCCTCATCCTGAGTAGTTCATGTCTTAATTAGTGGGGCTGGAGGATGGTAAGATGGGTTCAAGAGCCCCCCCCTCACACACACACACAAAGGCCACACCCCTCTTGAGAGGGTCACTCAGACTCCCAGGGGACCCCTCCCACCTCCTGGAAAGGCCCCTGCTCCTGCCCACCAGGACCAATGAAACCCCCTCCCTCCACCTTCAGGTCTCCCCTTAATCCCTTTGCTCTCCTTGGGGGTGGGGGAGAAAACACTTTCCCTCCACCTCCTGCACTCTTAGCTTACACCACTGTAATGAAAGACGGTTACTAAGGAAAGAGCAGACAGGGTCAAATCATGGACTAGACCAGGGCTTCTGACACCCACCTGCACGTGGGCACTGCCCAGGGAGTTGGAAGGGGGGAGGGAGAGGAGGAGGAGATCAGAATGGCTGTGGGGCTATGGTGGCTTAGAAAGTTTGGAGCCTGAGGGATTCAGCTTTGGAAGTCGCTTCCCAGACCCCCAGGAGGCAGAGATCTGCATTATTCCCATTATTGATGACTTTGCCGAGGGTGTGTAGGGAGAAAAGGAGAGGAGGAGGGGGCAGGAGAGGCCTCTTTGCAGTCTCCTCAGTTGCTGGGTGAGGCCTTGCTCTGTGGGGGGAGCAGGGGCAGTGATCCCGGGTCTGCTGGGGTTGGGCCCCTCCCAGCTGCTCAGAGCCACTTGCTGGGACTTCGGGATCCTAAATTTAGGCTCCTGTAGCTTTGTCCATTTTTTCTCCCCTGCATAGACCTGCGGACCCTGTGTCCACTTATTTGCTTTCCTCCCTCCACCTTTTTTTTTTCCCCCCTTTCCTTAGGGGGGCTGCGGGAGGGGCAGCAAATGCTGGGAAAACAAGTGAGAGGCAGCCCCCGGGGTGAGGGCTGGTCGTGGGCGGGCCACGGTCCTGCTCCCGCTGGCCCCGCCCCCTCTCTTTCTAAGGCATTTGTGTCTGATTCTGTGGTTTTGAGACACAGGGCAAGCTAGGAATTAGGCAGTTTTAGGGACACTGCAGGAAGGGACCTCGGAGAATTGAGGAAGGCTTCAGAGATAAGGGCAGCAAGAGGAATGTAACTAATTCCACCTGGAAAAACAAACATCTCAGGACCAAGGACAACATTGTTAACGCTGGTCCTGGTTTCCTTCAGGTGGTAAAGGGAGGCAGAGATTGGGGAAATGGAGAGTGGTTTAATTTATGGACAACTTAGAAGGGCAGTTGTTTAACTTCAATGCAGGGATGCCCATCCAGAGGACTGGGCCATAAAGATAGAGATGCAACAAATGGGGAAAGACAAACCTGTTAGATAAGGAATGTGAAGATCCCCCACTCAGTAGCAAATTAAGTGAGATAGCCGAGAACTGACCAATCACAAAGAGACTGGTGGAGCTTGAGAATAATGAGGGAAAGAAGGTCTATATTCCCTGAGACACAACTCCACTTTGGCTTCCTTGCCCCTCCCCGGCCTGGTTCCCTGGCCTGGGAGTCCCACTTTATTTCTGTTCTTTTTCTCCTCAATAAACTTTTTCTTTCTATAAACAAACCTGTCTCTTCTCGCTTGCTTGCCTGAGCGTCTGCAAAGTTCCTGCTGCGGCTTTGTGAGACACCAACCCGTGGGGGTCTAGTGGCTGGGGCTCAGCGCTGCCCTGAAGCCTGGGATCTGTTCCTGGCTGGGAGACTAGGCCTGACAATTCCGGTATCAGTTTGTCATAAGTTTTTGTGAAAATTCATCCTCTGAACAAGAAGTTCTAACAAAAATTGTGTTACCTTCCCCGGGCGAGTGTCCTGTGGGCGTGTCCTCCAGGCTCTCCCGGCCCCTGTGCTGCTCATTGGGCCGCTGGGGCCGCCGGCGCCTCGAGTTGGTGGCGCTGCTGGTGGGCGGAGAGTGTGTAGGCTCCGACCCGAGTGAGTGAGTGGCGTGAGTGAGTGAGTTCGTTCACACTGTGAGAGTAATTTGTCAGGCTGCGGATCCCAGCTTCTGGCTGCGGCGCTTCCCTCGTGTCACCCTGATTGTCCGGGTGGGCGCGCTTCTGGCTGCCGGCGTTTCGGGGGGCGGCGGGTCTGGTCGCCGGCGCCTCCGGAGGCCAATGCAGGATGGGGCCGTGGCCAGTTCTGCTTCTGGCTGCCCTTGTCCCCGCCGTAGCCCTGGGCGCTGGTGAGTGGGGGTCGTTGGTCCTGGGGGGCAGGAGCCTGGGCCTTTCTGGGGTCTCGGAGGGGTCCCCTGGGTGTCTTGGGGACCCTGTCAAGAGGGGCGTGGCCTCTGGGGTTATTCTTGAGGAGGAAGGTGGGGCTGGACTTGGCTGGTTACACGCCCTCCTGACACACTGATATATATTTTTGACCTATTGGTGTTATTTAAGCAGTAAAGTTGTGGCCTGCTCTCTGGGCAATGCCCTGACCTCCCAGGTTGCCTTAACAGTCTCTCAGTTCTTTTCTGGTCCTGCATGTGGACCCCTCCTACTCCATCCCTCTTCCCCCTCCCCCACTTTCTGGTCTCACCTGCTGCCCCCTCCCTGCTGCTCCCCTCCCTGACACTCACATTCCTGCCTCCTTCCCTTGCTGTTTCCCCTCCTTCCCAGCTGCCCACTCTTTGTAGTTATCCCCCATCCCTGCTGCCCCCTTCCCTGCTGTCCCTCCTCTCTGTGTTCTAGGGTGTCGTCCTCTTCCTCACTCGTTTTCTTCCTCCCTCCTGCACCATTGCCTGCCAGGAGCCTTCACCTGATGGATCCTACCTCTCCCCCATTTTACTGAGCTCTGCTTTCTGAGGGTGATTTTTTTTTAAAATTATTTATTTATACAAGAACCGGGGTACAGCCCAGATGTAGGGGAGGGTGAGAGGATTCACCAGAGACAGCAGGGAACAGCACAGGCAGACTGACGAAATACACTGTTGAAGGGAGCAGCAGACGAGACAGGAGAGGTCTGCTTCGCTATGTGGGACTCTCGCTGGCCGGCTGTGATCTGACCAGAGCTGCAGAGGCTGAGGACAGCTTCTCAGCGCTGAGCTCAACCGCCTGCACCACCAGGGGAGGCCCAGAGAGTGCTTTTTGCCTCTGGTCTCTCCCTCCATGCTAGTCCCCCACCCCACCCCCACCCCCATCAAGGAGAACCTGGGAGCTCTGCATCTTTGCCTTGACTGCAGGCACAGCCCCTCTGCACAGACCTGCCCTGTCCTCTGGCCTCAGCTCCCACCTTCAGCCAGTACAGCTCCTGCTCCTGAGCTCTCAGCACAGGCCCTTTCCCTCCCCTCCTGTCCTCACCCCAGACTCTCTTTTCTGGTCAGCACCCCAACCCAGGCCCTGCTCATCTCTGCTCCTCAGTCCTGTCCTCAGCACCAGTCTCCCAGCTGCCTCTTTATCGTGCAGCATCCCACCCTCCCCAGACCTGAGAGCTGCTCCTGATGCGGCTCCTCTTCCATCTTTACCCTCTTGGGTTCCTTGACCCCAGTGGGCTCTCGCTCCTCACATCACAGATCCGCCACCCTATGGCAGCCTCCCCGCCCCTCCACCCCCCACCCTACTCCCATCTGCCCCTAATGGACACAGCCCTGTCTGTGCAGCGGCCTCATGCATCACCCCACACTGCAGCTCTCCTCTCCTGTGTCCTGGCCACCTGCTGGGCATTGAAGTTCTGCTCCCCAGGCCTCCCCAATCTAAACTCTCCCTGGGCCCACAGGCTGACTCCCAGTCCCTGCACCTGCCTCTCCCCCGGTCACAGACAGGTTCATCCACCTCCCCAACCTGTCCTTGAGGAACCACAGCCCGGCCTGGCTCATGTGGCCTCCTGCCTCTCACCACAGCTGCTCTGACCTCTGACCCCTGCCCTGGGCCTTCACATGCCCTCCCTTCTCTCTGATAAGAAACCCCAGTGCTCTTAGGGACCCAGTGCCCCCTTCTTGGCCTCTGACCCCAGTTTCCCTTCTCCATCCTTTTCATCCACCATCACCCTTCTCCTTCCTTTCTTTTTGAGATTTATTTTCTTACATAGTGGCTAATTTTTGTACAGAATTTGATTTCCCCTCTCAGGTGCAGTCCCCTTGGTCCATCACCCCATCCCTGTGCTCTCCCTCCCCAGTTCTGCCCCTCCCTGCCCCTCCCTGGGCCCTCTCCTTCCTTCTCCTTGCCTGGTGTCCTGCACTGCGAATCCTCCTCCTGTCCCTACGCACACAGCCCTGTCTGCAGCCCCCAGGCCTCCAGGGCTCAGGACGCGCAGCCTCGGGTGACTCTGATGCTCAGGTAGCTCCTACCTGCCTCACTGAGGATTTCTCCCCCCAGGACCCCACAGGCTTCAGTATGAGCTCACGGGGACCCAGGATGCCTCGCTCTACTCACAATTCATTGCCAAGGAATACTTGGACCATCAGCTCATCCTGCGCTACAGCGGTGGGAACAACAGGCCCGAGACCCCAGGCCTGCTGGCACGAGTTATCCTGGGAGCTGAGCCGGAGGACACAGTGACCAGTGGCTTCACAGAGGACAGGAGGGGCCTCCTGATGAAGCTGGCAGATATCAGGGAAAAGCAGAGCCAGAGTGGAGGTGAGAGGGGCAAGCATGGGGGGCCTTTCCCAGGACAGTTAGGGCAGCCGGTGGGGCCTGTCTCTTTCCACTGGATTTTCACAGGGTGGTGTGAGAATGAGGGGGTGTGGATTTCAGCACAGAGGTGAAGTCTATGCAGCCAGCACAGGGAGAGGTGGGGAGAGTGGGGGCGGGGGTGGTGTGAGTTACCTGGGAACCAGAGGGACAGACACAGGACTGGGGAGTCACCACTGGGTCTGTGTTGGGGGTAGGCTCCCGTTCCCTCCAGGAGGTTCGGGGCTGTGAGATCCAGGAAGACAACACCACCAGGGCCTTCAGGCGCTTCTTCTATAATGGGGAGCCCTTCCTCTTCTATAACGAGATGACCCATGAATGGGAAGCGCCCCAGTCCTCGGTTCTGCCCTTGGCTGTGGAAGTCAAGAACTCCTGGGACACAGATAGGATTGGAAGCCAGAATTCCTGGGCCCTTGTGCGTGGTGACGTTTGTGGAAAACTGCGGAGATACCGGCAATCCTGGAAGGCCTTCACTAAGAGAACAGGTGAGACTCTGGGCACCCCATACCCCCCAGCCCGTCTCCCAGCTCTGCCCAAGGGGACCCTCCAGTACCTGGGCTGCCTGAATGGTCTCAGGGGTGTGGTGTCCTGAGGTGCCTGCACTGTTATGCCCCAGGGTGAAACACGAGGAGGGGAGGGCACAGACTCCAGGGAGCTACAGAGCACTGAGCTGGAGCTTGCGCGCGCGCAGGGGGGGGTGGGGGGGGTGGGGGGGTGGTGTCAGGAAGGAGGGGATGACCTCCTCAGGCTGGACGTCACCCTGCTAGCTCCCAGCCAGTCAGTCCTTCCTGGTCCCCCCGTGCAGGAGCCCACCCCTCGCGTCCCCCTCCTCAGCTTCAGCATGTGGGTTCCAGGCCATCCTCCACCAGTCTGAGGAGCTGGGCCCCAGGGTGCAGAACCAGAACCACCTGGGGAAGGCTCTGACCCAGTGATGGAGGTGGGGTGGAGCAGTCTCTGTCTTTCCTCTCTCCATCTCCCTCACTGGGGAGCAGGGCTTGGCCTTGTATTTCACTGACTCTGTGCTTTCTTCCTGGTGCTGCCAGCTGTGAATGTGACCTGCAGCCAGGCCTCGGAGGGTGTGGTCAATGTGACCTGCTGGGCATCTGGCTTCTCTCCCTGGAATATCTCACTGGTCTGGCTTCAGGATGATGAGCCTCTAAGCCCAGATGCCCTGCTGTCTGGGGGTGTCCCGCGTGATGAGAACAGAACCTATTGGGCCTGGGTGGCCCTAAGGATTCCCCAAGGAGAGGAGCAGAGGGTCACCTGCTCTGTGGAACATTACTGGAATTGCACTGTGACCTGTGGTGAGCCTGGGGTGACCTGTGGGGTTGGACCTTGTAGGGCCAGGAGCCAGGATGGGGGTGGAGAGCAGGCCTTGGCTCTGGGTGCGCAGGTTAAAATAAGACCTTTTTTAGGAAATGTGCAGGTACATCAGAGTCCACGGCCAGCTGTGTCGCGGGGTATCGCTGTCGCTGCCACTTTCACTGTCCTTGTCGCTGCTGCCCTTCTTTATAACTTTTGGCTCAGGAAGACATCAGCTGGGGAGCGTCCAGGTGAGATACGGGGCTGTGGGTGGCAAGAGAGGGGCTCTTCTGCCTGTGACCAGGGTGTCATGTCTCCCACTCTGCAGCTAGGAGAGGGATGACTGGCCTCTGTAACAGGACTTGGAAGTGGGGTCCTTGTGACGGGTTTGGGGGCCACCTCTATGCCCTTAACCCTGCCCAGAGCCAGGTCCCTGAGTGTGCAGCCGGGGCCTCCCTCCTGGAAGGTGTATGGGGTTGGCAGAGGCCATGTTCCCTGCTCAGTCTCCTCAGGCTTGTCCCTGCTGTCAGGCTCCCCAGGGTTTGTGGGGGTGTGTGGGAACCATGGGCATGTTGGGGGTGGGGCTGGGTGATCCTAGACTCGGGGTAACAAGCATTAAGATCACCTGTGACCTCGTGGGTGGAATAAACTCTGGGGAGAGTGGGGCTCTGAGCGCCACAGTGAGGGGCTCAGTTGGGCAGGTCTATGGGTCTCCTGCTCATCTGCCTGACACTCCCTCCCCTTGGGTCAGAATGTTGCTGCTTTTGTCATTGAGACTTGGGTGCAAAAAGAATATGAAAGTCATGAGCTAATTTCCAAATTTCCTTCTTTAAACTTTGCAGTCCAAAGCAGATGCTTATGACTGTCATTGATTTGCCTTAACGGGGCTTCCTTCAGTGCCGGGTCTTGCGATGCGTATGAAGTGAACAGGAGTTCTCTGGGGAGCTCCCTGTTTAAGAAGGTTCCAGATGGGAGGTGGGGGGTGGTAACACTGACAGTCCAGGGTCAAAGAGGACAGACCTAGCCTCAGGCTAGGAGTCTCCAGAGTCCCTCACTGCACTGAGAAGCAGACCCCCTAAGGCTGTGAGCCAGTGCCTGCACAGGAGGGAGGGCCTGGGAGCCTCAGCCAGGCAGCAGCATGGGGTGGAGCTCAGACTCCAGGCACTGGGGCCAAGTGTGGCCTGAGATCCTGAGGGGGCCACGAGGGTCCCTGCAGGGCTGACCTGTGTGAATTGCTCCAGGGTCCATCAGCCACCTAGCTTGTCACCTGAGACCCCAATGGCCATGCAGTTAGAGCTGCTGGTCAGGGCTGGGGCAGGAGCAGGCTGAGCTGCAGGGGAGGTCAGGGGTGTGTGGGGGACTGGGGAGGGAGCAGGCAGTGGCCCTGGGTGCAGGTGGCTGTGAAGAGAGGAGGCTGGGAGCTGGGACAGGTGATGATGTGGTGGAGTCAGGAGCAACCGAAGGGGAATCCCTGAAGGAACAGGAGGCAATATTCTGCAGCCAACTGAGCATTTACTGGTGTCTCTTTCCCCAGGGCCCTCTTCCTCCTGAGCCAAGTGGTGACAACGGATCTTCACGGCACCAGGGCTCAGGGCACCAGGGCTCAGGGCACTCGGCCTCTCTTGTCAGCGCCTGAGTTCAGGGACTCAACTGCGGGCACTTAGGGTCTGCACATCCGGCCTGGACTCACTGCCTGGGCTCCTCTCACCAGCACTTTCTCTTGGTGCCTCCCTTTTCTCATCTGAAATTAGATGACAGCATTCTCTGTCTCTGTCTCCTCTGTACCTCCTGAGGGGTCGCACAGCAGCTTTCCTTTGTGCTCTGTCACTTTGTATGGCTGTGCGGGTTATGTAATATGTATATACAGTGTATGTGTATATGTGTATATCTGTGTGTATATATTTAGGTACATACCTATAGATTTCAATTTTTACAATTTTATAAATCTTTAAACATACATATCTGGTGTGTGTATTATTTCATGTGGCTGGGAAGGGATAGTATGAGGTTGTGGGGAGATGGAGAGGTAGATATAGCGCTAAAAATCCCCAGCTCCCGCCCCCCAGCTCCCAGTCCTGCCAGACTCACAGGAAAGCACAAAGGGCTGGAGAAGCTGAAATGGGGCGTCTGGGGCCAGTGCTCAGGGGCTGAGGCTGGGGGAATGTGCCCTGATGGTGGGAGCTCATGTGAGGGAGCAGAGCTGATCTAGGGAGGAGACAGGGACAGGGTATTGGGGTGACCTTGTGACAGGATAATCCCCAGGGTTCCTGCCCGCCCCCCCCTCCCCCCCCGCCCCCAGGAAGGGTGGGGGGAGGAGAAGCTAGAAAAGACCCAGAGAAGGCAGGAAGGGGATCTTGAGTGAGGCACAGGGGCAGACACATATGAAGAAGCGGCACTTGCTCCTTGGTCTTGGCTTGTACCAGGGATGGGGGACATGGAAGGAGACACTTGAGACAGAAACGTGGGTGAGAGGCCGTGGGGAGGCTGACGATGGCAGCTTTTACTTGATTTCAGTTTTGATTTTTGTCTCCTTTCCTTGAAGACTTGCCTGGCCCCTTCTACCTCCTTCCTATGGTTACACACCAGAATGTGCCAGAGACTTTTGGCAAGATTTTGGGCCTCAACAGTCCTGCTTTCGGCCAACCTTGTTTGGGCATTTACCCACGAGGGGATGGGTAATTTTGGATGTTTGATTTGGAAAATTCTTTCCTACACTCTATTGCACACAAATTGTATTAAAGTTCCTCTGCAGGGAAGGTCTCATGCACTAGATGATGTTTGTGTTGATGAGGCAGATGGCAGGAGGCATTTAGCAGGCAGGTTTGGGGCTCCTGGGGTGCCCCTCCCCTTGCCCTGTGACAGCCACACGTTGCAGAACAGGGCTCAGTCCACTAGGATGAAGTGGCTTCTGGGCGTGTGTAGACTGTTGAGGTGAGAAGCGAACACGGATGTGGATGAGCACACATAGCCCCAGCATCTCTCCCCAAGTTCTGTGAGATTTCTACAAGAGGGAAATTTCTGCAAGGGAGATGAGGGGTTCCCCATCTGAGGATCATGCTTCCTCACTTCGGGGGGCTCGCCGACAGTTGGTACTCTTCTTGGTCAGGAATGACTTACCCCTACCAGGTTAAACACTGATGACAGCACTGGGGTGGGGGTTTGCACCACCCACAAACCTAACGTTTGAGGGGAGCCCAGTGGGCAGCAAGACCTGCATGGAAGGAAGAGGAGGATGAAGGTCCTGTTCCCCTTACCTAGGTTCACAGGGTGGACAGCAAGGAAATTGGAAAAGAGAATTCATGGATACATCTTTTCAGATTGTGTGTGTTGACATACTTTTTGTGTGTTTTTATTCAGGGTTGATGTCACTCAGCATTCAGGCTTGCATTCTGATATTTTTGCATTTCAGCTAGCAGCAAGTGTCTTTTGTACTCAGTTGTCATCAAGTAAACTTTATACTCATGCAACTTTTTGCTTTTATTTGAATCAGTCACAACTGTTTGTAATTAAGATGCAAATATCTGTGCAAGATTTCTCTTGAAATTGACACCCTTGTAGTCCTCTTCTCAGCTTTGCCTTCCTCCAGGTAACTATTTTCAATATTTTTAGATGATTCTATTGGCTTTTTACTTTCATATACCTAAATTCCATGTCTTTAGTCCTGCTGCTTGATTTTCTGGTTGTGGCATCCATCAGTGACGGATGTAATTGTTAATAGTAGAAATTTTCTTTTTCTTTTCTTCTTCCCACTCCTTCATAGAGTGATTGCTTCCCATAGATTGATTATATTTAGTGGGTCATTCAGTATTTTCCTTTCCATGACTAGTGCTCTCATATGTAAATATTAGTCCATGTAGCTGCTGCACAACTTTCTATTCTCCCTGGAGTTCATAATTGCCTTTGTTTTTTTCTGTCATTTTATATGTACTTTCATAGTTTGAATTTGGTATTTATTCTGCTGTATGACTTCTTTTTAAAGATTGATTTATTATTTATGTATACCAGAACTGGGGTACAAAGCACAGGTGGGGGGGATTCACATAGTCAATGTGGGGAACAGAACAGGCAGACTTACTAAATACACTACCGAGGGGAGCAGCGGGCGAGACAGGAGAGGTCTACTGTGCCATGTGGGTTGTTCCCTGGCCAGGAATCAAACTCATGCTTCAAGGCTGCAGACAGCTTCATACGTTGAGTTTTAACCCTTTGCACCACCAAGGAGGCCCCTCTATTGTATGACACTGAAGAAGTGAGGACACTGTAGGTATTTTACCCATTTTACCTTCATTCTTCCTGGACCCCTCTGACATGCGCCCATCTAGATTGGATTCTTTTATGCGCCCACTCTGTAGAGACTCTGGTCCCTCCCTGGCCCTGCCCCTGGTCCTGTCCCAGACAGAGGGCGTGGCTCCCTCTGTGTCCTCTCTGGGAGAAGAAAACCTAGATGGTGTGACTCCATTATAAGCCTTTGCTAATTACTGGTTATTTTATCTCTCTATGTTATTGAATGTAATGTTAGGTGGGTTCCAGTTTGCTGGCAGTATTAGTGAGATAGGAAGCTCATTAACTTTTTTGCCCAGTGTGATAAGGAGCTGGGAACCCAGAGCGCTAGGCAGGAGGATTTTGACTTGGAGCTCCAGGCTCAGGGACAACATCCTCCAGGGAAGTGTCAGTCAGCCCAGGCAGCCTATGGGAGCAGGCGCGGCCCAATATCGCCCCCTTGTGGCTACGGTCTTCCTGTGCCCAGGTCAAGCAGGACCTGAGCTCAGCCTGACCTTGATGTTCTTCGCTGTTCCCCAGGCCTGAGTCCACCTTCCCACAGAGCAGTAAAGCCTGAGGGGGACTATGTGGGATGGAAGGGTGTCAAACCTGGGGAGATCCCTGTCACCATGCTCAGGGGAGAGCTAAGCCTACCTTCCCATGCTGAGGGAGACTTGGACCCTGATGGTCCTACAGAGAGGGAGCTCCTGCGCCTCACCCTGCAGGAGAAGCTGAGGGCCTGTTTGGCGGTGAGGGAGGCTTCTCCTCAGCTGTGTGCTGGTCAGGGCTACCCAGGGTCAAAGACTGAACTGCGGACATCACCTCAGCTGTTGGAAGCTAGAGGCTCACCCAGGGGTGCTGTTTCCCCAGGGGGTCATTGGGCTTCCAGTTCCTCCAAGTGCTCAGATGTCTGCAAGATGGTAGCAGGTTCTGTGTAAATCAGACATTTTAATATTTTCTTACTAGACATAGGCTTTTACAAAAATATTTATTTTTTGAAGATTTATATGTTTAGACAACAAGAACTCAGGTACAGCCAGAGGGGCGGGAGTTGAGTGGATTCAGCAGAGACAGAGTGAGGGGCAGAAGAGGCAGATCAACTGAAGTACACTGCAGTGAGTGAGACAGGAGAGGTCTGCTGCGACATGTGGGTTACCTCCCTGGCCTGAAGTGGATGGAACTCGTGCTGCAGTGGCTACAGATAGCTTCATAGTGCTGGACTTAACCCATAGTCCACCTGGGAGGCTCCAGATCTTAATTTCTTGTGAGTAACATCTAGGAATGTAAATGCTGGTTCTAGATTTCTAGTTTAGTAACTTTATGAAAAGACACAAAACTCTGTTTCAATGTGGGTGTCTTATATGGTTAGGGGACTGGAGGAGAATTCAGCTGTTCTGCACCCTTGCCAACCTTGACTGTTACTAATCTTTTCACTTTTAGCCATTCTGTTGGGGGCACAGTGACTTCTCTCTGTGGTTCCACCTTGCATTACACCTTCATTCCCATGACTATTGATGTTGAGAATTTTTTTCATATACACATTGACCATTTATGGATCTTCCATTGTAAAATGCCTCTTTAAAATCTTTTTCTATTTTTTGCTGTTTGTTATTTGTCTTCTTATTATGAAGTCTGGGAGGTGTATGTACTCTGGAGAGGAATCCTTTGTCAGATAAATGTATGACAAACATTCTGACAAAGAGCTGTCAGTCTGTCCCGGTCAAGGTCACTAACATGCTCTGTGTCATCACCTGAGACGGAAACGTCTGTGTCATCTCTCTCCACCTCTCAGCAGCTTCCCCACATGCCAGCCTACTCTCTCCTCTTACCATTTTTTGCACCAACCCTTGGATTTCCTTCACACATTTCACTACAAGCAGATCTACTGGAAGAAAGGAAAACTGAACAGAAAACTTGATGGGGTCACCACCAGGTTGATACTTGGCACATGTGATAGTGTTTGCTGCATGTAGGGACAGAGCAGACCCCAGACCGTGCTCAGGTGTCGTTCTGATGTGTGTGTTTCAGCCAACACTGCACAGGCAGGGGCTGCTGGGGAGGGTCTAGAATTTGGTGCTTCCCTGTATACTTTCCTAAATCCCTCCTTTCTCATGTTTCAGATTGTGTGATTTACTTCTTTTCTGTATACTGCAGTTATGTATTTTAATAGGCTTATATGTCATATCATATAAAGTCCCTTTCTTTAAAATCTCAAGAATTAAAAAATAAGTCATTCAATATTTGAAGAAAGTACAGATTTATAAAATGTGTAAATCCTGTCATGAAAACTCAACATTATCTATACACTTGGAATAAAATACAAACAGGATCCACCCCACATGTATGCAGCAGTCACTTAATTCACACCATGTGATGAAAAGCACATCATCATCATGTCATTCCACAGCTTGCTTTCCAGCTCACGGTGTGTATGAGATGATCCTTGTTTGTACAGGCAGTTCATTGTTTTTCACTGCAGAACAGTATCCCGTGTAGGATGGGCTAGGATTTATTTCCTTTTCTCTTCGGTGACCTTTAGCTTGTTTCTATCACAGGCATTGCTGCAGTGAGTGTACTGGGGTCCCCCCTGTGAGCTCCTTTAGGGTGCCTGTACAGGAGTGGCATTACGTACATCTTGACACCGTGATGCTCCCTGATGCCAATGGAGGTGATAATTTCCTTACCTCCTTTGTTCCCTTAAAAGCTTCGGTGACAATCTACAGGTCTGGTTTCCTTCCTGCCGCACTGACTGCTCCTTCTTACTCTCCTTTTGCTCCAAATGTCCGTGGGTTTCGGGTCCCACCTGGGCTGCGTGCTCTGCTCTCACCACCTCTTCCAGGCTGTCGTTTCAGTCAGTGCCGGGATTTAAGTGTGTCTCCTCCGAGCATGACAGAGGTGACAACACATACCTGTGTGTATTTTCATAGTTTGAAAAATAGCCGCACCAAGACAAATACTCAGATCCATTGCACTCTGGCCATTTCTTTCAAATTAAAAAATGCTCATACCTGGCAGCCCCAATTCTGGACTGTGTCTCCAAACACACTTGTCTATCTGCAAAAGAACTATATTCAGGGGCCTCCCCGGTGGCGCAGCGGTTGAGCGCTGGGTTGCGAAGCTACCTGAGGCCTCTGCGGCGCTGGTTCGATCCCCGGCTGCTCCCCGGCCACCGGAGGAGGGTCCCACATGGTGCGCAGACCTCTCCTGCCGCCCGCTGCTCCCCTCAGCAGTGTACTTCGGTCCTTCTGCCTGCTCTGCTCCCTGCTCTGGCTCTGGTGAATTCTCTCACCCTCCGCGCTTCTGACTGTACCCAGTGCATGTATAAACCAAACAAACAAACAAATAATAAATAAATAAGACATGCCTCTAGAAAATTAAAAAAAAAAAAAAATTAAAAAAAAAAAAAAAGAACTATATTCAAAAGTACACTGCAATAGTGTGTAAAAGCAAGAGAAAAAAAAAAAAGGGGAAAATGAAGAACCCAAATGTCTCTTAGTCGGGGACTGTTGTTTCAAAATCATTGCATCTATACAATGAAGTACAAAGAAAATTAAAAAAAAAAAAAGACATAGATAGTTGCTGGTAACTCTCATGGGTGGTCTCCATGGTACATGTTAAGGATAGGAGCGCCCGGTGCAGCAAAGCATGATGAGGGGCTAGACCTTGACAGGCAGGTAGGGACTGGGGCCCTGGGAGGTGTAGTAGGAGGGCTAAGGGCTGGGACCCCTGGAGACACGGGACCCCTGGGAGACATAACAGGAGAGAAAATAAGAAAAAAGCCCACGAAACTGTCACCAGTTAATCTAGGTTAGGACATTGGCCAAAGCTGGGCCATCAGACACTGCACCATCACACAGCTCATGTCCTGACCCAAAACATGAGCTTTATTATTAAAACCCCAAAGTTTAGTTCACCATCTGCAACCTTTCCAAGACCCCTCTGGTGTGTGAGGGAGCTGCTTTTGCGTTTTGCCCGTCCTTGCATAAATCTCAGGCCTGTGCCTGTTTCTTTAACCCTGTGCCTTTGCTGACCTGTGTCTTTTAATAAACCTCCTATGGCTTCTTACAGTTTTTTCTTTTCTTTCTTAAAGACTTATTTATTTATGCATACAAAAACTGGGGTGTAGGCCAGAGGTGGGGGTGAAGTGAGAGGGTTCACCAGAGAGAGCTGGGAGCAGAACAGGCAGATCTACTGAAACACTGCTGAGGGGAGCAGCGGGTGAGACAGGAGAGGTCTGCTGTGCCATGTGGGTAGCTCCATGGCCAGGGATTGAACTCGTGCTGCAGTGGCTGTGGATAACTTCATAGGTTGCGTACTTTTTTAAAAAATATTTATTTATTTATGCATACAAGAATTGGGGTACAGGACAGAGATGGGGGGGGTGAGAGGATTCAACAGAGGCAGAGTGGGGAACAGAATAGATCTACTGAAATACACTACTGAGAGGAGAAGCAGGCGAGACAGGAGAGGTCTGCTGCGCTATGTGGGATACCTCCCTGGCCGGGGATCAGACTCGTGCTGCGGTGGCTGCAGATAGCTTCATAGGTTGCCTCTTAACTCCTTGATCCACCGGGGAAACTCTCAGTATGCTCTCTTTTAACAGCATTACACATTTGTCTCTCATCATTAAAAAGTAACATGAGACAAGATAAATGAACAATTGCCATTTTGTTTAGTGAAGGAAATCAGCCAAATCCGGGTAATGGGAAAGCCCAAAGTCTAAGACATTTTGAGGGGAGGGACCCATTGCCTGCAGCGCCAGCAGCTGAGCGCGCCCTCTAGTGTCCAGGTAGACACAGGTCCCAACAACAGAAAATAAATCACCCGGGGAAGGTCTGGTATGGGGGCATTTGAATGAAGCCATTAGCCAAACTTCAGGGCCCTCATATGCACCTGTTGTTTTATTCCTATGTTTCCTCGTGCTTGTCACACTATGTTGCCCCATCTTTGCTTGAGACACACGCGGAGCTCTGCAGGCCACATGAGTGGCCAAAAGCCAAGATGCAGTAGAACGAGGCCCAGAGGTGAATGTAGAGGGGTGGGGAGCGCCTGAAGGTGTAGGAGCAGCCTGTGGGCCTGCAGGCCGCCCAGGAGCTGTGGAAGGCTCTGTCGGGGTCACCCGCTCACCCTCCCCTGGCCCGGACTTGGATTTGAGCCATTCCTAGGACCCCAAGGGAATCAAACACTGGCTCATTGGGGAGTAGGGTTTTGGTAAGTGACAGGTGTGGTCTGCCTTATCCTGCCCCCTCTCTCCCTCACAGCCCTCTGCTGATATTAGAAACCAAACCAGGAAGACTCAGGGTGGTGGGTCTCAAATGCTGCACTGGCACCACCAGGGAATGTGTTAGTCATGTAATTTCCAGACCCAAGCCCTGCCCTACTGGGTGAGAAACTCCAGGGTGGGGCCCAGGACTCCGTATTTTCACAAGCCCTTCAGCAGAATTTTGTTTTTCAAATCAGTGCAAGCTCTCTCTCTCTCTCTCTCTCTCACTCTCTCTCTCTCTCTCTCTCTCTCTCTCTCTCTCTCGGGCATGTAGCATTTCTGATTCTGGGACACACTTTTTGTTAAGAGGCACCTGGCTTCTCAGTCAGCTCAGTCTGAGCCTTGGCCTAGCGCAGGCAAAGAAATTCACGTCTTGGATTCTGGCCACATTCTCCTGTCCTGGGTGCCCATCGGCACCTACTTCTGTGAGCCTCTAGTGGACTCGGAGACCTGATCGTAAAGTACGAACCAGACAGGGGACTGCTATGAGCAAGAAGCAGTGATTCTCTATTTTTCTCAGCATGGTTATGTAGGAATAGGAACAGAGACATCTACGTTTTTTCATAAGTCAGAAAAAAACAAAACAAACTTGCCTCGCTTGCCGTGTGCGTGAGCTCGTACACACATACCGCATATGTGAAGCCTTGAGCTGTGAGGCTTGAGCTTATGGGACAAGTCTGCCCCAGTGGGTCTCTGTTGCTAGGTAACGACCGAGGAGACTTCCAAGGACAAAGCATGTTTTTGGGGGCGTCCCTCCTGAGAGGTTTTCCACCCTGATGTACGTGAGTTTTCTCAAACGTTTCGGTCAGCCCTTCCCTTGCCGTCCTCAGGTCACCTCTTGATCATCCTCATGCAACAACTTCTACCTCAGAATGTAGCCCCAATGTTGTGTCTGTCATGAGGGTTTGGTGGCTTTTTGGTCAGCACGGATGGTCTCTCTGTAAGTCCATACACAGCCCACAAAGCCTGGAGCGTGCCCACTTCACGTGTGATCACATCCTTCGGCATCTATGCCTGACTCAGGCCCTGCCCTCCACGAGGGTGAGGAGATAGGGGTCCATCAGCCCCAGACCCAAGTATAGACTTGGTAGGTTCAGGGTCTTAGGAGAAGAACTACAGGTAGCTTGGGAATGCGAGGGCCATTCTTAGGGCTCACTGACCCGCCCGGCTGTGACTCACAGGGGTCACATTGGCCCTCTGCTGTGCTGGGTGTGTGTGGCCGGTGGAACAAATCTGAGAGGCTCTGGTCGCTGCTTTGGAGATTTTGCGGGGGGGAGGGGGGCAGTAAAAATCCCAGTTGGGCTTCCCAGAGGTGGAGTGTCCTTTAAGTGTCAAGGCCAACATTTTCAGAGAATCCAGGCCAGGCACTCAGAATCCCAGGGACTGCCTCTCAGGGTGTGAAACTGAAAGAATGTACCCCACTCTCTCAGGGGTGGTGTGGTCACAATTAGATGATAATCAGTAATCTATAGGTGGATGATTTTCTTAGTGCTGCCTTTATTGCTCAGCTGATTCCTACAAGAATGACGATTAAGAAGAATTCATTTCTTGGCCTCCCTGGTAGCACAGGGGTTAGACACAGTGCTATCTATCACCAGCCCCTGTGGCATGAATTTGATCCCTGGGCCGGGAGCTGGCCCACATGGCACAACAGACCTCTCCTGTCTAGCCCACTGCTCCCCTCAGTAGTGTATTTCCCTTGATCTGCCTGTTCTGTTCCCTGCTGTCTCTGGTAAATCCTCTCACCCCCCGCACCTCTGGCCTTCACCCCAGTTCTTGTATGCACAAGTACATAGATCTTAAAAAAAAATTTTCATTTTTTCTCCTAGAAAGAGAGTAAAAGCTGCTCAATCTCAGACAATTCTAGACTGTATAGAAGCAGAAAGCTGGAGCCTGTAGCAGCATCTCCATAAAGGCGGAGGCACCATGTTCCCTGCCCCAACATGTGTAGCCGCTTTTGGACTGGCCACTGGGAACCCGGGGGGAGCAGAACCCCCATGTGAGGCTCTACTGCAGGGCAGGCAGCTGAGCTGGGAGGAAGATGAGGAAGAAGAGACTGCTCTTGTCCTGCTGCAGTTGGAAATGACACGAGAGTGAGACATGTGAGGAGGACACAGGCAGCCCTCGTCTTCACGTGGCATCTCCTTTTGTCTCAACTTTCTGGGACCAAGCCCTTTGGCTTGGCTTCCCTGCCAGAAGTTGTGGCAAGATTTCAGGCCTTGGTGGCCCCACTTTGGTTTGACCCAGTTTGAGCATTTACCATTGAGAGGAGTGATCATTTAGGGTGTTTTATTAGGAAACTCTTCTCCATTCTTCTCTGTTTATGACACTAATTCTATTAAAGTTCTTTTACACTAAAAGTCTCTTTTGCCTTTGTGAACATGGATGGCTGAACCCTTTAGAGAGTATAAGTCTGGGGTCCCGGGGTGCCCCTCTGTCACAAGTAAAAACCCACCTGTTGTCTCCAGAGGCGACTGTGGGGGAACCCTTTGATGGGTTCAGAGGCTCTTGACCTTGTGATGGGGCCCCTGCAGCTGTGCTTCGCAGCCCTGGTCCCTATCGTATGTTCTATGGCCGCGAGTCTATGTGGTCTACACAGCTAAGGACACAGTGAAGTCTTTTGAATCCTCTTTTGAAAATGTTAGGATTAGCAATAAACAACCTTATGGAATATTCCCACTTTTGTTAAACACACTTTTTTTTTTTTTTTTGGTAAGGCCACCATTTTATTTATTTATTTATTTTTGAATAAAGCTTCTGTTGCATTGCTTTTATTTTTTATTTTTTTAAAGATTTATTTATTTATTTATACAAGCACTGGGTACAGTCAGGAGCGTGGGAGGGTGAGAGAATTCACCGGAGCCAGAGCGGGGAGCAGAGCAGGCAGAAGGACCGAAGTACACTGCTGAGGGGAGCAGCGGGCGGCAGGAGAGGTCTGCGCGCCATGCGGGACCCTCCTCCGGTGGCCCAGGAACAGCCGGGTATTGAACCGGCGCTGCAGAAGCTGCGGGCAGCTTTGCAACCCAGCGCTCAACTGCTGCGCCACCGGGGAGGCCCCCACCATTTTATTTTATAAATGCATTTATTTATTTTCTTACACCTTTGTTAACTTTTCTACAGTATTTGATTTCTCAGCTCAGGTCTAGTCCCTGTGGTTCTCCCACAGTAGCCCCTGATCCATCTCCACAGTCCTTTGTGCTCTTCCCTCTCCTGTTTTGACCCAACTCCCTGCACTTCCCTGCTGCAGCCTCAGATCTATGGTCAGCTCGCAAGTTTTGTCTTTTCCTGACCCTTTTTCCTGACAGTATCTCTATATTCCATGTTAACGAAACCATCTGGTATCATTTGCCTTCTGACTTATTTCACTGAGCATGCTCCCTTCCAGCTCCATCCATATTGCTGTAAATGGCATGAGTTTTATCTTTTTTGATCAGAGTAGTATTCTGTTGTATTTATAGACCACATCCTATGGATCCATTCATCTGTTTTGGGGCATTTGGGTTGTTTTCCATATCTTAGCTATTGTAAATAGTACCTCAATAAACATAGGGGTGCAAGTTTTCTTTGGAATCAGTGTTTTTGTTCTCTGGGAGAATTTCTAGGAATGGAATCGCTGGATCATTGGTAGATCCACTCTTTAAATACTGCTTTTAGGGCTTCCCTGGTAGCCCAGGGTTTAAACTCTCACTGCTCACAAGCTATTGCCAGTCACTGCAGCATGAGTTTGATACCCATCCAGGGAGCTACAAACATGGCACAGCAGAACTTTCTTGTCTCACCCACTGCTCCCCTCAGCAGTGTATTTCAGCAATCTGCCTTTTCTGATCCCTACTTTGTCTCTGGTGAATCCTCTCACTCCCCATACCTCTGGCCTACACCCTAGTTTTTGTGTGCATAAATCAATAAAATAAATCTTAAAAAAAAAAAAAAAACACTGATTTTACCAGCCATATTTTTTAACAAGCATATAACTATCTTCTGTATCTTCTTTATCATTATATTCAATGAGTACTTAATATCCTTTTGTCTAAGTATCCTTCCATATTTTGTTTTAAAACATACATTTCTTGAATAGAAATTACTAGAACATTTTGAACATTACTTGAACTTTTTTTTTTTTTTTAAAGATTTATTATTTATTTTTTTATGCAAGTGGTGGGTACAGTCAGAGGCGTGGGAGGGTGAGAGAATTCACCAGAGCCAGAGCGGGGAGCAGAGCAGGCAGAAGGACCAAAGTACACTGCTGAGTGGAGCAGCGGGCGGCAGGAGAGGTCTGCGCGCCATGTGGGACCCTCCTCCGGTGGCCGGGGAGCAGCAGGGGATGGAACTGGTGCTGCAGAGGCTGCGGGCAGCTTCACAACCCAGGGCTCAACCGCTGCGCCACCGGGGAGGCCCTACTTGAACTTTTTTTTAAAGATTTATTCATTTATGCATACAAGAACTTGGCTATAAGATAAAGGTACAGAACAGGCAGACTGACTGAAATATACTGCTGAGGCGAGCAGCAGGCGAGACAGGAGAGGTCTGCTGCGCCATGTGGGTCACCTCCCTGGCTGGGCAGAGACCTGAGCTGTGAGGACAGTCATGCGGGGCCCAGGAAAGGCTGCAGGGTGGGTCCCTGAGACAACCCTGGCACAGATGTTGGTGTGAGTGGAGACACGATTGAGCCCAGTTGACAATGGTGGGGGAGGCTGGAGTCAGAGGGGCCCCATCAGAAGTGCTCCTCTCTAGGAGCTAGCTGGGCTCAGGAAGGGAGAGCTGGTGAGTTCTCTGGGATACAGGAAGGATATGTTCTTTTTTTTTTTTTTTTAAAGATTTATTTATTTATTTATACAAGCATTGGATACAGTCAGAAGTGCGGGAAGGTGAGAGAATTCATCAGAGCGAGAGCGGGGAACAGAACAGAACAGGCAGACTGATGAAACACACTGCTGAGGGGAGCAGCGGGTGCGGCAGGAGAGGTCTGCGCACCATGTCGCACCCTTGCCAGCAGCCAGGGATCAAACTGGCGCTGCAGAAGCTGTGGGCAGCTTCGCAGACCAGTGCTCAACCGCTGCACCACCAGGGAGGCCCAGGAAGGATATGTTCTTATTCACAATGCAAAGGTCACTTGTGTGAGATTGCCCAAGTGCAGCTGGATGTGAAGGGCAGCAGGGAGTCGGGGCAAAGACCTACCTTCCTGGCTGCAGCAGACACCCTAGGATGGAGCAGTAGAGATGAGGGATGTGAGTGGATTCAGGGTTGGCCCATGTTTAATGGTGTTGGCAGTGACCCAATACAGAACCACACATTTCTATACTTGTATTAATCTACAGTGACTTGAGGTAACTGACCACATACATGACATAATCCATAGAGACAAATTATTTAAAAATCAACACAAGGAAAACACAGCTTTTCAAAATGCTTAGACTGGGGTGAAGCTGTTACAGGGCATTCCCTGATATAAAATGGGTTGCCTGACTGTGGGTCCTCAGCTGCATGCTTAAAGGGTCTTAACTGCAGGTACACACTAAAGGTTAACAAGGGTTTATTTACAAGGGAAAGGGAAATGAGGAAATGTACAACTCAGGGAAAAAGAGGGAGATAAATTCTTAAATGTTTCCTACCTGTTCAGCTGACCTGGAATCCCAAATGACCCACCCAAACCAAAGCTGCCTCACCAGCAGCACAAGCCAAGTGACTGAGACCCCACTAACATGGCTGGTTTAAAATACCCAGAGAAAATGGCTGCTTAACTCCGCCCTTAGGTCCTCGCAACTTCTCTTTGGGGATCATGGGATTTGTAGTTCCCAGTGTCTTGATGGAGTCGGGGTGGCATCCACAAAGCCCGTATGGAATTTGCCCAGGACATCCTTTCCCCCTAACAAAGCTAGGCAAGTAGGAAATCTGAAACATTTGTGAAAACGAGAGTTTACTGTTTACCCAGCCATGGATGTTATTGCTTTAAAATCTCTTATGGGGGCCTCCCTTCCTGGTGGTGCAGGTGGTTGAGCCAGGGCTGTGAAGCTGTCCGCAGCCTCTGCAGTGCCGGTTCAATCCCTTCTGTCCATGGAGCAACCCATATGAAGCAGCAGACCTCTCCTGTCTCACCCGCTGCTCCCCTCAGCAGTGTATTTCAGTCAGTCTGCCTGTTCTGTTCCCCGCTCTGTCTCTGGTGAATTCTCTCACCCTCCTGCACATCTGGCCTGTACCCCGGTTCTTGTATAAATAAAATAAATCTTTAAAAAAAAGTCATTGTTATGAGGCTACCCAATATTTAAAATAAATAAATAAATAAATAAATAAAATAAAATCTCTTATGATTCTTGAGCCAGAAAGTGGGGTGATGACTCAGGTCACCTTGTTTCTTGCCTTAGAAAGAGTTTAGATTCTACAATTAGCGTCAAAGCAAATTCTGCGTTAGTGTTCAAAGGCGGAGTCAACATCTGCATCATCAGTGATTAAGTGAGGGACCCAAGGAGATTCCACATTTCCCCCTGGAGGTGGCATCACTGTGCTGCTGGGCGAGAGGGTGTCTCTGGGCCTAATGGAGTGGTTCTTTCTACCTTCAGTCCCTTCAGTCTACAGCCAATGCAGTGATGTCATCTGAGCTAGGATTGTGGTTTTCTGATATTAGTTGTATTTGAGCCATCACATGGGTAACAATGGGACATGGGGTTTTGTTACACTGATATTCTGTGACGGAATCCGACATCCACCTGGTGGCTCTGCTGTTCCTGCCTGGTCCCGGGAGGAAAGGGACTTGTCCTGACAACTGTGCTGTATCCCTTTGTGTAGGAGTGATGAGTAGATGTGGGGTCAGTGGCTCCCCAATCTCACCCTCCTCTCCAAAGCAGCCCTAAATTTGGGGGGTGGGCAGTGATCTCCATGACTACTCACCAGATATCACTGTCCCATCTCTTGACATTAAGCCACGTGTTCACGTAACATCAACTGTTGCCTGTGGTGCCAAGGTGAGTATGGGGGAGGGGCAGGATGGGGCTGGGGTCTAATGTGGGAGCCATGGTGTAAGGTGGCAGGATGGCCACAGGGTAGGTTTTCTATGACCTGAGCAGACGGGGTAAAGGAGGAGTCCTGGAGCCCTCAGTGGCTTTTGCAGGCCTTTATTGGGATTTACCAGGCATGTGGCAGGCAGGGGTGCCAGCGAGTCTTCACTCTGGGCTTTCCGGTGTTCTCTGGTTGTCTCTTTCTCTGCTCCTCTTGTGGTTCTGGTTCTGGGTTTGCTTCTGATTCTCTACTTCTCTCTCTGGCCTCTCTTCTGCTTCTCTACTGCTTCTCTTGCAGACTATCTCAATCCTCCTCCCATGGCCCATAGAAGTAAATGACACAACAATGTAACAACTGCAGGTGCCCCATCAGGCAGGGCAATCCTAATGGTGGAAGGGCAGAAAAGCCTGAAAATCATTTACCAAACCATTTACCCTACACATGGGTGGCCTGCAGGGGTTCTCTGTCATCTTTGACTTGTTTCCTGAAACTTGCAGGAAATCATACTCAACAAAATGTCTTTGAAGACGGCCAGGAAATTCGGGGGCAGGTTGGTGAAGGAAAAGGATGCAGAAGTGGAGTAAAGGCGTGGGCTGGCAGCAGGTGGAGGGCATCCAGGACCAGGGGGGCTTGATGGAGGGAGCCCTGCCTCACTCCGGGGAGTCCCCAGTCCCTGGAGGAATGGGAAGAGTGGCAGGATCCCCTGAAGCCAAAGTCTGGCTCAAAACCAGAATTGTCTCTTGGTTTTAATTTTCAGATTGTAGGGGCAGGATGGCCACTGAGCAGGTTTCCTATGATTTGAGCAGACCAGACGGGTAAAGGAGAGTCCAGGAGACCTCGGTGGCTTTCTCAGGCTTTTAATGAGCTTTTACATGTAGAGCAGAAACCAGGTACACAGGCAGGCAGGGGTGCCAGGAGGCCAGCAGGCCTCCAAGCCCGGGCAAAGCTTCACTCTGGGGTCCTTTCTCCCCTTCTCTCTCCTGCTTCTCTCTCCTACTTCTCTTGGAAAGTATCTCAATACTGCTGCTATGGCCCACAGAAGTAAACACGGTAACTTACAATGCTGTAACAACTGCAGGTGCCTCATCAAAGGGCAGAAAAGCCTAAAAATCATTTACCCTACACAGAGGAATCTGGCAAACCCATCAGAGTGGAAGATGAGAAGTCCACTTCCAAGCATGTGTTTTACAGTTTCCTCCCAGTGTGGGGTCAGCAGTGGTACCTGCCAGGAGCATCCCAGGTTATGGCCTCAGGCCTGCCCAGGGCCATGCTGCCCACTCCAAAGAAGAGTGTGGGGGGTATAGCATAAATGATTTTCAGGCTTTTCTGCACTCCCACCATTAGGATTGCCCTGCCTGATGGGGCATCTGCAGTTGTTACATTGTTGCAAGGTGACTTGTTTACTTCTTTGGGCCATGGGAGGAGTATTGAGATAGTCACCAAAAACAATGAAAGCCTGAAGACAGAGACAGAAGCCCAGAGTGAAGACTAGCTGGGGGCCTGGAGGTCTCTGTCCCCGGCCCCCTCCCCCTAGCATGCCTGTACCTGGTTGCTGCTCTACATGTAAAGGCGCAATAAAAGCCTGATAAAGCCACCAAGGGCTCCAGGACTCCCCTTTACCAGGTCCGCCGAATCATAGATAACCTGCTCTGTGCCCATCCTGGCACTACAGGGGGCTTCGGGCCTTCTTATTTCCTTCTTCCTTTCTAGGCCCTTTTTTGTGTTTCCTCTGCTCCCTGCTGCTGCCCCAACCTTCACTGGAGCAGAGAAAACACAGCTTCCACTTTGGCCTGGAGGCCCCTTTGAGCCTCAGACTGGGGAGTGCAGTTTCTCTGTGCTCCACATGAGGGAGCTTTGCCCAGATGGGCTGGAGGGTCTCACAGACACTGCCATTGCCCAAACATTCTGGTAACTTCCTTACATCAGAAAGTCAGTATCATTCTTCAGGCTTGCTCTGAAATCCTTCAAGCTTTTGCAAGGGCAAATTGATCCTCAAGGAACACGATTTGGCCTGACTGTCTATAAGCCAAGGACAATGTCACAACTCAGGTCTGAAGTTGGTCTAAGCCAGGCACTGTTCTGCCTGCTCACAACTCATTCTTTCCATTATACCTGCTCCTTCTATAAACATTTGATTACATGTCTGTCTAAAGCACCCAAGAAAGATTCAATGCTATTAAAATGTGAAGAATTATCTTCAAAGAGAAAGGGTCTGGTATTGAATTTTAGTGAACATTTTGTTTTTTAAACACCTGTTGGAGTTTAGGGCACTAGCTTCATATTTTTCACCAAAAATGGTCTCTCCCTCACTCCCTCCCCATGAAATCCAAATTTACATTAAGAGATATAATACCACATTTCACACAAAGTGTAAGTCACCAAGTTATCATCCCTGGAGATAACACTGTCAAAATGTTATGAATTTTCTTCCAAGTTTTCTTCTTTAAAATATGTATTGTGAGACTTTCTGATGCAAGGGGTTAAGTCATAAAATTATGATGCTGTTGGCAGCTATTGTAGCATTAAGTTCTATCCCTGGCCAAAGGGCTAGGCCACATGGAGCAGCAAACCTATCTTGCCTGCTGTTCCCCTGAGCAGTGTATTTCAGTAGATGTGCCCGTTCTGCCTCCCACTCTGTCTCTGGTGAATCCTCTCACCCTCCCGCACCTCTGGCTTGTACCCCGGTTCTTGAATAAATAAATAAATCTTTAAAAAAAATACATATTGTGTAAGTGGCATTATAACTGCCCATCAAGGGACTCCCTGGTGGCACAGTGGTTGAGCGCTGGGCTGCGAAGCTGCCCGCAGCTTCTACAGCTCTGGTTCGATCCCTGGCAGGCTGGCGAAGGTCCCACAGGGAGCAACAGACCTCTCCTGCCCTGCCCCCTGCTCCCCTCAGTAGTGTATTTCCAGTCTGCCTGTTCTGCTCCCAGCTCTGGCTCTGGTGAATTCTCTCACCCTCCTGTGCTTCTGACTGTACCCAGTGCTTGTATAAATAAGTAAATAAATAAATCTTTTAAAAAAAAACAACTGAACATCAAATGCTCTTTAGCTCTTGGGAAAACTTTAAAGGACAGGCACATCTTTTCATAGCAATACGGTAAGGTCTGTCTTATTCCTAGTAATGGGTGCAATTTTTTTAAAAAAGATTTATTTATTTTATGCATACAAGAACTTGAGTACATGCCAGTGGTGGGGGGTGGGCGGTGAGAGGATTCACCAAAGACAGAAGTGGGGAACAGAACAAGCAGACTCAGGAAACACACTGCTGAGGGGAGTAGCAGGAAAGACAGGAGAGGTCTGCTGTGCCATGTGGGTAGCTCCCTGGTTGGGGCTGCACAGTTTTAATCACTGGGATTTTTTTGGGTGACCATGTTGAACATCTTCATTGGGGTACTGATGACATGGTTATGTTTAACTGCTAAAACTCAGCCAGCCGTGCACTTCAGAGATACATTATATTTCATGTAAAATGTACTCTAATAAAATTGGTTTTCAAATATCATCCACGCTGAAATGTGTGCTTTGGTTACATAAAAAAAAAAAAACAAAAAAACCAGCCCATGTTGTTCTTGTTCCTAAGAGGCAGACATGTGAACGGTAAACATCTCTTTACCTTTCATGAGCTCATGTTTGGCTGTACCGATAGCAACTGTGTATTTCTGTGTTTTCAGAGGATCAAGGCAGGAGGCCTGGAAATGTAAGCTAGAACACTGAGGGGGGGAGAGGGGAAGGAAAGGTCAGCAACGATATTACATTGCATCTGATAAAACATTATTTACCTCAACAAATTTAAATAAAATGTCTCGTTGATGGGAATTAAATATACTTTAAAAAACCACAGATTTATGAATAAGTAACATTTAATTCCCCTTTATAATTTTCCTCTCGTGTCTCCTGTCCTCCACACTCCCTCCCCTGCCCTCCCCACCCGGGCTCCCCTCCCCCCTCCCCCTCCCCCTCCCCCCTGCACGCGCGAGCCCGCGGCAGCTCAGGTGCGCGCACCTGGACGGTCAGGCGGGGACACGGGCCCGCGCTCGCCCCGCCGCCGAGAGGAGGAGACCCCGGGGAGGGGAGGGTCCCGGATCTGCCCGTCGCTGTCCCTCCGGGCGGCGGAGCCCCTCCAGGGGCGGCCCGGGCGGCGGGGGTCCGGGGAGGGTTTTGGGGGCACGTGGGCAGCGAGAACCGTTCCCTCGTGCGGGCCCGGAATCTGCCCGAAAGAGGCGTCCCCAGGACCCCGGCCCGGGCTGCGCAGTGTCGCGCCTGGCGGGAGGGACAGCCCCGCAGTTTGCGGACCAGAAGCCTGAGGGCCGCGCGCCCCTCCCCGCGCGGCTCCAAGCACCTCCCTCTGCTTTTCTGTAAAAAAATAACTGGTTTCCTTCCGCCGCGACTGGGGGCGGGGCGCTCCCCAGCCCTCGGTGCAATCGTGGCTCAGCGCCCGCCGCTCTCCAAACCCCGCCCCGGTGCATTAGGTTCCTGCGCAGTTGGTCCTTTTCTAAAACTGAAACCACCCCGGTTGCCATGAGGTCCTCACTGGGAGGAAGAGCCCCCAAGCTCGTGACTCCAGGAGCCCAGAGGTGAGCGGGGGAGAAAAAGGCGTCCGGAGGGCAGCCCAGAGGGGCCTGGAGGCAGGTGGGGGGAGGGGGGTCGTTTGTAAGAAAACCTCTGAGGCCTCGCGGGGGAGGGGAGCCCCAGCTCGATCCCGGGGAGCGCCCCAAATCCAGAGCCCTAGACCCGCGAGGCCTCTCCCACCCTCCCAGGAGGAGTAGGAGTTGCTTCCCCTGGTAAAGCAGCCATCTGTGACACGCTGGGCCACACACCTAGCAGTGTTATTAGTACTGATGTCGTGTTTGGAGTCAGGGGGTTTGGAGTGCGGGGTCCTGGGGTTCACTCTGGGAAAGGTGTCACCAGAGCTCCCGTTTCAGCGGCCCGGGGCGAGTGTCCCAGGTGAGTTTCTCCACGAGACAGAGACGGTAGTGATATTTAAAGGACAGGTTATTAGGGAAAGGGACAGAGGAATAAAGGACACGTGCATGGACACAAGCGGGCAGGAAGAGCTGCCCCAGAAGGGACAGGTTTGCTGAGAGGCCTGCCTGGTTGCAGAAGGGTGATCTTGACAGGACACAGGCAGGCAGGAGGCTGCTGCCCTGCGGAGGGAGAGAGTGGGTGAAAAAGACACCTGCATTGTCACCGGTGGGCAGTGGGAGTGTGGAGGGTAAGGTAAAAAGTATCAGGGTTTTCTGCCCTCGCACCATTGGGCTTAATGGTGGATCCCTGTGGCACCTGGAGTAGGGTGTGGGCATATGCAGATGGGATTCACCTGGGCTAAGACTGCCTTTATAAGGGTAGCATCATGGAGGCGCCAGCAGAAGCAGGGAAGCATAAGGAATAGTAGAGCAGAGAGCAGAACCAGGAGAGGAGCAGAAAACAAGGCCAGGAGAAAATGATGGAGAGCCCAGATAGAGTGAAGACTTGCTGGGGGCTGGGAGGCCTGCCCCCCTCCCGGCCCCCCAGCACACCTGCCTGCCTTGTAACTGGTGAATCCCAATAGAAGCCTGAAAACCCACTGAGGTCTCCAGGACTCTCCCCTCCTTTACCCTGTCTGCACTGCCCATTCCTGCCCCCTACAGAGTGCTGCCCCAAGTCTGTGCAGAGACAATACTGATATAGTCCTTTTCTCTTTGGGAGAGCTCACTCCTCCATGGAGTGGCCTGTTTGTTGCTGATTTTGGATAACTAGGCAAGTCTAGAAAGGGACCAGAGTCCAGAATGGGCCCATCTCCAGTATTACCATTTTGTAAATATTTTTTTTAATTTTATTTTTGCATAGAAGAACTAGGGTGTAGGTCAGAGGTGCGGAATGTTAGACTATGGACCGGAGACAGAGTGGGCAGCAGAAGAGGTGGATCTACTGAAATACACTGCTGAGGGGAGCAAGGGGCCAGACAGGAGAGGTCTGCTGAGCCATGTGGGTCAGCTTTCTGGGGGGAGGGGATCAACTCAGGCCCTTGATAGCGTTGTGATTTAAACCCTAGGCCACCAGGGAGAGTTTTAAATTATTACAAGTCTTTTTGGCATTGAGTGTAAGCAGAATGAGAGTTTCCTGGTGCTGCCATCCCTAGGAAATCCTGAAAAGGGGGTGTACACGAGTCACCTTTGGAGGTTAGCAGGGCTGGGCTCCCTCTCCCTCTCTACTGCCTCTGTCCTTGTTATGGCAGTTTTCTTGGAGAAGCCAGACTGTACTCAGAGGTGGGGGAGAGAGATTGATTTATTCATCATGATGGAAGACACGAATAGGAAAAAAAAAAACTGGAAAGGAAGCACCAAGAGACCAGAAACCTGCTCACACAAGGAGGTGGGGGTAGAAGAGAGGAGCATAGCCATTGACACAGCTATGGAAACCGAGATCCTTATAGGCAACAGTTACAGAAATTAAAATCCTTAGGGGCTCCTTGGGCACCCAGATTACAAAGCATAACATCCAAGCAGCCATCCTAATGCGCATCCAGAGGGAAAGATATGGAAATTGAACCCACTGTAGACTCTTGGTCCCTTTCATATTCTGCATAGTTCTCCAAAATCAGCAGCTAAGGGAAGGCTCACAAAGGGTGAGCCCCTCCCAAACAGAAGACTATCAGTGCAGGCTCTGCACTGGCTTGGAGCAGCACTCCTCTGCCCACCTGTGACTCTGCAGGTGCTTCTTTTCACCACCTCTCCTCTGCAGGGCAGCAGCCTCCTGCCTGCCTGTAACCTGTGCCACGCTGGGGCTTCTCCTCACTGACCTCCCTCAGTGGAGGCCGCTCTCCTCAAGGCCGCCTGCCTGCGACTACGCAGGCCTCTTAGCAGCTTTTCCTGCCCACTTCTGTGTAAGCAAGTTGACTTTATTCTTCTGTCCCTTTCCCTAATAAGCCTGTTTTTTAAGTATAACTAACGTCTCTGTCTCCTGGAGAAACTTGCCGCGTGTGGCTGAAACGGGAGCTCTGGTGACACCTTTCCCAGAGTGAACCCAAGGACCCCACACTCCAAACCCCCTGACTCCAAACACGACAACAGTCACACCGAGGGGTCCCCGGCCAGCACCAATGAAGCCCCCTCCCTCCACCTTCAGGTCTCCCCTTAATCCCTTTGCTCTCCTTGGGGCTGGGGGGGGGGGAACACTTTCCCTCCACCTCCTGCACTCTTAGCTTACACCCCTGTGATGAAAGATGGTCACTAAGGAAAGCAGGGAGGCTCAAGTCACTACCCAGGGTTTCTGACACCCACCTGCACGCAGGCACTGCCCAGGGAGTTGGAAGGGGGGAGGGAGAGGAGGAGGAGATCAGAATGGCTGTGGGGCTTTGGCTGCTTAGGGAGTTTGGAGCCTGAGGGCTTCAGCTTGGGAAGTGGCTTCCCAGACGCCCAGGAGGCAGAGATCTGCATTATTCCCGCACTTCTAGTCTCTGGTGACTTTGCCCGTGACCCTGGTGCAGGCCAGGAGGGTGTGTGGGGAGAAGAGGAGAGGAGGGGGGAGCAGGAGAGGCTCCTTGGAGTCTCCTCAGGAGCTGGGGGAGGCCTTGCTCTGTGGAGGGAGCAGGGGCAGTGATCGGGGGCTGCTGGGGTTGGGCCCCTCCCAACTGCTCAGAGGCGCATCCTGGGACTTCCGGATCCTAAATTCAGGCTCTTGTAGCTTTGTCCATTTTTTCTCCCCTGCACAGGCCTCCGGACCCTGGGTCCACTTATTTGCTTTCCTCCTTCCACCTTTTTTTTCCCCCCCGTTTCCTTAGGGGGGGGGCTGCGGGAGGGGCAGGAAATGCTGGGGAAACAAGTGAGAGGCGGCTCCAGGGCTGGTTCCGAGGGCTGGTCGTGGGCGGTCCTGCCCTCGTTGGCCCCGCCCGTTCTTCAGTGTGTGTCTGTCATTCTTGGTTTCTTGTCTTCGGTCTAATCTTATCTGTCTTCGATTTTTGTATGTCAATTCCGGGCCGCCTGAGGGAGTGTCCTGCGGGGTGTGTCCTGGGGCTCTCCCGGTCCTGGTGCTGCTCATTGGGCCGCTGTGGCCGCCGGCGCCTCTGGTTGGTGGCGCTGCTGGTGGGTGGAGCACGGGCTCCTATTTGGAGAACAACAGTGTTTCAGGCGGCCGTGTTTCTGGCTGCTGGCACTTTCTTCGAGCTGCGCTGATTGTCCGGGTGGGCTCGCTTCTGGCTGCCTGCGATTGCGGGGGGCGGAGCACTGGCTCCTGCTCCTTGCGGACCGTGCAGTGTTTCAGGCTGTGGAGTCTTGCTTCTGCCTGCCGGGCCTCTGGCTGCGGGCGCTTTCCTCAACCCCTGAGGATTGTCACCGGGCGTTGCTTCTGGCTGCCGGCCCTTCGGGGGCCGGAGCTTCTGGTCTCAGGCTCCTGCAGATGCCAGTTCAGGAAGCCATTTCAGTTCTGCTTCTGGCTGCCCTTGTCCCCGCCGTAGCCCTGGGCGCTGGTGAGTGGGGGTCGTTGGTCCTGGGGGGCAGGAGCCTGGGCCTTTCCGGGGTCTGGGAGGGGTCCCCTGGGTGTCTTGGGGACCCTCTCAGGAGGGGTGTGGGCTTTGGGAGGTTTTTGAGGCGGAAGGTCAGGGGGGACTTGGCTGCTTGCACACCCCTCCTGATATATTGATATATATTTTTTGACGTATGGATGTTATTTAAGCAGTGAAGTTGTGTTCTGCTCTCCGGGCCATGCCCCGCCCTCCCAGGTTTCCTGACAGTCTCAGTTCTTTTCTAGTCCTGCATGTGGACCCCTCCTACTCCATCCCTCTCCCTCCTCCCCCTTTCTGGTCTCACCTGCTGCCCCCTCCCTGCTGCTCCCCTCCCTGACACTCTCACCTTCCTGCCACCTGCCCTTTCTGTATCCCCTCCTTCCCAGCTGCCCCCTTTCCAGCTATCCCCCATCCGTGATGCCCCTTCCATGCTGTACCCCCTTTTTGCTGATCCTCCCTACTGCCCTCATCCCTGCTGCCCCCTTCCCTGCTGTCCCTCCTCTCTGTGTTCTGGGGTGTCGTCCTCTTCCTCACTCGTTTTCTTCCTCCCTCCTGCACCATTGCCTGCCAGGAGCTTCACCTGATGGATCCTACCTCCCCCCCCCCCCCCCCACTTTGCTAAGCCCTGCTTTCTGAGGGTGCTTTTTCTAAACATTTATTTATTTATACAAGAACCAGGGTACAGGCCAGATGTGCGGGAGGATGAGAGGATCCACCAGAGACAGAGTGGGGAACAGAACAGGCCTGCTGCACCATGTAGGACCTTGCTATTCTGCCATGATCCAACCAGCGCTGCAGAGGCTACCGACAGCTTCACAACACTGTGCACAACCACCTGCGCCACCAGGGGAGGCCCAGAGGGTGCTTTTTACCTCTGGTATCTCCCTCCATGCTCTGGTACCTCTGGTATCTCCCCCCGCATCCAGTAAAGCCTTGGAGCTCCGTATTTTGCCTTGACTGCAAGCACAGCCCCCCTGCACAGACCTGCCCTATCCTCTGGCCTCAGCTCCCACCTCCAGCCAGTGCAGCTCCTGCTCCTGAGCCCTTAGCATGGGCCCTTCCCCACCCCTCCTGTCCTCACCCCAGACCCTCCTTTCTGGTCAGCACCGCAACCCAGGCCCTGATCATCTCTGCACCCCAGTCCTGTCCTCAGCACCAGTCTCCCAGCTGCCTGTTTATCTTCCGGCCTCCCGCCCTCCCCAGACCTGAGAGCTGCTCCTGATGCAGCTCCTCTACGGTCTTCACCCTCTTGGGTTCCTTGACCCCAGTGGGCTCTCACTCCTCACAACACAGATCCGCCACCCTATGGCAGCCTTCCCCCACACCCCCAACCCCTGCCCTACTCCCCTCTGCCGCCTGATGGACACAGCCCTGTCTGTGGAGGGGCCTCATTGCCACCTGCATCACCCCACACTGCAGCTCTCCCCTCCTGTGGCCTGGCCACCTGCTGGGCATTGAAGTTCTGCTCCCCAGGCCTCCCCAATCTAAACTCTCCCAGGGCCCACAGGCTGACTCCCAGTCCCTGCACCTGCCTCTCCCCCGGTCACAGGCAGGTTCATCCACCTCCCCAACCTGTTCTTGAGGAACCACAGCCCGGCCTGGCTCATGTGGCCTCCTGCCTCTCACCACAGCTGCTCTGATCCCTGACCCCTGCCCTGGGCCTTCACGTCCCCTCCCTTCCTTCTGATAAGAAACCCCAGTGCTCTTAGGGACCCAGTGCCCCTCTCTTGGCCTCTGACCCCAGTTTCCCTTCTCCATCGTTTTCATCCACCCTCACCCCTCTCATTCCTTCCTTTCTTTTTTGAGATTTATGTTCTTACATAGTTGCTAATTTTTGTACAGAATTTGATTTCCCCGCTCAGGTGCAGTCCCCTTGGTCCATCACCCCATCCCTTGTGCTCTCCCTCCCCAGTTCTGCCCCTCCCTTGGCCCTCTCCTTCCTTCTTGCCTGGTGTCCTGTACTGCGAATCCTCATCCTGTCCCAGGAACACAGCCCTGTCTGCAGCCCCCAGGGCTCAGGACGCGCAGCCTCGGGTAACTCTGATGCTCAGGTAGCTCATACCTGCCTCACTGAGGATTTCTGCCCCCAGGACCCCACAGGCTTCAGTATGAGCTCACGGAGACCCAGGATGCCTCGCTGTACTCACAATTTGTTGCCAAGGAATACTTGGATGATCAGCTCATCCTGCGCTATGACAGTGGGAATAGCAGGCCAGAGACCCCAGGCCTGCTGGCACGAGTCGTCCTGGGGGCTGAGCCGGGGGACGCAGTGACCAGTGGCTTTGCAGAGGACAGGAGGGGCCTCCTGATGAAGCTGGTAGTTATCAGGGAAAAGCAGAGCCAGAGTGGAGGTGAGAGGGGCAAGCATGGGGGGCCTTTCCCAGGACAGTTAACGGCAGCCGGTGGGGCCTGTCTCTTTCCACTGGATTTGCAGTGGGGTGTTGAGAATGGGGGTGTGTGGATTTCAGCACAGAGGTGATGTCTCTTCAGCCAGTACAGGGAGAGGTGCGGAGAGTGGGGGCCGGGGTGGTGTGAGTTTCTCACCTGGGGGAGCAGGGGACACAGGACTGGGGGAGTCACCCCTGTGTCTGTGTTGGGGGTAGGCTCCCGTTCCCTCCAGGAGGTTCAGGGCTGTGAGATCCAGGAAGACAACACCACCAGGGCCTTCAGGCGCTTCTTCTATAATGGGGAGCCCTTCCTCTTCTATAATGAGACGACCCATGAATGGGAAGCACCCCAGTCCTCGGTTCTTCCCTTGGCTGTGGAAGTCAAGAAATCCTGGGACACAGATAGGATTGGAAGCCAGAATTCCTGGGCCCTTGTGCGTGGTGACATTTGTGGAAAACTGCGGAGATACCGGGAATCCTGGCAGGCCTTCACTAAGAGAACAGGTGAGACTCTGAGCACCCCATATCCCCCATTCTTTCACCCAGCTCCGCCCAAGGGGACCCTCCAGTACTTCAGGCTGCCTGAATGGCCTCAGGGGTGTATGTCATGAGGTGCCTGCACATTTATGCCCCAGGGTGAAGACCCGAGGCGGGGAGGGCATGGACTCCAGGGCGCTGCAGAGCACTGAGCTGGAGCGTGGGGGTCAGGAAAGAGGGGGTGACCTTAGGCAGGACGTTAGCCCTGCTAGCTCCCAGCTTGTCAGTCCCTCCTTCTCCTCCCATGCAGGAGCCCTCCTCTCCCATCCCCCTCCTCAGCTTCACCATGTGGGTTTGGGCCATCCACCACCAGTCTGAGGAGCTGGGCCCCAGGGTGTAGAACCACCTGGGGAAGACCCGGGCTCAGTGATGGAGGTGGGGAGGAGCAATCTCGGTCTTTCCTCTCTCCATCTCCCTTACTGGGGAGCAGGGCTTGGCCTTGTGTTTCACTGACTCTTGCTTTCTTCCTGGTGCCCCAGCTGTTAATGCCACCTGCAGCCTGGCCTCGGAGGGCGTGGTCAATGTGACCTGCTGGGCAACCGGCTTCTCTCCCTGGAATATCTCACTGGTCTGGCTGCAGGACGATGAGCCTCTGAACCCAGACGCCCAGGCGCCTGGGGGTGTCCCGCGTGATGAGAATGGGACCTATTGGGCTTGGGTGGCCCTAAGAATTCCCCAAGGAGAGGAGCAGAGGGTCACCTGCTCCGTGGAAAACAACTGGAATCGCACTGTGACCTGTGGTGAGCCTGGGTGGCCTGTGGGGGTTGGACCCTGTAGGTCTAGGAGCCAGGATGGGGGTGGAGAGCAGGCATTGGCTCTGGGTGCCCAGGTTAACATAAGACCTTTTCTAGGAAATGTGCAGGTGCATCAGGGTCCAAGGCCAGCTGTGTCCCGGGGTATCGCTGTTGCTGCCGCTTTCACGGTACTTATCGCTGCTGCCCTTCTTTATAACTTTTGGCTCGTCTAGGAAGACATCAGCTGGGGAGCGTCCCGGTGAGATACAGGGCTGTGTGTGGGAAGGGAGGGGCTCTTCTGCCTGTGACCAGGGTCTCATGTCTCCCACTTTGCAGCTAGGAGAGGGATGACTGGCCTCTGTAACAGGACTTGGAAGTGGGGTCCTTGTGACAGGTTTGGGGACCATCTCTGTGCCTTTAACCCTGCTCAGAGCCAGGGCTATGAGTGTGCAGCCCGGACCTCCCTCCTGGGAGGTATATGGGGTTGGCAGAGGCCTTGTGCCCTGCTCAGTCTCCTCAGGCTTGTCCCTGCTGTCAGTCTCCCCAGGGCTTGTGGGGTGTGTTGGGAACCATGGGCATGTTGGAGTGGGCCTGGGTGATCCTGGACTCGGGGTAACAAGCAATAAGAGCATCTGTGACCTAGTGGGTGGAATAAACTCTGGGGAGAGTGGGGCTCTGAGCCTCACAGCGAGGGGCTCAGGTGAGCAGGTCTGTGGGTCTCCTGTTCATCTGTCTGACACCCCTTATTCTTGGGTCAGAATGTTGCTGCTTTTGTCATTGAGACTTGGTGCAAAAAGAATGTGAAAGTCATGAGCTAATTTCCAAATTTCCTTCTTTGAACTTTGAAGTCCAAAGCAGATGCTTATGACTGTCATTGGTTAGCCTTAACGGGGCTTCCACCAATGCCGGGTCTTGGGATGTGTATAAAGTGAACAGGAGTTATCTAGGAAGCTCCCTGTTTTGGAGGGTTCCAGAGGGAGGTGGGGGGTGGTGACACTGACAGTCCAGGGTCAAAGAGGACAGACCTAGCCTTAGGCTAGGGGTCTCCAGAGTCCCTCACTGCACTGAGAAGCAGACCCCCTAAGGCTGTGAGCCAGTGCCTGGACAGGAGGGAGGGCCTGGGAGCCTCAGCCAGGCAGCAGCATGGGGTGGAGCTCAGACTCCAGGCACCAGGGCCAAGTGTAGCCTGATCCTGACAGGGCCGCGAGGGTCCCTGCAGGGCTGCCCTGTGTGAGGCGCTCCAGGGTCCATCAGCCACCTAGCAAGTCACCTGAGACTCCAATGGCCATGCAGTTAGCAGCTGCTGGTCAGAGCCAGGGCAGGAGCAGGCTGATCTACAGGGGAGGTCAGGGGTCTGGAGACTGGGGAGGGAGCAGGCAGTGGCCCTGGGGTGCAGGTGGCTGTGAGGAGAGGAGGCTGGGAGCTGAGGAGAGTAGCCCAAGCTCTCACCCTGTGGTGGTGCTGGGGGCAGGGACAGGTAATGATGGGGTGGAGTCAGGGGCAACCGAAGGGGAATCCCTGAAGGAACAGGAGGCAATATCTGCAGCCAGCTGAGCATTTACTGGTGTCTCTTTCCCCAGGGCCCTTTAGTGGGGAAGACCTGAGCCAAGTGGTGACAATGGACCTTCACGGGCTCTCGACCTCTCTTGTCATGGCCTGAGTCCAAGGACTCAACTGGGGACACTTAGGGTCTGCACATCCGGCCTGGACTCACTGCCTGCGCTCCTCTCACCAGCACTTTCTCTTGGTGCCTCCCTTTTCTCATCTGAAGTTAGATGACAGCATTCTCTGTCTCTGTCTTTCCTCTATATTTCCTGTGAAGTCCTACACCAGCTTTCTTTTGTGCTCTGTCATTTTGTATCTCTGTGCCGGTCATGTAATATATGTATATATAGTGTGTGTGTATATATATGTATATATGTGTGTGTATATTTATGTACATACCTATAAATTTCATTTGTGCAGTATTTTACAATTTTACATTATAAATTTTTAAACATACATATCTGGTGTGTGTATTATTTCATGTGGCTGGGAAGGGATAGTATGAGGCTGTGGGGAGATGGAGAGGTAGATACAGCGCTGAAAATCCCCAGCTCCCAGTCCTGCCAGACTCACAGGAAAGCACAAAGGGCTGGAGAAGCTGGAATGGGGCGTCTGGGGCCAGAGCTCAGGGGCTGAGCCTGGGGGAATATGCCCTGATGGTGGGAGCTCACGTGATGGAGCAGAGCTGATCTCAGGAGGAGACAGGGACACTGCATTGGGGTGACCTTGTGACAGGATAATCCCCAGGGTTCCTGCCCTCCACAACCCCAGAAGGAAGGGTAGTGTTGAGCAGGGAGGAGAAGGCTTCCTGGTGGTGTCATAAGGGGTTAAGCATCAGCACTATGAAGCTATCTGAAGCCACTGCAGTAGGAGTTCCATCCCCAGCCAGGGAGGTGACCCACATGGCTCAGCAGACCTCTCCTGTCATGCCAGCTGCTCCTCAGCAGTGTTTTTCCAGTCAGTCTGCATGTTCTGTTCCCCAGTCTCTGATGAATCCTCTAACCCCACTACACCTCTGGTCTGCACTCCAGCTCTTTTATCCATAAATAAATTTTTAAGTAAAAAAAAAATTCCAAAGACAAAAAATTAAGTGAAGTAAACAAAAAAAAAAAAAAAACCAAATAAAAAACTTGAAGAATCTCAACAGATTTTTTTTACCTTAAAAAGCTGTGGGGCCTACCCTGGTGGCGCAGGAGGTTGAGCGCAGCGCTGTGAAGCTGTCCGCAGCCTCTGCAGTGCAGGTTCCATCCTGGCCAGCAGGTGAGAGTCCACATGGTGCAGCAGACGGCTCCTGTCTCACCTGCTGCTCCCCTTAGCAGTGTATTTCATCAGTCTGCTTGTTCTGTTCCCAGCTCTGTCTCTGGTGAATCCTCTCACCTTCCCAGGAATCGCCTGTACCCCAGTTCTTGTATAAAAAAAAAAAAAAAAGCTGTGTAAGGCATTGTTTCCTGAAGAAAGATTACTCACTACCATTTTAATTCAGTATGTTTCCTTTTAACTGTTAACTTTCCATTACATATTTGTGTCTCATTAAAAAGTAACATGAGGGCCTCCCCGGTGGCGCAGTGGTTGAGCGCTGGGTTGCGAAGCTGCCCGCAGCCTCGGTGGCACGGTTCGATCCCAGGCTGCTCCCCGGCCACCAGAGGAGGGTCCCACATGGCGCGCAGAACTCTCCTGCCGCCCGCTGCTCCCCTCAGCAGTGTACTTCGGTCCTTCTGCCTGCTCTGCTCCCCGCTCTGGCTCTGGTGAATTCTCTCACCCTCCCGCGCTTCTGACTGTACCCAGTGCTTGTATGTATGTATGTATAAATCAATCAATCAATCAATAAATCTTAAAAAAAAAAAAAAAAAAAAAATAAAAATAAAAAGTAACATGAGACATGATAAATGTACAACTGACATTTTGTTTGGTGAAGGAAATCAACCAAATCTGGGTAATTAGAAAGCCCAAAGTGTAAGGCATTTTGCGGGGAGGGGCCTAATGCTTGCAGCTTCAGCAGCTGAGTGCCCTCTTGGGTCCACAGGTTCCAACAATAGAAAATTAATCACCTGGGTAGGTCTGGTGCAGGGGCATTTGAATGAAGCCATTAGCCAAATTTTAGGGCCCTCATATGCGCCAATTGTTATTTCTATTTTTGCTTGTGCTTGTCAGACTGTGTTGCCCCATCTTTGCATGAGAGGCACACCCGGAGCTCTACAGGCCTCTTCAGTAGCCCAAGAGCCAAGATGCAGTAGAACAAGGCCCAGAGGCGAATGTAGAGGGGTGGGGAGCACCTGAAGGTGGAGGAGGAGACTGTGGGCCTGCAGGCCACCCAGGAGCTGCGGAAGGCACCCCACGGCTCCCGCCCCTGGACCCTGCTTGGAGAGCTACCATTCCTGGGACCCCAAGGAAATCAAACACTGGCTCATAGGGGAGTGGAATTCTAGGATAGGGCGTGTGCTCTGCTTTATGCTGCCCCCTCTCTCCCTTACAGCCCTCTTCTGATATTAGAAACCAAAACAGGCTGACTCAGGGTGGTGGGTCTCAAATGCTGCACTGGCAACACCAGGTCTGGTGGTCAGGAGCAAGCTAGCACCCTCTGGGGACACGTTTGAGGGATGAGTCGTGGAGCAGGTTTGCAAGGCCAGACTGCTGCTCAGTGAGCAGCCCTCTTGCTTTTTATTAGCAGTAACACTCAGCATGATTGATGATGTGACAATGGCAGGAGAAAGGGGCCCAGGGGAAACAAAGGGTACCCATCTTTAAAGGGACCAGGACTTCAAAGGGATCAAAGGGTAATCAATTTTATCAGGAACAGAGGAGGACATGTCAGCCACATGTACAGGGAGCACTTCCCGAGCAGGTACATGGTATAATTTTCAAGCTACTCCCATCCGTCTCGGACCCTGTCCATATAATCAGTCAATGATCACGGATGCTGTAGGGTAGGCAAAAGCATCAGGCTTTTCTGCCCTCCCGCCATTAGGATAGATGCAGGAACCCTGCGGTCCTGAATGCATGCCTGATGGTGGGCACCTGGAATAGGGTGTGGGCATAGGTAGATGGGATTCACCTGGGCTAAGATTGGGCTTTTAAGGGCAGCATCACGGGGATGCCAGCAGAAGCCGAGAAGCAAGAGAGCAGAGAAGCAGAGAGAACCCCAGAACGCCAGAAAGCCCAGAAAGAGTGAAGACTTGCTGGGGGCTGGGAGGCTTGCCAGCCTTCAGGGACCCTGGCACCCCTGCCTGCTGTGTACCTGGTAAATCCCAATAAAAACCTGAAAAGCCACTGAGGGCTCCAGGACTACTCCTTTACCGGGTCTGCTGGATCAGAAAACCCGTCCTGTGTCCTGTCCTGCCTCTACAGATGGTTTTTAGTGTTGACACTAGCTTTCAAAATGGTAAGACTGGGGTAAAACTAGGCAAGTTGGAAATCTGAAACATTTGTGGAAATGGATACTTTACTTCTTACCCAGACATGGATTTTATTGCTTTAAAATATCTTACGATTCTTGAGCCAGGAGTTGGGGTGACAGCTCAGGTCAGTCTCTTGTTTTTTGCTTCTGGAAGAATTTAGATTCTACAATTAGGGACAGCAAATTGTGGTCAGGTGTTCAAAGATAGTCAACAACTGTATAATTAGTGATTAAGTTTAAACCTTGAGGGACCTAAGGAGATTCTACATTCCCCCCAGCCCCCGGATATGAACTCACTGCACTGCTGGATGAGAGGGTCTCTCTGGGCCCAATGGAGTGGTTTTTGTTTTCTTTTTTAAAGATTTATTTATTTATTTATTTATTTATACAAGCACTGGGTACAGTCAGAAGTGCGGGAGGGTGAGAGAATTCACCAGAGCCAGAGCAGGGAACAGAACAGGGAGACTGACGAAATACACTGCTAAAGGGAGCAGCAGGCAGCAGGAGAGGTCTGCGCCCCATGTGGGACCCTCGCCGGCAGCCAGGGATTGAACTGGCGCTGCAGAGGCTGTGGGCAGCTTTGCAGCCCAGCGCTCAACTACTGCGCCACCAGGGGATGCCCCCAATGGAGTGGTTCTTTCTACCTCCAGCCCCTACAGAGTCTACAGCCAATGCAGTGATCTCATCTGAGCTAGGATTGTAGTTTTCTGATGTTAGTTGTATTTGAGCCATCACATGGTTACATGATGTTTTGTTACACTGATTCTGTGATGGAATCCGACATGCACCTGGTGGCTTTGCTGTTCCTGCCTGGTCCCAGGGAAAGGGACTTGTCCTGGCCATGGTTCAGTGTCCCTTTGTGTAGAAGTGATCAGGAGATGTGGGGTCAGTGGCTCCCCAATCTCACCCTCCTCTCCAAAGCAGTCCTAAATTTGGGGGGTGGGCAGGGATCTCCAAGACTACTCACCAGCTATCATTGTCCCATCTCCTGACTTAAAACCACATGTCACATAACACCAACTGTTGCAGGCAGTGACAAGGTGACAGGGCTGGGGGAGGGGTGGGACCAGTCTGGGGTCTAAGGACAGAGCCATGGGTGACCTGAAGGGGTTCTTTGTGGTCTGCCTTTCTTGTTTCCTGAAATCATACTCAGTCAAAGGTCTTTGAAGATGGCCAGGAAATTCAGGGGCAGGCTGGGAGAGGGGAAAGGATGAGGAAGTGGAGACATGGAGTGGGGCTGGCAGCAGGTGGAGGGCATCCAGGACCAGGGGGGCCTGCTGGAGCCAGGCCTCACTGTGGGCAAGTCCCCAAGCCCTGGAGGAATGGGGAGAGTGGCAGCATCTCCTGAAGCCAGAGGCTGGTTCAAAACCAGAATTGTCTCTTGGTTTTGTTTGTTTTAATTTTTCCAGATGAACCTGGCAAACCCATCAGAGTGGAAGATGAGCAGTCACTCTCTAAGGAAATGTTTGTTTTACAGTTTTCTCCCAGTCTGGGGTCAGCAGTGGTACCTGCCAGGAGCAGCCCAGGTTATGGCCTCAGGCCTGCCCAGGCCCACGCTGTCCACTCCAAAGAAGAGGAATGTGGGGGCTTTGGGTCTTCTTTTATCCTTCCTCCTTTCTGGGCCTTTTTTGTGTTTCCTCAGCTCCCTGCTGCTGCCCCAACCTTCACTGGAGCAGAGAGAACACAGCTGCCACTTTGGCCTGGAAGCCCCTTTAAGCCTCAGACTGGGGAGTGCAGTTTCTCTGTGCTCCGCATGAGGGAGCTTTGCCCAGATGGGCTGGAGGGTCTCACAGACACACCCATTGCCAAACATTCTGGAAACTTCCTTAGATCAGAAAGTCAGTGTCATTCTTCAGACTTGCTCTGAAATCCGTCAAGCTTTTGCAAGGGCAAATTGATCCTCAAGGAACATGATTTGGCCTGACTGTCTATAAGCCAAGGACAAAATGTGAAGGATTATTCAAAGAAAAAGGATCTGGTATTATTTTAGTAAACATTTTGGTTTTTAAACAACTGTTGGAATTTAGGATACTAGCTTCATATTTTCCATCATAAATTGTCTCTGTCACTCCCTCGCAATGAAATCCAAATTTATATTAAGAGATAAAACACCATATTTCACACAGTGTAAGTCACCAAGTTATCACCCCCTGGAGATATCACTGTCAAAACCCTGTGAATATTCTTCCAAGTTTTCTTCTTTAAAATACATATTGTGGGCCTCGGTGGTGGCGCAAGGGGTTAAGTCTCACACTATTAGGCTGTTGGGAGCCACTGTAGCATGAGATCTATACCTGGCCAGAAAGCTAGCCCGCATGGCACAGCAGACCTCTCCTGTCTTGCCTGCTGTTCCCCTCAGCAGTTTGTTTCAGTAGATTTGCCTGTTCTCTCCCCACTCTGTCTCTGGTGAATCTTCTCACTCCTTGCACCTCTGGCCTGCACCCCAGCTCTTTTGTGCATAAATAAATAAATCTTAAAAAAAATTCATATTGTGTAAGTGGCATTATAACTGCATATCAAGTGTTCTTAGGTCCTGGTGATGGAGGACAAGAATAGAAAAACTGGAAAGGAAGGCCTCACAAGACCAAAACCTCACTCATGTAAGAGGTGGAGGGTCTAGGGGGATAACATGACCATTAACCCAGCTGTCTTGGTCGTGACCCTCAGGGACCGGTGCTTTATCACAAGACATGAGACCGAAGCAGGATCAGATGCTATAGGGTGTGTTGCACAGGCCCTAGGGTAAAGATATGGAGATTGGGCCCACCCTGGACTCTCTGGTCCCTTTCTAGCTTTGCCTGATTACCCAACATCAGCAACAAGCAGACACTCCATGGAGTGAGCCCTCCCAAAGAGAAGAGGACTGTATCAGTGCAGTCTCTGCACAGGCTGGGGCAGCACTCCCACTGCCCACCTGTGACGATGCAGGTGCCTCTTTTCACCCACTCTCTCCCTCCGCAGGGCAGCAGCCTCCTGCCTGCCCATGAACTGCACCATGCTGGGGTTTCTCTTCACTGACCTCCCTCACAGGAGGCAGCTCTCCTCAAGACCACCCGCCTGCAACCATGCAGGCCTCTCAGCAAACCCGTCCCTTTCCTTAATAAACCTGTTCTGTAAATATGACCATCGTCTCTATCTCGTGGAGAAACTCGCCCCGGGCCGCTGAAAAGGGAGCTCTGGTGACACCTTTCCCAGAGTGAACCCAAGAACCCTGCACTCTGCAAAACGACATCATTGGGAAAGCTTAAAAGAACGGGCAACACCTTTTCATAGCAATACCGTGATGTCCGTCCTGTTCCTTGTAACGGCTGCAGTTTCCCCGGGCTGCGCAGTGTCGCGACTGCGGGAGGGACAGCCCTGGGGTTTGCGGACCAGAAGCCTGAGGCCGCTCGCCCCTCCCCGCCCGGCTCCAAGCGCCTCCCTCTGCTTTTGTGATAAAAAAATAAAAGGTTTCCTTCCGCCGCGGTTGGGGACGGGTCGAGCTTCAGACTCTCCCTCATGCTCCGCCCCCGCAGCGCCCCAGCCTCGCTGCGCGTCTGACTTCATTTCCTGAAGTGGAGTCAGCCCGGGGTGCGACGAGGTCCTCACGGGGAGCAAGAGCCCCCAAGCTCGTGACTCCAGGAGCCCAGAGGTGAGCGGGGGAGAAAAAGACGTCCGGAGGGCAGCCCAGGGGGGCCTGGAGGCAGGTGGGGGGCGGGGAGTCGTTTGTAAGAAAACCTCTGAGGCCTCGCGGGGGAGGGGAGCCCCAGCTCGATCCCGGGGAGCGCCCCCAATCCAGAGCCCTAGACCCGCGGGGCCTCGCCCACCCTCCCAGGACAAGCAGGATTAGCTTCCCCTCGTAGAGCAGCCATCTGTGACACGCTGGGCCACACACCTTACATTATAGGTATTATCATTTTAAATTAATTTTTAGGGGGCCTCCCTGGTGGCGCAGCGGTTGAGCGCTGGGTTGCGAAGCTGCCCGCAGCCTCTGCAGCGCCGGTTCAATCCCCAGCTGCTCCCCGGCCACCGGAGGAGGGTCCCACATGGCGCGCAGACCTCTCCTGCCGCCCGCTGCTCCCCTCAGCAGTGTACTTCGGTCCTTCTGCCTGCTCTGCTCCCCTCTCTGGCTCTGGTGAATTCTCTCACCCTCCCGTGCTTCTGACTGTACCCAGTGCTTGTATAAATAAATAAATAAATCTTTAAAAAAAAATAAATTAATTTTTAAAATGTTATTTTTGCATAGAAGAACTAGGATAAAAAAAAAAAAAAGAAGAACTAGGATGTAGGTCAGAGTTGCGGGAGGTTAGAGGAGTCACCAGAGACAGTGGGGTGCAGAACAGGCGGATCTGTTACAGGGCAGCCCCGATATAAAACGGGGTGCCTGACTGTGGGTCCTCACCGATGGGTTAAAAGGACTTATCAATGCTCTACTGCAGGCACGCACAAAAGGTTAATAAAAGGTTTATTTCCAAGGGAAGGGCAAATGAGGAAATGTACAGCTCAGGGAGAAAAGAAAGAGAGTCTTAAATGCGTCCTACCGTTTCCTGCAGACCTGGAATCCCAATGGCACGCTGAGAGCTGGTGAAGAGCCAAGAGCCGTGAGGCCAAGAGAGGCCTCACTGTCTGCTTTTATACCAACCCTGGCTGCTTGACTCCACCCTCATGTCCCAGCAACCCTCCCTTTGGTGGTGACCGGATTTGTCTTTCCCAATGTCTTGATGGCTTTGGTCTGGAGTGGGGGTGGAGTCCACAAAGCCTGTAGGGAATTAGCTCAGGACATCCTTTCCCCCTAACAGATTGACTGAAATACACTGCTGAGGGGAGCTGTGGGCCAGGCAGGGGGTCTGCTGTGCCATGTGGGTCAGCTCCCTGGCCCCGAAAATTAGAGCCAGTGAGGTCTAAGTGGTGATAGAGCCGAGACCTGACCCCTAGGCTGTCAGGGGGTCCCATTTTAAAATTATTAGAAGACTTTGCGGCTTAGTGAGCCTAATGAGAGTTTCTTGGTGCTGCCATAGGAAGTCCCGAGAAGCAGGGTCGCCGCTGAGTCTAGGTTAGCAGGGCTGTGCTCCTCCCTCTCCACTGCTACAGCCCTTGTGACTTTGGCCAGGAAAAGAATCCCTGAGACCCCATCCCTCACTGGCTAAAGAAATGAGGGTCTAGGGCTCTGGATTTGGGGCGCTCCCTGAGATCTAGGTGTGGCTCTTCTCCCCCACGAGGCCTCAGTGGTTTTCTGTCCTACAAAAGATTCCCCTCCCCGCAACCTGCCTCCAGGCCCCTCTGGTCTGCCCAAACCCCTTTTTCTCCTCTACTCGCTTTTGGGGCACCTGGATTCACAAACTTGGGGGCTTTCTTCTCCATGAAGATGGCGGCGCAAACGCTGTGGTCAACGTAATTAATGAGTAAAAGTGAATCTGGAAACATAACATTTTCATACACAGGAAAATATAGGCCAGTAGAAACAGGCAGAGTTCAAGGCTGAAAATATAAAGCACGGCAGGGAGACAGTTCCTGATCCTGAGTGCCACATGTCTTAGTGGGGTTGTAGGGTGGTAAGATGGGTTCAAGAACCCCCCCTACACAAAGGCCACACACCTCTTTAGAGGGTCCTCGGGACACCCAGGGGACCCCTCCCACCTCCTGGAAAGGCTCCTGGCTCCTGTCCACCAGGATCAATGAAGCCCCCTCCCTCCACCTTCAGGTCTCCCCTTAATCCCTTTGCTCTCCTTAAGGGGTGGAGAGGGGAGAAAACACGTTCCCTCCACCTCCTGCACTCTTTTTTTTTTTTTTTTTGATGGGACCATCGCTGTTGGCCGGGGATCGAACTGCAGCTGCAGAGGCTATGGGCAGCATCACAACTCAGCGCTCAACCGCTGCGCCACCAGGGGTACTGTACTCTTAGCTTACACCACTGTGATGAAAGATGGTTACTAAGGAAAGAGCAGGGAGGGTCAGATCGTGGACTAGACCAGGGCTTCTGACACCCACCTGCATGTGGGCACTGCCCAGGGAGTTGGAAGGGGGGAGGGAGAGGAGGAGGAGATCAGAATGGCTGTGGGGCTTTGGCGGTTTAGAGAGTTTGGAGCCTGAGGGATTCAGCTTTGGAAGTCGCTTCCCAGATGCCCAGGGGGCAGAGATCTCCAAATATTCCTGCTGCTTGGTGTCTGGTGACTTTGCCCTTGACCCAGGTGCAGGCCAGGAGGGTGTGTGGGGAGAAGAGGAGAGGAGGAGGGAGCAGGAGAGGCTCCTTGGAGTCTCCTCAGGAGCTGGGGGAGGCCTTGCTCTGTGGGGGGAGCAGGGGCAGTGATCGGGGGCTGCTGGGGTTGGGCCCCTCCCAGCTGCTCAGAGCCGCTTCCTGGGACTTTGGGATCCTAAATCTTAGGCTCCTGTAGCTTTGTCCATTGTTTCTCCCCTGCTAGACATGTGGACCCTGGGTCCATGTATTTGTTTTCCCTTTCCCCACCTTTATTTATTTATTTATTACATTTCTTAAGAAAGTAAGCTGAGCAGTGGGGCAGGAAATGCTGGGAAAACATGAGAGGTGGCTGAGAGCTGGTCATGGGCGTGCTGTGGTCTTGCTGGCTCCGCCTCCATCTGTTGCAAGACAAACACAGGAAGGAGGCAAGACGAAGCCATGTGTCTCTCTCTCTCTGAATGCCTCTCCTGTCTCCTGGCTGCCACACTGCCACAGGTCGGGGCAGGTTTCACTAGGCTTCTGTGGGTCCCCAGCGCTGTAGGTTGCTGGCATCAGGATGGGGCAGTGCCCAGGTCTGCTTCTGGCTGCCCTTGTCCCCTCCGTAGCCCTGGGCTTCATTGGTCCTGGGGGACAGGAGCCTGGGTCTTTCTGGGGTCTGGGAGGGGTCTCCTGGGTGTCTTGGGGGTCCTCTCAGGAGGGAGTGGACTTTGGGGTGGTTCTTGAAGGTGGGGCTGGCCTTGGCTTGTTGCACACTCTCCTGACACATTGATATATTTATTTTTGATGTATTGCTTTTATTTAAGCAGTAAAGTTGTGGCCTGTTCTCTGGCCCCGCCGTGCGCCCCCCACCCGCCACCCCCACCTTAACAGTGTCTGTTCTTTCCTGTTTTCTGGTCCTGCGAGTCTGTCCCTCCCCTAGCCCAGCACTCTTCTCCCTCCCCCCTTTCTGGTCTCACTCACCTGCTGCCCCCCTCCCTGTTGACCCTCTCTCTGCTGCCCCTCTCCCCTCCTGCACCCCACTTCTGCCCTCCCCCTGATGCTCTCCCCCTTCTAGGACCCTCCCCTTCCACCCCCCTTCCCTGTCGCCTTCCCCATCCCTGCTGCCCCCTTACCAGCTGCCCACTCCCTTCTGCCCCCTTCCCTGCTGCCCCCTTCCCTGCTGGACCCCACTCTTTGCTGACACCCCTCCCTACTGACCCCCTTCCCTGCTGTCCCTCCTCTGTGTCCTAGGGTGGCCTCCGCCTCCCCCTCACTATTTCCTCCTCCCTCCTGCACCATTGCCTGCAAGGAGCCTTCACCTGTGGATCCTACCTGCTTTACTAAGCCCTGCTTTCCGGGGGTGCCTTTGGCCTCCGGTATCTCTCTCCATACTAGTTCCCCCTCCACCTTCTTCCTGGGGAGCTTGGGAGCTCCTCATCATTGCCGTGACCACAGGCACAGCCCCTGGGCACAGACCTGCCCTGTCCTCTGGCCTCAGCTCCCACCTCCAGTCATTGCAGCTCCTGCTCCTGGGCCCTCACCCGGGCCCTTCCCCTCCCCTGCTGTCCTCACCCCAGACCCTCCTCTCTGATCAGCACCCTAACCCAGTACCCTCCTCCCCCCGCAGGCCACCCCAGGCCCTGCTTATCTTTCTCCCCAGTCCTGTCCTCAGCACCAGTCTCCCAGCTGCTTCTTTCTCTTCCAACCTCCCGCCCTTCCCAGACCTGAGAGCTGCTCTTGGTGCGGCTCCTCCTCGGTCTTCGTCCCCTTGGGTTCCTTGACCCCAGGCGGCTCTTGCTCCTCACACCACAGATGCACGACCCTGTGGCAGCCTTTCCCCCCCCCCAGGGCCTTCTCCCACCCACCGCCTGATGGACGCAGCCCCCTCTATGGAGGGGCCTCATCACCACCTGCATCACCCCACACTGCAGCTCTCCCCTCCTGTGCCCTGGCCACCTGCTAGGCATTGAGGTTCTGCTTCCCTCTCCCCAATCTAAACTCTCCCTGGGCCCAGGGCTGACTCCCAGTCCCTGCACCTGCCTCTCCCCGGGTCACAGGCAGGTTCATCCACCTCCCCAACCTCTCCTTGAGGAACCACAGCCCAGCCTGGCTCATGTTGCTCTCCCCGCCCCACACCACAGCTGCTCTGACCATGGACCTCTGCCCCAGACCCTCACGTCTTCTTCCCTGCTCTCTGTCGAGACCCCCCAGTCCTCTTAGGGACATGGTGTCCCCTCTCTTGGCCTCTGACCCCAGTTTCCCCTCTCCATCCCGTTCTTCCAACCTCACCCCTCTCCTTCCCTTTTTTTTTTTTTAAAGATTTCTTTATTTATAGATATCTGTTTTCTCAGCTGCCTCCCAACCCTGCCCTTAAATGTAGTTATCCCAGTGCTGTCTGGGCTCCAAATTCATGGGTTTTTAAATAAGAGTCAAAATCGACACTCATGGTTGCAAAGTCAGACCCATAAAACCAGGATTATCCTTTCCGAAGAATGATGCTTGTGGTCTGTGATGTATGTAGAAGGAAGGGCGGGGGAGGGGAGAGTAATGCTTTTGAGAGAAGCAGAGGCAGCATTAATGTCACTGTGAGTAGAGGTTGTGCTTAGCAAGTGGTCTGAGGCCACATTACTAAAGATACTGTTTCTAGAATAGGGAAGTGCTCTACGCTGATCATTCATTCAACTGATAATTGTTGCACCAGCTATGTGACAGGCTGTTTTTCATCTAGGAAACCTTAATGAACTAAAAACATCCCCAGCTTGCTGGCCTGTGGACATGTGACCTAGTGGGAAGGGGAGACAGGCGACTGTGTGATAGCAAATAGGGCACTTGTCTGGTTAGAAGTGGGTAAAGGTTGTGGGAAGTGATGGAGAGTCGGTGTGTGGGTTCAGGGAGGATGGCTGTCTTCCTAGTGTGGTCAGTGCGGGCCTCAGTTAGGGGATTGTTGAGAAAAAATTTGAGGGACAGCTTGTCCACAAGGATGTCCAGGAAAGCTGTGTTCAGGCATAACAACCTCTAGTGCAGATGCCTGAGGCGGGAATGTGTCTGAGTGACTGAGATGAGCAAGGAGGCCAGCTGGCTGGAGCAGAGGGTAATAGAAATGACACCAGCAGGCCTCAAGCATGTTGAAAGGGTTTTGACTTTTCTCTGTGTAAGTTGTGGGGTTACATGTCCATTCTGGACAGATACCGACTTGTGAGAGTTCTCTTTAGAAGCCACAGTCTGACCTTCGTGAAGAATCGAGTTGAAGAGTGAGAGGTGGGAAGAAAAATGTAGGAAACCTGTGCAGAGTCCAGGCCTTGTTGGACTGTGAGCAGGGAAATAATATGAAGTGATTGGCTGTGGATATGTTTAGAGATGGATTTGACAGCATTTCCTAATGGAACATCTGGACTGTGAGAAAGAGGGTCAAGATTGACACTCAGTATTCCAGACTGTGGAGTAGAGATGTGGAGGGCCTGCAGGGATAAGAGGAAGCTTCTAGAAGTAGCACATTTGAGGAATGGCATCCTATGTATTCAGTTTAGGAGCGTGGAAACTGAAATCTACCAGAAAGTCAGAGACGGTGGCAGTTGGACAGACAAGCCTGTAGCACAGGTGGATCGTCTCAGCTGAGAAATAGCTTTGGGAGATGGTACAGTGTAAACGATACCTAAACTCTTGACCATTAATGAGGTCACCCAGGGAGTAATTCTTTCCATTTTCTTTCTTTGCAGAAGAGAAAGCGGGACTGGACCCCAGGACCCCCGGTGTTCAGCAGAGTAAATTGCACAGTCCACCACCACGTGCAGAAGGCACAGGGACCAGAGACCCCACTTCAGCGAGCACAGGAGTCACCTGGACACACATGAAGGCTCAGAGGGTCTAGAGTAGATCCTGAGATTCTATTATGAGACCCCTCTCCTCGTTTTAGGGGAGAATTTAGGGTTGATTCCAAGAGGGGGCACTTCCTCCCTGGAAACAGAAGCAGGAAGAAGTAACAGGGACTCTGGAGTCCAAGGTTCCATTCTAAGGGACTGATGGACCCTCTTTATTTGGGGTATCCGCACAGATCTGGGAACCAGTTTTTATTTATTTATTTTTTACAGCATTTTTCATTTTTGTACAATGTATGCATTTTCATCTCGGTTATAGTCCCCGTGAAATTCCCACTACCCATCCACCCGTGGACTGTCACCATGGTCCCTTGTGCTCTTCACACGTTTGTTTTGAATACTTCCCCCAACCCCCTGCAGAATGTCTCCTGCCTATAGTTGCCTGTTGATTTTTTTTTTAAATTTTATCATTATTACTTTTTCTCCCCCCTATCCTCTACATTCTTCCTCTAAGTACCAGTTCTTATGACTTGGAATCTAGGTTCTTTCCTGAGTCCATAGGACTCACTAGGGAGATAATTTGAGTACTTGCCTCTTGTCAGTAGACCTGGTGCCCTTTTCACAGATCCCTGTCCTGCCACTGGGCGCCCAGGGAGCCTGGGGAGGGCCTGGCTGAGCAGGAGAAAGGGCAGCTCTGGGCTCCTGTGCTCAGCGCTGTGGCCACACGGGGGCGCTGCCGCGCTGCTCCGGATTCTGGCGGCGCGGCCAGGACGGGGCGGGGGCTGAGGTGGGCAGAGTTGGGGGTGCTGGAGGGAGGCGTCCTGGGGTGAGATGCTCTGTGAGGAGTCAGAGAAGCAGGGCTCAGAGGAGAGGAGACCCTGGGGCCTGACCTGTGTGTGAGGTTTCCAGCTTTTCTCCCCAGTAGCCCTCTCTCCAGTCTTCTACAGCAATACCTGGGAAAACTGGAAAGTAGACCTTTTTTCCCTTTTACAACATGTTCACTTTATTGAGGGCTATTTTTTAAAGTTACATTAAAATTGTATTTGCAGAGAATTTGCAAAGGTGTTATAGCTTTCCTTTATATCCCACACTCTTTCGCCACATAGTTAACATCTTAACATAGCTACACTGCATCTGTGCAGCTAATGACAATACTGACTCACGTTTACTAAACTCCATGCCTATTTGGAGTTCTTACTTTTACTTTTTATGTGTAGGATCTCATCCAGGATCTCAGTTAGTTCCAGCCATGTCTCCTTTAGGCATCTTTAGCTCAAGCAGTTTCTCAGACTGTCCATTTTTTGATTTGAGTACCGCTCAGGAATAATGTCCTGAATTTGAGTTTTTTCACTGGGCAGCTCACACATAATGAGCTATAAACATTTAGATGTATATGTTTTTCTGCTATAAACATTTAGATGCACGTATGGTTTTTGTGCAAATATAAGTTTTCCGATTAGCTGGGTAAATAGCTGGGGCAGTGCTCACTGGACTGTCTGGTGGGTCTGTGTTTGGCTTTAAAATAAGCTTTCAAACCTCTTCCTTAGTGACAGTGCCACTTTGTATCTTACCAGCAATGAATGAGGGTTCCAGTTGCTCCTGGTCAGGACTTGTTTCTACGAGGTTTTTGATATTTTCCTGCTAGTAAGTGTGTGATGGCATATCATTTTTATTTGTCTCTCCCAAATCTCTTGACTCCTGTCACCTAGACGTGGGCACCTCCTTGGGCCAGGAGATGTGAAGCCCTGCCCCTCCCTCACATTCCTTCACCCCTTGTACATCCCAGCACACCCCGACCCGGGGAGTGAGTTGTTTGGGGTGCTGATTCCGTTGAGAGCCTCCTAGAATAAACTCTTCTGTGCAAAGACAATTCTCGTGGCTTAGAGTTTGGCTTTGTCCACTCCAGGGAAAGGCCTGGTTGTGTCCTTCACAATGTGGTGACTTTGTTCCAGATCCAGGGACTCTGGGATTTGCTGACCACGTCAGACCCCTGACCCCTCACACTGGATGCAGGAGAGAATGAGCACAGACATGGCTGGGGTGGACCTTTCAGCCTCCCCTCCACTCATAGTCCCTTCATCTCCCCCAGTGTTTGGATTTCATGATGTCCCAGCACAACTGGACTCACTCCTGACCCCACAGCTCCTCAGCAGGAGATGCTTCCTGAAGTAGGTCCCCTACCACCCCCTCCCTCTCACTCCTGCTGCAGCCTCAGAGCTTCTCCATCAGAGCCAGGGCTGTGCAAAGGGTGATCCTAGAACACTGCCTCCCAGTGACACAGGACTCACTGCTGTAAATCCCAGCATTTACCTCCTTCAGGTCTGAGCTCTAAAGTCACCTACAGGAAAGTCTTCCCTGAAGACAGATTTTATATCACACCTGGCTCCCTCATCTCTCCTACCTTGTTGGTTCTCTAAATCTCCCTTTACTGTTTGACCCTGATCACTGACAGTTGCTTTTTTGTTTATTGTCAGGTGTCAGTATGTTAACTCGGGAGGGGAGGGATTTTACTTCCTTTGTGGCAATATCCCAAATTACCTCGACAGTGCCTGGCACACAGCAGGTGTGGAATAAGTATGCTAATGAGTGAGTAAGTGTCTAGAGCAGAACCTCTTAAAGCTGAGTCTGGCTGGTGCAGGAAGTGAGGCAGTTCTCTGGTATGTGATGGAGCTGGGGGTGCCTTGGTGCTTGGCGGGGAGAGAGCAACTAACTAGCTGTCTCCACATGAGGAGCCAAGCAGAAAAACCATGGCAGCCCCTCAGCAAGGGGCACACACAGCCCCAAGTGCTTGAGGTCAGAGCACCTGCTGCCTCTGCAGATCTGCACTGGAGGGCGCCCCGGCCAGATGGCAGGATTGCAGGCACTGAAGTCCTTCTGGTCCCAGAATTATGTCCAGAATCCACTATTCTGCCCAAGTAAAGGTATTGTTACAGGGCAACCCTGATATAAAACGGGCTGCCTGACTGTGGGTTCTCACCCTCGCGCTTAAAAGGGACTTATTAATACTCAACTGCAGGCACACACAAAAGGTTAATAAAAGGTTTATTTACAAGGGAAGGGGAAATGAGGAAATGTACAACTCAGGGAAAATTGAAGGAGATAAAGTCTTAAATGCGTCCTACCCGTTCCAGCGACCTGGAATCCCAACAGCAGCTAAGAGCTGGCAAAGAGCCAAGAACCATGAAGCCAAGAGAGAGACACCCAAGGCCCACGTGTCTGGTTTTATACCAAACCTGGCTGCTTCACTCCATCCTCAAGTGCCAGCAGCCCTCCCTTTGGTGATGATGAGATTTGTCATTCTCAGTGTCTTGGCTTTGGTCTGGAGTGGGGGTGGAGTCCACAAAGCCTGTATGGAATTAGCTCAGGACATCCTTTCCCCCTAACAGTATGACTCAGCCATAATATATGGGGTCCTGTGACCCTTGAAATCTATGTTCAAGCTCCTGAGACAGTCCAGGGGGTTGAGGGCTGTGAGCTGAGATGGACTCAGACCTGGCTGTGAGGTCCTAGCACAGGGTGGGTCTCTGGAATGCGGGGTGAGGATGCAGGGCTGCCCCCAGCAGGTGTCTCAGACCTTGAGCTCCCCCTCTCTGGGCAGCTTGACTCCCCTTCTCTGGGCAACTTGATTCAGCATAAGGGGGGCTTGCTCTGGAAGAGGGGAAGTCCCTAAATTAACCCCTCTTTTTTTCCTTTTTTTCCATGTATATTTGAATTACACCACAGCTCTAAGTATGCAGAAACCCTTAAACCTACATATTAGAGCTAAATCCTGTGCAACTGTCACTCAAGGTAGAGACTCTCCCAGGCCCCAGTTAGAAGCCCCTGGGCCTCTCCCCACACAGACCATTCCTCCCACCCAGGTGCCCACTTAGCTGACCCTTCCCTGCCCCCATCCTCTGGCTCCTCCATTTTCTTTCTTTCTTTTTTTTTAAGATTAATTATTTATACAAGAACCGGGGTACAGGCCAGATCTGCGGGAGGGTGAGAGGATTCACCAGAGACAGAGCGGGGAACAGAACAGGCGGACTGACAAAATACACTGCTGAGAGGAGCAGCGGGTGAAACAGGAGAGGTCTGCTACACCATGTGGGACCCTCGCTGGCCAGCTGGAATTGAACTGGCGCTGCAGAGACTGCGGACAGCTTCAGAGCACTGTGCTCAACCGGCTGTGTCACCTCCATTTTCACTCCTTTTGACCTCTGTCCCCTCAATCCCTACATCCTTCCTCTCCTCACTCCTCCAGGAGCCTCCCCTTTCCGTAGCCCATTACCCTGGGACAAGAGGAGATCCTGCCCCTCTTCAGACCAATCCTAGGGAAGGAGGGTTTATGCAACCACTGGTTGAAGCCACGACTGTTACAGGTGGAGCCCCCCAGAGGCAGGTGCTAGCGAGGATGGATTGCCCCAGGTCAAATTCCAACTAAGTATGGGTTGGGGTGGAGACTCTGATAAGAAATATAAGGAGTTGAGATGTATGTCTTGGAGTGTTTTACCTATATTTTTTCCTATATATTTTATGTTTTCAGGTCTTATGTCCAGATCTTTTATCCATTTTGAGTTGATTTTTGTGCATGGTGTGAGGTAGTGGTCTAGATGAATTCTCTTGCTTATGTTGGCCCAGTTTTCCCAGCACCATTTATTGAACAAACTGTCCTTGTTTCATTGTATATTCTTTGCTCCTTTGTCAAAGATTAGTTGTCCATATATGTGTCCATATATTGCTTTATTTCTCAAAATTCATTACCCAAGCCAAAGAAAGTGAAGGAAAGATGAACAGCTGGGATAACATCAAAAGGAAAAGCTTCTGTATAGCAAAAGAGACATTAATCAAAACAGAGACACCTACTGATCGGGAAAAAATCTTTGCACTCCATGAACTCACACGACTCAACAAAGTAAACAATCCAGTCAAGAAATGGGCAGAAGAACTTAATTAGACACTTCTCCAAAAAGAAAATGCAAGTGGCCAACAGGCATATGAAAAAATGTTCAACATCCCTTATCACCAGGGAAATGCAAATCAAAACCATGATGAGATACTACCTTATACCAGTAGGAATGGCACATATTAAAATGACTAGCAACAACAAATGTTGGGGAGGATGTGGTAAAAAGGAACTCTCCTATATTGCTGGTGGGAGTGCAAACTGCCCCAACTGTTACAGGGCAGGGAGAGGGGCAGCCCAGACCCCGCAAACCTGCCTGCCCTAAGTAGGTTCTGCCATCCGCTGCATCAACACAAAACATATGAGACTTTACTGGGAAGGAACTTTAATACAATTAGGAAACAATACAAAAAAGACAACATAGTTTCTAAATCAAGCACCCAAAATTACCCGTCCCCTCATGGGTAAAAGTCCACCCAAGCAAGATTGGGCCAGAGCAAGACCCCTAAGCCTGCCACAAGTCTAAAGCACCTTCCAGTGGGGACCCACAGGAAAAGATCAGAAACAACCAGACAAGTCTGGAAGGAAAAGAGCAAAATCAAAAGCAAGACAAAAGCTGCCATGGTCACCTCCCCACGGGTCTCTCACCCACATCTGTGTCACCCAGTCCATGACCAAAAATCAAATGTTTCTTCACGTGTCTCTCGGCTCCATGTGCCTCCTCTAGGTCTCCTCGTGTTAGGGGGAAAGGATGTCCTGAGCTAATCCCATGCAGGCTTTGTGGACCCCACCCCCACTCCAGACCAAAGCCATCAAGACATTGGAAAAGACGAATCCCATCACCACCAAAGGGAGGGTGGCTGGGACCTGAGGGTGGAGTTAAGCAGCCAGGTTGGGTATAAAAACCAAACACATCGGCCTTGGGGTCTCTCACTCTCTCACTCGCCTCCTGGCTTCACGGCTCCTGGCTGGCGGCCAGCTCTCAGAGTGGCATTTGGGATTCCAGATCGTGGATCGGGTAGGACGCATTTAAAACTTTGTCTCCCACTTTTCTCCCTGAGTTGTACATTTCCTCATTTGCACTTTCCTTGTAAATAAACCTTTTATTAACCTTTCGTGTGTGCGTGCAGTAGAGTATTGATAGTCCTTTTAAGCGCACGGGTGAGGACCCACAGTCAGGCACCCTGTTTTGCATCGGAGCTGCCCTCTAATACTTCTGACTCCATCCTGCTTCCTTCCTTCCTCAGTGTCCTCTGCAGCTTCTTCTCTCCTGCTCAGCTCCACCCTCCCTTGGGTGGGGCAGGGAACCTGGGACCTCCCGCTTTCCTGGGGACCACCCTGTTACACAACCACTATGGAAAGCTGTCTGGAGGTTCCTCAGCCTACTAAAAATGGAGCTACCATATGACCCAGCAATTCTGATGGAGGACAAGAGTAGGAAGACTGGAAAGCAGGTGCCCCAAGACCAAAACCTGACTCACACAAGGAGGCGGAGGTGAGAGGAATAACATGACCATTAACCCAGCTGTAGAGGTCGTGACCCTCAGGCACCAGCGCCTTATCACAAGGCATGAGACCAAAGCAGGATCAGATGCTACAGGGAGTGGAGCACAGACTGAAGGTAAAGATTTGGAGATTAGGCCCACCCTGGAATCTCTGGTCCCTTCCTGGTTTTGCCTAGTTATCCCAAATCAGCAACAAACAGACCACTCCACGGAGAAGTGATCCCTCTGAAAGTGAAGAGGACTATATCAGTACAGTCTCTGCAGAGGCTCCGGGCAACACTCCCTCTGCCCACCTGTGACTGGAGGCACCTCTTTTCACCAACTCTCTCCCTCTGCAGGGCAGCAGCCTCCTGCCTGCCTGTGACCTGTGCATGCTGGGCCTTCTCCTCACTGACCTCCCTCAGTGGAGGCAGCTCTCCTCAAGGCCGCCCGCATGCAACCATGCAAAACCTGTCTCTTTCCCTTTCCCTAATAACCTGCCCTTTAAATATAACTAATGTCTCTGTCTCATGGAGAAACTTGCCTGGGGAACTCGCCACGAGCCGCTGAAACGGGAGCTCTGGTGACACCTTTCCCAGAGTGAACCCAAGGACCCCGCACTCTACAAAACTAGCACAATTCTGCTCCTAGGGATCTACACAAAGGACACAAAAACATTAATTCAAAGGAATATATGCACACCTATGTTTATTGCAGCACTTGTTACAATAGGTAAGCTTTGGAAACAACCCAATTGCCCAAAAATAGATGACTGGCTCAAGAAGATGTGGTACCTATACACCATGGAATACTATTCAGCAATAAAAAAAAAATAGATAAACTCATGCCAAAAAAGATAAACTCATGCCATTCACAACAAGGAAAAAGAATAATATCAGATGTTTTTGCTTATAGGAGGAATCTAGGGGAACCAAATAAGACATGGTGATGGGGGCAATAATAACAATACAAAACACAGCAAAAACAAAACAGACAATTATAAACCAGAGACATCCTGGGGGGGAGAGGAGGGAGAGGGATCAGAAGGAGGGAGGGAGGAGCACAGGGGACCTGGTGCATTGGTGAATTGGAGGGAATTATATGGGGACTATACCTGAAGGAAACAAAGGAACAATATTAAAGATGAACAATGATGTGAAATATAAATGAATGAATGAATGAATTTAAAAAAAGTAGAAACTAGCAAGCTGACCACAGAAATGAGGCACACAGCAGGGAGGGGGTTGAAGGGGAGGTATATGGTGATGGTTCACAGGTGACACAGTGGTGGGAGAACTATGGGGACTACAGCAGTGTAAGAAAAAAATTTAATTAAAAAAATCAAATAAATTAATTAAATTTAAAAAGAAAGAAATACAAGGAACTGCAGAAGCAGCCCCCAGGTTCAGTGTTTGGGATTTCAGCCTTTTTGAATCTTCAGTGATTCCACGGTCAGCTATTTCTGCGCCCACCATGCTGATCGTCCAGAAGGCTGTTGTGGGCCTCTGAAGGATGTGGAGAGACCTCCAGCAGCGACTGAAACTGTTCCAAGTTTTGTGCTGTTACAGCCTGGCAGGGAAGGCGAAGACCCAGAGCTGGGCGCCTCTCTGAGCTGTGAGTGTGGCCATTTGTCCAGTCATTTGGCTGCTGCAGCTGCTGCTTTGAGTGTTGCTTGTCTGGTGCTGCGCTGGGGCATCTCAGCAGCTGTAGGAGCATTTCCTGTTGTGTCTTCTGCTGTCTTTGTGAGTTGGATCCAGACCTATAGTCTGGCTGCCTCATGCCTCATGCCTCATGGCCCTCAGTGGTGGAAGAGGCCATCTCGGGAGCATTTGTGTTTAGCATTTTAAAACACTGGGCACTGCTTCAGGTGAGGTAAACGTTTTTGTTTTTTGCTACAGTAACTCTTGTTTTTCCCTGGTTTGTTAAATAAATCCCATTATTGTTGTTTTCTGAACATGAATACACTTGGAGTTGTGCATTCTGGTGAAGAACTCAGGCAATGACTAGTAAACTATTTTGGCAGTGTCCTTGGCCAGTTTTAGTGCCCCTTGCTGCCCTGTATCATTCAGAGTTGATTCCCTGGAGGAGGAGCCGTCATCCCTGAAATCAGCACAGGAACAAGTGACAGGGACTCTGGGGTCAAGATCTCATCCCAGAGACTGAGGGCACCTGCCTCACTTATGAGGCTCACCCTGATCCTGGGAACAAGCTGTTATGTCCTGGGATGTGCTCCTGCCTGAACCGAAGAGCATGATTATTGATGGAGAGGAGCCATCTCTGTCTGTGTGTAATTTAGGAAACAATTTAGACATAGAATGTGAGACTGGATAAGGGATAATCTTTACACACAATTCATTCCTGCTGGGAACCCAGGGAGATCCTGGGGAGACCTAAGGGCTCTGGGCCTCTGTCCTCAGCCCCATGGCCACACGGGGGCGCTGCGGCGCTGTCCTAGTCTGGCAGCCAGGGGAGAGGCTGGGTGTGTGTGCCTCAGGCTGAGAGGGTGAGCAGGGGCTGAGCATCGCTGGGGAGAGGGGGTGAGATGACTTGTGAGCAACCCCGGCTCCAGGCTGGGGTGGCGGAGTGGAGGAGAGGAGAGGAGGCTCTGGAGCTGCCCTGGGTCTGAGGCGCCATCTTCTCTCCCCACAGCCTCTCTCTGCAGCCCCTTGATGACCACACCGTGGAGACTGCAAAGCAGATGTTTATCTCCTCTACTCCCTGTTCCTTTTTTTTTTTTTAAGCCCTTTGATTTGTAATTACATTTTATTGATTTAGTTTTGATTTTTAAGTTATTTTATTGCACTAACATTGGTTTACAGCATTGTGTTTTAGAGGTATAGGATCTCCTGCCTAGGGAGTTGTGATCACACCCACCCGCAGAGTTTCCACAGTCCTTCACTGTAGTCCATTCTGCTCCTTTTCCACTTGTCCAAATCCCCCGTTCTCTCCCACTAATAGTCTCTGAGCTCATCTTATATCTAGGGTTTGTGATCTGCTTGGTATTATCTGACCCTTTGTTTTTTTTCTCTGTCATCCACATATGAGTGACACCATCTAGTACTTATCTTTCTTTCTGACTTACCTCACTTAGCATATTTCCTTCCTGCCCACCCTCCTTGCTGCAGACAACAAGCATCAGTCTTTTTTTTTTTTTCCAAAAGCTTTAGTAAGGTATTGTTGATATACAGAAAAATGCGCACATTTAAAATATACAATTTGATGAGGTGAGGCATATGTATCCACCTGTGATACCATCGCAACAGTCAAAAGTATCCATCATCTCCAAAAGTTTACTGGTATATTTTGTGTGTGTGTATATGTGTGTATTTGTGTGTGTGTGTGTGATAACAACTCTTAACATGAGATCTACTCTCTTAACAAGTTTTTTTTTTTTATCCCTCCCCTCCTGCCCCCTACCCCCCATAGAGTGTCTCTGGTTCATAGTTTTTTGTTGATTTTGATTTTCACTTTCTTATAGTTATTCATTTTTCTGGTCCCTTATTTAAGTTTTCTAGATTCCTGCTATGAGTGAGACCATCCGGAATTTTTCTTTTTCTTTCTGGCTTATTTCGCTGAGCATGATCCCTTCCAGCGCCATCCATGTTGCTGCAAATTGCATGTGTTTATCTTTTTTGAATGCTGAGTAATATTCCGCGGTGTATATGTACCACATCTTCTTGATCCAGTCATCTATTTTTGGGCATTTGGGCTGTTTCCAAAGCTTAGCTATTGTAAACAGTGCTGCTATAAACATAGGGGTGCAGGTGCTCTTTGGAATTGATGTTTCTGTGTCCTTTGGGTAAATACCTAGGAGTGGAATTGCTGGATCATATGGGAGCTCTATGTTTAGTAGGTCCAGAAATCTCCACACAGCTCTCCATAGTGGTTGGACCAGTTTGCACTCCCACCAACAGTGCAGAAGAGTTCCTTTTTCTCCACACCCTCGCCAACATTTGTTGTTGCTAGCTTTTTCATATGTGCCATTCTCACTGGTGTAAGGTGGTATCTCATGGTAGTTTTGATTTGCATTTCCCTGATTACAAGTGATGTTGAACATTTTTTCATATGCCTGTTGGCCATTTGCATTTTCTCTTCAGAGAAGTTTCTTTTTAGCTCTTCTGCCCATTTTTTGACTGGATTATTTTCTTTGTTGTTGTTGAGTCTCATCAGCTCTTTGCAGATTTTTGTGATCAGTCCTTTATCATTAGTGTTGTGTACAAAAATGTCCTCCCAGTTGGTGGGGTTTCTCTTTGTTTTTGTTATTGTCTCTTTTGCTGTGCAGAAGCTCTTTAATTTGATGTAGTCCCAGCTGTTTATCTTTGCCTTCACTATCACTGCTTTGGGTGATGTGTCTGTAAAGATGTCTTTGATGTGCATATCACGTAGTGTTTCGCCTATATTTCCTTCTATGTATTTTATGGTTTCAGGTCTTATGTCTAGTTCTTTAATCCATTTTGAGTTGATTTTTGTGTATGGTGTGAGGTAGTGGTAAAGCTTCATTCTTTTGCATGTAGCGACCCAGTTTTCCCAGCACCATTTATTGAACAAACTTTCTTTGCTCCAATGCATAGTCTTTGCTCCTTTGTCAAGGATTAGTTGACCATAGATCTGTGGGTTTATTTCTGGATTTTCTATTCGATTCCATTGGTCTGTATGTCTGTTCTTGTTCCAATACCATGCAGTTTTGATGATTATGGCTTTGTAGTACATTTTGAAGTCTGGGAGTGTGATGCCTCCATTCCCTTCTTTTTTTTTCAGGAGAACTTTGGCTATTCAGGGTTTTTGGTGAATCCATATGAATTTCATCAATAATTGTTTCATTTCTTTGAAGAATGACATTGAAATTTTGATTGGAATAGCATTGAATCTGTAGATGGCTTTTGGTAGGATGGCCATTTTAATAATGTTTATTCTTCCAATCCATGAGCAGGGGATGTCTTTCCATTTCTTTGTGTCTTCTTCTATTTCTTTTAACAGTGTTTTATAGTTTTCTTTGTATACGTCCTTTACCTCTTTTGTTAGATTTATTCCCAAATATTTGATTTTTTTTGTTTTGATAATAAAAGGGATGGTTTTTTTGATTTCTTCTTCCTCAGATTTATTGTTTGTGTATAGGAAGGCTACTGACTTTTGCGTGTTGATTTTGTATCCTGCCGCTTTACTGAACTGATTGATGAGTTGAATTAGTTTTTCTGTGGAGTTTTTGGGGTTTTCTATGTATATTATCATATCATCTGCAAATAGTGATAGTTTGACTTCTTCTTTTCCTATTTGGATTCCTTGTATGTCTTTCTCTTGTCTTATTGCTCTGGCTAGGACTTCCAGTATTATATTGAAAAGCAGTGGTGAGAGTGGACATCCTTGTCTTGTTCCAGATCTTAATGGAATTGCTTTCAGCTTTTCACCATTGAGAATGATACTGGCTTGCTGCACCTCCCCCTGCAGTGACCCTTAGGGCTAATGGCTTGCGCCACGGTCCCTAGGTCCGGCTGGGCAACCAGCACGCAGGCGGAGAACAGCAAAACCCCCTGAAGATATACTTGCTGCACCTCCTCCTGCAGTGACCTCTAGGAATCCCTAGGTCCGGCTGGGCAACCAGCGCGCAGGAGGAGAACAGCAAAAACCGCCTGAAGACATAGATAAGACGGAAGCCTGTTGAAAGATAACGACCACCAGGAGCCACTACAGGAATGCTGTCCACACGGAAACTTATCTCACCTTCTCTAGACCCACAAACTTTATTCTAATACAACTGTCTCTCTAAAATCTTTTCTCTTTCTCTGTTTAAAAGGTCATTGGTTTGCCCATTAAAAAAGAACATACGAAATCTAATAACTAGGCTGATTCAAATGAAACGTTACTAAACTCTGTGTATTAATAGAACTGTTAGCTTAATAATTTCTCTGTTGTATACTTAGCCTTGTTAGTATTAATCTAAATGATAAAAATATTACATTGTGAAAAGTAAAATTCACCCGTGTTAATTAATAGTAATAGTGAGTAGTTAAAACAAAAAGTAATCATATAAAACAAAAAGAAAAATTAATAGCCTAACTACTTAGGAATGCGCCTGGGTCCAGATGTAAATCACTGCCCTGTCAATGATAAGCTAAACCTATAAGCAAGCTGATTTCTTCACTGATGTTCGCCATTCCTATGCTTTTAGAAAACATATATATACTGGTCACCAACTCAAATAAAATTACGCTCAGATTTTCACTCTTGAAGTGTGTCTGTTTGTCATTTCTTTAACCGAATCCCTGACCACCCTGTGCAGTCTCTCAACCCTGAGACGGCCTCATCGTTCACTGCTGTGCTGGTCCGCGGCAGTCCCCTTGGTCCATCACCCCATCCTCCCTCCCCAGTTCCGCCCCTCCCTGCCCCTCCCTGGGCCCTCTCCTTCCTTCTCCTTGCCTGGTGTCCTGTCCTGCGAATCCTCCTCCTGTCCCTACGAACACAGCCCTGCCTGCAGCCCCCAGGCCTCCAGGGCTCAGGACGCGCAGCCTCGGGTGACTCTGATGCTCAGGTAGCTCCTACCTGCCTCACTGAGGATTTCTCCCCCAGGACCCCACAGACTTCAGTATGAGCTCACGGAGACCCAGGATGCCTCTTGGCGCTTGCGATTTGTTGCCAAGGATTATTTGGAAGATCAGCTCATTCTGCGCTACGACAGGGAGAACAGCAGGGTAGAGACCCCAGGCCTGCTGGCATGAGTGGTCTTGGGAGCTGAGCTGGGGGACACAGTGACTAGTGGCTTTGCAGAGGGCAGGAGGGACCACTGGACGAAGCTGGCAGATATCAGGAAAAAGCAAAGGCACAAAGGATGTGAGAGGGGCAAGCATGGAGTCCTCTCCCAGGACAGTTAGGGCAGCCGATGGGGCCTGTCTCTTTCCACTGGATGATCCCAGGGTGGTATGGGAATGGGGGTGTGTGGATTTCAGCACAGAGGTGAAGTCTATGCAGCGAACACAGGGAGAGGAGGAGGAGAGTGGGGGAGGGGGTAGTGTGAGTTACCTGAGGACCAGAGGGACACAGGACTGGGGGAGTCACCACTGGGTCTGTGTTGGAGGTAGGCTCCCGTTCCCTCCAGGAGGTTTGGGGCTGTGAGATCTCGGAAGACAACACCACCAGGGCCTTCAGGTGTTTCATCTGTAATGGGGCGCCCTTCCTCTTCTATAACGAGATGACCGATGAATGGGAAGCACCCCAGTCCTTGGTTCTTCCCTTGGTTATGGAAGTGAAGAAATCCTGGGACACAGATAGCATTGGAAGTCAGAAATCCTGGGCACATGTGCCTCGTGACCTTTGTGGAAAATAGCAGAGATGTCAGGAATCCTGGAAGGCCTTCACTAAGAGAACAGGTGAGACCCAGACACCCCATACCCCCCAGTCCCAGGTTCCCAACTCTGCCCAAGGGGACCCTCCAGTACTATGGGCTGCCTGGATGGTCTCCAGGTGTGGTGTCCTGAGGTGCCTGCTTTGTTAAAGCCGCTGGGTGAAGACACGAGGCAGGGAGGACACGGAGTCCAGGGGAGCTATAGAGCACTGAGCAGGAACACGGTTGTTAGGTAGGAGGGGAAGCCCTTGGGCTGGACACCTGTTGGCTCTCAGTCTGCCTGTCAGAGTCCCTCCAGGTCCCCCTGTGCTCACCCTACTCCTCACATCCCCCTCCTCAGCTTCAGCATGTGGGTCCTGGACCATCCTCCCACCAGCCTGAGGAGCTGGGCCTGGGTGCAGAACCACCTGGGGAAGGCCCGGAGGTCAGTCATCCAGGTGGGGAGGAGCAGCCCGGTCTCTCTGTCTCCCTCACTGGGGAGCAGGGCTAGGCCTTGTGCCTCTCTGACTCTGCATTCTTCCTGGTGCCCCACCTGTGAATGGACCTGCAGCCAGGCCTCAGAGGGCGTGGTAAACGTGACATGCTGGGCATCTGGCTTCTCTCCCTGGAATATCTCACTGGTCTGGCTTCAGGATGATGAGCCTCTGAGCCTAGATGCCCAGCTGCCTGGGGGTGTCCGGTGTGATGAGAAGGGAACATATTGGGCCTGGGTGACCCTGGTGTTCCCCAGGGAGAGGAGCAGAGGGTCACCTGCTCTTTAGAACATTACTGGAATTGCACTGTGACCTGTGGTGAGACTGGGGTGACCTGTGGGGGTTGGACCTTGTAGGGCCAGGGGCCAGGATGGGGGTGGAGAGCAGGCTTGTGGCTCTGGGTGCCCAGGTTAAAATAAGACCTTTTCTAGGAAACATGCAGGTGCATCAGCGTCCATGGCCAGCTGTGTCCTGGAGTATCGCTGTCGCTGCTGCTTTCACTGTTCCTGTCGCTGCTGTCCTTCTTTATAACTTTTGGCTCAGGAAGACATCAGTTGCAGGGAGTCCAGGTGAGATACGGGGTTGTGGGAGGTGAGGGAGGGGCTCTTCTACCTATGACCAGGTCTCATGACTCCCAGTCTGCAGCTAGGAGAGAGGGATGACTGTCCTTTGTAATTGGAGCTGTAAGTGGGGTCCATTTGAGGGGTTTGGGGGCCACCTCTATGCCCTTAACCTTGCCCAGAGCCAGGGCCCTGAGTGTGCAGCCGGGGCCTCCCTCCTGGGAGGTGTATGGGTTTGGCAGAGGCCGTGTCCCCTGCTCAGTCTCCTCAGGCTTGTCCGTGCTGTCAGGCTCCCCAGGGTTTGTGGGGGTGTGTTGGGAACCATGGGCATGTTGGGGGTGCGGCTGGGTGATCCTGGACCTAGGGTAACAAGCAATAAGAGCACCTGTGACCTAGTGGGAGGATTAAACTCTGGGGAGAGTGGGGCTCTGAGCCCCACAGCGAGGGGCTCAGGTGAGCAGGTCTGTGGGGCTCCTGTTCATCAGCCTGACACCCCCTCCCCTTGGTCAGAATGTTGTTGCTTTTGTCATTGAGACTTGGATGCAAAAAGAAAGTGAAAGTCATGAGCTAATTTCCAAATTTCCTTCTTTGAACTTTGAGATCCAAAGCAGAGGCTTATGACTGTCCTTGGTTAACCTTAGGATTTTTTCCAGTGCTAGGTCTTGAGATGCATATAAAGTGAACAGGAGTTCTCTCGGGAGCCCCCTGTTTAAGAGGATTCCAGATAGGATGTGGGGGGGTGGTGATACTGACAGTCCAGGGTCAAAGAGAGCAGATCCAGCCTCAGGCTAGGGGTCTCAGGGGCCCATCATTGCACTGAGAAGCAGACCCCCTAAGGCTGTGAGCCAGTGCCTGGACAGGAGGGAGGGGTTGGGAGCGTCAGCCAGACAGCAGCATGGGGTGGAGTTCAGACTCCAGGCAGTAGGGCCATGGGCATCCTGAGAGCCTGCAGAGTGCGAGGGCCCAGGAAGGGCTGGGTGTGAGCACGGGGTGCTCCAGGGCCCATCAGGCACAGAGCATGTCACCTGAGATGCCGATGGCCATGCAGTTAGGAGCTGCTGGTCAGGGCTGGGGCAGGAGCAGGCTGAGCTGCAGGGGAGGTCAGGGATGTGGGGGACTGGAGAGGGAGCAGGCAGTGGCCCTGGAGTGCAGGTGGCTGTGAGGAGAGGAGGCTGGCAGTTGAGAATCTCCTGTGTGAATATCCCCAGGCCTAGAGGCTGGGCCTGACCTCTCTCTCAGGGACCCTGGCACTGAGTTGGGAAGGTCAGGGCTGGAGAGGGGGGCATTGGGTTTCTGCTCCTGGATCTTGTCCTTCAGTCTGGCCCTTTCAAGCTCTTTCCAGGTGGTGGCGCTGGGCGCAGGGACAGGTGATGATGTGGTGGAGTGGAGGGTGGGAGAGACCAGTAAGTTGTGAAGTGGGGTGAGAGGGAGAAAAAGTGGGGGTTATCTTCCCTAAAAGACATGCAGAATGCGATTCTAGAGCAATTTAGGTGGAATTCCTGAGTAAACAGAAAGCAGTAATCTGCAACCAACTGAGCATTACCGGTGTCTCTTTCCCCAGGGCGGGATCTCCTGCAAGACCTGAGCCAACACCAGGTGGCGCCAATGGGCCTTCACCCAGTCCTGCCAGACTCACAGGCAAGCAGGGACTCAAGTGAGGGCACTTAGGGTCTGCACATTTGTTGTGGACTCACTGCCTGTGCTCTTCTACCAGCAGGTCTCTCTCTTGCTGCCTCCATTTACTCATCTATATATGTATGTATATACACACACACACATATACACATACATGTGTATATATATTTGCTTACATACCTATATGCTTGAATTCACTTGTGCAGTATTATAGAGTTTTTTTTTAAATTTTATTTATTTATATTTTTATTTTATAGAGGCATGTTATTTATTTATTTATTTGTTTGTTTGTTTGATGGTTTGTTTATACAAGCACTGGGTACAGTCAGAAGCGCAGGAGGGTGAGAGAATTCACCAGAGCCAGAGCGGGGAGCAGAGCAGGCAGAAGGACCGAAGTACACTGCTGAGGGGAGCAGCGGGCGGCAGGAGAGGTCTGCGCGCCATGTGGGACCCTCCTTCGGTGGCCGGGGAGCAGCCGGGGACCAAACTGGCTCTGCAGAGGCTGCGGGCAGCTTCACAACCCAGGGCTCAACCGCTGCGCCACTGGGGAGGCTCTCAATGATTAAGTTTAAACCTTAAGGGTCGCAAGGAGATTCTACATTTCCCCCAGACGTGGCCTCACAGCACTGCTGGGTGAAAGGGTTTCTCTGGCCCTAATGGAGTGGTTCTTTCTACCTCCAGCACCTATAGAGTCTACAGCCAATGCAGTGATCTGAACTAGGATTGTGGTTTTCTGATGTTAGTTTTTTTTAATAATTTTTTTAAGATTTATTTATTTATACAAGAACTGGGGTACAGGCCAGAGGTATGGGAAGGTGAGAGAACTCACCAGAGACAGAGAAGGGAGCAAAACAGGCAGATGGGCCAAAGACACTGCTGAGGGGAGCAGCGGGCAAGGCACGAGAGGTCTGCCGCGCCATGTGGGTATCTCCCTGATAGGTGAGAACAGTGCTCAACCCATTGCGCCACCATGGTTAACAATGGGACATGTGGATTTTGTTACATTGATATTCTGTGATAACATCCAGCATCCACCTGGTGACTCTGCTGTTCCTGCCTGGTCCCGGGAGGAAAGGGACTTGTCCTGACCACTGTTCAGTGTCCCTTTGTGTAGAAGTGATCAGAGATGTGGGGTCAGTGGCTCCCCAATCTCACCCTTCTCTCCAAAGTAGTCCGAAATTTGGGGGGTAGGCAGGGATCACCATGACTACTCACCAGTTACCATTGTCCCATCTCCTGTTGTAAAGCCACGAGTGTACATAACACCAAGTGTTGTGTGCAGTGCCAAGGTGAGAGTCTGAGGGAGGGATAGGGTGGGACTGGGGGTCTAAGGTGGGAGCCATGGGTGACCTGCAGGGGTTCTCTGTCATCTTTGTCTTTCTTGATTCCTGAAATCTTACTCAGCCAAATGTCTTTGAAGATGGCCAGGAAATTCGGCGGCAGGTTGGAGAGGGGAAAGGATGCAGAAGTGGAGTCAAGGCAAGGGCTGGCAGCAGGTGGAGGGCATCCAGGACCAGGGGGCCTGATGGAGGGAGCCCTGCCTCACTGCGGGGAGTCCCCAGGCCCTGGAGGAATGGGGAGCATGGCAAGATCTCCAGAAGCCAGAGTCTGGTTCAAAACCAGAATTGTCTCTGTTTTGTTTTAATTTCCAGATTGAAGGGGCAGGATGGCCACTGAGCAGGTTTCCTATGATTCAAGCAGACCAGACGGGTAAAGGAGAGTCCCTGAGTCCTCAGTGGCTATCTCAGGCTTTTATTGAGCTTTTACATTGTAGGGTAAGGTAAAAGGTATCAGGCTTTTCTGCCCTTCTGCCATCAGGATAGATGAGAGGGAGCCCTGTGATCCTGGGTGCATGCCTGATGGCGGGCACCTGAAATGGGTCCACCTGAGCTAAGAGACTGATTTATAAGGGTGGTGCAGCAGAGTGTGGTGTGGTGGTAGTGCGGTGTTAAGGGTGGAGGAGTGGAGTGTATGGAGGAGTGCGGCGACTACAAACAACGGCGAAGAGCATGTGGCTGCTAGAACCGTTCATAAACCTGCTCGGAATGGGTTGGTTACTTTACATACATGTAGAGCAGCAACCAGGTACATGGGCAGGCAGGGGTGCCGAGAGGCCAGTAGGCCTCCAAGTCCCAGGCAAGGCTTCACTCTGGGGTCCTTTCTCCCCTTCTCTCTCCTGCCTCTCTCTCCTGCTTCTCTTGGATAATATCTCAATACTGTTGCTAAGGCCCATAGAAGTAAACACCGTAACTTACAACGCTGTAACAACTGCAGGTGCCCCATCAAAGGGCAGAAAAGCCTGAAAATCATTTACCCTACACAGATGAATCTGGTAAACTCATCAGGCGGAAGATGAGGAGTCCACTTTCCAAGCGTGTGTTTTACAGAATCCTCCCAGTGTGAGGTCAGCAGTGGTACCTGCCAGGAGCAGCCCAGGTTATGGCCTCAGGCCTGCCCAGGCCCACGCTGTCCACTCCAAAGAAGAGTGTGGGGAGTGTAGGGTAAACGGTTGTAGAGGCAGGAACTGGACACGGTGGAGGTTTTCTGATCCAGCAGACCGGCTAAAGGAGGAGTCAGAGTCCTCAGTGGCTTTTGCAGGTCTTTTATTGGGGTTCACCAGGCATACGGCAGGCAGGGGTGCTGGGGAGCCGGGAGGCTGGCAGTCCTCCCAGCCCCCAGCAGGTCTTCACTCTGGGCTCTCCAGCCTTCTCTCAGCTTCTGCTTCTCTTGCTTCTCTTTTGGCTTCTGCTGGCGTCCCCGTGACTCCGCCCTTAGAAGCGCAGTCTCAGCCCAGGTGAATCCCATCTACCTATGCCCACACCCTACTCCAGGTGCCCGCCATCAGGCATGCATTCAGGACCGCAAGGATCCATCATCTATCCTGATGGCGGGAGGACCAAAAAGCCTGACGTTTTTCCTTACCCTACAATGGTTTTCAGGCTTCCGGCCCTTCCAGGTTAGGATTGCCCTGCCTGATGGGGCACCTGCAGTTGTTACATTGTTGTTATTTACTTCTGTGGGAATGGGAGGAGTATTGAGAGAGTCACCAAAAAAAAAAAAAAAAAAAAAAAAAGAAAGCCTGGGTCGAGAGAAGCCCAGAGTGAAGACTTTGTAGGGGGCCTGGAGGCCTCTGCCCCCGCCCCCTCCCCCTCGCCTGCCTGTACCTGGTTGCTGCTCTACATGTGAAGCTCAATAAAAGCCTGAGAAACCCACCCAGGGCTCCAGGACTCTCCTTTACCAGGTCTGCTGAATCATAGATAACCTGCTCTATGCCCATCCTGCCACTACAGGGGTCTTCGGGCCTTCTTATTTCCTTCTTCCTTTCTGGGCCTTTTTTTGTGTTTCCTCAGCTCCCTGCTGCTGCCCCAACCTTCACTGGAGCAGAGAGAACACAGCTTCCACTTCGGCCTGGAAGCCCCTTTGAGCCTCAGACTGGGGAGTGCAGTTTCTCTGTGCTCCACATGAGGGAGCTTTGCCCAGATGGGCTGGATGGTCTCACAGACACTGCCATTGCCCAAACATTCTGGAAACTTCCTTACATCAGAAAGTCCATATCATTCTTCAGACTTGCTCTGAAATCCTTCAAGCTTTTGCATTGGCAAATTGATCCTCAAGGAACATGATTTGGCCTGACTGTCTATAAGCCAAGGACAATGTCAGAACTCGGGTTTGAAGTTGTCTGTGTGTAAGCCAGGCACTGTCGTGCCTGCCCACAACTCTTTCTTTTCATTATACCTGCTCCTTCTATAAATATTTGATTGCATGTCTGTCTAAAGCACCTAAGAAAGATTCAATGGTGTTAAAATGTGAAGGATTATCTTCAAAGAGAAAGGAATACTTTATCAAAGTATTCTTATCTTCAAAGAGAAAGGAATACTTCAAAGAGAAAGGAATACTTCTGGTATTGAATTTTAGTGAAAATTTTGTTTTTTATGTATTTATTTTTTAAAGATTTATTTATATATGCATACAAGAACTGGGGTACAACCAGAGGTGTTGGGGATGAGTGGATTCTCCAGAGACAGAGTGGGGAGCAGAACAGGCCTATCGACTGAAATACACTGCTGAGGAGAGCAGGGGGCCAGACAGGAGTGATCTGCTCGCCATGTGGGTAGCTAGCTCTCTGGATGGGGATCGAACTTGTCTGTGAAAGGATTGGTGCTGTAAAGAAAAGACAAGCCAGGCTAAGTTTCTCACAGGCAGGAAATTTATTGTGCTCCTGGGGGAGGTTCGCTGACCCAAGCAGGGGTAGAAGTCACACCAGTTGGGGGAATAAGGGCAAGCTTTTATAGGGTGGGGTCTGGCCTTGCTGTGAAATGGAGAATGGGAGTTGAAGTTGCTTTTTATTTTACTTATTTTTTTTTTTACCATTTTATTATTATCTTTTTATTTTTTAAAGATTTATTTATTTATACAAGAGCTGGGATACAGGCTAGCATCGTGAGGGCAAGAGAATTCACCAGAGACAGAGTGGGGAGCAGAACAGGCAGAGGGACAGAAACACTGCTGAGGGAAGCAGTGGGGATCCAGGAGAAGTCTGCTGCTCCATGTGGGAATGTCCCTGGCAGACAGGAAATTGAACTGGCCCTGCAGAGGCTGGGGACAGCTTCACAGCGCTGTGCTCAACCCACTGTGCTCAACCTGCTGTGCCACTGCCACCGGGGAGGCCCCCACGAAGTTGCTTTTTATTTTATTTATTTTTTTTTTTAAAGATTTATTTATTTGTTTGTTTGTTTATACAAGCACTGGGTACAGTCAGAAGAGCGGGAGGGTGAGAGAATTCATCAGAGCCAGAGCGGGGAGCAGAGCAGGCAGAAGGACCAAAGTACACTGCTGAGGGGAGCAGCGGGCGGCAGGAGAGGTCTGCGCGCCATGTGGGACCCTCCTCTGGTGGCCGGGGAGCAGCCGGGGATTGAACCGGCGCCGCAGAGGCTGCGGGCAGCTTCGCAACCCAGCGCTCAACCGCTGCGCCACCGGGGAGGCCCCGAAGTTGCTTTTTAAAGAAGTTTTTTCTCTCGGAACTGGTTGTTTTTTCATAGCTGCTTATCATGCCCCGTGCAAAACGGGCAGAGCTGGCTCCCGGTTTCAAGTTCCCTTTTTCTCAGGCGTCATCTATGCCCCAGCCTAGACCTTACAATCTCCAGTGGCTGTGGATAGCTTCATAGGTTGTGTCTTAACCCCTTGGACCACCAGGGAGTCCCAACATTCTTGTTGTTAAGCACCTGTCAGAGTTTAGGGCACTAGCTTCATATTTTCCACCAAATATTGTCTCTTCCTCACTGCCTCCCTAGGAAATCCAAATTTACATTAAGAGAAAAAACACCACATTTCACACCAAGTGTAGGTCACCAAGTTATCACCCCCTGGAGATATCACTGCCCAAACCCTGTGAATATTCTTCCACGTTTGCTTCTTTAAAATACATATTGTGGGCCTCCCTGGTGGTGCAAGGGGTTAAGTCTCAGCACTCTGAGGCTGTTGGGAGCCATTGTAGCATGAGTTCTATCCCTGGCCAGAGAGCTAGCCCGCATGGCACAGCAAACCTCTCCTGTCTTGCCTGCTGCTCCCCTCAGCAGTGTATTTTAATATATCTGCCTGTTCTCTCCCAACTCTGTCTCTGTTGAATCCTCTCACCCCCTGCACGTCTGGCCTGTACCCCAGCTCTTCTATGCATAAATAAATATTTAAAAAATACATACTGTGTAAGTGGCATTGTTTTTTTTTTTATTTTTTAAAGATTTGTTTATTTTATTTATACATAGAAGCACTGGGTACAGTCAGAAGCGCAGGAGGGTGAGAGAATTCACCAGAGCCAGAGCGGGGAGCAGAGCAGGCAGAAGGACCTAAGTACAGGTCGGGCCCCTCCTCCGGTGGCCGGGGAGCAGCCGGGGATCTGCAGAGGCTGCGGGCAGCTTCGCAACCCAGCGCTTAACCGCTGCACCACCGGGGAGGCCCTGTGTAAGTGGCATTGTAACTGCCCATCAAGTGTTCTTTAACTCTTCGGAAAGCTTAAAAGACGGGCACATCTTTTCGAAGCAATACGGTAACGCTTGTCTTATTCCCTGTAATGTCTGCAGTTTTATCACTGAACATTTTGGGGTGATCATCTTCATCCGGGTACTGATGACATGGATGTGTGTAATTTTACAGCTGTGTCATTTTACATTTCATGTAATATGTACTCTAATAAAGTTGGTTTTTAAATACTATCCACTCTGAAATATGTGCTTTGGTTATGTAAAAATAAATCCCAGCCCAGCAAGGGGTTAAGCACCCCACTGTGAAGCAATCTGCAGCCTCCCCAGCATGAGTTCAATTCCCAGCAGCCAGGGAGCAACCCACATGGCACAGCAGACCTCTTCTGACTTGCCCGCCACTCCCCTCAGCAGTGTATTTCAGTCAGTCTGCCTGTTCTGTTCCCCACTTTGTCTCTTGTGAATCCTCTCAACGGCCCCCACTCCACCTCTGGTCTGTACCCCATCTCTTCTATGCATAAATAAATCAATCTTTAAAAATAAAACCCAGCCCATGTTGTACTTGTTCCTAAGAGGTGGACATGTTAACGGTAAATATTCCTTTACCTTTTACTTGAGCTCATGTTTGGCTGTACCGATTGCCCAGTGTATATTTCTGTGTTTTGAGAGGATCAAGGCAGGAGGCCTGGAAATGTACATAAGTTGAGAACACTAGACAGACGGTGGGGGGGGGGAGGTTAGAAAGACATTACATTGCATCTGATAAAACATTAACTCAACAAATTTAAATAAAATGTTTCGTTAATGGGAATTAAATATATATTAAAAAACCACAGATTTGTGAATAAGTAACATTCACTTCTTTATAGTTTCCCTCCCCTTTCTCCTTTCCTCCACACTCCCTCCTCTGCCCTCCCCGCCCGCGCGCCCCTCCCCCCTCCCCCCTCCCCCCTCCCCCCTGCACGGCGAGCCCGCGGCAGCTCAGGTGCGCGCACCTGGACGGTCAGGCGGGAACACGGGCCCGCGCTCGCCCCGCCGCTTTGCCCGCGGGGAAGGCGCCGTCCCGGCTCGGGGAGGCCCAGTCTGGGGGGGACCACCCCGGGTCTCGTCACGTTCCTCCCCGAAGGGGGAGACCCCGGGGGTTTCCCCGGATCTGCCCATCGCTGTCCCTCCGGGCGGCGGAGCCCCTCCAGGGGCGGCCCGGGCGGCGGGGGTCCGGGGAGGGTTTTCGGGGGCAAGTGGGCACGAGAACCGTTCCCTCGTGCGGGCCCCGGGATCTGCCTGAAAGAGGCGCCCCCAGGCCCCCGGACCCCGGCCCGGGCCGCGCAGTGTCGCGACTGCGGAAGGGACAGCCCCGCGGTTTGCGGACCAGATACCCGAGGGCCGCTCGCCCCTCCCCGCCCGGCTCCAAGCACCTCCGTTTGTTTTTCTGTAAAAAAATAACGTGTTTCCTTCCGCCACGATTGGGGGCGGGACGAGCTTAAGACTCTCCATTATATTGGGCCGCGCCGCAGCTCACAGCCCCGCCCGGGGCCTTCCGGTCTTCACGCAGTTGGCTCCATTTTCTGAAACGGAGTCCGCGGCGGCTGCGACGAGGTCCACACGGGGAAGAAGAGCCCCCAAGCTTGTGACTCCAGGAGCCCAGAGGTGAGTGGAGGAGAAAAAGGGGTTCGGAATCAGGTTGGGGCGGAGGGGAAGCGTTTGTAGGATAGAAAATCTCTGAGGCCTCGCGGAGGAGGGGACCCCAGCTAGATCTCGGGGAGCGCCCCAAATCCAGAGCCCTAGACCCTCGAGGCCTCACCCACCCTCCCGGAAGGAGTAGGATTTGCTTCCCTTCTGTAGGGTAAAGAAAATGTCAGGCTTTTCTGCCCTCCCGCCATCAGGATAGATGATGGATCCTTGCGGTCCTGAATGCATGCCTGATGGCGGGCACCTGGAGTAGGGTGTGGGCATAGGTAGATGGGATTCACCTGGGCTGAGACTGGGATTTTTAAGGGCGGCGTCACAGGGACGCCAGCAGCAGCAGACGCTGAAGAGAAGCTGAGAGAGAAGCAAAGAAACAGAAGCAGAGAACGCCAGAGAGCCCAGAGAGAGTGCGGATTTGCTGGGGGCTGGGAGGACTGCCAGCCTCCCGGGCCCCCCAGCACCCCTGCCTGCCGTGTACCTGGTAATCCTAATAAAAGCCTGCAAAAACACTGAGGACTCTGACTCCTCCTTTACGCGGTTTGCATGGGATCAGAAAACCTGCACTGGGTCATTCCGGGCCTTTACACCCTCGTAAAGCAATCATCTGTGAAACGCTGGGCCACACACCTGACAGTATTATTGGTACTGATGACGTTTTTGGAGTCAGGGGGTTTGGAGTGCGGGGTCCTGGGGTTCACTCTGGGAAAGGTGTCACCAGAGCTCCCATTTCAGCGGCCCGGGGCGAGTGTCCCAGGTGAGTTTCTCTATGAGATAGACACGGTAGTGATATTTAAAGGGCAGGTTATTGGGGAAAGGGAGAGAAGAATAAAGGACACTTGCATGGACACAAGCGGGCAGGAAGAGCTGCCCCGGAAGGGACAGTTTTGCTGAGAGATGCCTGCCTGGTTGCAGACTGGGGTCCTTGACAGGTCTCGGGCAGGCAGGAGGCTGCTGCCCTGTGGAGGGAGAGAGTGGGTGAAAAGAGGCACCTGCGTTGTCGCATGTGGGCAGTGGGAGTGCTGCCCCAGCCTGTGTGGAGACTGCACTGATACAGTCCTTTTCTCTTTGGGAGGGCTCACTCCTCCCTGGAGTGGCCTGCTTGTTGCTGATTTTGGATAACTAGGCAAAACTAGAAAGGGACCAGAGATTCCAGAATGGGCCCATCTCCAGTATTACCATTTTTAGATTTTTTTTTAATTTTATTTTTGCATAGAAGGGCTATGGTGTAGGTCAGAGGTGCTGAAGGTTAGAGGACGGACCTGAGACAGAGTGGGGAGCAGAATAGGTAGATCTGCTGAAATACACTGCTGAGGGGAGCAGGGGGCCAGACAGGAGAGGTCTGCTGAGCCATGTGGGTCAGCTTTCTGGCGGGAGGGGATCAACTCAGGCCCTTGATAGCGCTGAGACTTAAACCCTAGGTCACCAGGGAGGTTCCATTTTTAAATTATTACAAATCTTTTTGGCGTTGAGTGTAAGCAGAATGAGAGTTTCCTGGCGCTGCCATCCCTAGGAAGTCCTGAGAAGGAGGGTGGACGCGAGTCACCTTTGGAGGTTGGCAGGGCTGGGCTCCCTCTCCCTCTCCACTGCCTCTGTCCTAGTTATGGCAGTTTCCCGGAGAATCGGACTGCACTCAGGTGGGGGGTGGGGAGAGAGATTTATTCGTCATGATGGAAGACAAGAATAGGAAAAAAAAACTGGAAAGGAAAGGAAGCACCATGAGACCAGAAACCTCACACAAGGAGGTGGGGGCAGAAGAGAGGAGCATAGCCATTGACACAGCTATGGAAACTGAGATCCTTACACACAGACAACACAGTTACAGAAACTAAGATCCTTAGGGGATCCTTAGATGCCTAGATTACAAAGCATAACATCCAAGCAGGCATCCAAAGGTAAAGGTAATGTGCATCCAAAGGTAAAGGTACGGAAATTGAACCCACTGTAGAATCTCAGGTCCCTTTCATATTCTGCATAGTTCTCCAAAATCAGCAGCTAAGGGAAGGCTCACAAGGGGTGAGCCCCTCCCAAAATGGAAGGCTCTATCAGTGCAGTCTCTGCACTGGCTTGGAGCAGCACTCCCTCTGCCCACCTGTGACTGCAGGTGCTTCTTTTCACCACCTCTCCTCTGCAGGGCAGCAGCTTCCTGCCTGCCCGTGACCTGTGACCTGTGCCACGCAGGGGCTTCTCCTCACTGACCTCCCTCAGTGGAGGCCGCTCTCCTCAAGGCCGCCTGCCTGCGACCATACAGGCCTCTTAGCAGCTCTTCCTGCCCGCTTGTGTGTAAGCAAGTTTCCTTTATTCTTCTGTCCCTTTCCCTAAAAACCTGCCCTTTAAATATAACTCACGTCTCTGTCTCGTGGAGAAACTCACTGCGTGTCACTGAATCGGGAGCTCTGGTGACACCTTTCCCAGAGTGAACCCAAGGACCTCGCACTCCAAACCCACTGACTCCAAACACGACAACAGTCACACTGAGAGGTCAGCAGATTATTTCTGAAAGGACCGAGCCTCAAGTAACATGGGTTGTGGGTTCTTATAAAGCTTGGCAGAACATCATGCAGAAACGGTACAGCTCCCGGACCCCAGATGAGCATTTGCTTTGCTGAGTTCCACTGAACAGGCGTGGGGTGGGGGTTTGGGAGAGAGTGTGTGGTTGTCTTGTGTGGCAGAGCCTGGCCTTCCAGCCCCTGGTCATTTTCTACTTCATTGTGACTTGGGCAAGGAAAAGAATCCCAGAGACGCCGTCTCTCATGGGCGGGGAAATGATGGTGGTTCAAGTAATAATGATAAAATGACTCTGAAAGCTAAGAAATTGTTAAAACTGTGTACCATGTCTTTTCCATACACAGGGTTTTATAGGCCAGTAGAGACAGGCAGAGTTCAAGGCTGAAAATAAAAAGCACAGCAGGGAGACAAAGGTGACATGACAGCTCCTCATCCTGAATGGTGCATGTCTAATTAGTGAGGTCGTAGTGTTATAGGACTAGGAGAGGGGCAGCCCAAACCCCGCAAACCTGCCTATTCTAAATGGGTTCTGCCATCTGCCGCATCAACACAAAACATATGAGACTTTAATGGGAAGGAACTTTAATAAAACTAGGAAACAATACAGGTAAGGCAAAGAGTCTAGTTTCTAAATGAAGCACCCAAAGTTACCCTTCCCCTCGTGGGTAAAAGTCCATCCATATGGGATTGGCCCAGAACAAGGCCCCAAAGCCTGCCCCAAGTCTAAAGCATCTTCCAGTGGGGACCCACAGAAAAGGGTCAGAAACAACCAGACAAGCCCGGAAGGAAAAGAGCAAAATCAACATCAAGATAAAAACTGCCATTGTCACCTCCCCATGTGTCTCACCCCATCTGTCTCACCCACTTGTGTCCACGACCAAAAGACAAGCGCAGTTTCTTCAAGTGTCTCCTGGCTCCATCCTGCTTCCTTCCTCAGTCTCTTCTGTAGCTTCTCTCCCTGCTCAGCTTCACCCTCCCTCGCGTGGGGCAGGGAACCTCCCCCTTTTCTGGGGACCACCCTGTTTCAGTAGGATTGTTACCGAAAGCTGGCCTTAGTTTCCCTCAGCCAATAAAAGGAAACTGAGTTTGAGGAAAAGGAAAGCGGTTTTATTCGTTGACAAATGAGGAGGGCGGCAGATTCCTGTCCAAAAGCCCACTGTCCTGCTCTCTGGCAGAGTGGGGGTATTTACACAGTGGGAGATGGGCAGGGGTCTGCGAAGGGGAGGGGAAAGGGGTCCGCCCGGAGACAAGTGGGCACAGCTCAACACGGAGATGGATGGGTACCAGCTGGTTTTCATTAAGGGGAGGGGGAAAGGGTCAGCAGGAGACAGGGAAGGGGAGGGGTCTGCACAGAGACAGATGGGCTTCAGCTCATCTTATTTTTTTGTTTTTGTTTTACAAGAACAAATTCACCTTTATTGGCCTTTCAGTATATTTAAATCCTTGAGGGGTTCAGCATCAGAGGGATTCTGTGTCCTCTGGCCTTAGCTGGAATTTTGCCCAAGCCATGCCACTGTTTCCATGGGCACATGTTACTTTCCCCAGATTACTCGAGTTTTATTCGATTTGCCACCAGGAGTCACTGTGTTGTTCTTTGCTTTGTACACCCAAGCACATCTCTTGCCTAGATAGAATTCTGTTTCATCTCGAGCATAAACACCTTCAATTTTAAGAATTGCTGCATGCTCCCTCTGGTTCTGGAGACCCCGCTTGTAGCCAGCAAAAATGGCCTTGGACCATAGCCTTCCTGCCAATTTTAGAGAAGTCCTGACCCAGTAGGCCTCCACCGGGACCAAGACGGTGGAAAGAGCTCATTCATCTTCCCAAGGGAAGGGGAAGGGGTCAGCACTGTGGCAGGTGATTGTCAGCCTGTTTTCATTAAGGGGAGGGGGAAGCTACAACAAATGGGGAAAGACAAGCTATTAACCTTGTTAATGCAAGATAAGGGGGAATTGGGAGAAATGGGCGAAAGACAAACTTGTTAACTGTATCAACACCCCTGTGATGAAAGACGGTTACTAAGGAAAGAGCAGGGAGGGTCAGATCATGGACTAGACCAGGGCTTCTGACACCCACCTGTAGGAGGGCACTGCCCAGGGAGTTGGAAGGGGGAAGGGAGAGGAGGAGGAGATCATAATGGCTGTGGGGCTTTGGCGGCTTAGGGAGTTTGGAGCCTGAGGGATTCAGCTTTGGAAGTCGCTTCCCAGAGGCCCAGGAGGCAGAGATCTGCATTGTTCCCGCACTTCTAGTCTCTGGTGACTTTGCCTGTGACCCTGGTGCAGGCCAGGAGGGTGTGCGGGGAGAAAAGAAAAGGAGGTGTTAGGGGGAAAGGATGTCCTAAAGCTAATTCCATACTCGGGGCTGCCCTATAACAGAGGAGGGAGCAGGAGAGGCTCCTTGGAGTCTCCTCAGGAGCTGGGGGAGGCCTTGCTCTGTGGAGGGAGCAGGGGCAGTGATCCGGGGGCTGCTGGGGTTGGGCCGCTGCCAGCTGCTCAGAGCCGCTTCCTGGGACTTTGGGATCCTAAATTTAGGCTCATGCAGCTTTGTCCATTTTTTCTCCCCTGCACAGACCTCCGGACCCTGGGTCCACGTAGTTGCTTCCCTCCCCCTATTTTTTCTCTCCTAAGGGAGCAGCAGCAGGGGCGGGAGGGGCAGGAAATGCTGGGAACACAATTGAGAGGGGGCCCGAGGGCTGGTCGTGGGGGACCGAAGTCCCCTCCGCGCTGGCCCCGAGCCGCCTCATATTCCGCTTCCGCCAACGGGCGAGTTTCTTCAACCGCCTTCCGGAGGCGCGCTGATTGGCCGCGGCGGCGCGACTGCCCGCGCTTTTCAAGCAGCTCTTTGCTTGCCCCGGCTAGGCGCGCTTCAGGTCGCCGGCGCCTCCGGAGGCCAATTCAGGATGGGGCCGTGGCCAGTTCTGCTTCTGGCTGCCCTTGTCCCCGCCGTAGCCCTGGGCGCTGGTGAGTGGGGGTCAGTGGTCCTGGGGGCAGGAGCCTGGGCCTTTCTGGGGTCCCGGAGGGGTCCCCTGGGTGTCTTGGGGACCCTCTCAGGAGGGAGTGGCCTTTGGGGTGTTCTTGAGGAGGAAGGTCGGGGGGACTTGGCTGGTTGCACCCTCCTGATACATTGGTGTATATATTTTGATGCATTGACTTTATTTAAGCAGTAAAGTTGTGGCCTGCATCCGGGCCATGCCCCGCCCTCCCAGGCTGCCTTAACAGTCTCTCAGTTCTTTTCTGGTCCTGCATGTGGACCCCTCCTACTCCATCCCTCTTCCCCACCCCTTCTGGTCTCACCTGCTGCCCCCTCCCTGCTGCTCCCCTCCCTGACATTCTCACCTTCCTGCCACCTTCCCTTTCTGTATCCCCTCCTTCTCAGCTGCCCCCTCTTTATAGCTATCCCTCATACTTGATGCCCCCTTCCATGCTGTACCCCCTTTTTGCTGATTCTCCTCCTACTGCCCCCCATCCCTGCTGCCCCCTTCCCTGCTGTCCCTCTTTGTGTGTTCTAGGGTGTCGTCCTCTTCCTCACTTATTTTCTTCCTCCTGCACCATTGCCTGCCAGGAGCCTTCACCTGATGGATCCTACCTCCCCTCCCCCCCACATTTTACTAAGCCCTGCTTTCTGAGGGTGGTTTTGCCTCAGGTATCTCCCTCCATGCTAGTCCCCCCACCCCTTCATCCAGGAGAGCCTGGGAGCGCCACATCTTTGCCTGAACTGCAGGCACCACCCCCCTGCACAGACCTGCCTTGTATCTGGACTCTCCTTTCACCTCCAGCCAGTGCAGCTCCTGCTCCTGGGTCCTCACCGGGCCCTTTTTCACCCCTCCTGTCCTCACTACAGACCCACCTCTGGTTAGCACCCTAACCCAGTTGTCTCCCCACTCCAACCCAGGCCCATCTCTGCTCCCCAGTCCTGCCCTCAGCACCAGTCTCCCAGCTGCCTATTTCTCTTCCAGCCTCTTGTCCTTCCCAGACCTGAGAGCTGCTCTTGATGCGGCTCCTCTTTGGCCTTCACCCCCTTGGCTTCCTTGACCCCCGTGGACTCTCGCTTCTCACACCACAGATGTGCCACCCTGTGGCAGCCTTTCTTCCCCACCCCCCAGCATCACCCACACCTGCATAGCCACCTGCATCACCCACACTGCAGCTCTCCCCTCCTGTACCCTGGCTACCTGCTGGGACATTGAAGTTCTGCTCCCCCCTCCCCAATGTAAACTCTCCCTAGGCCCAGGGAATGACTCCCAGTCCCTGCACCTACCTTTCTCCAGTCCCGGGTATGTTCATCCACCTCCCCAACCTGTCCTTGAGGAACCACAGCCCAGCCTGGCTCTTATCCTCTCCCCACCTCACAGCAAGCTGCTCTGACCCCTGCCCTGGACCCTCATGTCCCCTCCCTGCTCTCTGTAAGACACCCCAGTCCTCTTAGGGACCCGGTGACCCCTCTCTTGGCCTCTGACCCTCTCCATCCCTCTTCCACTTCTCTCCCTTTTCACTTCTCTCCTTCCTTCCTTCCTTCCTTCCTTCCTTCCTTCCTTGAGATTTATTTTCTTACATGGTTGTTCATTTTTGGACAGAATTTGATTTTCCCTCTCAGGTGAAGTCCCCTTGGTCCATGGCCCTGTCCCTTGTGCTCTCCCTCCCCAGTTCTGCCCCTCCCTTACCCCTCTCCTTGGTGTCCTGTACTGTGAACCCTTCCTCCTGTCATGCCATACACAGCCCTGTCTGCAGCCTCCAGGCTTTCAGGAGGGCAGGATGCACAGCCTGGGGCAACTTTGATGCTCAGATAGCTCATACCTGCCTCACTGAGGGAAGTCTGGAGCCATTGATCTAGCTGCTCTGTACCCAGCTTTCTTGCAGAGTATTGAGGAAGCTCATATGTGCTCCTGCAGTTCAGATGCTGGGGTGGGACAATTCAGAGATTAGCAGGGTCCTTGTTCAGGACGGCACTCAGATCTGTGGCGTGTTCCATATTGAAAGCAAACATTGTTATTAACAGAGCTTGAAAGAAAATTAGAAAGGGCCTCCCCGGTGGCGCAGCGGTTGAGCGCTGGGTTGCGAAACTGCCCGCGGCCTCTGCGGCGCCAGTTCGATCCCCGGCTGCTCCCCAGCCACCGGAGGAGGGTCCCGCATGGCGCGCAGACCCCTCCTGCCGCCCGCTGCTCCCCACAGCAGTGTACTTTGGTCCTTCTGCCTGCTCTGCTCCCCGCTCTGGCTCTGGTGAATTCTCTCACCCTCCCGCGCTTCTGACTGTACCCCAGTGCATGTATAAACAAAACAAACAAACAAATAAAATAAATAAATAAATAAATAAAAGGAAAAAAATTAGAAATAATCTTTTTAATATTTATTTATTTATTTATTTATACAAGCACTGGATACAGTCAGAAGCACAGGAGGGTGAGAGAATTCACCAGAGCCAGAGTGGGGGACAGAACAGGCAGACTGACAAAGAAATACACTGCTGAGGGGAGCGCTGGGCAGCAGAAGAGGTCTGCGCGCCATGTGGGGCCGGGGATCAAACCAGACCCTGCAGAGGCCTTCGCAACCCAGCCCTCAGCCTCTGCACCACTGGGGAGGCCCCTAATCACCTTCCTTTAGATGCAAAGCACTCTCCATCTTGGCTCTGCCCAAATAAAGTCCTGGGAAACTTGATTGGGGGCTGGGGTGGGTGGACCCAAAGTGTGAAAACTGGACACTGCATTGTTGATGTTGAAAATCATTTTCAACAAAAGGTAAAGGAGGGCCATTTTCAACAAAAGGTAAAAAATGCTCTAAGATAGTCCAGTGATGGTTGCTCCACCTTTCCTTCCCTCCTCTGTAAGGGCCTAACGCCTCTACCCCCACTGACTTTATCCCCCTGTGATATTTTAGGAGAGTCCAGGGCAGGGACATGAAGGGGGTGGGGGAAAGACAAGGCTTCCAGTTCAGGTCAGTGGCTTATTCTGGAAGGGGCGGTGGAGGAAAAAGGGGCTGACACAGCCTGTGGGGCCTTCCCTCAGAGAGCCCCTGGGCCAGGACTCAGGGAGACCCCTGACAAAGAGCTGTCCTGGCTGGAGGACAGTGTTCAGGGCAAAGCCCTGGGTCACCAGGCGGGCTCTCTCAGGGTATCTGGGACATGGAGAGTCAGTGTTGGGGGAAGCCCATCTTCTCGGGGAGTCTCACTTTTCCTTCTCACAGGCTGAAAGTTTCTTCCCATTTGCTGCACATTTCTAGACCAACAAAACATCACGTGGTTCTCATTTACAAAATTTTCCTGTAATAGGGCCCAGAAGCCTCCTCCTGTTGCTCTCCTGTATCCTCGTCCTGCCGGAGGCCTTGGAGGGTGAGTGTGAAATGGGAGAAAACCTGCCTCTGGGGGGAAAGAGCCAGGGGACGCCTGGGTGCTTTCCCCCTCGACTGGGGCTCCAGGCCCTTGCCCCTCCACATCCTGCCCTCCCCACCCAATGCACCCCCTTCTCTTCCAACCTTATGACCTTCCTGGATCTTTTCTCTCGCCACCTCTTTCATGACTCACTGGACCCCTCCCGGGTCCTGTCCCCTCACCTAAGTCTCTGGTACCAGTGTGGGGGGAGAAGAGTCAGCCCGAGTGTCCCCTCCCGCCCCCAGGCTCCCACTCCCTGAGGTATTTCTACACCGCGATGTCCCAGCCTGGCCCCGGGGAGCCCCGCGTCATCTCGGTGGGCTACGTGGACGACACGCAGTTCGTGCGGTTCGATAGCGGCAGCAGCGCCGCAGGGCCGAGGGAGGAGCCGCGGGCGCCCTGGGTGGCGCAGTTGGGCCCCGAGTACCGGGACAGGAACACCAGGACCTACAAGGCCACCGCGCGGGCTCTCGGCGAGGGTCTGGACACCCTGCGCGGCTACTACAACCAGAGCGCGGCGGGTGAGCTCCGCGGGCCGGGCCGGGTCCAGTTCTCTGGTCCCCGAAGGGGCCCCGAGTCCCCGGGTCTCAGCGTCTCCCCAAGGCCCCCACAGGGCCCGCCAGCGAGGAAGCCGCTTGGGGACCACCCTATGATTATCTTTCCTGCTGGGGGGGGGGGGCGATGGCTGTGGCCTTGACCTGCCAGTGGGGCTCTCCCAGGGGGGGCTGGTCTGGGGCGGGGATGGTGGGGGAGGGGTGGCCTCGGGGCGGGGCTAAGTGGGCGGGGCTGGTCGCAGGGCGGGGCTGACGCGAGGGGGCGGGGACAGGGTGTCACACCTTCCAGTGGCTGTCTGGCTGCAACTTGGGACCTGACGGGAAACTCCGCGGGTACAGTCAGTTCGCCTACGACGGCGCGGAGTACCTGGCCCTGAACGGGGACCTGCGCTCCTGGACCGCGGCGGACACGGCCGCTCAGATCTCCCGGCGCAAGTGGGAGGCGGCGGGATACACGGAGCGCCAGAGGGACTACCTGGAGGACTCGTGCGTGGAGTCCCTGCTCAGATACCTGGAGAAGGGGAAGGAGACGCTGCAGCGCGTGGGTATGAGGACCTACGGGGTAGTGTTCAAATTGGGTCCTGAAGATGGACTTGCCCAGAGGCCCCACTTTCCTCTCTAGACACAGAAGGGATCCAGTCTCTGGATGGAGGGAGAAGCCATCCCTGAAATAAATCATCCCTCGTCCCCTTTGCCTCTGGCAGCATCTTGGGGAGCCCTGGGAACTTTCTCAGGCCTTGTTCTCTGCCCCATGTTTTTGGGGCCTGAATCCAGCTTTCTGAGTCACTGGCCTCATGCTAGGTCAGGACCAGAAATCCCTTGTCTCCCTCTCAGAGACCTGGTCTCCTGCCCTGGACTGTCTCATTCTAATTTTAGAAATTTGCAAATAATAGGAATTATTCCTGATACCTGTGTCCAGACTGGATCTGGGTTTGTGTTCCCTCCCCTCATCCTGCGTCCCTGTCCATTCTTATGAGTGCTACTTCAGTGACCCAAAACATGTATAAAGTTCCTGCATTTCTGACCCTTCTCAGATCCCCCAAAGACACAGGTGACCCACCACCCCACCTCTGACCATGAGGTCACCCTGAGGTGCTGGGCCTTGGGCTTCTACCCTGCGGACATCACCCTGACCTGGCAGCGAGATGGGGAGGACCTGACCCAGGCCATGGAGTGGGTTGAGACGAGGCCTGGGGGGGATGGAACCTTCCAGAAGTGGGCGGCTGTGAAGGTTCGTTCTGGAGAGAAGCAGAGATACGCGTGCTATGTGCAGCATGATGGTCTGCTGGAGCCCCGAGTCCTCAGATGGGGTAAGGACGGGAGTTGTGGGCACCCAGGGGCATCAGGGCACCCAGGGGCATTTGGGAATCTGCCCAGGGGCATCAGGAGCCCTTCTGGAGACCTTCAGAGGGTCAGGATGGAGGTCTGGGGCTCAGGGTCTGACCTTCCTTTCCCTTCCAGTGCCCCTTCCTCAGTCCTCCATCCCAACTGCGGGCCTCATTGTTGGCCTGGCTCTCCTTGGAGCTGTGCTCACTGCAGCTGTGATGTGGAGGAAAAAGCACTCAGGTAGGGAAGGGAGTGGGGAATCTTGTCCACAGGGGTCTTTCAAGTCCCAGGGAGAACTTGCCCTACCTGGGTAATGTGAAGTACCATCCACACACTTGTGTTGCCCAAATTGGAGCTGATCTCTTAACCCTCTTTTATAAAGCACTTACGAAAGTGAATTATAGATTGTTCACCTTGATAATTCTGATGATGGGCCCAGACTCCCAGCAAATGGCAGAGGGGAAGGTCCCTGCTGAGGACAGACCCCAGGAAGCAATTGGTCCAGTCCCCCCTCATCTCCTTTCTTCATATTTCCTGGTTCTGCCCTGAATTTTCAGTCACAGTTCTGGAAACTTCCCTGTGGTCCGGGACTAGGATATTCCTTTAGAATTTCATGGCCTCACTTCTCCATGGTCTCATATAATGTTTTTTTTTTTCCCACAGGACAAGGAGGAAGCTACACTCAGGCTGCAGGTAAGTGTGGATCAGAGGTTTGGTCCCTGAGGCCGTGGGGACATTGTAGATGGAGCCCATGGGGGGAGTCACCCTCATCAGTCCCTCCTGTGGTCTCATTTCTCATGGCTTTCACCAGCTTCTGTTTTTTTCTCCCCCAGGCAGCGCCCAGGGCTCTGATGTGCCTCTCACAGCTGTTAAAGGTGAGACCCTGGAGGCCTGTGGTGAGAGGGGCTGGGGCAGAGAGGATGGGACCAGGTTCTGGGGAAGCTGGGAGTGGGACTTTCTGATGTTGCAGTGGACTATTGAGAATGTCCACGCTTATGTGATTCCCTGAGTTTGTTCATGATGTTTTCTTTCAAATGTGCTGGGAACTGAGATGAATACTGAATGTTTCTTATGCATACGTCATGACTTCAAGATTCCCTAAAAAGGGCATTGCTTGTATCTGTGATCTCACTGGCATAATGTGAGGAGGTGGGGAGACTGGCCCAGCCCTGCTCACCAGGCCCTCCCCACACTGACCTGTGTCTCTCCCTAATGACTTTCCTGCTCCAGGGAGGCGGGGCTGACTCCATCCCTGCCTGGACTTTGTGTTTTCCTGAAGAATAGTGTCTACTTCCCTGTTGAAAATAACAATGCAGATGTGAAATTATTTTTCTAATCCTATGAATTGTAGTGGATGGATTAATAAAAGTTTCCTAAAATTTGAGAAAGGAACTAAATGAAAGGCAAAGTGCTTACCAAAATCTAGCTTTTGGCTTCCTTTTAGGGCTATTTCCTGGATTATTTTTTTCCTTTATTCCCCAGCCTTTTTTTTTTTTTAAGCGGATCAACTTCTTGTATTAGTAGGGAGAAGGATCATATAATTTCTCCTCTTAGAAAAGTTCCTGTTGGATATCTGTTTTCTCAGCTGCCTCCCAACCCTGCCCTTAAATGTAGCTATCCCAGTGCTGTCTGGGTTCCAAATTCATGGGTTTTTAAATAAGAGTCAAAGTTGACACTCACGATTGCAAAGTCAGACCCATAAAACCAGGATTATCCTTTCTGAAGAATGATGCTTGTGGTCTGTGATGTATGTAGACAGAAGGGAGGGGAAGGGGAGAGTAATGCTTTTGAGAGAAGCAAAGGCAGCATTATTGTCACTGTGAGTAGAGGTTGTGCTTAGCAAGTGGTCTGAGGCCACATTACTAAAGATACTGTTTCTAGAATAGGAAAGTGCTCTACACTGATGGTTCATTCCACTGATAATTGTTGCACCAGCTATGTGGCAGGCTGTTTTTCATCTAGGAAACCTTAATGAACTAAAAACATCCCCAGCTTGCTGGCCTGAGGGCATGTGACCTAGTGGGAAGGGGAGACAGGTGACTGTGTGATAGTAAATAGGGCATGTGTCTGGTTAGAAGTGGATAAAGGTTGTGAGAAGTGACGGAGAGTCAGTGTGTGAGGACAGGGAGGATGGGTCTCTTCCTAGTGTGGTCAGTGTGGGCCTCAGGGGATTGCTGAGAAAAAATATGAGGGACAGCTTGCCAACAAGGATGTCCAGGAAAGCTGTGTTCAGGCAGGACAACCTCCAGTGCAGATGCCTGAGGCGGGAATGTGTCTGAGTGACTGAGATGAGCAAGGAGGCCAGCTGGCTGGAGCAGAGGGAAATAGAAATGACACCGGGCAGGCCTCAAGCATGTTGAAAGGGTTTTGACTTTTCTCTGTGTAAGTTGTGGGGTTACATGTCCATTCTGGACAGATATCGACTTGTGAGAGTTCTCTTTAGAAGGCACAGTCTGACCTTCGTGAAGAATCGAGTTCTTGAAGAGTGAGAGGTGGGAAGAAAAATGTAGGAAACCTGTGCAGATTCCAGGCCTTGTTGGACTGTGAGCAGGAAAATCATACGATGTGATTGGCTGTGGGTATATTTAGAGATGGATTTGACAGCATTTCCTAATGGAACATCTGGACTGTGAGAAAGAGGGTCAAGATTGACACTCAGTGTTCCAGACTGTGGAGTAGAGATATGGAGGGCCTGCAGGGATAGGAGGAAGGTTCTAGAAGTAATACATTTGAGGAATGGCATCCTAGGTATTCAATTTAGGAGAGTGGAAACTGAGATCTACCAGAAAGTCAGAGATGGTGGCAGCTGGACAGACAAGCCTGTAGCACAGGCGGATCGTCTGAGCTGAGAATAGCTCTGGGAGATGATATAGTGTAAACGATACCTAAACTCTTGACCATGAATGAGGTCACCCAGGGAGTAATTCTTTTTCATTTTCTTTTTTGCAGAAGAGAAAGCGGGACTGGACCCCGGGCCCTCCGGTGTTCAGGAGAGTAAATTGCACAGTCCAACACCACATGCAAAAGGCACAGGGACCAGGGAACCCCACTTTAGCCAGCACAGGAGTCACCTGGACACTCATGAAGACTCAGAAGGTCTAGAGTAGATCCTGAGATTCTGTTATGAGACCCTCGTCCTCGTTTTAGGGGATAATTTAGCGTTGATTCCAAGGAGGGGGCACTTCATCCTTGGAAACAGAAGCAGGAAGAAGTAACAGGGACGAGCTTCCCCCGTGGCGCAGCGGTTGAGCGCTGGGTTGCGAAGCTGCCAGCAGGCTCTGCAGCGCTGGTTCGATCCCCAGCTGCTTCCCGGCCACCAGAGGAGGGTCGCACATGGCGTGCAGACCTCTCCTGCCGCCCGCTGCTCCCCTCAGCAGTGTGCTTCAGTCCTTCTGCCTGCTCTGTTCCCCGCTCTGGCTCTGGTGAATTCTCTCACCCTCCCGCGCTTCTGACTGTACCCAGTGCTTGTATAAATAAATAAAAATAAAAATAAATCTTTAAAAAATATATATATATAAAAAAAAAGTAACAGGGACTCTAGAGTCCAAGGTTCCATTTTAAGGGGCTGATGGACCCTCTTTATTTGGGTTATCCGCACAGTTCTGAGAACCAGTTTTTATTTTTTTTACATCATTTTTCATTTTTGTACAATGTATGCATTTTCATCTCGGTTATAGTCCCCGTGAAATTCCCACCACCCATTCACCCGTGAACTGTCACCGTGGTCCCTTGTGCTCTTCACACCCTTGTTTTGATCTTACTCCCCTCCCCCCACCCCCTGCAGAATGTCTCCTGCCTGTGGTTGCCTGTTGATTTTTTTTTTTTTTAAATTTTATCATGATTACTTTTTCTCCCCCCTATCCTCTACATTCTTCCTATAAGGACCAGTTCTTATGACTTGGAATCTGGGTTCTTTCCTGAGTCCATAGGACTCACTAGAGAAGTAATTTGAGTACCTGCCACTTGTCACTAGACCTGGTGTCCCTATTCACAGATCCCTGTCCTGCAGCTGGGCGCCCAGGGAGCCTGGGGAGGGCCTGGCTGAGCAGCAGAAAGGGCAGCTCTGGGCTCCTGTGCTCAGCCCTGTGGCCACACGGGGGCGCTGCCGCGCTGTTCCGGATTCTGGTGGAGCCGCCAGGACGGGGCGGGGGCTGAGGTGGGCAGAGTTGGGGGTCCTCGAGGGCTGCGTCCTGGGGTGAGATGCTCTGTGAGGAGTCAGAGAAGCAGGGCTCAGAGGAGAGGAGACCGCGGAGCCTGCCCTGTGTGTGAGGTTTCCAGCTTTTCTCCCCAGAATCCCTCTCTCCCCAGAATCCCTCTCTCGTTTCCAGCTTTTCCCAATACCTGGGAAAACTGTAAAGTAGACCTTTTTTCCCATCTACAACCTATTACTTTATTGAGGGCTATTTTTTAAAGTTACATTAAAAATTGTATTTGCAGAGAATTTGCAAAGGTATTATAGCTTTCCTTTATATCCCACACTCTTTACCCACATGTTAACATCTTACATAGCTATACTGCGTCTCTGAAGCTAATGACAAGACTGACTCACATTTACCAAACTCCATGCCCTATTTGCAGTTCATTACTGTTACTTTTTATGTGCCGGGATCTCATCCAGGGTCTCAGTAAGTTCCAGCCATGTCTCCTTTAGGCGCCTCTAGCTCAAGCAGTTTCTCAGACTTCCCATTTTTTGATTGAGTACCACTCAGGAATAATGTCCTGAATTTGAGTTTTTTCACTGGGCAGCTCACACATAATGAGCTATAAACATTTAGATGTTTATGTTTTTCTGCTATAAACATTTAGATGCATGTATGGTTTTTGTGCAAATATAAGTTTTCAGATTAGTAGGGTAAATAGCTGGGGCAGTGCTCACTGGACTGTATGGTGAGCCTGTGTTTGGCTTTAAAAGAAACTTTCAAACCCCTTCCCTAGTGACAGTGCCACTTTGTGTCTTGCCGGCAATGAATGAGTGTTCCTGTTGCTCCTGGTCAGAACTTGTTTCTTTGAGGTTTATGATATTTTCCTGCTATTAATTTTGTGATGACATATCGTTTTTATTTCTCTTTCCCAAATCTCTTGACTCCTGTCACCTAGACGTGGGCACCTCCTTGGCCTGGGAGATGTGAAGCCCTTTTAAAGAGATAAGCCTATTCGTATTCCTGGAAAAGAACTTGATTAAGAGACTAAGTACAGACATTGAAAAGTAAACCAGGTTAGGGCCTCCCCAGTGGCGCAGCGGTTGAGTGCTGGGTTGCAAAGCTGCTTGCACCCTCTGCTGCTCCGGTTTGATCCCTGCCCGCTGGGCAAGGGTCAGCACGCAGACCTCTCCTGCCGTGCCCACTGCACACCTCAGCAGTGTACTTCGTCATTCTGTCTGTTCTGCTCCCCGTTCTGGCTCTGGTGAATTCTCTCACCCTCTTGCGCTTCTGACTGTACCTAGTGCTTGTATAAATAAATAAATAAATCTTTAAAAAAAAAAAAAGTAAGGTAAAGTAGGTTAATTACTTTTTGTTAAATACCATGAGCTTTCTTTAGTAAACACATTTAAACATAAAGTATTAATACACAACATTATAACTAAGGAATGCATGCTTTGAATGATTAGATTTTGAACTAGTTTTTGTTTACCAAAAATTTTAGATCGCAATCTCAAAATTTGTTTTCAGAATTTATATAGGTGTCAGTTTATAATTAACCCCTCGGAGGTAAAACAAGAGATCTCTGGACTTGTATTTAAAATTTTAGCCATGTATACCAATTTTAGGAGTACTTTTTCCAATACACTTTTTTTTTTAAAGATTTATTGATTTTTTTTTTTAAAAAAAGGTTTATTTATTTATACAAGAACCGGGGTACAGGTCAGATGTGCAGGAGGGTGAGAGGATTCACCAGAGACAGCGGGGAACAGAACAGACAGACTGACGAAATACACTGCTGAGGGGAGCAGCGGGCGAGACAGGAGAGGTCTGCAGCGCCATGTGGGACCCTCGCTAGCCGACCGGGATCAAACCTGCACTGCAGAAGCTGTGGGCAGCTTCACGGTGCTGTGCTCAACCGCCTGCACCATCAGGGAGGCCCTCCAATACATTTTTTGATAAATCTCAAGTAAGTTTCCAATGAGATAGAAGTTAAAATCCTTACATAGACTAAGTATCTAATTTTAACCATTACAGAAGACCTAGAAGTGAAGACCACAACACTTTTAAAGATGTTTTCAAGTTTGTTTTTGTCCAAACAAACAGGCAGGGAACCAGTCCCTTTAAGACAAAAAAATACCTTATGTACACAGACCATGAGGACAAGAAAGGCAACAGGTCAGACCTTTTGTCTTTTAACCAACAAAGCATCCTATGTAGTCTGTTAATAAGACCAAAGTAGAATGCAGAGGAGAGTCACGGGAATGGAGGGAGCAGACCACATCATGGACAGTGGGGGGGCAGCCACAGGTGTACCCCCAGAGGGAGTGGGGGCAGCCACAGGCATACCCCCAGAGAGTGTGGGGGCAGCTACGAGCGTACCCCCAGTGAGACTGGGGGGGCAGCCATCCACTTACCCCCAGAGAGAGTGGGGGCAGCAATGGGTGTCCCCTCAGAGAGTGGGGGCAGCCACGGGTGTACTCCCAGTGACAGTGGGGGGGCAGCCACGGGCATACCCCCGAGAGTGGGGGGTCAGCCACAGGCATACCCCCAGAGTGGTGGCAGCCACGGGCGTTCCCCCAGACGGTGGGGGGCAGCCACGGGAGTGCCCTCAGAGAGAATGGGGGCAGCCAGGGGCATCCCCCAGAGAGTGGGGGCAGCCATGGCATGCCCCCAGAGAGTGGAGGCAGGCATATCCCCAGAGAGAGTGGGGGCAGCTACGGGTGTACCGCCAGAGAGTGTGGGGGCAGCCACGGTTGTACCCCCAGAAAGAGTGGGGGCAGCCAACGGGTGTACCCCCAGAAAGAGTGGGGGGCAGCCATGGGCGTGCCCTCAGAGAGAGTGGGGGCAGTCACGGGCATCCCCCAGAGAGTGGGGCAGCCACCAGCATACCCCCAGAGAGGGGGAGCAGCCCGGGCATACCCCCAGAGAGAGTGTGGTGTAGCCACTGGCATACCCCCAGAGTGTGAGGCAGCCACCGGCATACCCCAGAGAGTGGGGGCAGCCTGGGCTTACCCCCAGTGAGAGTTGGGGAGCCACTGGTGTATCCCCAGAGAGTGGGGGCCAGCCACGGGCGTACCCCCAGAGAGTGGGAGGCAGCCACAGTCATGCCCCCAGAGAGTGGGGGCAGCCACGGCATGTCCCCAGAGTGTGGGGGCAGCCACGGATGTACCCCCAGAGTGTAAGGGCAGCCATGGGTGTACCCCCTGAGAGAGTGTGGGGGCAGCCATGGGTGTACACCCAGAGAGTCGGGGGCAGCCACGGGTGTACCCCTGGAGAGTGTGGGGGCAGACACGGTCGTACCCCCAGAGAGAGTGGGGGCAGCCAGGGGTGAACCCCTGGAGAGTGTGGGGGAAGCCACGGTCGTACCCTGAGAGAGAGTGGGGGCAGCCATGGGCATGCCCCCAGAGAGAGTGGGGGCAGCCACGGGCGTGCCCCCAGAGAGTGGGGGCAGCCACTGGCATACCCCCAGAGAGTGGGGCAGCCACCAGTGTACCCCCAGTGAGTGGGGCAGCCACAGGCATACCCCCAGGGAGTGGGGGCAGCCACGGGCGTATCCCCAGAGAGTGGGGGACAGCCACAGGCATGCCCGCAGAGAGTGGGGGCAGCCACGGGCATCACCCCAGAGAGTGGGGGCAGCCACAGGCATATCCCCAGAGAGTGGGGGGCAGCCATGGCATGCCCCCAGAAAGAGTTGGGGCAGCCATGGGCATCCCCCCAGAGTGGGGGCAGCCACAGACATGCCCCCACTGGCGTACCACTGGCAGCCACTGGCGTACCCCCAGAGAGTGGGGCAGCCACAGGCATACCCCCAGAGAGTGGGGGGCAGCCACGGGCGTGCCCTCAGAGAGTGGGGGCAGCCACGGGCATCCCTCTCGAGAGTGGTGGCAGCCAAGGCGTGTCCCCAGAGTGTGGGGGCAGCCACGGACATACCCCCAGAGTGTGGGGGCAGCCACAGGTGTACCCCCAGAGAGTGGGGGAGCAGCCATGGGTGTGCCCCCAGAGAGAGGGAGCAGCCACAGGCGTATCCCCAGAGAGTGGGGGACAGCCACGGGCGTATCCCCAGAGAGTGGGGGACAGCCACGGGCGTATCCTCAGAGAGTGGGGTCAGCCACGGGCATATCCCCAGAGAGTGGGGTCAGCCACGGGCATATCCCCAGAGAGTGGGGGGCAGCCATGGCATGCCCCCAGAGAGTGGGGGAAGCCTGGGCATACCCCCATAGATAGTGGGGGCAACCACAGGTGTATCCCCAGAGAGTGGGAGCCAGCCACAGGCGTACCCCCAGAGAGAGTGGGGGCAGCCACGGGCGTACCCCCAGAGAGAGTGGGGGGCAGCCACGGGCGTGCCCCCAGAGAGTGGGGGCAGCCACGGACATGCCCCCATAGTGGGGGCAGCCACTGGCGTACCCCCAGAGAGTGGGGCAGCCACCGGCGTACCCCCAGAGAGTGGGGGGCAGCCATGGGCGTACCCCAGAGAGAGTGGGGGCAGCCACGGGTGTACCCCCAGAGAGTGCGGGGGCAGCCACGGTCGTACCCCAGAGAGAGTGGGGGCAGCCAACGGGTGTACCCCCAGAGAGAGTGGGGGGCAGCCATGGGTGTGCCCTCAGAGAAAGTGGGGGCAGCCACGGACATGCCCCCAGAGAATGGGGGCAGCCACGGACATGCCCCCATAGTGAGGGCAGCCACTGGTGTGCCCTCAGAGAGAGTGGGGCAGCCACGGGCATCCCCCCAGAGTGGGGGCAGCCATGGGTGTATCCCCAGAGAGTGGGGGACAGCCACAGGTGTACCCCTAGAGAGTGGGGGGCAGCCACAGTCATGCCCCCAGAGAGTTGGGGCAGCCACGGGCGTATCCCCGGAGAGTGGGGGCAGGCATATCCCCAGAGAGTGTGGGGGCAGCCACGGGCATACCCCCAGAGAGAGTGGGGGCAGCCACAGGCGTGTCCTCAGAGAGTGGGGGCAGCCACGGGCATCCCTCTAGAGAGTGGTGGCAGCCACGGACATGCCCCCATAGTGGGGGCAGCCACTGGCATACCCCCAGAGAGTGGGGCAGCCACTGGCGTACCCCCAGAGAGAGTGGGGGCAGCCACGGGTGTACCCCCAGAGAGTGTGGGGGTCAGCCATGGGTGTGCCCTCAGAGAGAGTGGGGGCAGCCACGGGCATCCCCCCAGAGTCGGGGCAGCCATGGGTGTACCCCTAGAGAGAGTGGGGGCAGCCACAGGTGTACCCCCAGAATGGGATCAGCCACGGTCATGCCCCCAGAGAGTGGGGGCAGCCACAGGCTATCCCCAGAGAGTGGGGCCAGGCATATCCCAGAGAGTGTGGGGGCAGCCACGGGCATACCCCCAGAGAGAGTGGGGGGCAGTCACGGGCGTGCCCTCAGAGAGTGGGGGCAGCCACGGGTGTGTCCTCAGAGAGTGGGGGCAGCCACGGGTATCCCCCTAGAGAGTGGTGGCAGCCACGGCATGTCCCCAGAGTGTGGGGGCAGCCACGGACATACCCCCAGAGTGTGGGGGCAGCCACGGGTATACCCCCAGAGAGAGTGTGGGGCAGCCATGGGCGTACCCCCAGAGAGTGGGGGGGCAGCCATGGGTGTGCCCCCAGAGAGAATGGGGGCAGCCATAGGTGTACCCCCAGAGAGTGGGGCAGCCACAGGCATACCCCCAGAGAGTGGGGGCTGCCATGGGCGTATCCCCAGAGAGTGGGGGACAGCCACGGGCATATCCCCAGAGAATGGGGGCAGCCACAGGCATATCCCCAGAGAGTGGGGGCAGCCATGGGTGTACCCCTGGAGAGTGTGGGGGCAGCCACGGTCGTACCCCCAGAGAGAGTGGGGGCAGCCACGGGCATACCCCCAGAGTGGGGGGCAGCCACGGGTGTCCCCCCAGAGAGTGGGGGCAGCCATGGGCATGCCCCCAGAGAGTGGGGGCAGGCATATCCCCAGAGAGTGTGAGGGCAGCCACGGGCGTACCCCCAGAGAGAGTGAGGGCAGCCATGGGCATCCCCACATAAATTGGGGACAGCCACAGGTGTACCCCCAGAGAGTGTGGCAGCCCCGGGTGTGCCCCCAGAGAGAGTGGGGGGGGTCAGCTACGGGCGTATCCCTAAAAAGACAATGTAGGACCAGAGACCTATCTCTGAGGCTGTAGGATCTAAAATAGCTGCCTGCAGTTGTCTTAGTCTCTCACAAGTCTTAAAGTTAAGGCAGATATAACAAGAAAGTTTTAACCAAGGAGAGGAAATCTGGTCTCCATAGCAAGGGTAGGAGACTATCAAGAGTACCAGTAATGCAGGTGAAAGGATTGGCAGGGTAAAAAAAAGAGAGCCAGATCCAGTTTCTGACCAGCGGAAACGTTATTGTGCCCCCAGGCGAGGTTCACTGACACCCCCCCCCCAGCCCCAAGGGAGGTCAGAGAAGTCTCACCTACTGGGGGATAATGGTAAACTTTTATAGGGCGGGGTCTGATCTTGGCAGGAAGTGGAGAATGGGAACTGAATTTGTTTTTTCCAAAGCTGGTTGTTTTCCCAGTGATGTTCATCACACCTGGTGGAAACCAGCAGTTTTCCGGATAGGGCAGCAGCAGTTTTCAGTTCCCCTTTTCTGCTCCATCCCTGACCCGCCTCTACCTTACAGTAGGAAGGCACCTAAAAGACAAAGGATTTAGAGTGGGGAAGCTCTGAGGGGGAACTCTGAAAGGAGGAGCTCTACCTGAGCAAGAAGGCAGGATGGGTTACTGGCTACTTACGGTTTGTTGACTTGCAGTTGCGATGTAAAGGAAGCAATGAAAGGTTGTAGTTGAGTTAGGGAAGAGCAGTAGATGAGAGGTTGTAAAAAGCAGGTCCAGGTCTCCTTTCTACAATCCTAAGAAGTGGAGAGCTGCGGGGTGGGACACGTGGGTGCTTATTGTTGTGCCTAAAGATCGAACAACATTGGGCCTCCCTGGTGGCGCAGCGGTTGAGCGCTGGGTTGCAAAGCTGCCCACAGCCTCTGCAGCACCCGATCCCCGGCTGCTCCCCAGCCACCAGAGGAGGGTCCCACATGGCGCGCAGACCTCTCCTGCCGCCCGCTGCTCCCCTCAGCAGTGTACTTCGGTCCTTCTGCCTGCTCTGCTCCCTGCTCTGGCTCTGGTGGATTCTCTCACCCTCCCACGCTTCTGAGCTTCTGACTGTACCCAGTGCTTGTATAAATAAATAAATAAATAAATAAATAAATAAATAAATAAATAAATAAATAAATAAATCTAAAAAAAAAAAAAAAGATAGAACAACTTGTTCCCCAAGAGATCAAGGACAACCACTGCAAGAACAAAAGGGAGTTTATTGCAGGCTAGAGGCTGGGTCCATGACACGCACTGACGCAGTGGCTGATATCAAGAGCCCCGAACTGGGGAAACGGGAAGGTATTTATAGGGTTACAAGCAGGCTTAAATTTTGAAACAAGCTGGCAATTACTCATTGGCTACTGAAAAGCATCTTTTGCCTTTGGCACGCACGCAACTCAAAGTTAATTGATTGGCCGAGGACACCACGGTCTCCTTATTTGGTTGCCTTCCTTTCATTGGCCACCAGGGTGGTCCGAGGCTGTCATCATTGGGTGTCCATAACAAGGCGAGGATGAGGCATAATTCAAAAATGTTGCATCATTTCCAGGAAAACAAAACTTGTAACTGCAAAAACTCTAAAATGGAGGTTATACACACAAAATGGGTAGGACACATTCATGAGTTTATCTCCTTTTCTCCCTGAGTTACTCATTGCTTCATTTTCCCTCTCTTTTGTAAATAAACCTTTTATTAACCTTTCATGTGTGCCTGCAGTGGAGTATTAATAAGTCCCTTTTAAGTGCGTGGGTGAGGACCCACAGTCAGGCAACCTGTTTTATATCGGGGCTGCCCTTAACAGTTTGGCGCCCAATGTGGTTTCCAAGTTATACCCATGGTTGACCAGCCCAAAGTAACTCCTTGCATTGGTCACCTTAAGTGTGCTAGGTCTGCAGGACACTGGTAAAAGTCTTTGTCCCAGGTTTTGAACAGTTTTTTTTCTCCTCTTGCATACGACTCTGTCTGGTCTTTCAACCATGAGCTTAAGCTATCTCATCCCTGGCTTAAGTTCTTTCAGTTTTATTCCGGCCTTGACTTTAAGCAGTCTTTTTCTGTTCAACCTCACTATCAGCTTTATAAACATAAATAACTTGGTAAAACCGGGGCTGTGGCACATGATTTTGCTTTTATATACTTATGGGTGTGGCTTGCAAGCCATCCCTGCTTTGCAATCTGTGCTTCTAGCTGTTTTTCTGGTAGTATGTGTGAGCACCATTGGCTACATTGTTGCATCTCAGAGCTAGATGCTGCACTCCGCCTATTGAGACTATGCAGTAACAAATTCAGGCTCTTGATTTAACTATTAAGAAGAGTATGAGGGATGACACAGGAGAGGTCTGCTGTGCCATATGGGTTTCTCCCTCTCCGGCTGGGATAGAACTCTGGCTGCAAAGGATGCAGACAGCTTCACAGTGTGGCGCTCAACCGCCTGCACCACTAAGGCTTCCCCCAGCAGTGTATTTCCTCAGTCTGCCTTTATGTTCCCGGCTCTGTCTCTGGTGAATCCTCTCACCCTCCCACACATCCGGCCTATACCCTGGTTCTTGTATAAATAAATTTTTTTTTAAAAGAGGAAAAAAAAAAGAGTATGAGGGATGAAAACCATAACGTTTTTGAGAAAGCTTTGAAAAGCATGCAGGATCAAGCTTTTAAAAGTGGGCAGGACCAGATACAGGCTGCTCTCTATAAATTGGATGTGGCAGAGACTTGCCTCATGGCACAGAGAAGGGATAAACCTTCCCCTTCCCATGAAGACTGCAGGAGGGCCGAGTTAGAAGAGGAGGAGCATCATTTGCTAATACACCTTAAATACTTCAGGACAAAGTCCTTCTTCATGTGACAAGGCCCCTCCCGTGTGTGCAGACTCCTGAGGAGTCACAGCCTCCAATGCCCTCAGGGGAGGAAACTAAAATGGCATCTCCTCCTCACACTAGACGCAGCTGCCACTTTGGCAGGAAAGATCACCCTGAAGCAGGACAGTTTCCTCTCTGAAAGATGACAGATGCTTATGGGTGGCTTGAATGAACATGGGTGACATGCTGGGTACTTTTGGTCACACAATCCTTTAGTTACAGGGCAGCCCCGATACAAAATGGATTGCCTGACTGTGGGTCCTCACCTGTGCTCTTTAAAGGACTTATTAATGCTCTACTGCAGGCACGCGCGAAAGGTTAATAAAAGGTTTATTTACAAGGGAAGGGGAAATGAGGAAATGTACAACTCAGGCAGAAAAGTGGGAGATAAAGTCTTAAATGCATCCTACCTGATCCGCTGATTTGGAATCCCAAATGGCACTCTGAGAGCTGGCCATGAGCCACCAGCTGTGAAGCCAGCAGGTGAGAGAGAGAGAGAGAGAGAGAGAGAGAGAGAGAGAGAGAGAGAGAGAGAGAAAGAGAGACCAAGGCCCACGTGTCTGGTTTTCATACCAAACCTGGCTGCTTAACTCCACCCTCTATCTTCCTCTCCCACCCCCCTAACTGGGCAGACATACAGTCCATGCTTCAAACTTGGCTGACTCTGGACGATCAGAGAATGGTTTCCAGGAAAGCTATGGAGGAGGCTGTCTCCACCAGCAGGACAGAGAATCCCCAGAGCCAGAGATAGTTGTCCCAGTGGTAGATCCTGAATGGGACCCCAACAATGGGGGAATGGTGATGTTAGAACTGTATAAAAAAATGTTTATTGGTAGGACTACAGCAGGGAATCTCCAAACAAAAAAATTTTAACAAAATATTACAACTTGAACAAGTTAGCAAAGGTGGACAGTGTCACAGAGATGAGTCTGTCCCAGATAGTGGACTTAGCATTTCGGGTTTATAACAATAGAGTGGACAGGAGACCGAAAGCTGTGACTGTTTTTGTGCAAAGGGAGCACAGGACAGGATTTCAGGGAAACAATAATGGACTGAGACATGAACCCAGGAGAAGTGAAGTAAGGAGAAATGAACACCTAGGGAGAAATCAACGTGCTCACTGCAGGGAAGAGGGACATTGGAAGTACAGCTGTCCCAGATTACAGCAGACGGAATAATTACAGAAGGTCAGCAGCAGACGGAATAATTACAGAAGGCAGGACAGAAGACTGAGGATACCACAACATGGCGATTCACACAGGGGTTACAGGAGGGAAGACAGATGGAGCACATGGAACCCGGAACCAAGGAGAGAGGAAAGGAGACAAATGGTAGCACAGAGTAGAGTCTCAGGTAATGATAGGAGGGAATACAGACCAAATATAAGGAATCAAGAGCCCAGTATAGAGGAAGGGAGACAAATGATAGTTCATAGAGAAGGTTCAGATGAACAATCGGGTCTCCACTATATCTAAATAAGCCCAGAAGGAACCGACCCACAGAAGAAATCCCATTGGTCTTGTGAACCCATCGAGGACTTGAGATATTTAAGAAAAAGACAAAAACTTGAATGCTACTGACTCTTTTCCAGTTATTGTTGCAGGATGCCCAAGAATTCACTTTTCTGAAGAAATCCTGAGATGACTCACATGCTCTAACCAATCTCTTTCCTTTCAAAGTTTAGGAGACGTGAAATAACGTCTAGAATAATGCATATGCTGGCATCATTTTTTTATACAGAAGGCTTTCAATCTTGATTTTGGTATTTCCTTTTAACTTTTGTTTTTTATAACTTAGAGGTTTTTTTCTGCTTGTTTTTTGTTACTTTGGCCTATGAGTGAAACTGCAGTTGTATGAGATATCCCACGCGTGATACATGGTAACTAAAGAGCTCTTGTGTCTATATGTTGTATGTCTGTATGTCCTTTCCTTGTGTCCTTGTCTTGGCCTATAGTGGTTGACAAATCGGTATGCACGGTGCCTATAGACAAAAAAAGAAGAAAAAGTTAAAGGTTATGGTTTGCTTGTCAACATTGTACTACTGAACTAAGCCAGTGCCTTCATAGAGATTGAATATTGTTGTTTCTGCTGTTTTCTGATATTTGTGGCAAAGCTTCCCAGAAATCTAAATTCAAGTAAAAATTTGGTAGTCTGTCATTTGGTTGATAGAAGAAAATTTTGTGGAACCTCAGTAGAGCTCCTGAGACACTCCACAAAGTTTCTCCCTTTCCTCCTGGGAAAGGCATTAGATGAATTGTCCTATTTGGCTTACCTAGCAAAGTGAAACTAGAAGGGAAGCATTGTCACTTGGGAAAACGGGTAACACTTTGACCTGATATGTATGTAAATTGTCAATGGTGATTGTTGCCTTGCAATATTGTATAGTATAGAAATTGTTTCTGGAGAAAATAGGGGGAAAAGGCCTCAACAGATTCCTATTGATGGAACTGTTGAGAGTAAAAATTTCCTACAAAGAACTGAATAGACCTGGAAATACACCTGATTTTTACTAAGTTTTCTTGACATAATACCGGTTTTTGTTTTTGTTTTTTTTTGCATTTTGTTCTCAATCCACAAAGTTTTTTTTTTTTTTTTTAATAGAGGCATGCTTTATTTATTTATTTGTTTGTTTGTTTTGTTTATACATGCACTGGGTACAGTCAGAAGTGCGGGAGGGTGAGAGAATTCACCAGCGCCAGAGCAGGGAGCAGAGCAGGCAGAAGGACCAAAGTACACTGCTGAGGGGAGCAGTGGGCGGCAGGAGAGGTCTGCGCGCCATGTGGGACCCTCCTCTGGTGGCTGGGGAGCAGCCGGGGATCGAACCGGTGCAGCAGAGGCCGCGGGCAGCTTCGCAACCCAGCGCTCAATCGCTGCGTCACCAGGGAGGCCCTCAATCCACAAAGTTTTCTTGTTTTGAGTGACCAGGACCTGCAGCAAAATCTTTTTTCCAGCAGAGCTAACTTGTGTTCACATTTTCTCTCCCCTTGATACCAACACAGCATAAAAATAGTGGTATTAATTTTTTTACTATTTATCTCAGAGTCTGTTTTTGCATAACTTCCATAGGGATTTTGTCTGCTTAAACTAAAAAAAATTGGACATGAGTTTCATTGTGTGGCTTTGCATGGAGTTCTTCCAGGAAGTTGAAACAGAGCTGAACCGAGAAGAGGAAAACCTGTTTGCTTTGTTCGTAGGGTTCCAGAGACCTCCAAAGAACATGAGGAAGCTTGCCTCCATTGGCAGGACTGGACAACCTGGAAAAAGAAAAAGTCCTGGTACCCTCAAGAAGAGGAAACCCCAGGTGGAATCTGATGAGACCAACTTGTTCATAAAGCCTACATGGACCAGGCATCAAGAGTTCGCTCTGATCCTATATGGAGTATTCCAACAAAGCCAGCTAAAATTGCTGTTTAGTTTTTCTGCCCTGTGATTTTATGCAAAAATAGGTAAAATGGTTTAAAACTAGATTTGGTTTGCAAATTTTTGCTATGCTGTTGAAAAAAATTGGGATCAAGGTGGAGGGAACTTCTTTTTAGATAAGTTGAACCAATTTTAAGATTTTTTTCTTCCTGTGATTTTGATATATTTGCTGTCTTGTTTTGACTAATGCCTCCAGATATTTTTCTCTTTTGGCTTGGACTGATGAACTATTTTCCGGGTATGGAAGACTTTCGTTTTCCACAATGGACAATACCTGGAGAGACTGATTGGTTTTTCTTTCACACTGGAACCATGAAAAATTTTCATCTGAGGGGCCTCCCTTGGTGGCGCAGCGGTTGAGCACTGGGCTGCGAAGCTGCCCTCAGCCTCTGCAGCGCCAGTTCGATTCCCGGCCCCTGGCAAGGGTCCCACATGGCGCGACAGACTTCTCCTGCCACGCCCGCTGCTCCCCTCAGCAGTGTGTTTCGTCAGTCTGCCTGTACTGTTCCCCAGTCTGTCTCTGGTGAATTCTCTCACCCTCCCATGCTTCTGACTGTACCCAGTGCTTGTATAAATAAATAAATAAAGGGCCTTCCCTGGTGGCGCAACGGTTGCGTGCTGGGATGCGAAGCTGCCCGCAGCCTCCACAGAGCTGGTTTGATCCCCGGCCACAGGCAAGGGTCCCACATGGTGCGCAGACCTCTCCTGCTGCGCCCACTGCTCCCCTCAGCAGTGTATTTCATCAGTCTGCCTGTTCTGCTCCCCACTCTGGCTCTGGTGAATTCTCTCACCCTCCTGTGCTTCTGACTGTACCCAGTGCTTTTATAAATAAATAAATTTAAAAATAAATTAATTAATGAAAAAAAATTTCATCTGAGGCTGCACCCCAGCATCATACATTTGACCTTCATCACCATGGAAATGGTGACAAAAAGTTAAAGGGGGGAATTGTTAGGGGGAAAGGATGTCCTGAGCAAACTCCATACAGGCTTTGTGGACTCCACCCCCACTCCAGACCAAAGCCATCAAGACACTGGGAACTACAAATCCCATCACCACCAAAGGGAGGGTTGCTGGGACCTGAGGGCAGAGTTAGGCTGCCAAGTTTGGTATAAAACCAGACACGTGGGCCTTGGGTCTGTCTTGGCCTCATGGCATTTGGCTCTTTGCCCGCTCTCAGCATGCCATTGGGTTTCCAGGTCAGCAGAATTGTAGGACTCATTCATGACTTTATCTCCCTCTTTTTCTCCCTGAGTTATTCATTTCTTCATTTCCCCTTTCTTTTGTAAATAAATCTTTTATTAACCTTTTGTGTATGCCTGCAGTTGAGTATTAATAAGTCCTTTTTAAGCACGCGGGTGAGGACCCACAGTCAGGCAACCCGTTTTATATTGGGGTTGCCCTATAACAGTCTCAGCTGCTGCCCCCCTCATTGACCCTCTCCCTAATGCCCATCTTCCCTTCTGCACCCTTCCTGCTTCCCCTCTCCCCCCTCCCCTCCTGCTGCCCCACTCCCTGCTACTCTCCTCTTCTTGCTATCCTCCCCTTCTAACCCCCTCCCTGCTGCTGCCCTTCCCAGCTGCCCCACTCCCTTCTTTCCCCTTTCCTGCTACCCCTTCTTAGCTGACCCCTCTCCCTACTGACCCCTTTCCCTGATGTCCCTACTGTCCCTCCTCTGTGTTCTAGGGTGTCCTTCTGCCTCCCCCTCACTAGTTTCCCCCTCCTTCCCCCACCATTGCCTGCAAGGAGGCTTCAATTCAATTTTAATATTGGTGTTAAACATGCACATAAATTCTTAGATATTCCTGCATTCCAGAGGCGGAGCTTAATTCCCTCCTCTTGAGCATAGACTTCTAAGAGTAAGGTTGATGTAATGGTGTTGACTCTGCAGCTGTCATCAGGGTAGCTCTCTCTCAGATTGCTTGTTCCGGGGAAGCCAGTGGCTGGGTCATAAACAGTCCACATGGAAACCTCCATGGGCTAGAAATTCAGGTTTCTTCCATTAGACCTATGAGTGAGTCACTTTCCCTGCAATCCTCTGGCCCCAGTCAAGACTTCAGATGATGCAGTGCTGGCTACAATTTGACAGCAATCTTGAGAAGACCCTGAGTCAGAAGCTCCTGGATCCCTGACTCTGGAAAACTGTGGGAGATAATACTCCCGTTACTGTTTTTATTTTTTAAAGATTTATTTATGCATAAAAGAGCTGGGGTACAGGCCAGAGATGGCGGGGGTGGGGTGAGAGGATTCACCAGAGACAGAGTGCAGAACAGAACAGGCAGACTGACTGAAATACACTGTTGAGGGGAGCAGTGGGCGAGACAGGGGAGGTCTGCTGCGCCATGTGGATTTCTCTCTGGCTGGCTGGGGTTCAAACTTGTGTTGGAGAGGCTGCGGATTGCTTCATAGTGTGGTGCTGAAACACTTGGGCCACCAGGGAAGCCCTCACATTACTGTCTTTAGCTGTTATGTTTTGTGCAAATTGTTATGCTGTGGTACACAACTAATACAGTGTCCAAAGAGAGAATGAACTGTTGCACTTTAGTTTGATTTGCTTTATAGAATATATTAAACATGTCGCTGGGCTTTAAGATTTTAATTTGTCATGGCTAATAGGTTGCATTTTGTTACCATTTAAGCAATCTACTTACTTGAACTTCAGTTTCCAGCTGTGACCCAATTAAATACAAAGGAAGAACCAGGTCATGCTAGGCAGATTCCATGATGTGTCACAATAACCACCACGCTGCTTATTACTGCTTCTCTCTCCCCATAGCTGCTCATTCAAATACTAATGCAATTGTTGCTGTGAAGGGATTTTGTAAATATACTTAAGATTTTGAATTGTTGACCTTCAGACAGGAAGAGGACCAAAGGTTTGACTGTCCTAGTCAGGTGAATCTTTAAAGGGACTGAGTTTTTCCTGAGGAAAGGAACTCAAGGGGTGTGGTACTGCGAGCACAACGAGGATGCTGAGAATACTTAGGGAATGCGTAGAAAGTACAAGACAGCGGGGCGCTGCCTGCCCACCTTCCAAGCCACACACTGCGTCTCTAAGGCACACGAATCTTTGGACCTAATCACGTTGCCACTAAGTCCCGCTTTTGGTACTTTGTGTTTCAGTTCAAGAACATGAAGTCTTCAGGGAAAATTGTCTGCTGTATGCGGGTGCTCGAGATACCCCCTCTGTGGGTGAGGAACTTTGGCTTCTGGATGGATGCACAGACTCCCAGGGCAGTACCCACAATATGTACCGGACCTGACCACTAGGGGTGCTGTCACCCAGCGCTATAGAAATAGTGGTAGCCAGCACCTGCTCAAGGCCCACCCCGTCCAGATCATGAAGTGAAGATAGCTGTAAACATGTACCCTCCGCTCGTAGTCAGGCAGTTCCACCACGTCAAGATCAAGTTCCTACGCCATACCTGGTCCTGTGTCATCGACACAAACCACGCTTCACCACCAAGGCCCCAACACGTTCTTTTATTATTTTTTAATTTTAATTTTTAAAAAGATTTTTAATTTATTTATTCATACAAGAACCAGGGTGTAGGCCAGAGGTGTGTGTGGGGGGTGTGGTGTATGAGAAGATTCACCAGAGACAGAGTGGGGAGCAGAACAGGCTGATCTACTGAAATACACTGCTGAGGGGAGCAGTGGGATAGACAGGGGAGGTCTGTGGCCATGAGGGCAGCCTGCAGGGACTGGCAATAGCTTGACAGCTCTGAGACTTTAACCCATGAGCCACCGGGGAGGCCCCTAATCACCTTCTTTTAGATGCAAAGCACTCTCCATCTTGGCTCTGCCCAAATAAAGTCCTGGGAAACTTGACTGGGGGTGGTGGGGGGAAGGACCTAAAGTGTGAGAAGGATTCAAGGAGAAGGGGACACTTCATTGTTGTTGGTGAAAATAGAGGGCCATTTTCAACAAAAGGCAAAGAATGTTCTAAGAGATTGTCCAGTGATGTTTGCGCCCCCTTTCCTTCCCTTCCTCAGTAAGGACCTCCCTCCGTCCACCCTTTGAGTTTTCTAGGAGAGTCCAGGGCAGGGACATGGAGGGGGTGGGGGAAAGACAGGGCTTCCAGTTCAGGTCAGTGAGTTATTCTGGAAGAGGCAGTGGAGGAAAAAGGGGTGAACACAGCCTGTGGGGCCTTCCCTCAGAGAGCCCCTGGGCCTGGACGCAGGGAGACCTGTGACAAAGAGCTGTCCTGGCTGGAGGACAGTGTTCAGGGCAAAGCCCTGGGTCGCCAGGCGGACTCTCTCAGGGTATCTGGGACACAGAGACTCAGTGTTGGGGGGAGCCCATCTTCTTGGGGAGTCTCACTTTCATTCTCACAGGCTGAAAGTTTCTGCCCATCTGCTGCACATTTCTAGACTGTCAAAAGCATCGCGTGGTTCTCATTTACAAAATTTTCTCGGTAACAGGGCCCCGAGGCCTCCTCCTGTTGCTCTCACAGGTCATTGTCCTGCCTGAGGCCTTGGAGGGTGAGTGTGAAATGGGAGAAAACCTACCTCTGGGGCTTTCCCCCTCGACTGGGGCTCCAAGCCCTTGACCCCTCCACATCCTGCCCGCCCCCTCTATTCCCCCCACCCCCCCACTGCTTCTCTTCCAACCTTTTGACCTTCCCGGATCTTTTCAGGCCACCCCTTTCATGACTCACTGGGACCCCTCCCGGGTCCTGTCCCTTCACCTAAGACTCTGAAATCGACGTGCAGGGAGGAGGGTCAGCCGGGTCTCCCTCCCGCCCCCAGGCTCCCACTCCCTGAGGTATTTCTCCACCGCGATGTCCCGGCCCGACCTCGGGGAGCCCCGCTTCATCTCCGTGGGCTCCGTGGACGACACGCAGTTCGGGCGGTTTGACAGCGACTCTCCGGGGCCGAGGGAGGAGCCGCGGGCGCCCTGGGTGGCGCAGCTGGGCCCCGAGTACCGGGACAGGAACACCGGGACCTACAAGGCCACCGCGCGGGCTCTCGGCGAGGGTCTGGACACCCTGCGCGGCTACTACAACCAGAGCGCGGCGGGTGAGCTCCGCGGGCCGGGCGGGTCCAGTTCTCTGGTCCCCGAAGGGGCCCCGAGTCCCCGGGTCTCAGCGTCTCCCCAAGGCCCCCACAGGCCCCGCCGGCGAGGAAGCCGCGCGGGACCGGCCTGATGTTCCTTCCAGCTGAGGGGGGGATGGCTGCGGCCTGGACCTGCCCACGGGGCTCTCGCGGGAGGGCCGCGGGCGGGGCTAAGTGGGCGGGGCCCTGACCGGGGCTGGGACAGGGTCTCACACCCTCCAGGGGGTGTCTGGCTGCGACGTGGGGCCCGACGGGCGCCTCCTCCGCGGGTACAGTCAGGTCGCCTACGACGGCGCCGATTTCATCGCCCTGAACCGGGACCTGCGCTCCTGGACCGCGGCGGACACGGCCGCTCAGATCTCCCGGCGCAAGTGGGAAGAGGCTCTATATGCTGATCACCTGAGGAACTACCTGGAGGACTCGTGAGTGGAGTCCCTGCTCAGATACCTGGAGAAGGGGAAGGAGACGCTGCAGCGCGTAGGTATGAGGCCTACGGGGTAGTGTTCAAATTGGGTCCTGAAGATGGACTTGCCCAGAGGCCCCACTTTCCTCTCTAGACACGGAAGGGACCCAGTCTCTGGGATGGAGGGAGAAGCCGTCCCTGAAATAATTCTTCCCTGGTTTCCTTTGCCTCTGGCAGCACCTCTGGGAGCCCTGGGAACTTTCTCAGGCCTTGTTCTCTGCCCCATGTTTTGGGGCCTGAATCCAGCCTTTCTGAGTCACTGGCTCATGTTAGGTCAGGACCAGAAATCCCTTTTCTCCCCCTCAGAGACCTGGTCTCCTACCCTCGACTGTCTCATTCTAATTCTAGAAATTTCCAAAGAATAGGAATTATTCCCATACCTGTGTCCAGGCTGGATCTGGGTTTTGTGTTCCCTCCCCTCATCCCCCTTCCCTGTCCATTCTTTTTTAAAGATTTATTTATTTATACAAGCACTGGGTACAGTCAGAAGCGAGGGAGGGTGAGAGAATTCACCAGAGCCAGAGGGGGCAACAGAACAGGCAGAGGGACGAAATACACTGCTGCGGGCGTAGCAGGAGAGGTCTGTCGCACCATGTGGGACACTTGCCGGCGGCCGGGGATCGAACCAGCGCTGCAGAGGCTGAGGGCAGCTTCGCAGCCCAGTGCTCAACCGCTGCGCCACCAGGAGAGGCCCACCCTGTCCATTCTTATGAGTGCTACTTCAGTGACCCAAAACATGTATAAAATTCCCACATTTCTGACCCTTTTCAGACCCTCCAAAGACACACGTGACCCACCACCCCACCTCACACCACGAGGTCACCCTGAGGTGCTGGGCCCTGGGCTTCTACCCTGCGAACATCACCCTGACCTGGCAGCGAGATGGGGAGAACCTGACCCAGGACATGGAGCTGGTGGAGACCAGGCCTGGGGGGGATGGAACCTTCCAGAAGTGGGTGGCTGTGGTGGTGCCTTCTGGAGAGGAGCAGAGATACACATGCCACGTGCAGCATAAGGGGCTGCTGGAACTGCAAGTACTGAGATGGGGTAAGGAGGGGGTTGTGGGCACAGAGGCTCTGCCCTTCTAAAAACCTTCTGAGGGTCAGCATGGAGGCCTGGGGCTCAGGGTCTGACCTTCCCTTCCCTTTCAGTGCCCCCTCCTCAGTCCTCCATCCCCACCGGGGGCATCATTGCTGGCCTGGTTCTCCTTGGAGCTGTGCTCACTGGAGCTGTGGTAGCTGCAGCTGTGATGTGGAGGAAGAAGCGCTCAGGTAGGGAAGTGAGTGGGGGATCTTGTCCACTGGGGGCTTTCAAGTCCAAGGGAGAATTTGCCCTACCTGGTAATGGGAAGTACCATCCACACACTTGTGTCACCCAAATTGGAGCTGATCTCTAACCCTCTTTTGTAAAGCACTTACGAAAGTTAATCACAGACTGTTCACCTTGATAATTCTGGTGATGGGCCCTGACTCCCAGCAGATGGCAGAGGGAAAGGTCCTTGCTGAGGACAGACCCCAGGAAGCAATTGGTCCAGTCCCCCCTCATCTCCTTTCTTCATATTTCCTGGTCCTGCCCTGAATTTTCTTTTCTTTTTTTTTAAAAAGCATGGTAACAGAGGATGCTAGGGAATTTTATTTTAATGTCTTCAGTTGGCATTTTATCTTTTTTTAAACCTTTTTTTAAAGATTTATTTTATTTATACAAGAACTGGGGTACAGGCCAGAGACAGAGCAGGGAGTAGTGCAGGCAGATGGACTGAAAATACTGCTGAGGGGAGCAGCAGGCTAGATAGGAGAGGTCTGCTGCGCTATGTGGGTATCTCCTGGGCTGGCCAGGAATCCAACCCGTGCTGCAGAGGCTGCGGACAGCTTCACAGCGCTGTGCTCAACCCACTGTGCCACCAGGGAGGCCCCTGCCCTGAATTTTCAGTCACAGTTCTGGAAACTCCCTGTGGTCCAGGACTAGAAGATTCCTTTAGGATTTCATGTCCTCACTTCTCTCTGGTCTCCTATAATGTTTTTTCCCCACAGGTGAACAAGGAGGCAGCTACACTCAGGCTGCAGGTACGTATGGATCAGGGGTTTGGTCCCTGAGGCCCTGGGGACAGTATAGATGGAGCCCCTGGGGGAGTCACTTCATCAGGTCCTCTGTGGTCTCTTCTCTCGTGGCTTTAACCAGGTTCTCTTTTGTTCTCCCCCAGGCAGCGGCAGTGCCCAGGGCTCTGATATGCCTCTCACAGCTGTTAAAGGTGAGACCCTGGAGGCCTGTGGTGGGAGGAGTTGGGGCAGAGGATGGGACCAGGTGATGGGGAAGCTGTGAGGGGGACATTCTGATGTTGCAGTGGACCATTGAGAATGTCCACACTTACGTGATTCCCTGAGTTTGTTCATGATATTTTCTTTTACAATGTGCTGGGGACTAAGGAATACTGAATTTTTCTTATCCACACGTCATGACTTCAAGATCCCCTGAAAAGGGCATTGCATGTATCTGTGATCTCACTGGCATACTGTGAGGAGGTGGGGAGACTGGCCCAGCCCTGCCCATCAGGCCCCTCCCCACACTGACCTGTGTCTCTCCCTGATGACTTTCCTGCTCCAGCAGAGGCTGGGCTGACTCCACCCCTGCCTGCACTTTGTGTTTCCTGAAGAATAGTGTCTACTTCCCTTTTGAAAATAACAATACAGATATGAAATTATTTTTCTAATCTTGTTAATTGGGGTTGATGGCTTCATAAAATTGTTTCCTAAAATTTGAGAAAGGAACTAAATGGAAGACAAAGTACTTACCAAAATCTAGTTTTTGGCTTCCTTTTAGGGCTATTTCCTGGATTATTTTTTCCATGTTTTTCCAGTTTTTTTTTTTTTAACAAGTTATGGTATAAGTAGAGAGAAGGATCACATAATTTCTCCTCTTAGAAAAGTTCCTGTTGGATATGTGTTTTCTCAGCTGTCCCCCAACCCTCCCCTTAAGTGTAGTTATCCCAGTGCTGTCTCAGTTCCAAATTCATTGGTTTTTAAATAAGGGTCAAAGTTGACACTCATGGTTGAAAAGTCAGACCCATAAAACCAGGGTTATCCTTTCTGAAGAATGATGCTTGTGGTCTGTGGTGTGTGTAGAAGGTAGGGAGGGGGAGGGGAGAGCAGTACTTGTGAGAGAAGTAGAGGAAGCAGTAATGTCACTGTGAGTAGAGGTTGTGCTTAGCAAGTGGTCTGAGGCCACATTACTAAAGATACTATTTCTAGAATAGGGAAGTGCTCTACACTGATCGTCATTCCACTGATAATTGTTGCACCACATAGGTGACAGGCAGTTTTTCATCTAGGAAACCTTAATGAACTAAAAACATCCCCAGCTTGCTGGCCTGTGGACGTGTGACCTAGTGGGAAGGGGAGACAGGAGACTGTGTGATAGTAAATAAGGGATGTGTCTGGTTAGAAGTGGGTAAGGGTTGTGAGAAGTGATGGAGTGATGGAGAGTCAGTGTGTGGGGAAAGGGAGGATGGCTGTATTCCTAGCATGGTCAGTGTGGGCCTCAGTTAGGGGATTGTTGAGAAAAAATTTGAGGGACAGCTTGTCCACAAGGCTGTCCAGGGAAACTGTGCCCAGGCAGGACAACCTCCAGTACAGATGCCTAAGGTGGGAATGTGTCTGAGTGACTGAGATGAGCAGAGGTAATAGAAATGACACCAGCAGGCCTCAAGCATGTTGAAAGGGTTTTGACTTTTCTCTGCGTAAGTTGTGGGATTACATGACCTTTCTGGACAGATCGCGACTTGTGAGAGTTCTCTTTAGAAGCCACAGTCTGACCTTCGTGAAGAATAGAATTGAAGAGTGAGAGTGGGAAGAAAAATGTAGGAAACCTGTGCAGATTCCAGGCCTTGTTGGACTGTGAGCAGGAAAATCATATGAAGTGATTGGCTGTGGATATATTTAGAGATGGATTTGGCAGCATTCCTAATGAAACATCTGGACTGTGAGAAAGATGGTCAAGACTGACACTCAGTATTCCAGACTGTGGAGTAGAGATGTGGAGGACCTGCAGGGATAGGAGGAAGGTTCTAGAAGTAATACATTTGAGGAATGGCATCCTAGGTATTCAATTTAGGAGAGTGGAAACTGAGATCCACCAGAAAGTCAGAGATGGTGGCAGTTGGACAGACAAGCTTGTAGCACAGGTGGGTCGTCTGAGCTGAGAATAGCTCTGGGAGATGACGTAGTAAAAACGATACCTAAACTCTTGACCATGAATGAGGTGACCCAGGGAGTAATTCTTTCCATTTTCTTACTTTGCAGAAGAGAAAGCGGGACTGGATCCTGGGACCCCCGGTGTTCAGCAGAGTAAATTGCACAGTCCAGCACCACATGCAGAAGGCACAGAGACCAGAGACCCCCATTTCAGCGAGCACAGGAGTCACCTGGACACACATGAAGACTCAGAGTGTCTAGAGTAGATCCTGAGATTCTATTATGAGACCCCTCTCCTCGTTTTAGGGGAGAATTTAGAGTTGATTCCAAGAAGGGGGCACTTCATTCGTGGAAACAGAAGCAGAAAGAAGTAACAGAGACTCTGGAGTCCAAGTTTCCATTTTAAGGGACTGATGGACCCTCTTTATTTGGGGTATCTGCACAGATCTGGGAACCAGTTTTTATTTTATTTTTATTTTTTTACACCATTTTTCATTTTTGTACTATGTACGCATTTTCATGTTGGTTATAGTCTCCGTGAAATTCCCACCACGCATTCACCTGTGAACTGTCACCATGGTCCCTTGTGCTCTTCACACCCTTGTTTTGATCCTACTCCCCTCCCCCCACCCCGACTCCCCGCAGAATGTCTCCTGCCTGTAATTGCATGTTGATTTTTTTAAAATTTATCATTATTACATTTTCTCCCCCCTAGCCTCTACATTCTTCCTATAAGTACTAGGTCTTATGACTTGGAATCTAGCTTCTTTCCTGAGTCCATAGGACTCACTAAGGAAGTACGTTGAGTACCTGCCACTTGTCACTAGACCTGGTGCCCCTATTCACAGATCCCTGTCCTGCCGCTGGGGGCCCAGGGAGCTTGGGGAGGGCCTGGCTGAGCAGGAGAAAGGGCAGCTCTGGTCGCCTGTGCTCAGCCCTGTGGCCACACGGGGGCGCTGCCGCGCGGCTCCGGATTCTGGTGGAGCCGCCAGGACGGGGCGGGGGCTGAGGTGGGCAGAGTTGGGGGTGCTGGAGGGCGGCGTCCTGGGGCTGAGATGCTCTGTGAGGAGTCAGAGAAACAGGGCTCAGAGGAGAGGAGACTCCGGAGCCTGCCCTGTGTGTGAGGTTTCCAGCTTTTCTCCCCAGTACCCCTCTCTCCAGTGTTTTATAGCAATACCTGGGAAAACTGGAAAGTAGACCTTTTTCCCTTCTACAACCTATTACTTTATTGAGGGCTATTTTTTAAAGTTACATTAAAAATAATATTTGCAGAGAATTTGTAAAGGTGTTATAGCTTTCCTTTATATCCCACACTCCCCACGTAGTTAACATCTTACATAGCTATACTGCGTCTCTGAAGCTAATGACAATACTGACTAACGTTTACTAAACTCTATGCCCTGTTTGCAGTTCATTACTGGTACTTTTTATGTCCCAGGATCTCAGTAAGTTCCAGCCATGTCTCCTTTAGGTGCCTCTAGCTTAAGCAGTTTCTCAGACTTCCCATTTTTTGATTGAGTACTGCTCAGGTATAATGTCCTGAATTTGAATTTTTTCCCTGGGCAGCTCACACATAATGAGCTATAAACATTTACATGTTTATGTTGTTCTGCTATAAACATTTAGATGCATGTATGGTTTTTGTGAAAATATGTTTTCAGATTAGTTGGGTAAATAGCTGGGGCAGTGCTCACTGGACTGTATGGTGGGTCTGTGTTTGGCTTTAAAAGAAGCTTTCAAACCTCTTCCCTAGTGACAGTGCCACTTGGTATCTTGTCAGCAACGAATGAGGGTTCCTGTTGCTCCTGGTCAGGACTTGTTTCTATGAGGTTTTTGCTATTTGCCTTCTAGTAAGTGTGTGATGACATATCGTTGCTTGTATTTGTCTTTCCCAAAACTCTTGACTCCTGTCACCTAGACGTGGGCACCTCCTTGGGCCTGGAGAAGTGAACCCCTGCCCCTCCCTCATGTTCCTTCACCCCTTGTACATCCCAGCATGCCCCCATCCAGGGAGTGAGTTGTTTCGGGTGCCGATTCCACTGACTCCGTTGAGAGCCTCCTAGAATAAACTCTTCTGTGCAAAGACATTTCTCATGGCTTAGAGTTTGACTTTGTCCACTCCAGGGAAAGGCCTGGTTGTGTCCTTTGCAATGTGGTGACTTTGCTCCAGATCCAGGGACTGTGGGATTTGCTGACCATGTCAGATCCCTGACCCCTCACACTGCGTGCAGGAGAGGGTGAACACAGACATGGCTGGGGTGGGCCCTTCAGCCTCCCCTCCACTCACAGTCCCTTCATCTCCCCCAGTGTTTGGATTTTATGATGTCCCAGCACAACTGGACTTACTCCTGTTCCCAGCAGGAGGTCAGCAGGAGATACTTCCTGAAGTCTGTCCCCTACCACCCCCTCCCTCTCATTCCTGCTGCAGCCTCAGAGCTTCTCCATCAGAGCCAGGGCTGTGCAAAGGGTGATTCTAGAACAGTCTTCCTCCCAGTGACACAGGACTCACTGCTGTAAATCCCACCATTCTCCTCCTTCAGGTCTGAGCTCTAAAGTCACCTACAGGAAAGTCTTCCCTGAAGATAGTATTTTATATTACACCCGGCTCCCTCATCTCCCCTACCTTGTTGGTTCTCTAAATCTCCCTTTCCTGTTTGACCCTGATCACTGACAGTTGCTTTCTTGTTTATTGTCAGGTGTTCAATCAGTATATAAACCCTGGGAGGGGAGGGATTTTACTTCCTTTGTCACAATATCCCAAATTGCCTAGATAGTGCCTGGCACACAGTAGGTGTGGAATAAGTATGCAAATGAACGAGTAAGTGTCTGGAGCAGAACCCCTTAAAGCTGAGTCTGGCTGGGGCAGGAAGAGAGGCAGTTCTCTGGGATGGGATGGGGCTGTGGGTGCCTTGGTGCTTGGAGGGGAGGGAGCAACTCACTAGCTCTCTCCTGATGAGGAGCCAAGCAGAAAGCCCATGGCAGCCCCTCAGCAAGGGGCGCGCAGCCAAAAGTGCTTGGGGTCAGAGCACCTGCTGCCTCTGCAGATCTGCACCGGAGGGCGCCCTGGCCAGATGGCAGGATTGTAGACACTGAAGTCCTTCTTGTTCCAGACTTATGTCCAGAATCTGCTATTCTGCCCAAGTAAAGGTATTGTTACAGGGCAACCCCGATATAAAACTGGTTGCCTGACTGTGGGTTCTCGCCCTCGTGCTGAAAAGGGACTTATTAATACTCCACTGCAGACACACACAAAAGGTTAATAAAAGGTTTATTTACAAGGGAAGGGGAAATGAGGAAATGTACAACTCAGGGAGAAAAGAAGGAGATAAAGTCTTAAATGCGTACTACCTGATCCACTTGGAATCCCAACAGCACTCTGAGAGCTGGTGGAGAGCCAAGAGCCCTGAAGCCAAGAGAGAGACCCCTAAGGCCCACGTGTCTGGTTTTATACCAAACCTGGCTGCTTAACTCCACCCTCAGGTCCCAGGCACCCTCCCTTTGGTGATGATGGGATTTGTCATTCCCAATGTCTTGCTGGCTTTGGTCTGGAGTGGGAGTGGAGTCCACAAAGCCTGCATGGAATTAGCTCAGGACATTGTTTCCCCCTAACAGTATGACTCAGCCATAATACATGGGGTCCTGTGACCCTTGATCCCTATGGTCAAGCTCCTGAGACTGTCCAGGGGGGTGAGGGCTGTGAGCTGAGATGGACTCAGACCTGGCTGTAAGGACCCAGCACAGGGAGGGGCTGTTGAATGCGGTGTGAGGGTGCAGGGCCACCCCCTCCAGGTGGCACAGGTCTTGAGCTCCCCCTCTCTGGGCAGCTTGACTCCCTTTCTCTGGGCAACTTGATTCAGCAATAGGGGGGCTTGCTCTGGAAGAGGGGAAGTCCCTAAATTAACCCCTCTTATTTTCCTTTTTTCCCATGTGTTTGAATTACACCACAGTCAGAAGCGCGGGAGGGTGAGAGAATTCACCAGAGCCAGAGCAGGGAACAGAACAGGCAGAGTGACGAAATACACTGCTGAGGGGAGCAGCGGGCAGCAGGAGAGGTCTGTCGTGCCATATGGGACACTCGCCAGGGGCCGGGGATCGAACCGGTGCTGCAGAGGCTGCGGGCAGCTTCGCAGCCCAGCGCTCAACCGCTGCGCCACCAGGGGAGGCCCGCAATTTCTGTTCAAAGTAAAAAATGCACACACCTGGCAGCCCCAATTCTGGACTGTGTCTCCAAACACACTTGTCTACCTGCAAAAGAACCATATTCAAAAGTACACTGCAATAGTGTGTAAAAGCAAGAGGAAAAAGGGATGGAGAAATGAAGAACCCAAATGTCTCTCAGTCGGGGACTGTTGTTTAAAAAGCATCACATCTATGCAAGGAAGTACCAAGAAAATTAAAAAAGAGAGAGACATAGATAGTTCTTGGTATGCTTTAAGGGGACCGGGACTTCAAAGGGATCAAAGGGTCATCAATTTTATAGGGAACAGGGAGGACATGTTGGCCACATGTACAGGGAGCAGTTTGCGCGCAATGGTGTAATTTTCAAGCTACTCCCAGTCCATTTCAGATCTGTCCACACAATCAGTCAACGGTCACGGATGGATGGTTTTCTTAGTGTTGCCTTTATTGCTCAGCCGTCTCCTACAGCAAGGGTGGATTAAGAATTCATTTCTTTCATAAGAGGAGGATAAAAGTTGCTCAATCTCGGACAATTATAGAATGTACAGGAGTAGAAAGCTGGAGCCTATAGCAGCGGCATCTCCATAAAGGCAGAGGCACCCTGTTCCCTGCCCCTACATGGCGCAGCTGCCTTGGACTGGCCTCTGGGAACCGGGGAGAGCTGAGCACCCAGGTGAGGCTCAACTACAGGGCAGGCAGGTGAGCTCGGAGGAAGATGAGGAAGGAAGAGAGTGATCTTGTTCCCGCTGCCTGGCTTGCACCCTGGCTCTCCTCCCTGGCAGGAGACCTGGAAGGAGACAGGTGGAAGAAAGACACCTAGAGATAGTAGGAAGTGACACTCGCTTTCAAAATGGTAAGACAGGGGTGAAGCTAGGCAAGTTGGAAATCTGAAACATTTGTGGAAATGGAGACTTTACTGTTTATCCAGCCATGGATTTAATTGCTTTAAAATATCTTACGATTCTTGATCCAGGAGTTGGGGTGACAGCTCAGGTCAATCTCTTGATTTTTGCTTCTGGAAGAGTTTAGATTCTACAATTAGGCAAAGCAAATTGTGGTCAGATGTTCAAAGATGGAGTCAACATCTGTATAATCAGTGATTAAGTTTAAACCTTGAGGGACCCAAGGAGATTCTATATTTCCCCCGGAACTGGCCTCTCTGCGCTGCTGGATGAGAGGGTCTCTCTGGGCCAATAGAGTGGTTCTTTCCACCTCCAGCCCCTACCAAGTCTACAGCCAATGCAGCGATCTCATCTGAGCTAGGATTGTGGTTTTCTGATGTTAGTTGTATTTGAGTCATTGCATGGGTAACAATGGGACATGCACTTTTGTTACACTGATATTCTGTGATGGAATCCGACATCCACCTGGTGGCTCTGCTGTTCCTGCCTGGTCCCGGGAGGAAAGGGGCTTGTCCTGACCACTGTTCAGTGTCTCTTTGTGTAGGAGTGATGAGCAGATGTGGGGCTAGGGGTTCCCCAATCTCACCCTCATCTCCAAAGCAGTCCTAAATTTGGGGGGTGGGCAAGGATCTCCACAACTACTCACCAGATATCACTGTTCCATGTCCTGACCTTAAGCTACGTGTTCACATAACACCAACTTGGCCCTGTTGTGTGCAGGGCCAAGGTGAGAGTCTGGGGGAGGGATAGGATAGGACTAGGGCTATATGGTGGGAGCCATGGGTGACCTGCAGGGGTTCTCTGTTGTCTTTGTCTTTCTTGTATCCTGAAATCATACTCAGCCAAAGGTCTTTGAAGATGGCCAGGAAATTCAGGGACAGGCTAGGGGAAGGGAAAGGGTGAGGAAGTGGAGACAAGGCATGCGCTGGCAGCAGGTGGAGGGCATCCAGGACCAGGGGGTACTGATGGAGCCCTGCCTCACTGCCGGGAGTCCCAAGCCCTGGAGGAATGGGGAGAGTGGCAGGATCTCCTGAAGTCAGTGTCTGGTTCAAAACCAGAATTTTCTCCTTGTTTTGTTTTAATTTTTCCAGATGAATCTGGAAAACCCATCAGAGTGGAAGATGAGCAGTCACTTTCCAAGTGTGTGTTTTAGTTTCCTCCTGGTGTGGGGTCAGCAGTGGTCCCTCCCAGGAGCAGCCCAGGTTATGGCCTCAGGCCTGCCCAGTCCCTCTCTGTCCACTCCAAAGAAGAGGAGTGTGGGCGCTTCCGGCCTTCTTTTTTCTTTCTTCCTTTCTGGGCCTTTTGTGTTTCCTCAGCTCCCTGCTGCTGCCCCAGCCTTCACTGGAGCAGAGAGAACACAGCTGCCACTTGGGCCTGGAAGCCCCTTTGTGCCTCAGACTCAGGAGTGCAGTTTCTCTGTGCTGCACATGAGGGAGCTTTGCCCAGATGGGCTGGATGGTCTCACAGATGCTGCCCTTGCCCAAACATTCTGGAAACTTCCTAAGAGCAGAAAGTCAGTATCATTCTTCAGACTTGCTCTGAAATCCTTCAAGCTTTTGCAAGGGCAAAGTGATCTTCAAGGAACAAGATTTGGCCTGACTGTCTATAAGCCAAGGACAATGTCACAACTCGGGTTCTGAAGTTGGTCTGAGTATAAGCCAGGCACCGTCCTGCCTGCCCACAACTCATTCTTTCCATTATACCTGCTCCTATAAATATTTGATTACATGTGTGTCTAAAGCACCTAAGAAAGATTCAGTGCTATTAAAATGTAAAGGATCATCTTCAAATCTAAAGGATTGGTATTGAATTTTACTGAACATTTTGGTTTCTAAATACCTGTTGGAGTTTAGGGCACTAGCTTCATATTTTCCTCCAAATTGTCTTCCCCTCACCCCCTGCCCATGAAATCCAAATTTTCTTTCTTTCTTTTTTTTTTTTTTTAAAGATTTATTTATTTATTTATACAAGCACTGGGTACAGTCAGAAGCATGAGAGGGTGAGAGAATTCACCAGAGCCAGAGGGGAGAGCAGAAAGCAGACTGACGAATTACACTGCTGAGGGGAGCAGTGGGCAGCAGGAGAGGTCTGCGCGCCATGTGGGACTCGCCTGTGGCCAGGGATCGAACCGGTGCGGCAGAGGCTGTGGGCAGCTTCGCAACCCAGCGCTCAACTGCTGTGCCACCAGGGAGGCCCAATCCAAATTTTCATTAAGAGATAAAATACCACACTTCACACAAAGCGTAAGTCACCAAGTTATCATCCACTAGAGATACCACTGTCAAAACCTTGAATTTTCTTCCAAGTTTTCTTTTTTAAAATACGTATTGTGAGCCTTCCTGATGCAAGGGGTTAAGTCTCACACTATGAGGCTGTTGGCTGCGACTGTAGCATGAGTTCTAGCCCAGGCCAGAGAGCTAGCCCACATGGCGCAGCAGACCTCTCCTGTCTGAACTGCTGTTCCCCTCAGCAGCGTATTTCAGTAGATCTTCCTGATCTCTCCCCACTCTCCCTGCACCTCTGGCCTACACTCCAGCTCTTACATGCATAAATAAATAAATCTTTTAAAAAATACATGTTGTGTAAGTGGCACTGTAACTGCATATCAAGTGTTCTTAGCTCTTGGGAAAGTGTAAAAGGACAGGCACATCTTTTCATAGCAATACGGTAATGTCTGTCTTATTCCTTGTAATAGCTGCAGGTTTTTTTTTTTTAAGATTTATTTATTTTATGCATATAAGAACTGGGGTGTAGGCCAGAGCTGTGGGGGGTGAGAGGAATCAGCAGAGACAGAGTGGGGACAAAACAGGCAGATTGAAATACACTGCTACTGATGACATGGATGTGTTTAATTGCTAAAACTCAGCCAACCCTGCACTTCAAAGAGACACATTATATTTTATGTAAAATGTACTCTAATAAAGTTGGTTTTCAAATATTATCCTCTTTGAAATTTGTGCTTTGGTTACGTAAAAATAAAACCCAGCCCATGTTGTTCTTGCTCCTAAGAGGCAGACATGTTAAGGGTAAAAATTTCTTTATCTTTCACTTAAACTCATGTTTGGCTGTACTGATAACAACTGTATATTTATGTGTTTTGAGAGGATCAAGACAGGAGGCCTGAGGCCTCCCTGGTGGCCCAAAGTGTTAAGCACTGCACTATGAAGCAATCCGCAGCCTCTGCAGCACCAGTTCGATCCCTGGCTGGCCAGGGAGTGAACCACATGGCAAAGCAGACCTCTCCAGACTCGCCTGCTGCTCCCCTCAGCAGTGTATTTCAGTCAGTCTGCCTGTTCTGTTCCCCACTCTGTCTCTGGTGAATCCTCTCAACCCTCCCCCACCTCGCATTTCTGGCCTGTACCCCAGCGTGTGTATGCATAAATAAATAAATCTTAAAAAAAAAAAAAAGGAAGCCCGGAAATGTACATAAGTGAGAACAGAAGACAGGGGGGAAGGAAAGATTAGAAACGATATTACATTGCATCTGATAAAACATTATTTACCTCAACAAATTTAAATAAAATGTCTCGTTGATGGGAATATATTAAAAAACCACAGATTTATGAATAAGTAACATTCACTTTCCTTTTATAGTTTCCTTCCCGTTTCTCCTTCCCTTAGCACTCCCTCCCCTGCCCTCCCCGCCCGCGCTCCCCTCCCCACCCCTGCACGCGCGAGCCCGCGGCAGCTCAGGTGCGCGCACCTGGACGGTCAGGCGGGGACACGGGCCCACGCTCGCCCCGCCGCCCCGGCTCGGGGAGGCCCCGTCTGGTTGGGGCCACCCCGGGTCTCCTCACGTTCCTCCCCGAAGTGGGGAGACCCGGGGGTTCCCCGGATCTGCCCATCGCTGTCCCTCCGGGCGGCGGAGCCCCTCCAGGGGCGGCCCGGGCGGCGGGGGTCCGGGGAGGGTTTTCGGGCGCACGTGGGCAGCGAGAACCGTTCCCTCGTGCGGGCCCCGGAATCTGCCTGAAAGAGGCGCCCCCAGGACCCCCCTCCAGGCCCCAGGACCCCGGCCCGGGCCGCGCAGTGTCGCGACGGGCGGGAGGGACAGCCCCGCGGTTTGCGGACCAGACACCTGAGGGCCGCGCGCTCCCCCCGCCCGGCTCCAAGCGCCTCCCTCTGCTTTTCTGTCCACAAATTATTTGCGTCCTTCCGCCAGGCGGGGCGGGCGAGCTCGGCGCTCTCCGTGGTCCTGCTCCGCGCCCGCAGCGCCCAGCCCCGCCCCGGTACAGGGCGTCTCCCGCGCAGTTGGCCCCATTTTGTGAGGTGGAGTCCGCAGCGGCTGCGACGAGGTCCTCACGGGGAGGAAGAGCCCCAAGCTCGTGACTCCGGGAGCCCAGAGGTGAGCGGAGGAGAAAAAGGCGCCCGGAGGGCAGCCCAGAGGGGCCTGGAGGCAGGTGGGGGGAGGGGGGTCGTTTGTAAGAAAACCTCTGAGGCCTCGCGGGGAGGGGAGCCCCAGCTCGATCCCGGGGAGCGCCCCCAATCCAGAGCCTTCGACTCTCGTGGCCTCCCCCACCCTCCCCGAAGGAGTAGGATTTGCTTCCCCTCGTAAAGCAGCCATCTGTGACACGCTGGGCCACACACCTGACAGTATTGGTATTATCATTTTTAAATTATTTTTAAAAATGTTATTTTTGCACAGAAGAACTAGGCTGTAGGTCAGAGTTGCGGGAGGTTCGAGGATTCACCAGAGACAGTGGGTTGCAGAACAGGCGGATCTGTTACAGGGCAGCCCCGATATAAAACGGGTTGCCTGGCTGTGGGTCCTCACCCGCGCTTGAAAGGGAGTAATTGAAAGGTTGGGCGCTGTAAAGAAAAGGAGAGCCGGGCTGAATGGCCGCCCTCACGGGCCCAAGGTGGGGGTCCCTGAAGCCGCGCACGTTGTCAGGGGGAGGCGGGCTCTTACAGGGTGGGGAGAGGTCAGGAGGGAAGCTGAGTTCCTATGGCGGGAAAAAGATTTGTAGGGCGGGGGAGGTTCGTTGTCTGATTCTCTAGGCTTCGCCTCCTGCCCCAGGTGGGCTTCCCGGTGGGCTTTGCATTCCCGCCTCCTGCATCCGCCTCTCACTTATTAATACCCCGCGGCAGGCACACACAAAAGGTTAATAAACGTTTATTCACAAGGGAAGGGAAATGAGGAAATGAATACATCAGGGAGGAAAGAGGGAGCTAAACTCCTAAATGCGTCCTACCCGTTCTGCGGACCTGGAATCCCACTGGCAGCTGAGAGCTGGCGGGGAGCCAAGCACCAGGTGGCCAAGAGAGAGCCCCAAGACCCGCGTGTCTAGTTTGATACCAAACCTGCTGCTTAACTCCGCCCTCAGGTCCCCCTCCCCGCCCCCTTCCCCCTCCCAATTCGGTCCTCACGTCTCTCCCTGAATGAGAGGGTCAGGACATCGTGGGAAACCACCACAGGCAGCAGTCGCTGGTGTGGGGTGTGGTCTTACCTACACTGCTCAGCCAGCATCCTCTGAAAACCCTTGTGGTCTAGCGTGACTCAGTCAGCCAAGAGACACAGTCAGCCACACAGTGTCTCCAGTCTCCTGGCTGCCACGCTGACACAGGTCGTGGCAGGGTTCCTTAGGCTTCTGCGGGTCCCCAGCACGGTAGGTTGCTGCCTCAGGATCCTGGGGCCTTGGCCACTTCTGCTTCTGGCTGCCCTGATCCCCTCCATAGCCCTGGACTGACCTGAGTGTCATTTCTCCCACCCCCACTACCTGCCACCCCTCCTCTTCTCTCTCCTCTTTTTCCTATACCATCTACCCTCTCCCCTCTCTCCTGTGTCTCCTCTCCACTTCTCTCTCCAGTGTCTCCTCTACTCTCCTCCCCTCTCTCCTGTCCTCTCTCCTGTGTCTCTTTTCCTCTCCTCTCCTCTCTCCTGTATTCCTCTCCTCTCCTCTCCTCTCTCCTGTGTCTCCTCTCCTCTCCTCTCCTCTCCTCTCCTCTCCTCTCCTCTCCTCTCCTCTCCTCTCCTCTCCTCTCCTCTCCTCTCCTCTCCTCTCCTCTCCTCTCCTCTCCCCTCCCCTCCCCTCCCCTCCCCTCCCCTCCCCTCCCCTCCCCTCCCCTCCCCTCCCCTCCCCTCCCCTCCCCTCCCCTCCCCTCTCCTTTCCTCTCCTCTCCTCTCCTCTCTCCTGTGTCTCCTCTCTCCTCCCCTCTCTCCTCTCCTCTCCTCCCCTCTCTCCTGTGTTTCCTCTCCTCTAATCCCCTCTCTCCTGTGTCTCCTTTCTCCTCCCCTCTCTCCTTTCCTCTCCTCCCCTCTCTCATGTCTCCTCTCCTCCTCTCTCTCCTGTCTCTCCTGTCTCTCCTCTCCCCATTTTCTCCCCTAGTTTCACTCTCCTGTCCCTTCCTCTCCTTCCTCTATCCTCTTTCCTCACTCTCTCCTCTGTCCTCTCCCTACATCACATCTCTTAACCCCATATTGCCTTAATGGTCTCTCAGTTCTTTTCTGTTTTCTGGTCCTGCGTGTCTGTCCCTCCCCTTGCCCATCGCTCTTCTCCCTCCCCCTTTCCTGGTCTCACTTACCTGTTGCCCACCTCTTTGTTGACCCTCTCTCTGCAGCTCTCTCTCCTCCTGCACCCCACTTCTGCCCTCCCCCTGATGCTCTCCCCCTTCCTGGGACCCTCCCCTTTCACACCCCCTCCCCTTCTACCCTGTTCCCTGTCACTGTCCCCATCCCTGCTGACCCCCTTCCCTGCTGTCCCTCCTCTGTGTCCTAGGGTGGCCTCCACCTCCCCCTCACTATTTCCTCCTCCCTCCTGCACCATCGCCTGCAAGGAGCCTTCACCTGTGGATCCTACCCTTGCTACTAAGCCCTGCTTTCTGAGGGTGCTTTGGCCTGGTATCTGTCTCCATGCTAATCTCCCCACCCCCAAACTTCATCCCGGGGAGCTCCTCATCATTGCCATGACCACAGGCACAGCCCTGGGCACCTATGTGCCCTGTTCTCCAGCCTCAGCTCCCAGCTTCAACCAGTGCACCTGGGGCTCTTGGGCCCTCACCACGGGCCCTTCCCCACCCCTGCTGTCCTCACCCCAACACTACTCTCTGGTCAGCGCCCTAACCCAGTCCCTCCTTCCACTCCCAAGCCACCCCAGGCCCTGCTCATCTTTCTCCCCAGTCCTGCCCTTAGCACCAGTCTCCCAGCTGCCTCTTTCTCTTCCAGCCTCCGCCCTTAGCAGACCTGAGAGCTGCTCTTGATGCGGTTTCTTCGTTTCTTCGGCCTTCACCCCCTTGGGGTCCTTGACCCCAGTGTGCTCTAGCTCTCACACCACAGATCCGCCACCCTGTGGCAGCCTCCTCCCCCCCTTGCCACTACCCGCCCCCCTGCCCCAACCTGGGCCTTCTCCCACCTGCCACCTGATGGATTGGAGCCCCCCTCTATGGAGGGGCCTCATCTCCACCTGTATCACCCACACTGCAGCTCAACCCCTCCTGTGCCCTGGCCACCTGCTGTGCATTGAAGTTCTGCTCCCCCCTCCCCACGGGCTGACTCCAGTCCCTGCATTTGTCTCTCCCCAGGTCCCAGACAGGTTCATCCACCTCCCCAACCTGTCCTTGAGGAACCACAGCCCAGCCTGGCTCATGTCACCCTCCCCCCCTCACACCACAGCTGCTCTGACCTCTGACCCCTGCCCCAGACCCTCATATCCTCTCCCTGCTCTCTGACAAGATCCCCCCCCAGTCCTCTTAGGGACCTGGTGCCCCCTCTCTTGGCCTCTGACCCCAGTTTTCCCTCTCCATCCCTTTCTTCCTTCCTCACTGCCCTTCCTTCCTTCCTTCCTTCCTTCCTTCCTTCCTTCCTTCCTTCCTTCCTTCCTTCCTTCCTTCCTTCCTTCCTTCCTTCCTTTTTTAAAGACTTATTTATTTATTTATACAAGAACTGGGGTACAGTCAGAGGCACAGGAGGGTGAGAGGATTCACCAGAGACAGAGTGGGGAACAGAACAGGCAGACTGACTGAAGACACTGCTGAGGGGAATAGCGGGCGAGGCAGGGGAGGTCTGCCGCACCATGTGGGTATCTCCCTGGCCGGCCAAGAATCGAACCTGCGGCTGCAGAGGCTGCAGACAGCTTCACAGTGTGACGCTCAACCTGCTGCGCCCCTGGGGAGGCCCCCTTCCTTTCTTTCTTGAGATGTATTTTCTTACATAGTTGTTAACTTTTGTACAGAATTTGATTTTCTATCTCAGGTGCAGTCCCCTTGGTCCATCGACCGGCCCCTTGTGCTCTCCCTCCCCAGTTCTGCCCCTCCCTGCCCCTCTCCTTCCTTCTCCTTGCCTGTGTCCTGTACTGCGAATCCTCACTCCCATCCTCTGTGCACAGCCCTGTCTGCAGCTACCAGGACTCCAGGAGCTCGGGACTCGCAGCCTCAGGTAACTCTGATGCTCAGGTAGCTCATACATGCCTCACTGAGGGAAGTCTGGAACCGTTGATCTTGCTACTCTGTTCCCAACTTTCTTGCAGGATATTGAGGAAGCATCGTGTGTGCTCCTGCAGCACAGATGCTAGCGTGGAAACAGTGTGGAGATGATTAGCAGGGCCCCTGTTCAGGACGACACTCAGGTCTGAGTGTTCATATTAAAAGCAAACAAACATTGTTATTAAGAGAGTTTGAAAAAAAATTAAAAATAACTTTGCATCCCCTTTCTCTGTCTTGGACTGATTGTTAACCATTATTTTCTGAAAGAGAAATTAAAGGCATGAAAGAACTAATCAGAAAAAAAATATTTGACTTACAAAATCCGAAACTATACAATTTTTTAAAAAAGATTTTATTTTATTTAAACGAGCTGGGGTACAGGCCAGATGTGCAGGAGGGTGAGAGGATTCACCAGAGACAGAGTGGGGAACAGAACAGGCAAACCGACAAAATACACTGCTGAGGGGAGCAGTGGGCCAAATAAGAGAGGTCAGCTTGGTGTTGGCTTGCTCCGAGGCCGGCAGGGATTGAACTGGCACTGCAGAGGCTGCGGACAGCTTTACAGTGCTGCGCTCAAGCACCTTGTCCACCAGGGAGGCCCCTCAATTTTTTTTTTTTTTTAAGATTTATTTATTTGTGCATACAAGAGCTGAAGTACAGGCCAGAGATGCAGGAGGTGAGAGGATTCACCAGAGACAGAGTGGGGAACAGAACAGGTGGATCTACTGAAACACACTGCTGAGGGGAGCAGCAGGCGAGACAGGAGAGGTCTGCTGGGCCATGTGGGCAGCTCCCTGGCCAGGGATTGAACTCAGGCCTCAGTGACTGGCAACAGCTTGACAGCACAAGGACTTTAACCCTTGTGCCACCAGGGAGGCCACGAATCACCTTCTTTTAGATGCAAAGAGCTCCCCATTTTGGCTCTGCCTAAATAAAGTCCTGGGAAACCTGACTCGGGGGGAAGGGGACCCAAAGTGTGAAAACTGGATACTTCATTGTTGATGTTGAAATGGAGGGCCATTTTCAACAAAAGGCAAAGAATGCTCTAAGAGATAGTCCAGTGATCCTTGCTCCCCTTTTCCTTCCCTCCCTCTGTAAGGGCCTCCCCCGCTATGCCCTCCTTGCCTCACCCCCCTATGTGTTTTCTAGGAGAGTCCAGAGGCAGACACATGGAGCCGGTGCGGGAAAGACAGGGCTTCCAGTTCAGGTCAGTGAGTTATTCTGGAAGGGGCAGTGGAGGAAAAAGGGGCCAACACAGCCTGTGGGGCCTTCCCTCAGAGAGCCCCTGGGCCAGGACTCAGGGTGACAAAGCGCTGTCCTGGCTGGAGGACAGTGTCCAGGGCAAAGTCCCTGGTCGCCAGATGGGCTCTCAGGGTGGCTGGGACATGGAGACTCAGTATTGGGGGAGCCCATCTTCTCAGGGAGTCTCACTTTCATTCTCATAGGCTGAAAGATTCTTCCCATCTGCTGCACATTTCTTCTAGACCGGCAAAAGCATCACGTGCTTCTCACGTGGTAACAGGGCCCCGAGGCCTCCTCCTGTTGCTCTTGCAGGTCCTTGTCCTGCCCGTGGCCTCTGACGGTGAGTGTGAAATGGGAGAAAACCTGCCTCTCTGGGGGAAGAGCCATTGGACCGCCTGGGCGCTTTCCCTCTCCACTGGGCTCCAAGCCCTTGCCCCTCCACATCCTGCCCTCCCCCCCCCCCCCCCCCCCCCCCCCCCCGCAATCCATTCCCCACCCCCTTCTCTTAAGACCTTCCCAGATCTTTTCTCAACACCCCTTTCATGACTCACCTGGACCCACCTGGGTCCTGTCCCATCACCTAAGACTGTACCGATGCGGGGAGGAGGCTCAGCCCGGGTCTCCCTCCCGCCCCCAGGCTCCCACTCCCTAAGGTATTTCTTCACCGCGATGTCCCGGCCCGGCCTCGGGGAGCCCCGCTTCATGGCCCTGGGCTACGTGGATGACACGCAGTTCGTGCGGTTCGACGGCGACTCCCCGGGCCCGAGGGAGGAGCCGCGGGCGCCCTGGGTGGCGCAGCTGGGCCCGGGGTACCGGGACAGGAACACCGGGACCTACGAGGCCACCGCGCGGGCTCTCGGCGAGGGTCTGGACACCCTGCGCGGCTACTACAACCAGAGCGCGGCGGGTGAGCTCCGCGGGCCGGGCGGGTCCAGTTCTCTGGTCCCCGAAGGGGCCCCGAGTCCCCGGGTCTCAGCGTCTCCCCAAGGCCCCCACAGGCCCCGCCGGCAAGGAAGCCGCGCGGGGACCGGCCCCGATTTTCCGTCCAGCTGAGTGGGTGATGGCTGCGGCCGTGACCTGCCCGCGAGGCTCTCCCGGGAGGGGCGGGGCGCGGGGCGGGACTGGAGGAGGGGCGGCCTCGGGGCGCGGCTAAGTGGGGGGGGGGGGCTGGTCGCGGGGCGGGGCTGACGCGAAGGGCCGGGACAGGCTCTCACACCCTCCAGGAGATGTCTGGCTGTGATGTGGGGCCGGACGGGCGCCTCCTCCGCGGGTACAGTCAGGTCGCCTACGACAGCGCCGATTACCTGGCCCTGAACGGGGACCTGCGCTCCTGGACCGCGGCGGACACGGCCGCTCAGATCACCCGGCGCAAGTGGGAGGCGGCGGGATACGTGGATCACCTGAGGAACTACCTGGAGGACACGTGCGTGGAGTGGCTGCGCAGATACCTGGAGAAGGGGAAGGAGACGCTGCAGCGCGTAGGTATGAGGCCTACGGGGTAGTGTTCAAATTGGGTCCTGAAGATGGACTTGCCCAGAGGCCCCACCTTCCTCTCTAGACACGGAAGGGACCCAGTCTCTGGATGGAGGGAGAAGCCATCCCTGAAATAATTCATCCCTGGTTCCCTTTGCCTCTGGCAGCAGCCCCGGGAACCCTGGGAACTTTCTCTCTCAGGCCTTGTTCTCTGCCCCATGTTTTTGGGGCCTGAATCCAGCTTTTCTGAGTCACTGGCCTCAGGCTAGGTCAGGACCAGAAATCCCTTGTCTCCCTCTCAGACACCTGGTCTCCTGTCCTGGACTGTCTCATTCTAATTTTAGAAATTAGCAATTATTCCTGATACCTGTGTCCAGGCTGGGTCTGGGTTTTGTGTTCCCTCCCCTCATCCTGCATCCCTGTCCATTCTTATTGGTGCTACTTCAGTGACCCAAAACATGTATAAACTTCGTGCATTTCTGACCCTTCTCAGATCCCCCAAAGACACACGTGACCCACCACCCCACCTCTGACCATGAGGTCACCCTGAGGTGCTGGGCCCTGGGCTTCGACCCTGCGGACATCACCCTGACCTGGCAGCGAGATGGGGAGGACCTGACCCAGGCCATGGAGTGGGTTGAGACGAGGCCTGGGGGGGATGGAACCTTCCAGAAGTGGGCGGCTGTGGTGGTACTTTCTGGAGAGGAGCAGATATACACATGCCATGTGCAGCATGAGGGGCTGCAGGAGCCCCAAGTCCTGAGATGGGGTAAGGAGGGGGGTTGTGGGCACCCAGGGGCATGTGGGCATCTGCCCAGGGGCATCAGGAGCCCTTCTGGAGACCTTCAGAGGGTCAGGATGAGGCCTGGGGCTCAGGGTCTGACCTTCCCTTCCCTTCCCTTCCCTTCCAGTGCCCCCTCCTCAGTCCTCCATCCCAACTGCGGGCATCATTGCTGGCCTGGCTCTCCTTGGAGCTGTGCTCACTGGTGCTGTTGTGGCTGCAGCTGTGATGTGGAGGAAAAAGCACTCAGGTAGGGAAGGGAGTGGGGAATCTTGTCCACAGGGGTCTTTCAAGTCCCAGGGAGAACTTGCCCTACCTGGGTAATGGGAAGTACCATCCACATACTTGTGTCGCCCGAATTGGAGCTGATCTCTAACCCTCTTTTGTAAAGCACTTACAAAAGTGAATCACAGATTGTTCACTTTGATAATTCTGGTGATGGGCCCTGACCCCCAGAAAATGGCAGAGGGGAAGGTCCCTGCTGAGGACAGACCCCAGGAAGCAGTTGGTCCAGTCCCCCCTCATCTCCTTTCTTCATATTTCCTGGTCCTGCCCTGAATTTTCAGTCACAGTTCTGGAAACTTCCCTGTGGTCCAGGACTAGGAGATTACTTTAGGATTTCATGACCTCACTTCTCCCTGGTCTCATATAATGTTTTTTTCCACAGGTGCACAAGGAGGAAACTACACTCAGGCTGCAGGTAAGTGTGGATCAGGGGTTTGGTCCCTGAGGCCCTGGGGACAGTGCAGATGGAGCCCATGGGGAAGTCACCCTCATCAGTCCCTCCTGTGGTCTCATCTCTCATGGCTCTCACCAGGCTGTTTTGTTCTCCCCCCAGGCGGCGACAGTTCCCAGGGCTCTGATGTGCCTCTCACAGCTGTTAAAGTTGAGACCCTGGAGGCCTGCGGTGAGAGGGACTGGGGCAGAGAGGACGGGACCAGGTTCTGGGGAAGCTGTGAGGGGACATTCTGAAGTTGCAGTGGACCATTGAGAATGTCCACGCTTATGTGATTCCCTGAGTTTGTTCATGATGTTTTCTTTAAAATGTGCTGGGAACTCAGATGAATACTGAATTTTTCTTATCCACACATCATGACTTCAAGATCCCCTAAAAGGGCATTGCATGTATCTGTGATCTCACTGGCATAATGTGAGGAGGTGGGGAGACTGACCCAGCCCTGCCCACCAGGCCCCTCCCCACACTGACCTGTGTCTCTCCCTGATGACTTTCCTGCTCCAGCAGAGGAGGGGCTGACTCCACCCCTGCCTGTACTTTGTGTTGTCCTGAGGAATAGTGTCTACTTCCCGTTGAAAATAACAATGCAGATATGAAATTATTTTTCTAATCTTGTGAATTATAGTTGATGGATTAATAAAATAGTTTCCTAAAAGTTGAGAAAGGAACTAAATGAAAGACAAAGTGCTTACCAAAATCTATTTTTTGGCTTCCTTTTAGGACTATTTCCTGGATTAATTTTTTCCTTTATTCCCCAGCTTTTTTCTTTTTTTTTAGCGGATCAAGTTCTTGTATTAGTAGGGAGAAGGATCATAATTTCTCCTCTTAGAAAAGTTCCTGTTGGATATCTGTTTTCTCAGCTGCCCCCCAACCCTGCCCTTAAGTGTAGTTATCCCAGTGCTGTCTCAGTTCCAAATTCATGGGTTTTTAAATAGGAGTCAAAGTAGACACTCACAGTTGCAAAGTCAGACCCATAAAACCAGGATTATCCTTTCTGAAGAGTGATGCTTGTGGTCTGTGATGTATGTAGAAGGGAGGGAGGAGGAGAGGAGAGTAGTGCTTGTGAGAGAAGCAGAGGCAGCATTAATGTCACTGTGAGTAGAGGTTGTGCTTACCAAGTGGTCTGAGGCCACATTACTAAAGATACTGTTTTGAGAATAGGGAAGTGCTCTACACTGATCGTTCATTCCACTGATAATTGTTGCACCAGCTATGTGACAGGCTGTTTTTCATCTAGGAAGCCTTAATGAACTAAAAACATCCCCAGCTTGCTGGCCTGTGGATGTGTGTCCTAGTGGGAAGGGGAGACAGGAGACTGTGTGATAGTAGATAGGGGACGTGTCTGGTTAGAAGTGGGTAAAGGTTGTGAGACGTGACGGAGAGTCAGTGTGTGGGGACAGGGAGGATGGCTGTCTTCCTAATGTGGTCACTGTGGGCCTCAGTTAGGGGATTGTTGAGAAAAATTTTGAGGGACAGCTTGCCCACAAGGATGTCCAGGGAAGCTGTGTTCAGGCAGGACAACCTCCAGTGCAGATGCCTGAGGCGGGAATGTGTCTGTGTGACTGAGATGAGCAAGGAGGCCAGCTGGCTGGAGCAGAGGGTAATAGGAATGACACAGGCAGGCCTCAAGCATGTTGAAAGGGTTTTGACTTTTCTCTGTTTAAGTTGTGGGGTTACATGTCCATTCTAGACAGATATCGACTTGTGAGAGTTCTCTTTAGAAGCCACAGTCTGACCTTCATGAAGAATCAAGTTGAAGAGTGAGAGGTGGGAAGAAAAATGTAGGAAACCTGTGGAGATGCAAGGCCTTGTTGGACTGTGAGCAGGAAAATCATATGAAGTGACAGCATTTCCTAATGGAACATCTGGACTGTGAGAAAGAGGGTCAAGATTGACACTCAGTATTCCAGACTGTGGAGTAGAGATGTGGAAGGCCTGCAGGAATATAAGGAAGGTTCTAGAAGTAGTACATTTGAGGAATGGCATCCTAGGTATTCAGTTTAGGAGCATGGAAACTACCAGCAAGTCAGAGATGGTGGCAGTTGGACAGACAAGCCTGTAGCACAGGTGGAATGACTGAGCTGAGAATAGCTCTGGGAGATGGTATAGTGTAAACGATACTTAAACTCTTGACCATGAATGAGGTCACCCAGGGAGTGATTCTTTCCATTTTCTTTCTTTGCAGATGAGAAAGGAACAGGACTGGACCCCGGGACCCCCGGTGTTCAGCAGAGTAAATTGCACAGTCCTACACCACATGCAGAAGGCACAGAGACCAGGGAACCCCACTTCAGCGAGCACAGGAGTCACCTGGACACTCATGAAGACTCAGAGGGTCTCAAGTAGATCCTGAGATTCTATTACGAGACCCCTCTCCTCGTTTTAGGGGAGAATTTAGGGTTGATTCCAAGGAGGGGGCACTTCATCCCTGGAAACAGAAGCAGGAAGAAGTAACAGGGACTCTGGAGTCCAAGGTTCCATTTTAAGGGACTGATGGACCCTCTTTATTTGGGGTATCCACACAGATCTGAGAACCAGTTTTTTTTTTTACATCATTTTTCATTTTTGTACAATGTATGCATTTTCATCTCGGTTGTAGTGAAATTCCCACCACCTGTTCACCCGTGAACTGTCACCATGGTCCCTTGTGCTCTTCCCCCCTTGTTTTGATCCTGCTACCCTCCCCCCCTCCCCCCCCACCCCCCACCCTCCACCCCCCGACCCCCTGCAGAATGTCTCCTGCCTGTAGTTGCCTGTTGATTTTTTTTTTTAATTTTATCATTATTACTTTTTCTGCCCCCTATGCTCTACATTCTTCCTCTAAGTACCAGTTCTTATGACTTGGAATCTAGGTTCTTTCCTGAGTCCATAGGACTCACTAGAGAAGTAAGTTGAGTACCTGCCACTTGTCACTAGACCTGGTGCCCCTGTTCACAGATCCCTGTCCTGCCGCTGGGGGCCCAGGGAGCCTTGGGAGGGCCTGGCTGAGCAGGAGAAAGGGCAGCTCTGGGCTCCTGTGCTCAGCCCTGTGGCCACACGGGGGCGCTGCCGCGCTGCTCCGGATTCTGGTGGAGCCGCCAGGACGGGGCGGGGGCTGAGGTGGGCAGAGTTGGGGGTCCTGGAGGGCGGCGTCCTGGGCTGAGATGCTCTGTGAGGAGTCAGAGCAGCAGGGCTCAGAGGAGAGGAGACTCCGGAGCCTGTCCTGGGTGTGAGGTTTCCGTCTTTTCTCCCCAGTAATCCTCTCTCCAGTCTTCTACAGCAATACCTGGGAAAACTGGAAAGTAGACCATTTTTCCCTTTTACAACCTATTACTTTATTGAGGGCAATTTTTTAAAGTTACATAAAAAGTAATATTTGCAGAGAATTTGCAAAGTTATTGTAGCTTTCCTTTATACCCACTCTTTCCCCACATAGTTAACATCTTACCTAACTACTGCGTCTAGGCAGTTAAGGACAAGACTGACTCACGTTTACTAAACTCCATGCCTTATTTGCAGTTCATTACTGTTACTCTTTATGTGCCAGGATCTCATCCAGGATCTCAGTAAATTCCAGCCATGTCTCCTTTAGGCGCCTCTAGCTCAAGCAGTTTCTCAGACTTCCCATTTTTTGGTTGAGTACCGCTCAGGAATAATGTCCTGAATTTGAGTTTTTTCCCTGGGCAGCTCACACATAATGAGCTATAAACATTTAGATGTTTATGTTGTTCTGTGTAAACAATTAGATGCATGTATGGTTTTTGTGAAAATATATTTTCAGATTTGTAGGGTAAATAGCTGGGGCAGCGCTCACTGGACTGTCTGGTGTGTGTGTGTATGGCTTTAAAAGAAGCTTTCAGGGCCTCCCCTGGTGGCGCAGTGGTTGAGCTCTGGGTTGTGAAGCTGCCAGCAACCTCTGCTGCGCAGGTTCGATTCCCCCCATGCTCCCCGGCCACCAGAGCCAGGACCCACATGGCGTGCAGACCTCTCCTGCCTTCTCGGTCCTTCTGCCTGCTCTGCTCTCTGCTCTGGCTCTGATGAATTCTCTCACCCTCCCCCGCTTCTGACTGTACCCAGTGCTTGTATAAATAAATAAACAAATAAATCTTTAAAATAAATAAATAAATAAATAAATAAATAAAAGACGCTTTCAAACCTCTTCCCTAGTGACCGTGCCACTTTGTATCTTTTCCAGCAATGAATGAGGGTTCCTGTTGCTCCTGGTCAGGACTTGTTTCTATGAGGTTTTTGATATTTTCCTGCTAGTAAGTGTGTGATGACATATTGTTGTTTGTATTTGTCTTTCCGTAATCTCTTGCTCCCGTCACCTAGTCGTGGGCTCCTCCTTGGGCCTGGAGATGTGAAGCCCCGCCACTCCCTCACATTCCTTCACCCCTGTACATCCCAGAAGTCCCCCATCCAGGGAGTTGTTTGGGGTGCTGATCCCACTGACTCCCTTGAGAGTCTTCTCCAATGAACTCTTCTGGGCAAAGACATTATTCATGGCTTAGAGTTTGGCTTTGTCCACTCCAGGGAAAGGCCTCGTTGTGTCCTTTACAATGTGGTGACTTTGCTCCAGATCCAGGGACTCTGGGATTTGCTGACCATGTCAGATCCCTGACCCCTCACACTGGGTGCAGGAGAGGGTGAGCACAGACATGGCTGGGGTGGGCCCTTCAACCTCCCCTCCACTCACAGTCCCTTCATCTCCCCCAGTGTTTGGATTTCATGATGTCCCAGCACAACTGGACTCACTCCTGACCCTACAGCTCCTCAGCAGGAGATGCTTCCTGAAGTCTGTCTCCTATGACCCCCTCCCTCTCACTCCTGCTGCAGCCTCAGAGTTTCTCCATCAGAGCCAGGGCTGAGCAAAGGGTGATTCTAGAAAAATCTTCCTCCCAGTGACACTGCTGTAAATCCCAGCATTCCCCTCCTTCAGGTCTGAGCTCTAAAGTCACCTACAGGAAAGTCTTCCCTGAAGATAGTATTTTATATCACACCCAGCTCCCTCATCTCCCCTGCCTTGTTGGTTCTCTAAATCTCCCTTTACTGTTTGACCCTGATCACTGACAGTTGCTTTTTTGTTTATTGTCAGGAGTTCAGCCAGTATGTAAACCCTGGGAGGGGAGGGATTTTACTTCCTTTGTCGCAATATCCCAAATTGCCTAGACAGTGCCTGGCACACAGTAGGTGTGGAATAAGTATGCTAATGAATAAGTGTCTGGAGCAGAACCCCTTAAAGCTGAGTGTGGCTGGGGCAGAAAGAGAGGCAGTTCTCTGGCATGGGATGGGGCTGGGGGTGCCTTGGTGCTTGGTGGGGAGAGAGCAACTCACTAACTCACTCCTGATGAGGAGCCAAGCAGCAAGCCCATGGCAGCCCCTTAGCATGGGGCACACAGCCAAACGTGCTTGGGGTCAGAGCACCTGCTGACTCTGCAGATCTGCACCGGAGGGCGCCCGGGCCAGATGGCAGGATTGCAGACTCTGAAGTCCTTCTGGTTCCAGACTTAGGTCCGGAATCCACTATTCTGCCCAAGTAAAGGTATTGTTACAGGGTAACCCCGATATAAAACAGATTGCCTGACTGTGGGTTCTCACTCTCGTGATAAAGAGACTTATTAATACTCCACTGCAGGCACACACAAAAGGTTAATAAAAGGTTTATTTACAAGGGAAGGACAAATGAGGAAATGTACAACTCAGGGCGAAAAGAAGGAGATAAAGTCTTAAATGCTTCCTACCCATTCCACAGACCTGGAATCCCAAAGGCACTCTGAGAGCTGGTGAAGAGCCAAAAGCAGTGAAGCCAAGAGAGAGACCCCTAAGGCCCACATGTCTGGTTTTATACCAAACCTGGCTGCTTAACTCCACCCTCAGGTCGCAGCCACCTTCCCTTTGGTGGCAATGGGATTTGTAGTTCCCAATGTCTTGATGGCTTTGGTCTGAGTAGGGGGTGGAGTCCACAAAGCCTCTATGGAAATTAGCTCAGGACATCCTTTCCCCCTAACAGTATGACTCAGCCATAATATATGGGGTCCTGTGACCCTGGACCCTTATGGTCAAGCTCCTGAGACTGTCCAGGGGGGTGAGAGCTGTGAGCTGAGATGGACTCAGACCTGGCTGTGAGGGCCCAGCTTAGGGAGGGGCTCTGAAATACGGGGTGAGGGCGCAGGGCCACCCCCTCCAGGTGGCACAGGCCTTGAGCTCCCCCTCTCTGGACAGCTTGACTTCCCTTCTCTGGGCAACTTGATTCAGCATAAGGGGGGCTTGCTCTGGAAGAAGGAAAGTCCCTAAGTTAACCCCTCTTCTTTTCCTTTTTTCCACATGTATTTGAATTACACCACAGCTCTAAGTATGCAGAAACCCTTAAACCTAAGGATAGAGCTAAACCCTTTGCAACTGCCACTCAAGGTGTTAGGGGGAAAGGAAGTCCTGAGCTAATTCCATACAGGCTTTGTGGACTCCACCCCCCTCCAGACCAAAGCCATCAGGACATTGGGAAAGACAAATCCCGTCACCACCAAAGGGAGGGTTGCTGGGACCTGAGGGTGGGGTTAAGCAGCCAGGTTTGATATAAAAACCAGACACGTGGGCTTTGAGCGCTCTCTCTCTCTCTCTCTCTCTCTCTCTCTCTCTCTCTCTCTCCTGGCTTCAGGGCTCCTGGCTCACGGCCAGCTCTCAGAGTGCCATTTGGGATTCCAGATCAGGGGATTGGGTAGGACGCATTCAAGACTTTATCTCCCACTTTTCTCCCTGAGTTGTACATTTCCTCATTTCCCCTTCCCTTGTGAATAAATCTTCTATTAACCTTTTGTGTGTGTCTGCAGCAGGGTATTAATATTTTTTTTTAATTTTTTTTTTTTTTAAATAGAGGCATGTTATTTATTTATTTATTTGTTTGTTTGTTTTGTTTATACAAGCACTGGGTACAGTCAGAAGCGCAGGAGGGTGAGAGAATTCACCAGAGCCAGAGCGGGGAGCAGAGCAGGCAGAAGGACCGAAGTACACTGCTGAGGGGAGCAGCGGGCGCCAGGAGAGGTCTGCGTGCCATGTGGGACCCTCCTCCGGTGGCCGGGGAGCAGCCGGGGATCGAACCGGCGCCGCAGAGGCCGCGGGCAGCTTTGCAACCCAGCGCTCAACCGCTGCGCCACCGGGGAGGCCCTGCAGCAGGGTATTAAGTACCTTTCAAGTGTGAGGGTGAGGACCCACAGTCAGGAAACCCATTTTATATCGGGGCTGCCCAGCAACAAAGGTAGAGACTCTCCCAGGCTCCAGTTAGAAGCCCCTGGATGTCTCCCCACAAAGACCATTCCTCCCACCCAGGTGCCCACTTAGCTGACCCTTCCCTGCCCCCACCCTCTGGCTCCTCCATTTTCTTTCTTTCTTTCTTTTTTTTTTTTTTTTAAGATTTATTTACTTATTTATACAAGAACCAGGGTACAGGCCAGATCCGCGAGAGGGTGAGAGGATTCACCAGAGACAGAGTGGGGAACAGAACAGGCAGACTGACGAAATACACTGCCGAGGGGAGCGGGGGGGGGGACAGGAGAGGTCTGCCGCGCCATGTGGGACCCTCGCTGGCCGGCTGGGATCAAACTGGCGCTGCAGAGACTGTGGACAGCTTCAGAGCACTGGGCTAAAACGGGGAGGCCCTGGTTCCTCCATTTTCACTCCTTTCAACCTCTTTCCCCTAAATCCCTACATCCTTCCTCTCCTCAGTCCTCCAGGAGCCTCCCCTCTCCCTAGCCCATGACTCTGGGGCAAGAGGAGATCCTGCCCCTCTTCAGACCAATCCTAGGGGTGGACGGTTTATGCAACCACTGGTTGAAGTCAAAGACTGTTACAGGTGGAGCCCCCTAGAGGCAGGTGCAAGTGAGGATGGATCGCCCAGGGTGAAATTCAAACTAAGTATGGGTCAGGGTGGAGACTCTGGTAAGAAATATAAGGAATTGAGATGTATGTCTGGAGTATTTTACCTATATTTTTTCCTATATATTTTATGTTTTCAGGTCTTATGTCCAGATCTTTTATCCATTTTGAGTTGATTTTTGTGCATGGTGTGAGGTAGTGGTCTAGATTAATTCTCTTGCTTATGTTGGCCCAGTTTTCCCAGCACCATTTATTGAACAAACTGTCCTTGTTCCATTGCATATTCTTTGCTCCTTTGTCAAAGATGAGTTGTCCATATATGTGTGGCTTTATTTCTGGAGACTCATTACCCAAACCAAAGAAAGTGAAGGAAAAGATGAACACCTGGATTACATCAAAAGGAAAAGCTTTGGTACAGCAAAAGAGACATTAATCAAAACAGAGACACCTGCTGATTGGGAAAAAATCTTTGCACGCCATACAACTGATAAGGGACTGATCTCAAAGATTTACAAAGAACTCACAGGACTCAACAAAAACAAAGTAAACAATCTAATCAAGAAATGGCAGAAGAACTTAATAGACACTTCTCCATAAAGGAAATGCAAATGGCCAACAGACATATGAAAAAATGTTCAACATCCCTTATCACCAGGGAAATGTAAATCAAAACCACAAAGAGATACCACCTTATACCAGTAGAAATGGAACATATAAAAAAAAACTAGCAACAACAAATGTTGGGGAGGATGTGGTGAAAAAGGAACTCTCCTACATTGCTGGTGGGAGTGCAAACTGCCCCAACTGTTACAGGGCAGGGAGAAGGGCAGCCCAGACCCCGCAAACCTGCCTGCTCTAAGTAGGTTCTGCCATCTGCCACATCAACACAAAACATATGAGACTTTACTGGGAAGTAAATTTAATACAATTAGGAAACAATACAGAAAAGACAAAGAATATAGTTTCTAAATCAAGCACCCAAAGTTACCCGTCCCCTCGTGGGTAAAAGTCCACCCAAGCAGGATTGGCCCAGAGCAAGGCCCCAAAGTCTGTCCCAAGTCTAAAAGCACCTTCCAGTGGGGACCCACAGAAAAGGATCAGAAACAACAAGTCTGGAAGGAAAAGAGCAAAATCAAAAGTAAGACAAAAACCGCCACTGTCACCTCCCCACGGGTCTCTCACCCACATCTGTGTCACCCAGTCCACGACCAAAAGGCAAGCGCAGTTTCTTCACGTGTCTCAAGGCTCCATGCACCTCCTCCAGGTCTCCTTCTGGCTCCATCCTGTTTCCTTCCTTCCTCAGTGTCCTCTGCAGCTTCTTCTCTCCCTGCTCAGCTCCACCCTCCCTTGGATGGGGTGGGAACCTGGAATCTCCCCCTTTCCTGGGGACCACCCTGTTACGCAACCACTATGGAAAGCTGTCTGGAGGTTCCTCAGCCTACTAAAAATGGAGATACCATATGACCCAGCAATTCTGATGGAGGACAAGAATAGAAACACTGGAAAGGAGGTGCCCCAAGACCAAAACCTGATTCACACAAGGAGGTGGGGGTAGAGGGAAATAACATGACTATTAATCCAGCTGTAGAGGTCGTGACCCTCAGGCACCAGGGCCTTATCACAAGGCATAAGACTCAAGTAGGATCAGCTGCTACAGGGAATGGAGCACAGACCTGAAGGTAAAGATATGAGGTTGGGCCAACCCTGGAATCTCTGGTCCCTTCCTGGTTTTGCCTAGTTATCCCAAATCAGCAACAAACAGACCACTCCACGGAGGAGTGACCCCTCCCAAAGAGAAGAGGACTATATCAGTGCAGTCTCTGCACAGGCTGGGGCAGCACTCCCTCTGCCCACCTGTGACTCTGCAGGTGCCTCTTTTCACCAACTCTCTCCCTCTGCAGGGCAGCAGCCTCCTGCCTGCCCGTGACCTGTACATGCTGGGCCTTCTCATTGATCTCCCTCAGCGGAGGCCGCTTTCCCAAGGCCACCCGCCTGCAACCATGCAGGCCTCTCTCAGCAAACTTGTCTCTTTCCCTTTCCCTAATAAACCTGCCCTTTAAATATAACTAATGTCGTTGTCTCATGGAGAAACTTGCCTGGGAAACTCACCCCGTGCTGTTGAAACAGGAGCTCTGGTGACACCTTTCCCAGGGTGAACACAAGGACCCTGCACTCTACAAAACTACCATAATTCCACTCCTAGGGATCTACACAAAGGACACAAAAATATTAATTCAAAGGAATACATGCACACCTATGTTTATTGAAGCACTTATTACAATAGCTAAGCTGTGGACACAACCCAATTGCCCAAAAATAGATGAGTGGATCAAGAAGATGTGGTACATAAACACAATGGAATACTATTCAGCGATCAAAAAGAAATAGATAAACTCATGCCAAAAAAGATAAACTCATGCCATTCACAACAAGGAAAAAGAATAATATTAGATGTTTTTGCTTATAGGAGGAATATAGGGGAACCAAATAAGACATGGTGGGGGGATAATAACAATAAAAACCACAACAAAAACAGACAATTATAAACCAGAGACATCCTGGGGGGAAGGGGAAGGAGAGGGATCAGTGGAGGCAGGGAGAACAGGGGACTGTGGTGATGGTGCATGGGTGCATTGGAGGAAATTATATGGAGACTATACCTGAGGGAAACAAAGGTACATTTTTTAAAATGAACAATGATGTGAAATATAAATAAATAAATTGATTAATTAATTAAAAAAAAGTCGAAACTAGCAAGCTGACCACAGAAATGAGGCAAACAGCAGGGAGGGGGGTGAAGGGGAGGAATATGGTGATGGTTCACAGGTGACACAGTGGTGGGAGAACTATGGGGACTACAACAATATAAGAAAAAATTTAATTAAAAAAATCAAATAAATCAATTAAATTTAAAAAGAGAGAAATATAAGGAACTGCAGAAGCAGCCCCCAGGTTCAGTGTTTGGGATTTCAGCATTTTTGGATCTTCAGTGATTCCACAGTCAGCGATTTCTGCCCCCACCATGCAGATCTTCCAGAAGGCTGTTGTGGGCCTCTGAAGGATGTGGAGAGACCTCCAGCAGCCAAGTCTAAAGAGAGGAAAAGCTCAGAGGCTTTGCAAGTAACCAAGCGACTGAAACTGTTCCAGGTTTTGTGCTGTTACAGCCTGGCAGGGAAGGCGAAGGCCCAGAGCTGGGCGCCTCTCTGAGCTGTGAGTGGCCATTTGTCCGGTCATTTGGCTGCAGCAGCTGCTGCTTTGAGTGTTGCTTGTCTGGTGCTGCGCTGCGGTATCGCGGCAGCTCTAGGAGCATTTCCTGTTGTGTCTTCTGTTGTCTTTGTGAGTTGGATCCCGGCCTATAGTTTGGCTGCCTCATGACTCATGGCCCTCAGTGGTGGAAGAGGCCATCTTGGGACCATTTGTGTTCAGCATTTTAAAACACTGAACACTGCTTCAGGTGAGGTAAACGGTCATTTCTGGCCACAGTAACTTGTTTTTCCCTGGTTTGTTAAATAAATCCCATTATTGTTGTTCTCTGAACCTGAATACATTTGCAGTTGTGCATTCTGGTGAAGAATTCAGGCAGTGACCAGTAAATTATTGGGGCAGTGTCCTTGGCCAGTTTTGGTGTCCCTTGCTGCCCTGTATCATTCAGAGTTGATGCCCAGGAGGAGGAGCCTTCATCCTTGAAATCAGCAACAGGAACAAGTGACAGGGACTCTGGGGTCAAGATCTCATCCCAGAGACTGAGGACACCTGCTTCACTTATGGGGCTCACCCTGATCCTGGGAACCAGCTGTAATGTCCTGGGATGTGCTCCTGCCTGAACCAAAGAGTATGGTTACTGATGGACAGGAGCCCTCTCTGTCTGTGCTATTTAGGAAACATAGAATGTGAGACTGGATAAGGGATAACATTTACACACAATTCATTCCTGCTGGGAACCCAGGGAGATCCTGGGGAGACCTAAGGGCTCTGGGCCTCTGTCCTCACCCCATGGCCACACCAGGGTGCTGCGGCGCAGTCCTGGGGAGAGGCTGGGTGTGTGTGACTCAGGCTGAGAGGGTGAGCTGGGGCTGAGCATCCCTGGGGGGAGGGGGTGAGATGCCCTGTGAGCAGCCCTGGCACCAGGCTGGGGTGTGGGGAGTGGAGGAGAGGAGAGGAGCTCTGGAGCTGCCCTGTGTCTGAGGTGCCATCTTCTCTCCCCACAGCCTCTCTCTGCAGCCCCTTGATGACAACACCCTGGAGACTGTAAAGCAGATGTTTATCTCCTCCACTCCCTGTTCCTATTTTTTTTAAGCCCTTTGATTTGTAATTACATTTTATTTATTTAGTTTTGATTTTAAAGTTATTTTATTGAGCTAACATTGGTTTACAGCACTGTGTTTTAGAGGTGTAGGATCTCCTGCCTAGGGAGTTGTGACCACACCTAACAGCAGAGTTCCCACAGTCCTTCACTGTAGTCCATTCTGCTCCCTTTCCACTTTGTCCAAATCCCTCCTCCTCTCCCACTAATAGTCTCTGATCTAGTCTTATATCTAGGGTGTGTGATCTGCTTGGTATTATCTGACCCTTTGTTTTGTTTCTCTATAGCCCACACATGAGTGACACCATCTAGTACTTGTCTTTTCCTTCTGACTTACCTCACTTAGCATAATCCCCTCCAGCCCACCCACACTGCTGCAGATGACAAGCTTCTGTCTCTTTTGGTCACTAAGGAGGATTCCCTTGTGTACAGATCCACCTTCCTGGTCCACTCATCTACTTGGGTGCTCTTCGGGTGGATCCATAACTTGGCTCTTGTAAACAGCGCTGCAATTCACACAGGAGAGCACATATCCCCTCACATAAGTGTTTTTGCATTTTTTGTATGAAAAACCAAAAGGTGGAAATGCTGGAGTGTATGCTATGTCACTTTTAATATTTTGTGAAAAGACAACACTAGGGACTGGACCAGTCTACATTGCTGGGTGCTATTTTTTAAGTAGACATCATTTTTCAAAAAGTTTGTATTTTATGGAAATTTAATTTCAGTACAGAGTTCTTGTGTTTTCCACACTTATGTCCCCAGTTGTTAACATCTTATATCACTCTTTTATTTGTGCAGCCAATGAAGCAATGGTGATACGTTATTACTAAATCCATGTTTTATTTGAACGTCATGGTTTTTCTTTTTTTTCTGTCCCAGGCTCCCACCCTGATATCACATTTAGTCCCAGTCATGTCCCCTGAGGCTCCTCTGGCTGAGTCAGTCTCTCAGGCTCTCCTTGGTTTTGATGGTCTTGACAATTAGGGGAGCACTGCTCAGTTGTATTGTAGGAGGGCCCGAATTTGAGGTTGGTTGACTGTGGTGGTTGGGGATGGGGAAGAGACCACCACATGAAGGGCCCTTCTCAGCACAGAGCCCTGGAGAGTCACCTGCACCTGCTCCTCACTGGTGATGTCACCTTCCCCCCTGGCTGAGGTCAGGTCTCCACTTCCTTCCTGGAGATTCTTTCTTTTCTGTGTCTGCGCTCAGCACTGTAGCCTCTGGAAGGAATGACCACGCGGAGCCCACGGTTAAGGGGTGTTGTCCTCTAGACACTGTGTGTAGGTTTTGTGTAAATGTAAGTTTTCTAATGAGTTGGGGAAATAGCTAAGAAAGTGAGCGGCAGGTTTTAGGGTAAGTGTGTATTTAGCTTTGTGAGAAACTGCCAAATCTCTTCCATAGTGACTGCGCTATTTTCTATTCCTGCCAGCAGTGAATGGGGGTTCCTGTTGCTCCACATTCTGGTCAGCACCTGGTGGACACTGTCCCCCATTATCTGACGTTTCACTTTCCAAGGTTTCAGTTTCACTCAATCAAGTGGGGTCCAAAACTTTTGTAAGGTATGTACCAAAGCATTATTACTGTTATTATATATTACTGTATATAACATATATAATATTATTATATATTATTATAACAAATTATTACAAAAATTTGTTTTAACTGCCATATTTTATTAGTTGAAATTAATCTCTCATTCTGCCTAATTTATGAATTCATCTTTATCCTTTGTGCATGAGGAAATCTTATTAAGTACCTGATTTGGTGCTATCAGTGTTTCAGGCATCCACAGGGGGTCTAGGATTCTATTCCATGTGGATAAAGGGACTGAAGTGCTACTTTTGGGATCTAGACCATCCAACAGGTGTGTAATAGTATCTGCTTGTTGTTTTCTTTGGCATTTCCCTAAAGACATGATGTCAAGTATCTTTTCACATATTTGCCACCACTGTAGCTGCCTTGGTGTCTGTTTAGAGTTTTGCTAAGTTTTTGAAAGTTATTTGTTTCCTCATTGTTGAATTCTTTTTTTTTTTTTTTTTAAGATTTATTTATTTATACAAGAACTGGGGTAAAGGCCAGATGCACCGGAGGGTGAGAAGATTCACCAGAGCCAGAGCGGGGAACAGAACAGGCAGACTGACGATATACACTGCTGAGGGGAGTAGCGGGCAAGACAGGACAGGTCTGCCCAGCCATGTGGGACCCTTGCCAGCGGGCCTGGCCGGAACCCGAGCTGCAGAGGCTGCAGACAGTTTCACAGTGCAGTGCTCAACCGCCTGTGCCACCACGGAGGCCCCCTCATTGTTGAATTCTAAGGCTTCCATGCATGCTGTAAAACATGTCTTTTTCCAGTTATGTAATTTTCAAAGGTTTTCTCCCAACTGGTGGCCTGAGCTTTTTTACAGACCTAACACTGACATCCAGTATAAGCTGCAGTGGCTTCAGAGTAGAGAGGACTTGGGTGACTGGAAGATGATGTGACTCATTATTTTTGTATATTCTTGAGTTGCTTTTAAATTCTCTTGTCTGGGGACCTCCCTGGTGGCGCAGGCGGTTGTGCGCAGCGCTCTGAAGCGCAGATCTGCAGTGCCGGTTTGATCTCTGCCGGCCTAGGAGCAACCCACATGGCGAGCAGACCTCTCCCCTCTTGCACGCTGTTCCCCGTTCTGTCTCTGGTGAATCCTCTCACCTTCCCGCACATCTGGCCTGTACCCTAGTTCTTGTATAAATAAAAAAAAATCTTTAAAAAAATAAATTCTCTTGTCTGTGCATGAATATTAATTATCAAAGTAATTTATTATAAAAAAAAATTACACGAGAATCCCTGACACTATGAAACACTTGGCCAATCAGTCTCAGTCACATGTTCTCAGGCTCTGAACCCCCACTCTAGGACCCGCCATCTTTTCGTTGAAATATTTTGCCTTAGAATGTCCATCTGACAAATTTGGGCTGGCTGGCTGGATACACCTTCCCACTGAGAATAGCTAAAGATGCCATCTTCTTAAAAGCATCAGGATTTACACTGTAATAAATGGCTACCCCCAGAAGAGAAAGGGGAGACGCTGCGTGGGCCCCACAGAGAGCAGCATCCTGAGGAGGGGAGGAAGGGCTAAGAGGAAGAAGGAAGCAGACAGGAAGCCAGAGCAGACAGGAAGCCCAGCCCTTCAGCTCTGCGCTGAGCCTGATGGCCAAAACCAGCTTTCCCTTTCAAAATTTAGGAAGACCTGCTTTATTCTGGTTAGATGTATATATGCATAATGTAGAACTTATGTGCTATAATGTACATTCCTTGTTAAAAAATATGAAATGTTACAAATGGGAAAGTAAAAGTCACTGTAGTCCTCACACTTGCCAGAGATTTTGTTTCATTCTTTTCTTGTCTGTTGTAGATCCCGTTGCTGCTGCCTGAGTCAGTCTCTCTCTCTCTCTCTCTCTCTCATTTGATAAGCACAGAGCCCACTGGCCTCAGTCCTGCCACCTCTAGATGCCATTGCCCAGGTCAGCTCACTCCCACCCCTCCTGAGAGGGCTCTTTCCCACTCCACCCTCCTCCTCAGTCCCTCAGCTCCACCCACTCTCCAGTCTAGCTGATTAATACTTTCGTTTTTCTTTCATAAAATATGAAGCACTCAGGTGAGAACGGCACCATCACCCCTGTGCCTGCACCTGATCCTCTGCCCTCACCAGATGATGGGAGAAGGTCCCCTCATGTCTAAGTCCTCACCTCAGCTTGGGCGCAGTGAGACCTCTCTGTCCCCTGGTCCACTGTAGGGTAAATGGCTTGCTAAATGGTTTTCAGGCTTTTCTGCTCTCCCACCATTAGGTTTGCCCTGCTGATGGGGGTACCTGTAGTTGTTACATTGTTGCAAACTGTCTTGTTTACTTCTGTGGGCCTTGGAAGGGGTATTGAGATAGTCACCCGGAGAAGCAGAAGCAGGAGAGAGAAGGGGAGAAAGAAAGCCAGAAGAGAAGCCAGAGAAGCCCAGAGTGAAGATTTGCTGGGGACTTGGAGGCCTGCCGGCCTCCTGGCCCCCCCAGCACCCCTGCCTGCCTGTACCTGGTTGCTGTAATACATGTAAAGCTCAATAAAAGCCTGAGAAACCCACCAAGGGCTCCAGGACTCTCCTTTACGCATCATAGAAAACCTGCTCAGTGGCCCTTCCTGCTCCTACAATCATCATATTCCACTCTCTTGTGGCTCATTCTTCTCTCTATAAAAACATGCAGTAATATCTCCCACTGAAAGAAAAAAATTCCTAAGGCAACCAAACAATCTCCTCCCGCAAAAATCTACAACCTGATCCTGTGTCTTTAAACAAAACCCCATTTCTATGCTACTCCTTAGAGAACAATTCCTGAGAGTCCTTGCTCTCGGCTGCTGGGCCGTCTTTTTAGTTTTTCAAATATATACACATATGTGACTATCTAGACTATACTATACACACACCCACACACACACTCACAGAGTTGTAATGAATGGTCCCTCCACAAGGCTTGTTAGGAAGACACAGGTCCCCATCTTCCATGACCCAGTTCCCGAATCTCAGAGACAACCTGCTCAACTCCATTCAATTGATTCTCTGACTGCTACTTTTGTGTCTCTAAACCCCATGTAGGGCCTCCCCGGTGGCGCAGCGGTTGAGCACTGGGTTGCGAAGCTGCCCGCGGCCTCTGCTGCGCCAGTTCTATCCCCGGCTGCTCCCCGGCCACTGGAGGAGGGTCCCGCATGGCGCGCAGACCTCTCCTGCCACCCGCTGCTCCCCTCAGCAGTGTACTTCAGTCCTTCTGCCTGCTCTGCTCCCCGCTCTGGCTCTGGTGAATTCTCTCACCCTCCCGCGCTTCTGACTGTACCCCAGTGCATGTATAAACAAAACAAACAAACAAATAAAATAAATAAATAAATAAAACATGCCTCTATTAAAAAAAATAAATAAATAAATAAAAATAAAATAAAATAAACCCCATGTAATAACATTTTCTTTGTTTTTGAGTTTTATGTCTCATTTTTAGTGAATTGACTTTTCTTTCATAATCCATGTCCTCTGTAATGAAAAATAATACATTATCATTTTCATTAACTCAAAATATAGTGTTTGTAGTTTTTTTTCCAGAACATCTTATTATTTAATATCATTGTTAAAACTTTGATATCATTTAAACAAACTGATAATACCTCCCAGAAGACAGAGGAGGGAAACACTTTCAGACTGGAGGGAGTAAAAGACACTGTCAGCTGTTATTTACAATGTGAAACAGCAAAGTGTTGACCGGAATGAGGCCTCAAGATTGGAGATGACCACTCATTGTCAACCTTCCACAGGCAGGGCCAGCATCTCAGCCCAGAGGAGAAGGGCTACACAGGAGGGAGAGCGGGGAGGGAGCAGGGACGTGGGCAGAGACCATCCTGTCCAGTATGAAGAGCTGTGGGGTCCTGGACAGGGAGGCTCAGGAAAGCAGGGAGCATCTTCTCAAGCCTGAGAAAGAATCTGGAGACAAAGTAAACCCGGTTTCTGTTCTGGAAGCTTCAGGGAGATCAAAGCACAGACTTGATCTCAGAAGAACACTGATGTGGGCCTCCCTGGTAGCGCAAGGGGTTAAGACACAACCTATGGGGCCTCCCCTGGTGGCTCAGGCAGTCTGAGCAGTGTCTGTCCACAGTGGCAGTGCTGGTTCCATCCTGGCTGGAACAAGTGTTCCCCGCTCTGTCTCTGGTGAATCCTCTCACCCTCCTGCACATCTGGTCTGTACCCTGGTTCTTGTATAAATAAATAAATAAATAAATAAATATTTTTTTTTTAAAAAAAGACACAACTTTTGAAGCTCGCCACAGCCACTGCAGCACAAGCTAGGTGCCCAGGCAGGGAGCTAGCCACATAGCGCAGCAGACCTCTCCTGACTTGCCTGCTGCTCCCCTCAGCAGTGTATTTCAGTCAGTCTGCCTGTTCTGTTCCCCACTCTGTCTCTGGTGAATCCTCTCACCCCCCTCCACAACACTGGACTGTACCCCAGTTATTGTATGTATAAATAAATAAATCTTTAAAAAAAAATAAAAGGAAGAACAATGGTGTTAAACCACCCAGCACAGGGGTCACTGGGCACCCGGAGGTGTTCAGGGCTTACAGAGCTAGACACCCATTTACATTCTCAGTGAGGGCTATTGAAGTATTGCGATATTGTCCTCTGCTTAGGCCAAGGAGGCACTTTGCCCCCAGACAACATGATACAAATCTGAACTAAACTAGTGAGAGTTATTTCAGATGAAACCTGGGGAGTAGGAAGCGGACAGCTGATTGCCCCAATTCTTGTTCTTTACACACACACATGTTGTTTAGGGCTGTGTTACTTGAAATGGTCTTTATTTCATGTTCTCAAAAAACTTAGGGAAGTTGATGATTTTGTGAAAATTAAGGTTATAAGGTTTCTGACTGGTATGTTTTCTGTCAATAACTTGTTATGTAATTTTTTAAAAAGATTTATTTTATTTATACAAGAGCTGGGGTACAGGCCAGAGTCATGGGAGGGTGAGCGGATTCACAGAGACAGAGCAGGGAGCAGGACAGACAGACAGACCGGAGGCACTTCTGAGGGGAGCAGCTGGCGAGACAGGAGAGGTCTGCTGCGCCAAGTGGGTTAGCTCCCTGGCAGGCCAGGAGTCTAACCAGCATTTGCTGAGGTTGTGGACAGCTTCACAGCTCTGTGCTCAACCTGTGGGCCACCAGGGAGGCCCTTATTATGTAATTTTAAAGTAGTATTCACATAAAGGAATTGATGTGCTCTGGATGACTTGATAAAGGTAAATTATAAAGTAAATTATTGTTTTCTTGTTTTCCTTTCTATCCCTGGAAGATTGTTTTGCTAGAAAAATGGTCATCATATGCTCTAACAAAATTATGCTTTAGCAATTGCCTGTACATACATATTTTTGATAAAACTTAAAAATATTTTGTATGTATATATATACATACATGTATACAATATGCTATTCTTCCTGCATGACCAATGGTTTTGTGGATGGGAAGGCAAAAGGAGAAGTTAGATGAACTTATTTGTTGAAAAGTTGAAGAATAATACACCATATATTGATGTTTGTGTTGAGTGTGGTGTGATCACACACTTTTGTAGAGGTTTGAACCTGCACCCCTAAATCATATTCAGTGTTGTAAACCAATTACCGTAATGAACATAATTAAAAATAACTCTGAGGACGAACCAGGCACAGACTATCTTCCAGGAGGACCGTGGTCACAGGACTTGGCTAGAATGGATGGGCCATGGGGGCTTAAGGTTGGACTGTGAGAGAAATTAAACAGGAAGGAGGTGTGATCAATTCTTTTGGTGAAGTATGGCACATCATTAAGATATTTAAGTGTTCCTTTGTATCCAATAAAATAAAAAATATATCATAATGTTCTTGATTAGGGACAGAACTCATCAAAGAGTAAACTTAAGATTTACATATTACTCAAAATATGAATTTTGGGCCTCCCTGATGGCACAGGGGTTAAAGTCTAAGTGCTATCAAGGTATTGCCAGCCACTGCAGCATGAGATGGATCCCAGGCCAGGGAGCTAATGCATATGGCACAGCAGACCTCTCGTCTCTCCCGCTGCTCCCCTCAGCAGTGTATTTCAGTAGATCTGTCTGTTCTGCTCCCGACTCTGTCTCTGGTGAATCCGCTCACACCCCACACCTCTGGCCTGCACCGCAGTTCTTGTATGCAGAAATAAATAAAATAAATCTTTAAATATAAATTTTATCACAGAAATGAATGTTAAGCTAATTTGAATTCTAGTTATTTAGTTGAATGATGAAGTGTTGAGAAATGAAATTTACTCACATCTGCAACTGACTTTTAATATCATCAGAAAAATACGATGGATGGGAGACGTGGGACCTGGGTTAGTCTATGTCTCAACTATTCTGTGTCTTTGGCTTGATTATTCTGTGCCTTTCACTCAGAATATGAACAGGAAATTTTGTGAGAAGGAACCTCTCAAGGCAAAAGTCCTGGTACAAAGATCTATAGATGCTGAAAAGAGCATGTGCAGACACAGCACTAGATGTTATCGTGAGACCAGCAAAAGCACTGACGCTTCCCTTGACTCTCCCTGATTTCCCAGCCCGGGCTGGAGCCACCTGGTTATGTGTGCTCCACCCCCCCCCACCCCCACCCCGCACACTTGTGTGTTTCCGGTTTACCTCCCACTGCTTTGATCTTTTATATATTTTCTGTTTGATTCAAAGTAAAAACGATACTGCCTTGGAGCTGGGCTGCAACTTCCTGGTGGGTCCCTCTCGGCTTCTCATTGTTCTGCAGAGGGACTCTGGGTACTTATTCTTCCCAGGTCACACATCGTAAGGAGACAGAGAGACGGACTGGCGGGCAGACGTGTGTTAAAGCAAATGTGGGAAAATGCTAACGCTGGGATCTAGGTGGGGTGCTCTACACTATTATTTCAATTTTTCTATGTGCTTGAAAATGTTCATAAAATACCATAGCGGTAAATGCGGCCACACTCTGGGGGCAGCCGTGGCCTCCATCCTGTCCTTCCAAGCTTCTAAGTGCACTCATTTTCCTGAATCATGAGGTGGATGGCTGAGGACCATCCAGATGTTCCCTCACTAGCTCAGTTCCTGTTGTGCTCATTATTAATCCCCCTCAAACTTCCCCCCTGGGTCAGAATCTCCGTGGACATATCACACACACCAGCTCTCCTGCCCGCTTCATCCTGTGCAGACGCTGTCCCACAGCCTCAGTCCTGCCTCCCAGGCCTGGGCCTGATCATAGACTCATTCTTGTAGATCTTCTCTCTGCTTGTCATGTATCTTCCATTTGTATAGTTAGTGGGAGTGAGACTTTAATATTCCAGTTTGTTGCTGAGTTATTATGATCAAATTTATAATTTCAAAAGCTCTCTCTTATTCTGAGTATATACAATTATATAAAATCTTTTTTCTTATACTAATTTAGTTTATATTTTTTACATCTTTTGATATTATTGACAATAGTTGTAGGACTTGTTAAGACTCTTGCTTCTCTGATTTTATAAGGTACAAACTTTTTCTTCCCAGCATATGGCTCAGGTGGGGTTTACACGTGTCTTTGTCACCTTTACTCAGTGTCCATCTCTCCTGACAGTGCAAGCTCCACATCTCCAGGATCCTCTCTCTGCTCTCCATTGTATCTGCAGGGGAGGCAGCTTGGGGAGGCAGAAGCCAGCCAGGGAGAGGGATGCTGGGAAGTGAAGAGGAGGCAAAGGCAGAGAACACTCGGGAGATGCTCCCTGGTTCACTCAGAAAATCATTTCTCAAAGTGTGGTCTGTGGAGCCCTTGAAGTCACCCAGAACCTTTCACGGATGCAGGAGTCAAAACTATTTTAAAAACATCACTTAGATACCATTGGCCTTTTCACTATTTTGACATTTGCTGAGGTAAAACTTAGTAAGAATGTAGGTTATAGCACCAACTACAGTAACAGTTATTCTTCACCAGCACTTATCTGCAGAAATAAAAATTCAAGCCAGTTTCTTGAGAATGTCCTGGATAAAGCATTAAAAATTATCATTGCTAAAGGCGGGATGGGCGGAGCAACATGGTGGCGAGGAGACACTGCGAGTAAGATCTCCCATTAAAAAAAGTTAATAGGGAGGAAAAGCGGCAGGTCCCAGTGAGAACTGGGACACGGAAGATAAACGGGTGACTCCAGCAAACTGCCCGAAGAAGAAAGTTGCCATAAAAGAGGACTAGAAGGGAGGAAAGCGCAAAACCCTGCTCCCCTCCCCCGCCCACAGAGGCGGCACTCTCCGACCGGCAGAGAGGAGGAAAACAACAAACTAAAACGACCAACAAGAACAAACTACGCAGCAAGCGGGACTGTGAGTGGAAAGGAACTATTGCAGCCACCACACCCCGTGAACTGGAGCTGTGGAGAATCCTGCAGGATCCGCTGCGGAGGTGAGCTCCAGGCGCCATTAAAGAGAGACCCCGCCCCGCAGGAGGAGGCCAGGACCAGCACACAGCCCCGGGCCGCCCGGTAAGCTTGCGCGGAGAAGCGGCGCGCTGGAAAAGCAGACGCGGATCGGGATCGGGATTGCGCGGAAAAGCGGCGCAGACCGGAATCGGGATCGCGCGGAAAAGCAGTACGGTTGAAAAGCAAGCGCAGGTCCCTGCGCCTGCGACCTAGGCTTGCGGGGAGACGCGCGGAGGCCCTCACTGAGTGAGCAGGACCCAGGCGCCCAGGCACGGGAGCGGGATTCAAAAGGCGCCATTCCCGCGCCACTGAACTGGGCTACAGCCCAAGTCCTGGAACTGAGGGCTTTGGAACTGAGACCCGGGGCACGAAATTAGGGGCGTGTGGGTTCCCCACAACGGTGGGGCACAAGGCAGACACAGCACCCCAAAGCCGTTGAGGTTTACCCTACCATTCCCGCTCTGTTCCCTGTCCCACGGGGTGGAAAATCAGCTCCCCAAGGGCTCTAGGAGAGATCTCTGGCGCCACCTAGCGACTTGAAGCCAGCAGAGGCTTCTGGAGGAGCCAGTGGCCAGCTGGGGAGTTAGCCCACGCCGGGCCCCTTCCGACCAGTAGTCTGAGCCCACAGGGGGAGCGAGCACCCACAGCCGGGGCAGACCAGGCGCGCAGAAGAGTGTGCCTGAGACCGGATGCGCAGGGAGTGTGTCCCACATCACCATTTTAGAACAGGGACATTTCTTCAGTAAAGACTACATTTCTTCAGCAAAGAAGGCTTCCTCAGGAGCCAGAGGTGAGCGGGGGAAGTTCGCCCATGCCAGACCCCCTCTGGCCTGCAGTCCAAGCCCAGAGGGGGAGCAGGAACCCACCGCCGGGGCAGACCAGGCGCACAGGGGAGTGTGTCCCCACATCGGCATTTTAGAACAGGGACCTTTCTCCAGTAAAGACTGCTTGAAACTGACATATGGCTCCTGGAGGAACCAGAGGGGAGCAGAGAAGCTCACCCAAGATGCCGGCCAGTCCCAACAACACAGTGTCCCAACACATACGGCAAATTAGAAAACAGACAGTAGGGAGTAGAAGAACCACACGCAACCTAGCAACTCCCCAGGGAAAAAGCACACCACAAAAAGAAAACCAGCCCCCAGATTGCAACGACAGTAACTTGGAAGAACTTCTGAGCCTTCCAGAAAGAGAATTTAAAATTGCCGTGATTAAAAAACTGACAGAAGTCATAAAGGAAAACAATGATAAGGGAAAAATAATCAACGATCAGAAGAATGAAATTGAGTCCCTAAAGAGGGAAAACAATGGTCAGAAGAATGAAATTGAGTCCCTAAAGAGGGAAGTAAAAGAAATGCAGGAGATCAAAGAATTAATGGAAGAACTAAAGAATTCTGGGAAAAGCAATGAAAGCAGAATAGATGAAATGGAAGAACGAATAAGTTCTCTTGAAGACACAGAAATAGAAAGAACCAAAACAGAAAAGGAAAGAGAAGTACGAAGGAAAAAGACTGAAGAAAGACTTTGGGAACTATCTGACTCCATGAGGAAAGGAAATATAAGAGTTATAGGAATACCAGAAGGAGAGGAGAGAGATATAGGAACAGAGAAAATATTCAAAGAGATAATTGAAGAGAACTTCCCAAATGTGAAGAAGGAGCTGAAAATTGATATACAAGAAGCAAGAAGAACACCAAACTTCCACGACGAAAGGAAAAATACAGCAAGACACATAATAGTAAAGCTCCCAAGAATCCAGGACAAGGAAAAAATAATGAAGCTGGCAAGAGGGAAGAAACAGATAACATTCAAAGGAAAGCCAATCAGGCTAACATCAGACTTCTCCAAAGAAACACTACGGGCAAGGAGAGAGTGGAGGGACATAGTCAACAGACTCCAAGAAAACAGATGCCAACCAAGAATATTCTATCCTGCAAAGCTCTTCTTCCTCTTTGAAGAAAGAATATGGACCTTCCCAGACAAACAGAAACTCCGGAATTTCATTACAACTAAACCCCCACTCCAAAAAATACTACAAGGAGTCCTAAAGCCAGAACCTCAGAGGGACGAATAACAATGAAAGAAGGCCAAAAAAAAAAAAGTTATTAAAAGAATAAATAAATAAAATCAAAGGAAAGACAATCACAATGGCAAATACAGATGCTAACATATCAATATTAACTCTAAATGTAAATGGACTAAACTCTTCAATAAAAAGACACAGAGTTGCAGCCTGGATTAAGAAACAAAACCCAACCTTTTGCTGTCTCCAGGAAACACATTTAGCTACAAAAGATAAAAATAGGCTCAAAGTTAAAGGATGGAAAACAATCCTACAAGCAAATGGACCAAAAAAGAAAGCAGGAACAGCTATACTTATATCAGATAAAACAGATTTCAAACTCAAAAAGATAAAAAGAGACCCCAATGGTCACTACATTATGATCAAGGGGACAATACTTCAAGAAGAAATAACACTCATTAACATATACTCACCAAACGAAGGAGCACCAAAATATATCAGACAACTGTTGTCCTCTCTGAAAACAGACATCAGAGAAAACACATACGTAGTGGGAGACTTCAACACACCACTATCAACAATGGATAGATCAACAAGACAAAAATAAGTAAAGAAACCAAAGCTCTAAATAAGGACCTAGAGCAATTGGGCTTAACAGACATCTATAGAACACTAAACCCCAAAAAAAACGGAGTACACATTTTTCTCAAGCGCACACGGATCATTCTCCAGGATCGATCACATACTGGGGCACAAGACAAACATCAACAGATACACCAAGATTGAAATCATATCAACCATCTTTTCTGACCATGAAGGCATCAAACTAGAAATAAACCATAAAAAGAAGGCAAGGAACTTTCCTACCTCATGGAGATTAAAAAACACACTACTGGAAGACCACTGGACTAATGAGGAGATCAAAAAAGAAATTAAAAAATTCTTTGAATTGAACGACAAGGAGGACACCAATATCCTAAATGTATGGGATGCAGCAAAAGCAGTAATAAGAGGAAAATATATAGCAATAGAAGCTCACATCAAAAAACAAGAAAGAACTCAAAGAAACAACCTAATCTCGAAGCTCAAAGATCTAGAAAAAAGAACAACAAAAAAACCCCAAAACCAGTAGAGAAAAGAAATAATAAAAACCAAAGCAGAAATAAATGAAATTGAAACTAAAAAAACAATCCAAAAGATCAATGAAACCAAGAGCTGGTTCTTTGAAAAAATCAATAAAATAGACAAACCCCTAGCCAGGCTCACAAAGGAAAAAAGGGAGAAAGCACAAATAAACAGGATCATCAATGAAAGAGGAGAAATCACAACGGACACAGCAGAAATCAAAAGAATAATCAGTAACTACTATGAACAGTTATATGGAAACAAGTTTAACAATCTAGAGGAGATGGACAAATTCCTACAACTCTACAATCACCCAAAGCTAGATAAAGAAGAAATAGAACACCTAAACAGACCAATTACAAGCAGCGAAATTGAAATGGTAATCAAAAACCTCCCCAAAAACAAAAGCCCAGGACCTGATGGATTTACAAATGAATTCTACCAAACATTCAGAGACGAATTAGTGCCTATCCTTCACAAACTCTTCCAAAAAATTGAGAAGGAAGGGACAATACCAAACACGTTCTATGAAGCCAACATTACACTAATACCAAAACCGAACAAGGACAACACAAAAAAGGAAAACTACAGGCCAATCTCCCTAATGAACACTGATGCAAAAATCCTCAATAAAATTTTAGCTATCAGAATCCAACAATGTATACATAAGATAATTCACCACGACCAAGTAGGATTCATTCCAGGGACACAAGGATGGTTTAACATCCGAAAATCAATCAACGTTATCCAACACATCAACAAAAAGAAATATAAAAACCATATGATAATATCAATAGATGCTGAGAAAGCTTTCGACAAAGTGCAACACCCCTTCATGATAAAAGCCCTTGAAATTCTTGGGATACAAGAAACATACCTCAACATCATAAAGGCCATCTATGACAAGCCAACAGCCAGTATCATTCTCAATGGTGAAAAGCTGAAAGCAATTCCATTAAGATCTGGAACAAGACAAGGATGTCCACTCTCACCACTGCTTTTCAATATAATACTGGAAGTCCTAGCCAGAGCAATAAGACAAGAGAAAGACATCCAAGGAATCCAAATAGGAAAAGAAGAAGTCAAGCTATCACTATTTGCAGATGATATGAAAATATACATAGAGAACCCCAAAAAATCCACAGAAAAACTAATTCAACTCATCAATCAGTTCAGTAAAGTGGCAGGATACAAAATCAACACACAAAAGTCAGTAGCCTTCCTATACACAAACAATAAATCTGAAGAAGAAGAAATCAAAAAAACCATCCCTTTTTTATTGAAACAAAAAAAATCAAATATTTGGGAATAAATCTAACAAAAGAGGTAAAGGACCTATACAAAGAAAACTATAAAACACTGTTAAAAGAAATAGAAGAAGACACAAAGAAATGGAAAGACATCCCCTGCTCATGGATTGGAAGAATAAACATTATTAAAATGGCCATCCTTCCAAAAGCAATATACAGATTCAGTGCTATTCCAATCAAAATTTCAATGTCATTCTTCAAAGAAATAGAACAATTATTGATGAAATTCATATGGAATCACAAAAAACCCCGAATAGCCAAAGCTCTCCTGAAAAAAAAAAGAAGGGAATGGAGGCATCACACTCCCAGACTTCAAACTATACTACAAAGCCATAATCATCAAAACTGCATGGTATTGGAACAAGAACAGACATACAGACCAATGGAATCGAATAGAAAATCCAGAAATAAACCCACAGATTTATGGTCAACTAATCTTTGACAAAGGAGCAAAGACTATGCATTGGAGCAAAGAAAGTTTGTTCAATAAATGGTGCTGGGAAAACTGGGTCACTACATGCAAAAGAATGAAGCTTGACCACGACCTCACACCATACACAAACATCAACTCAAAATGGATTAAAGAACTAGACATAAGACCTGAAACCATAAAATATATAGAAGGAAATATAGGCGAAACACTACGTGATTTGCACATCAAAGACATCTTTACAGACACATCACCCAAAGCAGCGATAGTGAAGGCAAAGATAAACAGCTGGGACTACATCAAATTAAAGAGCTTCTGCACAGCAAAAGAGACAATAACAAAAACAAAGAGAAACCCCACCAACTGGGAGAACATTTTTGCACCCAACACTAATGATAAAGGACTGATCACAAAAATCTGCAAAGAGCTGATGAGACTCAACAACAACAAAGAAAATTATCCAGTCAAAAAATGGGCAGAAGAGCTAAAAAGAAACTTCTCTGAAGAGGAAATGCAAATGGCCAACAGGCATATGAAAAAATGTTCAACATCACTTGTCATCAGGGAAATGCAAATCAAAACTACCATGAGATACCATCTTACACCAGTGAGAATGGCACGTATTAAAAAAACTAGCAACAACAAATGTTGGCGAGGGTGTGGAGAAAAAGGAACTCTTCTGCACTGTTGGTGGGAGTGCAAACTGGTCCAACCACTATGGAGAGCTGTGTGGAGATTTCTGGACCTACTAAACATAGAGCTTCCATATGATCCAGCAATTCCACTCCTAGGTATTTACCCAAAGGACACAGAAACATCAATTCCAAAGAACACCTGCACCCCTATGTTTATAGCAGCACTGTTTACAATAGCTAAGCTTTGGAAACAACCCAAATGCCCAAAAATAGATGACTGGATCAAGAAGATGTGGTACATATATACCATGGAATATTACTCAGCATTCAAAAAAGATAAACACAAGCAATTTGCAGCAACATGGATGGCGCTGGAAGGGATCATGCTCAGCGAAATAAGCCAGAAAGAAAAAGAAAAATACCGGATGGTCTCACTCATAGCAGGAATCTAGAAAACTTAAATAAGGGACCAGGAAAATGAATAACTATAAGAAAGTGAAAATCAAACTCAACAAAAAACTATGAACCAGAGACACTTTTAGGGGGGCGGGGGCGGGAGGGGTGGGATTGGGGTCAGAATGGGGGGGGGCTGCAATTGTATGGGGAATATAAAAATAAAATTTATTATTTAAAAAAATTATCATTGCTATTGTATCATCCTCATCTGATATGAAACATGGAAGTACACACAGGGCACTCTGCTGCTTTCCAAAACACTGTGTCCCAAGGACCAGAGATTCCAGAATGGGCCCATCTCCAGTATGACCATATTTAAATTATTATTTTTTTAAATTTTATTTTTGCATAGAAGAACTAGGGTGTAGGTCAAAGGTGCAGGAGCTTTAGAGAATGGACCAGAGACAGAGTGGAGAACAGAACAGGTGGATCTACTGAAATACACTGCGGAGGGGAGCAGGGGGCCAGACAGGAGAGATCTGCTGAGCCATGTGGGTCAGCTTTCTGGGGGGAGGGGATCAACTCAGGCCCTTGATAGCGCTGAGACTTAAACCCTAGGCACTAGGGAGGTTCCATTTTAAATTATTACAAGTCTTTTTGGCGTTGAGTGTAAGAAGAATGAGAGTTTCCTGGCAATGCCATCCCTAGGAAGTCCTGAGAAGTGGGGTGGACACGGTCACCTTTGGAGTTAGCAGGGCTGGGCTCCCTCTCCCTCTCCACTGCCTCTGTCCTTATTATGGCAGTTTCCTGAAGAAGCTGGGTGGGGCGGGGTGGGGGGGGGAGAGAGATTTATTCATCATGATGGAAGACAAGAATAGGAAAAAAAAAATGGAAAGGAAGCACCAGGAGACCAGAAACCTACTCACACAAGGAGGTGGGGGCAGAAGAGATAGCATAGCCATTGACACAGTTATGGAAACTGAGATCCTTACACACAGACAACACAGTTATAGAAACTAAAATCCTTAGGGGATACTTAGACGCCTAGATTACAAAGCATAACATCCAAGCAGGCATCCTGATGCGCATCCAAAGGGAAAGATATGGAAATGGAACCCACTGTAGAATCTTGGTCCCTTTCATATTCTGCATAGTTCTCCAAAGTCAGCAGCTAAGGGAAGGCTCACAAGGGGTGAGCCCCTCCCAAAACAGAAGACTCTTATGAGTGCAGTCTCTGCACTGGCTTGGAGCAGCACTCCCTCTGCCTACCTGTGACTCTGCAGGTGCTTTTTTTCACCCACTCTCCTCTGCAAGGCAGCAGCCTCCTGCCTGCCCGTGACCTGTGCCAAGCCAGGGCTTCACCTCACTGACCTCCCTCAGTGGAGCCCGCTCTCCTCAAGGCCGCCCGCCTGCGACTCTGCAGGCCGCTTAGCAGCTCTTCCTGCCCGCTTGTGTCTAAGCAAGTTTCCTTTATTCTTCTGTCCCTTTCCCTAAAAACCTGCCCTTTAAATATAACTAACATCTCTGTCTCCTGGAGAAACTCGCTGCGTGCCGCTGAGACGGAAGCTCTGGTGACACCTTTCCCAGAGTGAACCCAAAGACCCCGCATCCAAACCCACTGACTCCAAACATGACAACAGTCACACCGAGGGGTCAGCGGATTATTTCTGAAAGGACTGAGCCTCAAGTAACATGGGTTGTGGGTTTTTATAAGCTTGGGCAGAACATCAGGTGGAAACGGTACAGCTCCCACTCCCCCTTGTGACTTGGGCAAGGAAAAGAATCCCTGAGACACCATCCCTCATGGGTGGGGAAATGATGGTGGGCCAAGTAAGTAATGATAAAGTGAATCTGAAAAATAAGAAATTGTTAAAACTGTGCAACATGCCTTTTCCATACACAGGGCTTTATAGGCCAGCAGAGACAGGCAGAGTTCAAGGCTAAAAATAAAAAGCACGGCAGGGAGACAAAGGGGACATGACAGAGCTCCTCATCCTGAATGGCTCATGTTTTAATTAGTGGGGCTGTAGGATGGTAAGATGGGTTCAAGAACCCCCCCAAACACACACACACACAAAGGCCACACCCCTCTTGAGAGGGTCACCCAGAATCAGAGGGCACCCCGCCCACCTCCTGGATTGGCCCAGGATCCTGCCCACCTGGACCAATGAGGCCCCCTCTCTCCACCTTCAGGTCTCCCCTTAATCCCTTTGCTCTCCTTGGGGCTGGGGGAGAAAACAGTTTCCCTCCACCTCCTGCACTCTTAGCTTACACCCCTGTGATGAAAGACGGTTACTAAGGAAAGAGCAGGGAGGGTCAGATCATGGACTAGACCAGGGCTTCTGACACCCGCCTGCAGGTGGGCACTGCCCAGAGGGTTGGAAGGGGGGAGGGAGAGGAGGAGGAGATCATAAAGGCTGTGGGGCTTTGGCGGCTTTGAGTTTGGAGCCTGAGGGATTCAGCTTTAGAAGTGGCTTCCCAGACGCCCCAGAGGCAGAGATCTGCATTATTCCAGCACTTCTAGTCTCTGGTGACTTTGCCCAGGTTGCCTGACAGCCTCTCAGTTCTTTTCTGTCCTGCATGTGTACCCCTCCTACTCCATAGCTCTTGCCCTCCTCCCCGTTTCTGGTCTCACCTGCTGCCCCCTCCCTGCTGCTCCCCTCCCTGACTCTCACCTTCCTGCCACCTTCCCTTTCTGTTTCCCCTCCTTCCCAGCTGCCCCCTTTCCAGCTATCCCCCATCCTGCTGCCCCCTTCCCTGCTGTCCCTCCTCTCTGTCCCTCCTCTCTTCCTCACTCGTTTTCTTTTTTTTTTTTTAGAAATTATCAACTTTTTTTTTTCCTTTTTTTAAAAGATTTATATATTTATTTATACAAGCACTGGGTACAGTCAGAAGCGCGGGAGGGTGAGAGAATTCACCAGAGCCAGAGCGGGGAGCAGAGCAGGCAGAAGGACCGAAGTACACTGCTGAGGGGAGCAGCGGGCGACAGGAGAGGTCTGCGCGCCATGCGGACCCTCCTCCAGTGGCCGGGGAGCAGCCGGGGATCGAACCGGCGCCGCAGAGGCTTCGGGCAGCTTCGCCACCCAGCGCTCAACTGCTGCGTCACTGGGGAGGCCCCCTCACTAGTTTTCTTCCTCCCTCGCACCATTCCCTGCCAGGAGCCTTCACCTGATGGATCCTACCTCCCCCCATTTTACTAAGCCCTGCTTTCTGAGGGTGCTTTGTGCCTCGGGTATCTCCCTCCATGCTAGTCCCACCACCCTCCCCTTCATCCAGGAGACCTGGGAGCTCTGCATCTTTGCCATGACTGCAGGCACAGCCCCTGTGCACAGACCTGCCCTGTCTTCTGGCCTCAGCTCCCACCTCCAGCCAGTGCAGCTCCTGCTCCTGGATTCTCACCTGGGCCCTTCCCCACCCCTGCTGTCCTCACCCCAGACCCTCCTCTCTGGTCAGCACCCTAACCCAGTTACCCTCTCCCACCTCCAACTCAGACCCTGCTCCTCTTGCTCCCCAGTCCTGCCCTCAGCACCAATCTCCCAGCTGCCCCTTTCTCTTACAACCTCCGCCCTTTCCAGACCTGAGAGCTGCTCTTGATGCTGTTCCTCTAGCCTTTACCCCTTTGGGTTCCTTGACCCCAGTGGGCTCTCGCTCCTCACACCACAGATCCGCCACCTTGTGGCAGCCTTTCCCTGCCGAGGGCCTTCACCCACCCACTGCCTGATAGATGCAGCCCCCCTCTGTGGAGGGGCCTCATCACTACCTGCATCACCCCACACTGCAGCTCTCCCTTCCTGTGCCCTGGCCACCTGCTGGGCATTGAAGTTCTGCTCCCCGCCCCTCCCCAATATAAACTCTTCCTGGGCCCAGGGCTGACTCCCAGTTCCTGCACCTGCCACTCCCCAGGTCCTGGGCAGGTTCATCCATGTCCCCAACCTGTCCTTGAGGAACCACAGCCAGGCCTGGCTCATGTCGCCCTCTCCACCTCACACCACAGCTGCTCTGACCTCTGACCCCTGCCCCATACCCTCAGTCCCCTCCCAGCCCTCTGACAAGACCCTGCAGTCCTTTTAGGGACCCGGTGCCCCCTCTCATGGCCTCTAACTCCATGTTTCCCCTCTCCATCCCCTATCCACCCTCACCCCTCTCCTTCCTTTTCTTAGATTTACTTTCTTATGTAGTTATTAACTTTTGTACGGTATCTGATTTCCCCTCTCAGGTGCAGTCCCCTTGGTCCATTGTACCGTCCCTGTGCTCTCCCTCCCCACTTCTGGCCCTCCCTGCCCCTCCCTGGGCCCTCTCCTTCCTTCTCCTTGCCTGGTGTCCTGTACTGCGAATCCTCCTCCTGTCCCTACGAACACAGCCCTGTCTGCAGCCCCCGGGCCTCCAGGGCTCAGGACGCGCAGCCTCGGGTAACTCTGATGCTCAGGTAGCTCCTACCTGCCTCACTGAGGATTTCACCCAGGATGCCTCTCTGTACTCACAATTCGTTGCCAAGGAATACTTGGACAATCAGCTCATCCTGGGCTACAATGGTGGGAACAACAGGGCGGAGACCCCAGGCCTGCTGGCACGAGTCGTCCTGGGCACAGTGACCAGTGGGTTCATAGAGGACAGGAGGGGCCTCTGGACGTAGCTGGCAGTTATCAGGGAAAAGCAGAGCCAGAGTGGCAGTAAGAGGGGCAAGCATGGGGGGCCTTTCCCAGGACAGTTAGGGCAGCCGGTGGGGACTCTTTCCACTAGATTTGCTGTGGGGGGTTGAGAATGGGGGTGTGTGGATTTCAGCACAGAGGTGATGTCTCTTCAGCCAGCACAGTGAGAGGGGGGGAGAGTGGGGGCGGGGGTGGTGTGAGTTGCTCCCCTGGGGGAGCAGGGGACACAGGACTGGGGAGTCACCGCTGGGTCTGTGTTGGGGGTAGGCTCCCGTTCCCTCCAGGAGGTTCGGGGCTGTGAGATCCAGGAAGACACCACCAGGGCCTTCAGGCGCTTCTTCTATAATGGGGAGCCCTTCCTCTTCTATAACGAGATGACCCTTGAATGGGAAGCACCCCAGTCCTCGGCTCAGCCCTTGGCTATGGAAGTCAAGAACTCCTGGGACACAGACAGGATTGGAAACCAGAATTCCTGGGCCCTTGTGCGTGGTGATGTTTGTGGAAAACTGCGGAGATATCGGCAATCCTGGAAGGCCTTCACTAAGAGAACAGGTGAGACTCTGGGCACCCCATATCCCCCAGCCCGTCTCCCAGCTCTGCTCAAGGGGACCCTCCAGTACTATGGGCTGCCTGAATGGTCTCAGGGGTGTGGTGTCGTGAGGTGCCTGCACTGTTATGCCCCAGGATGAAGACATGAGGCGGGGAGGGCACGGACTCCAGGGAGCTACAGAGCATTGAGCTGGAGGGCGGGGGGGTCAGGAAGGAGGGGATGACCTCAGGCTGGACATCAGCTCCGCTAGCTCCCAGCCTGTCAGTCCCTCCGGGTCCCCCCGTTCAAGAGCCCACCCATCGCGTCCCAATCCTCAGCTTCAGCATGTGGGTCCCGGGCCATCCTCCCACCAGCCTGAGGAGCTGGGCCCCAGGGTGCAGAACCACCTGGGGAAGGCCCAGGCTCAGTGATAGAGGTGGGGAGGAGCAGCCTTGGTCTCTTAGTCTCCCTCACTGGGGAGCAGGGCTTGGCCTTGTGTTTCACTGACTCTGTGCTTTCTTCCCCATGCCCCTAGCTGTGAATGTGAACTGCAGCCCTGCCTCGGAGGGTGGCGTGGTCAGTGTGTCCTGCTGGGCATCCGGCTTCTCTCCCTGGAATATCTCACTGGTCTGGCTGCAGGACGATGAGCCTCTGAGCCCAGATGCCCAGCTGCTTGGGGGTGTCCCGCGTGGTGAGAACGGGACCTATTGGGCCTGGATGGCCCTAAGTGTTCCCCAAGGAGAGGAGCAGAGGGTCACCTGCTCTGTGGAACATTACTGGAATTGCACTGTGACCTGTGGTGAGCCTGCGGTGACCTGTGGGGGTTGGAACCTGTAAGGCCAGGAGCTAGGATGGGGGTGGAGAGCAGGCATTGGCTCTGGGTGCCCAGGTTAAAATAAGACCTTTTCTAGGAAACGTGCAGGTGCATCAGCGTCCATGGCCAGCTGTGTCTTGGGGTATCGCTGTTGCTGCTGCTTTCACAGTCCCTGTCGTTGCTGCCCTTCTTTATAAATTTTGGCTCAGGAAGACATCAGCTGGGGAGAATCCAGGTGAGATACGGGGCTATGGGTCGCAAGGGAGGGGCTCTTCTGCCTGTGACCAGGGTGTCATGTCACCCACTCTGCAGCTAGGAGAGGGACGACTGGCCTCTGTAACAGGAGCTGGAAGTGGGGTCCTTGTGATGGGTTTGGGGCCACCTCTGCGCCTTTAACCCTGCCCAGAGGCAGGGCTCTGAGTGTGCAGCCCGCACCTCTTCCTGGGGGGGGGGGGATATGGGGGAGTCAGAGGCTGTGTCCCTTGCTCAGTCTCCTCAGGCTTGTCCCTGCTTTCAAGCTCCCCAGGGTTTGGGGGTTCTGTGTTAGGAACCATGGGCATGTTGGAGGTGGGGCTGGGTCATCCTTCACTTGGGGTAACAAGCAATAAGAGCATCTGTGACCTAGTGGGAGGATTAAACTCTGGGGAGAGTGGGGCTGTGAGCCCCATAGTGAGGGACTCAGGTGGACAGTCTGTGGGTCTCCTGCTCATCTGCCTGACACTCTCTCCCCTTGGGTCAGAATGTTGCTGCTTTTGTCATTGAGACTCGGGTGCAAAAAGAATATGAAAGTCGTGAGCTCACTTCCCAATTTCCTTCTTTGAACTTTGAAGTCCAAAGCAGAGGCTTATGACTGTCACTAGTTAGCCTTAATGGGGCTTTCTCCAATGCCGGGTCTTGCGATGCATATAAAGTGAACAGGAGTTCTCTGGGGAGCTCCCTGTGTAAGAGGGTTCCAGATGGGAGGTGGGGGGTGGTGACACTGACAGTCCAGGGTCAAAGAGGACAGACCTAGCCTCAGGCTAGGGGTCTCCAGAGTCCCTCACTGCCCTGAGAAGCAGACCCCCTAAGGCTGTGAGCCAGTGCCTGGACAGGAGGGAGGGCCTAGGAGCCTCAGCCAGGTAGCAGCATGGGGTGGAGCTCAGACTCCAGGCACTGGGGCCAAGTGTGGCCCGAGATCCTGGGGGGCCGCGAGGGTCCGGCAGGGCTGACCTGTATGATGTGCTCCAGGGTCCATCAGCCACCTAGCTCGTCACCTGAGGTGCTGATGGCCATGCAGTTAGGAGCTGCTGGTCAGGGCTGGGGCAGGAGCAGGCTGAGCTGCAGGGGAGGTGAGGTCAGGGGTGTGGGGCTGGGGAGGGAGCAGGCAGTGGCCCTGGGGTGCAGGAGGCTGTGAGGAGGGGAGTCTGGGAGCTGAAGAGAGGAGTTCCCAGGTGTGAGCACTCCCAGGCCTGGAGGCCTGTCCTGTCCTCTCTCTCAGGCACCCTGGCACTGATAGGGGAAGGCCAGGGAGGGAGAGGGGGCCATTGGGTTTCTGCTCCTGGATCTTGTCCTTCAGTCTGGCCCGTTCAAGCTCTCACCTGGTGGTGGTGCTGGGTGCAGAGACAGGTGATGATGTGGTGGAATCGGGGGCAACCGAAGGGGAATTCCTGAAGGAACAGAAGAGTAATCTGCAATCAACTGAGCATTTACTGGTGTCTCTTTCCCTAGGGCTCGGTAGCCTGCAAGACCTGAGCCAGGTGGTAACAAGGGACCTTCAAGCTGCTGGGCCTCAGGGTTCTCAGCCTCTGTTGTGAGCTCCTGATTCCATGGACTCAACTGCGGGCTATTAGCATCTGCACATTAGACCTGGACTCGCTGCCTGTGTTCCTCTCACCAGCACTTTCTCTCAGTGCCTCCTTTTTCTCATCTGAAATTAGATAACAGCATTCTCTGTACCTGTCTTTCCTCTGGTACCTCCTGAGGATTCTCACACCAGCTTTCCTTTGTGCTCTGTCACTTTGTATCTCTGTGCAGCTCATGTAATATATGTTTATAGTGTGTGTGTGTGTGTATGTGTGTGAATCTACACACCTGTAGATTCCTTTGTACAGTATTTTACAATTTTATATTATAAATCTTCAAACATACATATCTGGTGTGTGTATTATTTCATGTGGCTGGGAAGGGATAGTATGAGGTTGTGGGGAGATGGAGAGGTAGATACAGCGCTAAAATATCCCCAGCTTCCGCTCCCCAGCTCCCAGTATTGACAGACTCACCGGAAAGCACAAAGGGCTGGAGGAGCTGGAATGGGGCGTCTGGGGCCGGTGCTCAGGGGCTGAGTTTGGGGGAATCTGCCATGATGCGGGGAGCTTACGTGAGGGAGCAGAGCTGATCTCGGGAGGAGACAGGGACACTGCATTGGGGTGTCTGTGTGACAGGGTAATCCCCAGGGTCTGTGCCCCCAGGGAAGAAGGGTGGGGTTGAGCAGGGAGGAGAAGCTAGAGAAGACCTGGAGAAGGCAGGAAGGGGAGCATGAGGAGGACTTGGGCAAGGCACAAGGGTAGAGACGTGAAGAAGCTGCACTTGCTCCTTGGTCTTGGCTTGTACCAGGGATCGGGGACGTGGAAGGAGACACTTGAGACAGAAACGTGGGTGAGAGACCATGGGGAGACTGATGATGGCAGCCTTTACTTGATTTCAGTTTTGATTTTTTTTCTCCTTTCCTTGACTTGCTGGCCGCTTCTGCCCCTTTCCTATGGTTCCACACCAAAAGGTGCCTTACACTTGAGGCAAGATTTGGGCCTCAGCAGTCCTGTTTTCTGCCCACCTTATTTGGGCATTTACCTGTGAGGGGATGGGTAATTTTGGATGTTTGATTTGGAAACTTCTTTCCTTCTCTTTATTGCACATTAATTGTATTGAAGTTCCTCTGCAGGGAAGGTCTCATGCACTAGGTTATGTTTTGTGTTGATGAGGCCGATGGCAGACGTTATTTATCAGGCAGATTTGGTGGTTCCTGGGGTGCCCTCCCCCTGCCCTGTGACAGCCACACCATGGAGAACAGGGGCCAGTCCGCTGGGATGAAGTGGCTTCTGGGCATGTGAGGACTGAGTTGAGGGGAAAAGTGAACACGGATGTGATGCGCACACACAGCCCCAGCATCCCCCACTTAGTTCTGTGAGATTTCTGCAAGAGGGAAATTTCTGCAAGGGAGATGAGGGGTTCCCCATCTGACTCAGTGCTTTCTCACTTCAGGGGGGCACACGGACAGTTGGTACTCTTCTTGGTCAGGAATGATTTACCCTACCAGGTTAAACTCTGATGACAGAGAGCACTGGGGTGGGGGGGACCAGCCACAACCCTAACATTTGAGGGGAGCCCAGGGGGCAGCAAGACCTGCCTGGAAGGAAGAGGAGGATGAGGGTCCTGTTCCCTTACCTAGATTCACAGCGTGAACAGTCAGTTAATTGGAAAAGAGAATTCATGGATCCATCTTTTCAGATTTGTATGTGCTGACATATTTTGTGTTTTTATTCAGGGTTGATGTCATGCAGCATTCAGGCTTGCATTCAGGTATTTTTGCATTTCAGCTAGCTGCAAGTGTCCTTTTTTTTTTTTTTAAAGAGTTTTTATTTATTTATACAAGCACTGGGTACAGTTAGAAGCACGGGAGGGTGAGAGAATTCACCAGAGCCAGAGTGGGGAGCAGAGCAGGCAGAAGGACCGAAGTACACTGCTGAGGGGAGCAGCAGGTGGCAGGAGAGGTCTGCGCGCCATGTGGGACCCTCCTCTGGGGCCGGGGAGCAGCCAGGGATCAAACTGGCGCTGCAGAGGCTGTGGGCAGTTTTGCAACCCAGCGCTCAACCGCTGCGCCACCGGGTAGGCCCTGCAATTGTCCTTTGTGCTCAGTTGTCATGAAGTAAACTTCATACTCGTGCAACTTTTTGCTTTTATTTGAATCAGTCACAAGTGTTTGTCATTAAGATGCAAATATTTGTGCAAGATTTCTCCTGAAATTGACACCACTGTAGTCCTCTTCTCAGCTTTTGCCTTCCTCCAGGTAACTATTTTCAATATTTTTAGATGATTCTATTGGCTTTTTACTTTCATATGTCTAAATTCCATGTCTTTAGTACTGCTGCTTGATGTTCTGCTTGTGGCATCCATCAGTGACTGATGTGCTTGTTCATAGTAGATATTTTCTTTTTTTTTTTATTCTTCCCACTCCTTCATAGAGTGATTGCTTCCCACAGAGTGATTATATTTAGTTGAGTCATTCAGTATTTTCTTTTCCATGACTAGTGGTCTCATATATACGTAAATATTAGACCTTGTAGCCTCTGCACAACTTTCTATTCTCCCTGGAATTCATAATTGCCTTTGGTTTTGTCTGACATTTTCTATGTAGTTTCACAATTTGACTTTGGTATTTATTCTTGTATGACTTTTTAAAAAAGATTTATTTATTATTTATGCATACCAGAACTGGGGTACAAAGCACAGGTGTGTGGGGATTCACAGAGAGAGTTTAGGGAGTAGAACAGGCAGACTGACTGAAATACACTGTTGAGGGGAGCAGCGGGTGAGTCAGGAGAGGTCTGCTGTGCCATGTGGGTAGCTCCCTGGCCAGGTATCGAACTCGTGCTTCAGTAGCTCTAGATAGCTTCATAGGTTGAGTCTTAACCCCTTGCACCACCAGGGAGGCCCCTCTATTGGATGACTTTGAAGAAGTGAGGACACTGTAAGTATTTTGCCCATTTTACCTTCATTCCTCCTGGACCCCTCTGACATGCACCCATCTGGATTGGATTCTTTCACATTGGATTCTTTTGCATCTCCTCTCTGAGATCTCCCTTCACCCCCATCTGGGCAGAGCATTTAGTGCAGCACAATCACCTGGATAACCTGCTAAAATGCAGACACATTAAAGATGTCAAGGTTTGGGCCAGTGAGTCTGATTTCCTATCTAGTTTCATGTAATCCTGATGTTGCTGGTTCATGTGTTGCCTTCACTTTTCTATACCCTACATCATTCTCTTAAGAAATGCTAAGCTCTTAATAATACTTTAAGTTAATTAATATTAATGGGATTAATAAAATTAACAGTTTTTATTGTGGTAAAACATATAACATAAAATTTGCCAACATAAGTACTTTAAGTGAAAAATACGGTAATTTTTAGTTTTACTTATTTTTATTTTTATATCCAAAAGGGCCGGTTTATTATATAAGAAAATTTGAAGGAGGGGCCTTCCTGGTGGTGCAGCGGTTTAGTCTCAGCACTATCAAGCTATCAGCAGCCACTGCAGCATGAGTTTGATCCCCAGAGAAGGAGCTAACCCACATGGCGCAGCAGACCTCTTCTGTCTAGCCCTCTGCTCCTCTCAGCAGTGTATTTCACTAGATCAGCCTGTTTTGCTCCCCCTTCTGTCTCTGGTGAATCTTGTCACCCTATACCTCTGGCCTATATCCCAGTTTCTTGTACATAGAAATAAATAAAAATAAAACTTTAGGAAAAAATAAAAAGGTCTGTACAGCTAAAGGAACAATAACCAAAATGAAGAGACAGCCCACAGACTGGGAGAAAATTTTTGCTCCATACAACAGATAAGGGAGTGATTTCAAAGATCTACAAGGAGCTGACACAACTCAACAAAAACCAAGCAAACAACCTAGTCAAAAAATGGGCTGAAGAACTAAAAAGACATGTTGAGAAAATGAAATGGGCAACAGGTATATGAGAAAATACTCAACATCATTTTTAATAGGGAAATGCAGATTAAAATCACAATGAGATAACATCTCACAACAGTGAGAATGGTAAAAAACAAAACATAGTAAAAAACAAAACAAAATACAAAGTGGCAACAACCAATGCTGGTGAGGATATAGAGAAAAATGAACACTCTTACACTGCTGGTGGGATGTAAAATGGTCCAAGCACTATGGAAAGCTGTGTGGGGGTTCCTCAGACTACTAAAAATGGGGCTACCATATGACCCAGAAATTCCACTTCTAGGGATCTACTGAAAGGACACAAAAACTTTAATTCGAAAGGAAACCTGCACCCTTATGTACTGCAGCACTATTTACAATAGCTAAGATAAGGAAACAAAACTAAATGCCCCCAAACAAATGACTGGATCAAGAAGATGTGGTTTATATACACAATGGTATAGTACGCAGCCATCAAAAAAGATAAACGTATGCCATTCCCAGCAATGTGCATGGAGCTAGAAGGGATTATGCTCAATGAAATAACTTAGGTAAAAGAAAAATATTGGATGGTCTCACCTATTTTTTTTTAAGATTTATTTATTTATACAAGAACTAGGGTAGAGACCAGAGGTGCAGAAGGGTGAGAGGATTCACCAGAGAAAGTGTGGGGAGCAGAACAGGCAGACGGACTGAAGACACTGCTGAGGGGAGCAGCAGGTGAGGCAGGAGAGATCTGTCCCGCCATGTGGATTTCTCCCTGGCCGGCTGGGAATCGAACCTGTGCTGCAGAGACTGTGGACAGCTTCACAGTGCAATGCTCAACCCATTGAACCACCAGGGAGGCCCTGCAGTCTCACTTACAAGGGGAATATAGGGAAACCAAAAATGGGGTAGAAAAAATCCTAAAACTTGCAGGCAAACTATAAATTGATGCATATAGCTGGGGAGGGGAGGGGAAAAAAGGGGTCGAAACAGATGAGGGAAGAGCACAAGGGATGATGGTGATGGCTCATGGATGATAGTGGTGGTAGGAGATTTATGGGGACTATACCTGAGGGGAGAAATCAATTATTAAAACTATGTAAGAAAGAGAGGGGAGAGAGAGAGAGAGAGAGAGAGAGAGAGAGGAAGAAAGAACCTGAAACCAAGAAACAAGAGGATAGGATTCAGATGTTGTCGATGAGGGCGCTGGGACTTTTTATTTCCTCCCCCTGCCCCTCCTCCCATCAGCCCAGCCCCAAAGCCATGCCAGGGCACTGGGCTCTTGGTGCACAGAAGCTGTTCCATATTCCTCCTCCATGGCAAAGCAAAGAGCAGTAGCTGAGTGTAGTGAGTGAGTCATCCTCACCCCGCAGACACTGACCTGATGTCCTTTTAGGCGATGGCCCTTGATTTGTGACCCAGAGGGGACCTGCTCTGAGCCTCCTTTTAGTCATCAAGAAAATGATGCCGGGCCTCCCCTGGTGGCACAGGCGGTTGAGTGTCGCACTGTGAGGCTGTCTGCAGTCTCTACAGCGCCAGTTCCATCCCTGCCGGCGGTCCCACATGGTGTGGCAGACCTCTCCTGTCTCCCCCGCTGTCCCCTCAGCAATGTATTTCATCAGTCTGCCTGTTCTGTTCCCTGCTCTGTCTCTGGTGAATCCTCTCACCCTCGCGCGCATCTGGCCTATACCCCGGTTCTTGTATAAATAAATCAATAAATCTTTAAAAAAAAAAAAAAAGAAAACGATGCCTTCTGGGCTACTCTGAGCAGTAGAGACCAGAAGCAATGGAGTGGGGAGAACGTGAAGGTTGTGGTGTTCACCCCAAGCACAGCGGTACATGGGGTGTCTCCTCGTTCACCCAGACCCCAGTTTGCAGGGACCTTCTACTTGTGTCCCAGATCTTGCTCTCCTTATCTTGGCTAAGCCCTGTGATGTGCCCACTCTGCAGAGACTCTGGTCCCTCCCTGGCCCTGCCCCTGCTCCTGAGCCCAGACAGAGGGTGTGGCTCCCGCTGTGTCCTCTCTGGGAGAAGAAAACTGCCGCAGACCAGCACAGCAGTAGACGATGAGGCCACCTCAGGGTTGAGAGAAGCGTGCAGGGTGGTCAGGGAGTCGGCGAAAGAAATGACAAACAGACACACTTCAAGAGTGAAAATCTGAGTGTAATTTTCTTTAAGTTTGTGACTAGTATATATATGTTTTCTAAAAGCACAGGAATGAATATCAAAGAAATTAGCTTGCTCGCTGGCTCAGTCTATCACTATCAGGGAGGTGATCTACATAACAAGCAATGACCATTATAGAAGAAAGGAGGAAGTTTAGAAAGACAGATAAGGGATTAAAGTTTGTAGTTCTAGAAAGACAGGATAAGATTTTTAGCATTCTTGTAGTGGTTCTTGGTGGTCGTTAGTTATCTTTTGATAAGCTTCTGCCTTTTCAGGGAACTTCTGCTGCACTTTCTCTTCTTCAGGCTGTTCTCCCCCCGCGCGCTGGTTGCCCAGCCGGATCTAGGGACCGTGGCGAAAGCCATTCCTAAAGATCACTGCGGGGGGAGGTGCAGCAGGTAGGGTTTTGCTGTTCTCCCCCTGCGCGCTGGTTGCCCAGCCGGACCTAGGGACGGTTAGCCCTAAAGGTCACTGCAGGGGGAGGTGCAGCAGAAAACCTAGATGGTGTGACTCCATTAGAAGCCTTTGCTAATTACTGGTTATTTTATATGTCTCTATTATTTAATGTAATGTTAGGTGGGTTCCAGTTTGCTGACAGTATTAGTGAGAGTAGAAAGCTCATTAACTTTTTTGCCCAGTGAGATAAGGACACAGAGCTGAGAACCCAGAGCGCTGGGCAGGAGGATTTTGACTTGGGGCTCCAAGCTCAAGGACAACATCCTCCAGGCAAGTGTCAGTTAGCCCAGGCATCCCATGGCAAAGGTGTGGCCCAATATCGCCCCCCTGTGGCCACGGTTTTCCTGTGGCCAGGTGGAGTACGACCTGAGCTCAACATGTCCTTCCTTGGGCCTGAGATGTTCTTCACTGCACCCCAGTCTGAGTCCACCTTCCCACAGAGCAGAAAAGCCTGAGGGGGACTATGTGGATGGAAGGTTGTCACCCACACCTCTGGGGAGATCCTTGTCACCGTGCTCAGGTGACAGCTAAGCCTCCCTCCCCAGGCTGGGGGAGACTCAGCTCCTGGATCAGCTTGCAGAGAGGGAACTCCTGCTCCTCACCCTGAAGAAGAAGCCTAGAGCCTGCTGGGCAGGAGGGGTGGGGAAGGCAGGCTTCTCCTCAGCTGTTTTCTGGTCAGGGCCACCCAGAGTCAGAGACTGGACCACGGACATCACCTCAGGGGTTGTGAGCTAGAGCCTCACCCAGGGGTGCCATCCCTCCGGGGGGTCCTTGGGCTTCCAGTTCCTCCATGTGCTCAGATGTAGCAGGTTCTGTGTAAATTAGACATTTTAATATTTTCTTACTACTCATAGGCTTTTAAAATATTTATTTTTTGAAGTTTGATTTAATTAGGCATACAAGAACTGGGGTACAGGCCAGAGGTGCAGGGTGTGAGAGGATTCACCAGACAGAGTAGGGGGCAGAAAAGGCAGATCTACTGAAATACACTGCTGAGGGGAGCAGCAGGCAAGACAGGAGAGGTCTGCTGAGCCATGTGGGTCACCTCCCTGGCCGGCAGTGGATGGAACTTGTGTTGCAGTGGCTGCAGATAGCTTCAGAGTGCTGTGACTTAACCCATAGTCCACCAGGAGGCTCCAGATCTTAATTTCTTGTGAGTAACATCTAGGAATGTAAATGCTGGTTCTAGATTTCTAGTTTAGTAACTTTATGAAAAAATATAAAACTCTGTTTCAATGTGGGTGTCTTACATGGTTAGGGGAACAGATGAGAATTCAGCTGTTCCAAACCCTTGCCAACCTTGATTGTTACTCATCTTTTCACTTTTAGCCATTCTAATGGGAGCACAGTGACTTCTCCCTGTGGTTCCACCTTGCATTGCCCCCTCATTCCCGTGACTGTTGATGTTGAGAATTTTTTCATATACACATTGACCATTTATGGATCTTCCACTGTAAAATGCCTATTTAAATCTTTTTCTATTTTTTTGCTGTTTGTTATTTGTCTTCTTTTTATGAGGTCATGGGAGTTGTGTATGTACTCTGGATAGAAATCCTTTGTCAGATAAACGTATGACAAACATTCTAACAAAGCGATGTCAGTCTGTCCCGGTCAAGATCACTAACATGCTCTGTGTCATCACCTGAGATGGAAACGTCTGTGTCATCTCTACCCAGCTCTCAGCAGCTTCCCCACATGCCAGGCTGCTCTCTCCTGTTACTCAGTTTTGTACCAACCCTTGGATTTCCTTCACATAGTTCACTAGGAGCAGATCTACTGGAAGAAAGGAAAACTGAACAGAAAACTTGATGGGGTCACCACCAGGTTGATACTTGGCACATGTGATAGTGTTTGCTGCATGTAGGGACAGAGCAGACCCCAGACTGTGCTCAGGTGTGGTTCTGATGTGTGTGTTTCAGCCAACACTGCACAGGCAGGGGCTGCCGGGGAGGGTCTAGAATTTGGTGCTTCCCTGTATACTTTCTTAAACCCCTCCTGTCTCATGTTTTCAAATTGCATGATTTACTTCTTTTCTGTGTACTGCAGTTATGTATTTTAATAGGCTTATATGTAATATCATATAAAGTCCCTTTCTTTAAAATCTCAAGAATTCAAAAATAAGTCATTCAATATTTGAAAAAAGTACAGATTTATAAAATGTGTAAATCCTGTCATGAAAACACAACATTATCTATACACTTGGAATAAAATACAAACAGGATCCACCCCACATGTATGTAGTAGTCACTTAGTTCACACCAAGCTTGAAAAGCACATCATCATCATGTCATTCCGCAGCTTGCTTTCCAGCTATCGGCGTATATGAGATGATCCTTGTTTATTCAGACAGTTCATTGTTTTTCATGCAGAACAGCATTTCGTGTAGGTTGGGCTAGGATTTATCTCCTCTTCTCTTAAGGGACCTTTAGCTTGTTTCTGTCACAGACATTGCTGCCGTGAGTGTACTGGGGTCTCCCCTATGAGCTCCTTTAGGGTATGCATACAGGAGTGGGATTATGCACATCTTGACCATGTGATGCTCCCTGATGCCAATGGAGTGATCATTTCCTTACCTCCTTTGCCTCCTTTAAAGCTTTAATGACAATCTACAGGTCTGATGTTCTTCCTGCCACACTGACTGCTCCTTCTTACTCTCCTTTGTTCTAAATGTCTGTGGCGTTAAGGCCCCACCTGAGCTGCTTGTTCTGCTCTCACCACCCTCTTCCAGGCTATAGTTTCATTCATTGCTGGGATTTAAGATTGTCACCTCTGATCAGGACTAGTTCTTCAGTACAGACCTGCCGCGGACCAGCACAGCAGTAGACGATGAGGCCGTCTCAGGGTTGAGAGACTGCGCAGGGTGGTCAGGGATTCGGCGAAAGAAATGACAAACAGACACAATTCAAGAGAGAGTGTAAATCTGAGTGTAATTTTCTTTGAGTTTGTGACCAGTATATATATGTTTTCTAAAAGCATAGGAACAATGAATATCAACGAAATCAGCTTGCTCATGGGTTTAGCTTATCACTGACAGGGCAGTGATTTACATCTGGACCTAGCCTCATTCCTAAGTAGATAGACCATTAGTTTTGTTTTTAAACTATATAATCGCATTTTTTGTTTTACTAACTACTTTTTTACCTAAAAATTATTACAGGGTTTAGTAATGTTTCGTTTGAGTCAGCCTTGTTTAAGGATTTCATATGATTTTTTAATTAACAACCAATGACCTTTATAGAAGAAAGAAGGAAGTTTAGAAAGACAATAAGGGAATAAGTTTGTAGTTCTAGAAAGACAAGATAAGGTTTTTTGTAGTAGCATTCTTCTAGTGGTTCCTGGTGGTCGTTATCTTTTGATAAGCATCTGTCTTATCTATATTTTCAGGGAACTTTGCTGTACTCCCCTGCACGCTGGTTCCTTGCCCAGCCGGAACTAGGGACCGTGGCTAAAGCCATTAGCCCTAAAGGTCACTGCAGGGGGAGGTGCAGCACATACCTCTATGTATTTTCATAGTTTGAAAAATAGTTGTACCAAGCGAAATACTCAAATACATTGCACTCTGGCCATTTCTGTTCAAATTAAAAAATACACACACCTGGCAGCCCCAATTCTGGGACTGTGTCTCCAAACACACTTGTATACCTGCAAAAGAACTACATTCAGGGCCTCCCCGGTGGCGCAGCGGTTGAGCGCTGGGTTGCGAAGCTGCCCGCAGCCTCTGCAGCGCCAGTTCGATTCCCGGCTGCTCCCCGGCCACCAGAGGAGGGTCCCACATGGCGCGCAGACCTCTCCTGCCGCCCGCTGCTCCCCTCAGCAGTGTACCTCGGTCCTTCTGCCTGCTCTGCTCCCCGCTCTGGCTCTGGTGAATTCTCTCACCCTCCTGCGCTTCTGACTGTACCCAGTGCTTGTATAAATAAATAAATAAATCTTTAAAAAAAAAAAAAAAAAAAAGAACTACATTCAAAACTACATTCAATTTGTAAAAGTGTTAGGGGGAAGTGATGTCCTGAGTTAATCCCATACAGGCTTTGTGGACCCCACTCCCACTCCAGACTAAAGCCATCAAGACTCTGGGAAAGACAAATCCCATCACCACCAAGGGAGGGTGGCTGGGACCTGAGGGTGGAGTTGGGCAGCCAGGTTGGATATAAAAAACCAAACACGTGGGCCTTGGGCTCTCTCTGGCTCGCGATCGCTCGCCTCCTGGCTTCACCGCTCCAGGCTGGTGGCCAACTCTGAGAGCACCATTTTGGGATTCCAGATCGGCGGATCGGGTAGGACTCATCTAAAACTTTGTCTCCCACTTTTCTCCCAGAGCTGTACATTTCCTCATTTCCCCTTCCCTTGTAAATAAACCTTTTATTAACCTTTCACGTGTGCCTGCAGTAGAGCATTGATAAGTCCTTTTAAGCGCGCGGGTGAGGACCCACAGTCAGGCACCCCGTTTTGTATCGGGGTTGCTCCACAACAAAAGCAAGAGAAAGAACGGATGAAAAAGTGAAGAACCCAATGTCTCTCAGTAGGAGACTGGTGTTTAGAAAGCATTGCATCTATACAATTAAGTACCAAGAAAATTAAAAAAAGAGAGACTAGATAGTTCTTGGTATGCTCTCATGGGGTGGTCTCCAGAACACCCGGTGCAGCAAAGCATTATGAGGGACTAGACCTTGACAGGCAGGTAGGGACTGGGGCTCTGGCAGAGGTAACAGGAGAGATAAGGGCTGGGACCCCTGGAAACACGGGACCCCTGGGAGACATAACAAGAGAGAAATAACAAGGGAAAAGCCCATGACACTGTCACCGGTTAATCTCTGTTAGGACATTGGCCAAGGCTGAGCCATCAGACACCACAGATCACACAGCTCATGCCCTGACCTAAAACATGAGCTTAGGTATGAAAAACCCAAAGTTGGCTTCACCATCAGTAACCCACTCAGGACCCCTCTGGTGTGTGAGGGAGCTGTTTTTGCTTTTTGTCTGTCCTTGCATAAATCTCAGGCCTGTGCCTCTTTCTTTAGCCCTTGTGCCTTTGCGTCAGAGAGCTGGCCTGTGTCTTTCAATAAACCTCCCTTGGCTTCGTACTGCTGTTTCTGTGCAGTGTTTCCATTCTTTCCGGTCACTTCCATTCTTTCCCATCAACAACCTCCAGGCCAATGCAACAAAAAGAAAGCAGCTAATGTTTGTGTGGCAAAGAGTAAGAATACATACACATGCATAAAAGTCTTAGGAAGAATTAAGTAATAGCAGCAGTTTCATGTCAGGGATGGGTCTGGGTAGGAGAGAGACTTCGCTTTGATGCTTTGAATTTTGATTTTTTTTTTTTTTTTTTTTTTTTTGTGAGACCCTCCCCGGCAGCCAGGGAATGAACCAGCGCTGCAGAGGCTGCGGGCAGCCTTGCAGCCCAGCGCTCAACCACTGTGCCACCAGGGGAGGCCCAATGCTTTTAATTTTGAACCAAATCAAAACAGGTAACAGAAAAATAATTCCAAAAACAAAAAAATAAGTGAAGTAAAACAACAATAACAACAAGAGAAATAGAAGAAGAAACAGAATGACTTTTTACCTCAAAATAAAAGCTGTGTAAGAATTTTTTTGTTTCTTGAACAAAGATTATTCACTACCATTTTCATTCAGTATTTTTTTTGAACTGCATTAACCTTCCACTACATATGTGTCACATCATTAAAAAGTAACGTGAGACATGTGTAGTGGCAGGATGATCACAGGGCAGGTTTTAGGATCCCAGCAGACCGATAAAGGAGGAGTTCTGGAGCCCTCAGTGGGTTTCTCAGTCTTTTATTGAGCTGTTACATACAGAGCAGCAACCAGGTACACAGCAGGCAGGGGTGCTGGGGAGCCAGGAGGTCCAGCAGGCCTACAAGCCCCTAGCAAGTTTTCAGGCTGGGCTTCTCTCTCTCTCCCCCCAGCTTTCTTCTCCTGCTTCTCTCTCCTGCCTCTCTCCTTGCCTCTGGTTATCTGGAGACTACCTCTCAAATACTCCTCCCATGGCCCACAGAGGTAAATAAGATAGTTGGCAACAATGTAACAACTGCAGGGCCCCATCAGACAGGGCAATCCTAATGGTGGGAGGAGAGAAAAGCCTGAAAACCTTTTATGCTACAACATGATAAATAAACAATTGCCGTTTTGTTTGGTGAAGTAAATCAGCCAAATCTGGGTAATTGGAAAGCCCAAAGTTTAAGGCATTTTGGGGTGGGAGGGGCCCAATGCTTGCAGCTCCAACAAGTTGAGCACACCCTCTAATGTCCAGGTAGACATAGGTCCCAACAATAGAAAATTAATCACCTGGGTAGGTCTGGTATGGGGGTATTTGAATGAAGCCATTAGCCAAAATTTAGGGCCTTCATATGTGCCTATTGTTTAATTTCTAGTTTTACTCCTCATGTTTTGTCCAACTATGTTTTTTTTTTTTTTAATAGAGGCATGTTTTATTTATTTATTTGTTTGCTTGTTTGTTTGTTTTGTTTATACAAGCACTGGGTACAGTCAGAAGCGGGGGAGGGTGAGAGAATTCACCAGAGCCAGGGTGGGGAGCAGAGCAGGCAGAAGGACCGAAGTACACTGCTGAAGGGAGCAGCTGGTGGCAGGAGAGGTCTGAGCCATGTGGGACCCTCCTCCGGTGGTGGCTGGGGAGCAGCCAGGGAGCAGCGGGGGAGCTGCGGGGGAGCTGCGGGGGAGCAGAGGCCTCGGGCAGCATAGCAACCCAGCGCTCAACCGCTGCGCCACCGGGGAGGCCCATTGTCCAACTATGTTGCCTCGTCTTTGGATGAGACGCACACCCAGAGCACTGCAGGCCACATCAGTGGCCCAAAAGCCAAGGTGCAGTAGAACAAGGCCCGGAGGTGAATGTAGAGGAGCAGGGAGCCTGAAGGTGTAGGAGCAGCCTGTGGGCCTGCAGGCTGCCTGGGAGCAGCAGAAGGCTCTGTCTGGGTCACCCTGCTGCCCCTGCACCTGGCCCCTGCTTGGATTGGGGCCATTCCTGGGACCCCAAGGAAATCAAACTGGCTCTTTGGGGAGTGGGGTTCAAGGAAGGGCCAGGTGTGGTCTACTTTATCCTGGCCCCTATAGGGTAAATGGTTTTCAGGCTTTTCTGCCCTCCCACCATTAGGATTGCCCTGTCTGATGGGTCACCTGCAGTTGTTACATTGTTGTAAGCTCTCTCTTTTACTTCTGTGAGCCATGGGAGAAGTACTGAGATAGTCACCAAGAGAAGCAGTAGAGAGAAGAGAGAAAGAAGCCCAGAGTTAAGACTTGCCCAGGGCTTGGGGGCCTACTGGCCTGGCCCCCACCCCTGCACCCCTGCCTGTCGTGTACATGGTTGCTGTACTACATGTAAAGGCTCAATAAAAGCCTGAGAGGCTCCAGGACTCTCCTTTTTCCGGTCTGCTCGGATCATAGAAAACCTGCTCTGTGGCCATCCTGCCCCTACACCCCCTCTCCCTCACAGCCCTCTTCTGATATTAGAAACCAAACCAGGCAGACTCACTATGGTGGGTCTCAAATGCTTCACCGGCACCACCAAGGAAAGTGTTAGAAATGTCACTTCCAGACCACAGCCCTGCCTTACTGAGTTAGAAACTCAGGGCAGGGCCCAGGACTCTGGGTTTTCACAATCCCTTGAGCTGAATTTTGCTTTGCAAATCAGTGGGCTTTCTCTCTCTCTCCCTGCCTCCCCTTTATCTCTCTCCCTCTAGCTCCATCCACATTGCTGTGAATGGCATGAGTTCATCTTTTTTGATTGCTGAATAGTATTCTGCTGCACCTCCCCCTGCAGTGACCTTCAGGGCTAATGGCTGTTGCCATGGTCCCTGAGGTCCAGCGAGGGCAAGGAACCATGCACGCAGGGGGAGAACAGCAAACTCCCTAAGACATAAATAAACTGGATGCCTGTTAAGACATAACGACCACTAAAAGCTGCCATAAACCTTATCTCACTTTCTCAAGGCCCATAAACTTTATTCTGCTAAAATCTTTCCTTTTTCTGGTCATTGATTGCTAATTAAAAAACATACGTAATTTAATAAACAGGCTAATCCAAATGAAACATTAAAAATAAAATTGTTGGTTTAATAATCTTCTATTATGTGCTTGACTTCAGTACCTATGATATTAACTGCATTATAAATTCACCCATGACAGTTTATTATGAGTAGAAACGAGTAAGTGATAGTGTAACTAAAATATAAGAATTAATAGCCTGTCTACTTAGGAATGTGACTAGATCTAGATGTAGCTTCGGACATAGATCACTGCCCTGTCAATAATAAATCTATGAGCCATCTGGCTTAGTTCACTGATAACTGATCCTATGCCTTTAGAAAAACATATATATACTGACCACTGACTCAAATAAAGTTGCACTCAGATTTACACTCTCCCTTGAAGTGTGTCTGTTTGCCATTTCTTTAGCCGAATCCCTGACCACCCTGCGCAGTCTCTCAACCCTGAGACGGCCTCATCGTTCACTGCTGTGCTGGTCTGCGGCCGTATTCCATTCTGTATATATACCACATCTTCTTGATCCAGTCATCTATTTTGGGGCATTTGGGTTGTTTCCAAGTTTTACCTATTATAAATAGTGCTGCAATAAATATAAGGGTACAGGTGTTCTTTTGAATCAGTGTTTTTGTGTCCTTTGGGGTAGATCCCTAGGAATGGAATTGCTGGGTTATATGGTAGCTTCATTTTTAGTAGACTGAGGAACCTCCAGACAGCTTTCCATACTGGTTGGACCAGTTTGCACTCCCACCAGCAGTGTAGGAGCATTCCTTTTTCACCACACCCTCTGCAACATTTGTTGTTGCTTGTTTTTTTTTTTTTTTTTTTTTTTGATATGTGCCATTCTTACAGCCATTGATTTTATTGCTTTAAAATATCTTATAAATTCTTGAGCGAGGAGGTGGGGTGGGGTGATGGGTCAGGTCAGTCCCTTGTTTCTTGCTTTAAGAAGAGTTCAGATTCTAAAATTAATATCAAAGCAAATTAGTGGTCAGATGTTCAAAGACGGAGTCAACATCTGCGTAATCAGTGATAAGGAGAGTCTACATTTCTCCCTGGAAATGGCCTCACTGCACTGCTGGGGGAGAGGGTCTCTCTGGGCCTGATAGAGTGGTTCTTTCTATCTCTAGCTTCGACAAGGCCTAAGACCAATGCAGTGATCTCATCTGAGCTAGGATTTTGGTTTTCTTTCTTTTTTTTTAAAGATTTATTTATTTATTCATACAAGAGCTGGCAGTAAGAGGATTCACCAAAGACAGAGCAGAGAGCAGAACAGGCAGATTGACTATAATATACTGCTGAGGGGAGGAACAGGCAAGACAGGAGAGGTACTGTGCCATGTGGGTCACCTTCCTGGCTGGGGATTGAACCCTGTGCTGCAATGGCTGTGGATTGTTTTGTAGTGCTGCCTCTTAACCCCTTGCGCCACCAGGGAGGCCCTGGATTTTGGTTTTCTGATCTTAGTTGTATTTGAGACATTGCATGGTTAACAATGGGACAAGTGGATTTTGTTACATTGATATTCTGTGACAAATCCACATGCACTCAGAGCTCTGCTGTACCTGCCTGGTCCTGGGAGGAAAGGGATCTGTCCTGACCACTGTTCAGGGTCCCTTTGTGTAGAAGTGATCAGTAGATGTGGGGTCAGTGGCTCCCCAATCTCACCTCCTCTCCAAAGCAGCCCTAAATTTGGGGAGTGGGCAGGGATCTCCATGACTACTAATCAGATATCATTGTCCCATTTCCTGACGTTAAGCCACTGTTCACATAACACCAACTGTGTGTGCAGTGCCAAGGTGAGAGTCTGGGGGAGGGGGAGGATGGGGCTGGGGTCTAAGGAGGGAACCATGGGTGACCTGCAGGGGTTCTCTGTCATCTTTGTCTTTGTTTCCTGAAATTTGTAGGAAATTATACTCAGCCAAAGGTCTTTGAAGACGGCCAGGAAATTCAGGGGCAGGTTGGGAGAGGGGAAAGGATGCGAAAGTGGAGACAAGGCGTGGGCTGGCAGCAGGAGGAGGGCATCCAGGACCAGGGAGGCCTGATGGAGCCCTGTCTCACTGTGGGGAGTCCCCAGGCCCTGGAGGAATGGGGATAGTAGCAGCATCTCCTGAAGCCAGAGTATGGTTCAAAACCAGAATTTTCTCTTTGTTTTTGTTTTAATTTTTCTGGATGAATCTGCAAACCCATCAGAGTGGAAGATGAGAAGTCCACTTTCCAGCGTGTGTTTTACAGTTTCCTCCCAGTGTGGGGTCAGCAGTGGTACCTGCCAGGAATAGCCCAGGTTATGGCCTCAGGCCTGCCCAGGCCCACGTTGTCCACTCCAAAGAAGAGGCGTGTGGGGTCTTTGGTCTTCTTTTTTCTTTCTTCCTTTCTAGGTCTTTTTTGTGTTTCCTCAGCTCCCTGCTGCTGCCCCAACCTTCACTGGGGCAGAGAGAACACAGCTGCCACTTGGGCCTGGAAGCCCCTTTGAGCCTCAGACTGGGGAGTGCAGTTTCTCTGTGCTCCACATGAGGGAGCTTTGCCCAGATGGGCTGGAAGGTCTCACAGACACTGCCATTGCCCAAACATTCTAGAAACTTCCTTAGATCAGAAAGTCAGTATCATTCTTCAGACTGAAGTCTTTGAAGCTTTTGCAAGGGCAAGTCTATCCTCAAGGAACACGATTTGGCCTGACTGTCTATAAGCCAAGGACAGTGTCACAACTTGGGTTTTGAAGTTGGTCTGAGTGTAAGCCAGGCACTGTCCTGCCTGCCCACAACTCATTCTTTCCATTATACCTGCTCCTATAAATACATGATTACATGTGTGTCCAAAGCACCTAAGAAAGATTCAATGCCATTAAAAGATAAAAGATTACCTTCAAAGAGAAAGGGTCTGGTACTGAATTTTAGTGAACATTTTGGTTTTTAAACACCTTTTGGAGTTTAGGGCACTAGTTTCATATTTTCCACCAAAAATTATCTCTCCCTCACTCCCTCACCATGAAACGCAAATTTACATTAAGAGATAAAATACCACATTTCACAAAGCGTAAATAACCAAGTTATCACCCCCTGGAGATAACACTGTCAAAACCTTTTGAATAGTCTTCCAAGTTTTCCTCTTTAAAATACATAGTGTGGGCCTCCCTGGTGGTGCAGGGGTTAAGACGCAACCTATGAAGAAATCCGCAGCCCACTGCAGCACGAGTTCGATTCCCATCTGGCCAGGGAGAAACTCACATGGCAGGACAGACCTCTCCTGTCTTGCCCGCTGCTCCCTTCAGCAGTGTACTTCGGTCCATCTGCCTGTTCTGTTCCCCACTCTGTCTCTGGTGGGTCCTCTCACCCCCTGCATCTCTGGCCTGTACTCCAATTCTTGTATAAAAATAAATAAATCTTTAAAAATAAATAAATAAATAAAATACATAGTGTGGGGGCCTCCCCTGGTGGCGCAGTGGTTGAGCGCTGAGCTACGAAGCAGCCTCTGTAGCGCCAGTTCGATCCCCGGCCTCCATCGAGGGTCCCACATGGTGCGACAGACCTCTCCTGCCATGTCCACTGCTCCCCTCAGCAGTGTATTTCATCGTTCTGCCTACTCTGCTCCCCCCTCTGGCTCTGGTGAATTCTCTCACCCTCCCGTGCTTCTGACTGTACCCAGCGCTTGTATAAATAAATAAAAACAAATATTAAAAAAAATAAAATAAAATACATATTGTGGGCCTCCCTGGTGGTGCAAGGGGTTAAGTCTCAGCATTATGAGGCTGTTGGCTGCCAGGGACCAGCCTCTGGCAAAATGTCGTGTCAGGGGTTCCTGAAAGGATGAGATGGCCTAGGCGACCTGTAGGGGGCTGAAACTTAAGGGCTGAGGGGAAGGGGATGAGGTAGTGAGGAGACACCGACACTGGATGAGGTGCTAGTATCTTCTGCCGAGAGACTCAGCTGGTCTTTATTTATTCATTTTTAGTAAGCAGAAAAAAAAACATTATCATGTGTAAAGCAGAAACAATTAGTGTATTCTATTCCCATGGACTATTGGCTCCTACGGGTCTCAGCTAGAAGGTTGCCTTCAAGGTTAATAGATAAAAAACCAAACCTAACACTAAAACTTATTATTTCAGCTAGACAATTACCTAAGACAGTGGATAGCCGCCAGTGCATCCCTATCAGCTAAAGCCTAAGCATCAAAAAACTCTTCTATTCTTATGGCCTTCAGCCGGAGACCAGCTGCTACTCAGCTATCAGAACTATTTCTACCTAGAAATTTCTTAACACAGTTAACTTCATTTAAAAACTTTCCTAAGAAACTTCTAAAAAAGCAAAAGAAGGATTTACTATAATAGTTGTGCTGGATTGCTTCTCAGATATATACAATAAATTGTCTCCCATTGTCAAGTGGGCCAAATTGTTTAATAACTAATTTCTAAATGGATAATTTTCCATGCCATTTATTTGCAGTATGCTGATGCGTATAATTTATTGCCTAATGCACTTTTTGGGAAATTTTTCTCTTTTTATGATCAAGAACAAAAAGTGAAGGGATGTTAAATCTTCAGCCCCACGGTGTGAGGCTCTTTAGCTTCGGCCCCACGGTGTGAGGCCCTTTAGCTTTGCTGCTTGCCAGTGTCTTATCTGGCTGGGGCAACAAGGCCTCCCGCAGCAGCTGGCAGCAACTGTAGCACGGGTTCTATTCCTGGCCAGAGAGCTAGCCCACTTGGTGCAGCAGACCTCTCCTGTCTTGCCTGCTGTCCCCCTCAGCAGTGTATTTCAGTGGATCTGCCTGTTCTGCACGCCATTCTGTCTCTGGTGAATCCTCTCACCTCACCATCTCTGGCCTGTACCCCAGTTCTTGTATGCATAAATAAATAAATCTTTAAAAAATACATATTGTGTAAGTGGCATTATAACTGTACAAGTCCTCTTTTACTCTTGGGAAAGCTTAAAAGGACAGGCAGGTCTTTCATAGCAATACGGTAACGCCTGTCCCTCAGTCTCATTCCTTGTAATGTTTGTGTAACAGGGTGGTCTCCAGGAAAGGGGGAGGTTCCAGGTTCCCTGCCCCACCCAAGGGAGGGTGGAGCTGAGCAGGGAGAGAAGAAGCTGCAGAGGAGACTGAGGAAGGAAGGAAGCAGGATGGAGAGCCAGGAGGAGAGCTGGAGGAGGCGCATGGAGCCTAGAGACACGTGAAGAAACTGTGCTTGTCTTTTGGTCGTGGACTGGGTGACACAGATGTGGGTGAGACCCGTGGGGAGGTGACAATGGCAGCTTTTATCTTGATTTTGATTTTGCTCTTTTCCTTCCGGGCTTGTCTGGTTGTTTCTGACCCTTTTCTGTGGGTCCCCACTGGAAGATGCTTTAGACTTGTGGCAGGCTTTGGGGCCTTGTTCTGGGCCATTCCCATTTGGATGGACTTTTACCCACGAGGAGATGGGTAACTTTGGGTGCTTGATTTAGAAACTATATTCTTTGCCTTTCCTGTATTGTTTCCTAATTGTATTAAAGTTTCTTCCCATTAAAGTCTCATGTTTTGTGTTGATGCTGCGGATGGCAGAACCCATTTAGAATAGGCAGGTTTGGGCTGCCCCTCTCCCTGCCCTGTAACAGCTGCACTGGGATTTTTGGGGGTGACCATGTTGAATATCTTCATTGGGGTACTGATGACATGGATGTGTTTAATTGCTAAAACTCAACCAGACGTGTACTTTTACATTACATTTCATGTAAAATGTACTCCAATGACTTTGGTTTTCAAAAAATTATCCGCTCAGAAATGTGTGCTTTTGTTAAGTAAAAATAAAACCCGCCCATGTTGTTCTTGTTCTTAAGAGGTAGACATGTTTTTTTTTTTTTAAAGATTTATTTATTTATTTATACAAGCACTGGAAGTGCTGGAAGTCAGAAGCGCAGGAGGGTGAGAGAATTCACCAGAGCCAGAGCGGGGAGCAGAGCAGGCAGAAGGACCGAAGTACACTGCTGAGGGGAGCAGCGGGCAGGCAGGAGGGGTCTGCGCACCGGTGGGACCCTCTCCGGTGGCGGTTGGGGGGGGGGGAATGGAGGCAGGTGGGGGGAGGGGAAGCGTTTGTAGGACAGAAAACCTCTGAGGCCTCGCGGGGGAGGGGAGCCCCAGCTCGATCCCGGGGAGCGCCTCAAATCCCTGGGCACTTCCAAATACCTTCCAGAGAGTTGGGAGAGAGGAGGAAGAGGTGGAGGACATCATAAGGGCTGTGTGGCTTTGGCGGCTTAGGGAGTTTGGAGCCTGAGGGATTCAGGTTTGGAAGTCGCTTCCCAGACGCCCAGGAGGCAGAGATCTGCATTATTCGTGCACTTCTAGTCTCTGGTGACTTGGCCCAAGACCCTGGTGCAGGCCAGGAGGGTGTGCAGGGAGAAAAGGAGAGGAGGAGGGAGCAGGAGAGGCTCCTTGGAGTCTCCTCAGGAGCTGGGGGAGGCCTTGCTCTGTGGAGGGAGCAGGGGCAGTGATCTGGGGGCTGCTGGTGTTGGGCTGCTCCCAGCTGCTCAGAACCACTTCTTGGGATGCCTGGCCTCTAAATCTTAGGTTTATGTAGCTTTGCCTTTTTTTTTCCCTCCCCTGTTTAGACATCCGACACAGTGTATTTCTTATCCCCCCTTTTTTTTTTTAAAGATTTATTTATGCATACAAGAGCAGAGGTGTAGGCCAGGTGTGTGGGGGGTGAGAGTGATACCGGAATTGTCAGGCCTAGTCTCCCAGCCAGGAACAGATCCCAGGCTTCAGGGCAGCGCTGAGTCCCAGCCACTAGACCCCCACGGGTTGGTGTCCCACGAAGCCGCAGCAGGAACTTCGCAGACGCTCAGGCAAGCAAGTGAGAAGAGGCAGGTTTGTTTAGAGAAAGAAAAAGTTTATTGAGGAGAAAAAGAATAGACATAAAGTGGGACTCCCAGGCCAGGGAACCAGGCCTGGGAGGGGCAAGGAAGCCAAAGTGGAGTCGTGTCCCAGGGAATATAGACCTTCTTTCCCTGATTATTCTAAAGCTCCACCAATCTCTTTGTGATTGGTTAGTTCTTGTCTGTCTCACTTAATTTGCTACTGAGTGGGGGATCTTCACATTCCTTATCTAACAGGTCTGTCTTTCCCCATTTGTTATGCTTATCCCTTTATCTTTATGGCCTAGTCCTCTGGGTGAGCATCTCTACACTTTATCTTTATCACCTGAAGAAAACCAGGACCATTGTTAACAATATTGTCCATGGCCCTGGGATGTTTGTTTTTCCCAGTGGAATTGGTTACATTCCCTTGGTTGTCCTTATCTCTGAAGCCTCCCTAAATTCTTCAGAGGTCCCCTCCTGCACTGTCCCTGAAACTGCCTAGTAACCCTAGCTTGCCCTGTGTCTCAAGAGGATCCACCAGAGACAGAGTGGGGAACAAAATAGGCTGATTGACTGAAATACACTGCTGAGGGGAGTAGCGGGCAAGACAGGACAGGTCTGCTGCACCATGTGTGCAGCTCCCTGGCCAGGGATCGGAACTTGCTCTGCAGTGTGTCACAAATTCACCCGTGTGTCACAAATATGTAGAGAGCCATTTAAGAAATAACAGGTTCCTAGATAGCCATTAAGGAAAGGAAATCCGGTGAGTAGGAGGGGTGGGAGGGGCAGGAAATACTGGTCAGAAACCTCCCATGAGCTTGACACACCTGGATGTGGCTGTCACTGTTGCTTTGGCTGGCCCCCACTTTCTGTTTCTGTTAGGGGGAAAAGGATGACCTAAAGCTAATTCCATACAGGATTTGTGGACTCCACATCCACCCCAGGCCAAAGCCAAAGACACTGGGAACTCCAAATCCCATCACCACCAAAGGGAAGGTGGCTGGGACCTGAGGGTGGGGTTAAGCAGCCAGGTTGATATAAAGGCAGACAAGTGGGCTTTGGGTGTTAGGGGGAAATAATGTCCTGAGCTAATCCCATACAGGCTTTGTGGACTCCACCCCCACTCCAGACTAAAGCCATCAAGACATTGGGAAAGACAAATCCCATCACCACCAAAGGGAGGGTGGCTGGGACCTGAGGGTGGAGTTGGGCAGCCAGGTTGGGTATAAAAACCAAACACGTGGGCCTTGGGCTGGCTCGCTGTTGCTCGCCTCCTGGCTACACAGCTCCTGGCCTGCAGCCAGCTCTCAGAGCACCATTTTGGTATTTCTGATGGGCGGATCGGGTAGGACACATTTAAAACTTTGTCTCCCACTTTTCTCCCTGAGCTGTACATTTCCTCATTTTCCCTTTCCTTGTAAATAAACCTTTTATTAACCTTTCGCGTGTGCCTGCAGTAGAGCATTGATAAGTCCTTTTAAGCGCGCAGGTGAGGACCCACAGTCAGGCACCCCGTTTTGTATCGGGGTTGCTCTACAACACGGCCAGCTCTGAGAGTGACTTTGGGTTTCCAGGTTGGCGGATCAGGTAGGACGCATTAAAGAATTTATTTCCATATTTTCTCCCTGAGTTGTACATTTTCCTTATTTCCTTTTCCCTTGTAAATGAACCTTTTATTAACCTTTTGTGTGTGCCTGTAGTGGAGTATTAATAAGTCCCTTTTAAGTGCGCGGGTGAGGACCCACAGCCAGGAACCCATTCAACATCGGGGCTGCTCTATAACATTTCCACTGCCAGTTACGTAGACAGCCATTTAAGGAAAGGAAATCCCGTTAGTAAGAGTGGTGGGAGGGGCAGGAAATAGTGGGGAAATATATCAGCAGAAAAGTCTCATGAGCTTGACACACAGCTGTGGCTGTGGCAGTGGCTGGCTGCCTCACTTTCTGGTTCACTGCCTCGGTTCTGATGGCCGGGTTTCGAAATGGCAGGGTGCTGGGTTCTGCTTCTGGCTGCCCTTGTCCCCTCCATAGCCCTGGGCACTGGTGAGTGGGCTTCATTGGTCCTGGTGGGCAGGAGCCTGGGCCTTTCTGGGGTCTGGGAGGGGTCCCCTACGTGTCTTGGGGAGCCTCTCGGGAGGGGAGTGTCTTGGGGAGCCTCTCAGGAGGGGAGTGGCCTTTGGGGGAGTTCCTGAGGAGGATGGTGGGGCTGGACTTGCTATTTGCACACCCCTCTGATATATTCATATATTGATCTTATTTTTATTTATTTATTTATTTTTATTGCTTTATTGATTTTATTTAAGTAGTAAAGCTGTGGTCTGCTCTCGGGGCCTTGCCCTGCATGCGGGGGCGGGGGGCGGGGCCCAGGTTGCCTTAACAGCCTCTTCGTTTCTTTCAAGTCTTGCACGTGTACCCTTCCCTCATACTCCATGGGTCTTGCCCCCCCCCCCCTTCTGGTCTCACGTGCTGCCCCCCTCCCTGCTACTCTCACCCTTCCTACCTGAAAGGTTCCAGCGCAGTAAAGAAAAGGAGAGCCAGGCTAAATTTCTTAAAGGGAGGGAAATTTTATTTTGCCCCTGGGCACCCAAGGTGGGTGTGAAGGAAGTTGCGCCCATTGTCAGGGGAAGGCAGATTTTTATAGGATGGGGAGAGGGAAACCTGGCTTGTAGATGGGGGAACTGGTTTGACAAGGAACAGAGTTGTTTCCTAGAGGGACTTCCTCATTCTAGTCCCTGTATCAACCTTTCATACTGGCCTTTTGTTGATAAGGAAATGGGATGAAGGCTCTTTTTGGCTACCTCCTGCTGGAAGGGGGTGAAGACCTGGGGGGGGGGTGCGGCTCAGGCCTGGTTATGAGGGTCTTCTGCAGGGATGCGAGAATATGGATGGAAGAGGAGTTGGTTAAAGGTGGTACGGGACATTTCCTGAACGCGAGCCTTTATGAATTTATTTATTTTACACAAGCACTGGGTACAGTCAGAAGCGCGGGAGGGTGAGAGAATTCACCAGAGCCAGAGCCGGGAGCAGAGCAGGCAGAAGGACCGAAGCACACTGCTGAGGGGAGGAGCAGGCGGCAGGAGAGGTCTGTGCGCCATGTGGGACCCTCCTTCTGTGGCCGGGGAGCAGCCGGGGATCGAACCGGTGCTGCAGAGGCTGCGGGCAGCTTCGCAACCCAGCGCTCAACCACTGCGCCACTGGGGAGGCCCAAGCCTATATGAATTTTAGGAGGCAAGGAGCAAAAAGAAAACATAAGGATATCATTAATATTGGCCCCAAGAGTGGGAGGAACCATGACATTATAGGATTTTGAAATCATGTTAGTGGAGATTTGGAGCCCCCTCTTTCCCTTTGTAAGTCTTTGCGTAATTTGTTTTGTTTACAATCCCTTACTCAATGTAGTAACAGCATTTTTCCCTTAGGAACAGGCAGGTACCCCCTTATCAGCCGTTAACAAGTCCAAGGTGAGAGTAGCCACCCTAGCTCAGACCGTCCGTACAGAGTTAACTGTGGGACCACCAGAACTTGGGTACATGGGCCTGGAGTGGAAGAATTAATGCACGGAGAGAGAGAGCCATTGCACCAGAAAAAGGTTTCCCTTATTGTTTGGAGCGTAGAAGTAACCAAAATGTAAGCAGTGCAGGAATGAAGGCCGACAACGGCGTCAGTTTGATAGCAGGGGTGGCTGTGATTGGAGTGCCTTGTTTGATCATAGGTAAAGCAGAGGAAAGAGGAAAGGTTGGTACATGCTGCTTACCGAGCCAAGTTTAAGAGTTATTGAGATTTCTGCAGAACAGCCAGCTAGGGGGCAGTCTGCTATGCCCACCAACTGGGTGGTCTCAGTAGATCCTGAGAATGGGTCTCCCTAACATTGTCCATACACAGGACTCTGAGCTAGGGGAGATTGTGACAAGAAATGCACATCCTAGTAGGAGCCAGGTTATGACGTACATGCTGTTCGTCTTCGGGGCATGTATGACCCGAGACAGATGGTGCCAGGAGGGGTCTCCCAGAAGTGTTATTGCTGTAGGCGTGGTGGACCATGTGTGGTGTGGTCCACGGAGGCTTCTGTGGCTTTGAAGCGATTTGAGCAGGATTTGGTCTCCCGGATGCAGTGGCGGGGTAGGTCAGTTGAGGAGATCCAAGGCAGGACTAGGTAAGTACCGGTCTGCTTGTTCCCAGGGCAGTTGCCTGAGTAGGGAGAGGTCAATCCTGTCCGGGTAAGTGTCCACGCAGTTGTTGAGTTGCAAAAGAAGGTGGGTGAACTCCCTCTTGAGGTGAAACGCGAGCACAGGTTTGACGACGGGAACATGTCTGCCAGACTTTTTGGCACTCGAGGGGTGTGGAAGAAGAGCGGAGTCATGGCGTTCATTAGGCTCCTAAGTCGGAGTGAGGGAGGGGACAGATAGAGAATAGGGGCAGGGTCTGCAGCAGAGTCAGTGGTGGGAGTCAGTCTTGTTATTCCCTGTGATCACGTAAGAACTGTGTGGTGTCCTTCACAGTGGATCATGGTGACTTCAGTTGGAAGCTGCAAGGCCGCTAGAAGCTTCAGGACATGTTAGTGTTAATGATGGGGGACCCCTTGGTGGAAAAGAACCCCCTTTCCAGCCAAATCGCAGCATGACTGTGAGCCATAAGGAAGGCATTTGTTGAATCCGTATAGATGCTGGCTGTCTTATGTTTGCTGAGGGTGAGGGCCCTGGTAAGTGCTCTGAGTTCTGCCTTTCGGGAGGTGGTTTCCCCGGGCAGCTTTCCTGCCTCGATTACCTGATGGAGGGTAACGATGGCCTAGGCAGCCCTCCGCTGACCTCGCGCACCTTCGCAAGCGCTGCCATCTACAGACAGAGCCCAGTAGGCATCTGACAGAGGGGAGTCGGCCACACCCAGTCTGGAGGTTTGCATTTCATCCAGGATTTCAGGGCACGAATGAGCGGCAGAAGGGGGGCCAGAGACAGAAGAGGGGGGGCTGGATTGGGGAGCTGAAGGAGGTGAAGATAGACAATCTAGAGGATCAGAGAACTCAGAAGAGGGGTCTGGAGAGGGCGAAGAGTGAGAGGAGTCTCGAGACTTGGAAAGTATGGCAGGTTTTCAGGAGGGAGGAAGGACTGGAGGGACGGGAGCGCAAGAGAAAGCAAGCCTGGCTCTAAGGGATCTCTGACCATTTTCCATTGCGGGGACAGAATTGTTTAGGTCTGTAAGGACCAAGAAGTCAAAAGTGCCATGCTCAGGCCAGTGGGAGCCATTGTCCAATTGATACTGAGGCCTTGCAGTGTTGCAGAAAAAGATGAGACTCTTAGGGCGTATATCTGGCCTGTGTTCCAATGGACCAAGGTTTGAGAGAAGGCTTCCCAGTGGATTGGCTGGGCTAGGCTTAGAATTGGCAGACCCCATGACTAAGTCAGCTCCTTTCCCAACTAACGGGGGCACAGAGTCAGTAACGCAGCGTCCCACGAACCTGATCTGGCCGTCGGGGGCGCAGGCCCCAAATCGTGGTGTCCCACGATTCTGTCCAGGCCTTTGGAATGGGGGCAAATAAGCGAGAGGGATGTCTCCACTACTCATTTGTTGCCAAGGATTTGGGCACCTAGTCTGGATGGGTGTCCCCAAATCCAGGGTCTAGGTGTAATGGGAGTCGGCTAGAAAAGCTGACAGAGGGAGGGGGTTAGGAGAGGAGCCGAATAGCCATAGGAGAGGGCCTCCTAGGAAGGAGGGTCAGGCGGGTGACTTACCCCAAGCATCAAGGCCAGTGGTAGATGTGAGGCGTCTGCAATGGAGAGGAGAGGTCCCAGTGTTATAGGACAGGGAGAGGGGCACCCCAGACCCTGCATACCTGCCTGCTCTAAATGGGTTCTGCCATCCACCTCATCAACACAAAACATGTGAGACTTTAATGGGAAGGAACTTTAATACAATTAGGAAACAATACAGGAAAGACAAAGAATATAGTTTCTAAATCAAGCACCCAAAGTTACCCGTCGCCTGGTGGGTAAAAGTCCATCTAAGCAGGATTGGCCCAGAGCAAGGCCCCAAAGCCTGTCGCAAGTCTAAAGCACTTTCCATTGGGGACCCACAGAAAAGGATCAGAAACAACCAGACAAGTCTGGAGGGAAAAGAGCAAAATCAAAATCAAGACAAAAATCGCCATTGTCACCTCCCCACGGGTCTCTCGCCCACATCTGTGTCACCCAGTCCATGACCAAAAGGCAAGCTCAGTTTCTTCACGTGTCTCCTGGCTCCATGTGCCTCCTCCAGGTCTTCTTCTGGCTCCATCCTGCTTCCTTCCTCAGTCTCTTCTGCAGTTTCTCTCCTGCTCAGCTCCACCCTCCCTTGGGTGGAGCAGGAAACCTGGAACCTCCCGTTTTCCTGGGGACCACCCTGTTACACCAGGAATGGGATGGCGGCCCCAGCGGGGCCCCAGGGCACATGCTTCCCAGGTTTTGGCACCAAGATGAAAGGTTTGGCACCAAGATGAAAGGTTCGGTGCAGTAAAGAAAAGGAGAGCCAGGCTAAATTTCTCAAGGGGGGGGGGACATTTTATTGCACCCCTGGGTGGGATTCATGGACCCAAGGTGGGGATCAGTGAAGTAGCACCCATTGTCAGGGGAAGACATATTTTTATAGGATGGGGAGAGGGAAATCAGACTTGCAGGTAGGGGAACTGGTTTGAGGAGGAGCAGAGTTGTTTCCTGATGGTATCAGCAGGCCCTCATTCTCATCCCTAGGTGGACTTCCTCATTCTTGCCCCTGTATCGATCTTTCATTGCCACCCTCCCTTTCTCAGCTGCCCCTCCTTCCCAGCTGCTCCCCCTTTCAGCTACCCCTGTCCCTGTTGCCCTCTTCCCTGCTGCACCCCCTCTTTGCTGACCCCCCTTCTATATGCCCCCCCTTCCCTAATATCCCCCTTCCTTGCTGTCCCTCCTCTCTTTGTTCTAAGGTGTCCTTCCTCCTCTTCCTCATTAGGTTTCCTCCTCTCCTGAGCCTTCACCTACTGATCCTTCCTTCCCCACATTTTACTAAGCCCTGTTTTCCGAAGGTACCTTTGGCCTCTGGTTATCTCCCTCCATGCTAGCCCCCACCCCCACCCCAGCCACACACACACACTTGGGAGCTCTGCATCTTTGCTGTGACTGCAGGCACAGCCCCTGTGCACAGACCTGCCCTGTCTTCGGGCCTCTCCTCCCACCTCCAGCCAGTGCTGCTCCTGGGCCCTCACCCAGGCCCTTCCCTACCCCTCCTGTCCTCACCCCAGATCCTCCTTTCTGGTCAGCACCCTAACCCAGCCCCCCCTACCTGCCAACCCAGGCCCTGCTAATCCTGCTCCCCAGGCCTGCCCTCAGCACCAGTCTCCCAGCTGCCTCTTTCTCTTTCAGCCTCCCGCCCTTCCCAGATCTGAGAGCTGCTCTTGATGCGGCTCCTCTTCAGCCTTCACCCCCTTTGCTTCCTTGACCCCAGTGGGCTCTCGTTCCTCACACCACAGATCCCCCACCCTGTGTCAGCCTTTCCTCCCTGAGGGCTTTCTTCCACCTGCTGCCTGATGGATGCAGCCCTGTCTGTGGAGGGGCCTAATCGCCACCTGCATCACCCTGCACTGCAGCTCTCCCCTCCTGTGCCCTGGCCATCTGCTGGGCATTGACGTTCTGCTCCCCCCTCCCCAATCTAAACTCTCCCTGGGCCCACGGGCTGACTCCCAGTCCCTGCACCTGCCTTTCCCAGGGTCCTGGGCAGGTTCATCCACCTCCTCATCCTGTCCTTGAGGAAGCACAGCCCTGCCTGGCTCATGTCCCCTCCCCACCTCACACCACAGCTGCTCTGACCACTGACCCCTGTCCCGGACCCTCACACTCCCTCCCTGCTCTCTGACAAGACCCCGCAGTCCTCCGGTGCCTCCTCTCTTGGCCTCTGACCCCATTTTCCCCTCTCCATGCCTTTCCTCCACCCTCACGCCCCTCTTTCCTCCTTTTCTTTCTTGGGATTTATTTTCTTACATAATTGTTAATTTTTGTATCCGATTTCCCCTCTCAGGTGCAGTCCCCTTGGTCCATCACCCCTTCCCTTGTACTCTCCCTCCCCAGTTCTGTCCCTCCCCGCCCCTCCCTTGCCCCTCTCCTTCCTTTTCCTTGCCTGGTGTCCTGTACTGCGAACCCTCCCTCCTGTCCCTATGAACACAGCCCTGTCTGCAGCCCCCAGGCCTCCAGGGGCTCTGGACTCTCAGCCGGGTAACTCTGATGCTCAGGTCACTCAACATCCACATCATTGAGGGAAGTCTGGAACCATTGATCTAGCTACTCTGTCTCCAGCTTTCTTGCAGGGTTTTGAGGAAGCTCGTGTGTGCTGAGGGGGGCGGGGGGGGAAGTTCAGAGAAGATTAGTGGGGCCCCTGTTCAGGGCGACACTCATATCTGTGGCGTGTTCCATATATTAAAAGCAAACAAACATTGTTATTAAGAGAACTTGAAAAAAAATTAGATTGTCTTGGATTGATTGCTAGCCATTATTTCCTGAAAGAGAAATTTAAGGCATGAAAGATATAATTAGGGAAACATTTGACTTACAAAATCCTGAAACAATATTCAAGGTTTTTTTTTAAGATTTATTTATTTATGCATACAAAACCTGAGGTATAGGCCAGAGATGCAGGGGAGTGAAAGGATTCACCAAATACACAGAGAGGAGCAGAATAGGCGGATCCTCTGAAACACTGCTGAGGGGAGCTGTGGGTGAGACAGGAGAGGTCTGCTGCACCATGTGGATAGCTCCCTGGCCAGGGATTGAACTCAGGCCTCAGTAATTGGCAATAGCTTGACAGCAGAGAGACTTTAACCCTTGTGCTACTAGGGAGGTCCCTAATCACCTTCTTTTAGATGTAAAGCACACCCCATCTTGGCTCTGCCCAAATAAAGTCCTGGGAAACTTGACTGGGGGCACGAAGGGGCAGCAAAGTATGAGAGGGGGACACTTCATTGTTGATGTTGAAAATGGAGGACCATTTTCAACAAAAGGCAGAGAATGCTCAAAGAGATAGTCCAGTGATGTTTGCTCTGCCTTTCCTTCCCTCCCTCCCCTCCCCTTAAAGGGGTGAGTTTTCTAGGTGAGTCCAGGGCCAGGGACTTGGATGGGGTGGGGGAAAGACAGGGCTTCTAGTTCAGGTCAGTGAGTTATTCTGGAAGGGGCAGTGGAGGAAAAGGGGCTGACACAGCCTGTGGGGCCTTCCCTCAGAGAGCCCCTGGGCCAGGACTCAGGGAGACGCGTGACAAAGAGCTGCCCTGGCTGGAGGACAGTGTTCAGGGCAAAGCCCGGGGTTGCCAGATGGACTCTCAGGGTGGCTGGGACACGGGAACTCAGTGTTGAGGGGAGCCCATCTTCTTGGGGAGTCTCACTTTTATTCTCACAGGGTGAAAGGTTCTTCCCATTTGCTGCGCATTTTTAGACTGTCGAAGCTCACGTGGTTCTCATTTATAAAATTTTCTCATAATAGGGCCCCGAAGCCGTCTCCTGTTGCTCTCCTGGGTCCTTGTCCTGCCCCAGGCCTCGGAGGGTGAGTGTGAAAATGAAAACCTGCCTCTGGGGGGGAAGGGAGGGTGAGTGTGAAAATGAAAACCTGCCTCTGGGGGGGAAGCGGGAGGGGACCGCCTGGGTGCTTTCCTCCTCTACTGGGGCTTCAGGCCCTTGCCCCTCCACATCCTGCCCTCCCCATTTCCCCTTTTCTCTTCCAACCTTATGAAGATATTTCATGCCACCCCTTTTATGACTCACTTGAACTCTCCCGGGTCCTGTCCCATCACCTAAGACTCTGGTACCAATGTGAGGGGAGAAGAGTCGGCCCGGGTCTCCCTCCCGCCCCCAGGCTCCCACTCCCTGAGGTATTTCTCCACTGCGATGTCCCGGCCCGGCCCCGGGGAGCCCCGCTTCATCGCCATGGGGTACGTGGACGACACGCAGTTCGTGCGGTTCGACAGCGACTCTCCGGCCCCAAGGGAGGAGCCGCGGGCGCCCTGGGCAGAGCAGGAGGGCCCGGAGTATCGGGACAGGAACACCAGGACCTACAAGGCCACCGCGCGGGCTCTTGGCGAGGGTCTGGACACCCTGCGCGGCTACTACAACCAGAGCGCGGCGGGTGAGCTCCGCGGGCCGGGCCGGGTCTAGTTCTCCGGTCCCCAAAGGGACCCGGGTCTCAGCATCTCCCCGAGGCCACCCGCAGGCCCCGCCTCCGAATTTTCTTCCAGCTGAGGGGGGTGATGGCTGCAGCCCTTGACCTGCCTGCTGGGCTCTTCCTGGAGGGGCGGCCCCGGGGCGGGGCTAAGTGGGCGGGGCTGGTCGAAGGGCGGGGCTAATGCGAGGGGGCGGGGCAGGCTCTCACACCTTCCAGTGGCTGTCTGGCTGCGACATGGAACCTGACGGGAAACTCCGCGGGTACAGTCAGGTCGCCTATGACGGCGCCGATTACCTGGCCCTGAACGGGGACCTGCGCTCCTGGACCGCGGCGGACACGGCCGCTCAGATCACCCAGAGCAAGTGGGAGGCGGCGGGATACACAGAGCGCGTCAGGAACTACCTGGAGGACACGTGCGTGGAGTCCCTGCACAGATACCTGGAGAAGGGGAAGGAGACGCTGCAGCGCGTGGGTATGAGGACCTACGGGGCAGTGTTCAAATTGGGTCCTAAAGAGTGACTTGCCCAGGGGGCCCACCTTCCTCTCTAGACACGGAAGGGACCCAGTCTCTGGATGGAGGGGGAAGCCATCCCTGAAATAATTCATCCCTGGTTCCCTTTGCCTCTGGCAGCAGCCCCGGGAGCCCTGGGAACTTTCTCTCTCAGGCCTTGTTCTCTGCCCCATGTTTTTGGGGCCTGAATCCAGCTTTTCTGAGTCTCTGGCCTCATGCTAGGTCAGGACCAGAAATCCCTTTACTCCCCCTCAGAGACCTGGCCTCCTGCCCTGGACTGTCTCATTCTAATTCTAGAAAATTGCAAATAATAGGAATTATTCCTCATACCTGTGTCCAGGTTGGATCTGGGTTTTGTGTTCCCTTCCCTCCTCCTGCTTCCCTGTCCATTCTTATGAGTGCTACTTCAGTGACCCAAAACATGGATAAAATTCCTGCATTTCTGACCTTTCTCAGAACCCCCAGAGACACACGTGACCCACCACCCCACCTATGACTATGAGGTTACCCTGAAGTGCTGGGCCCTGGGCTTCTACCCTGCGGACATCACCCTGACCTGGCAGCGAGATGGGGAGGACCTGACCCAGGCCATGGAGTGGGTTGAGACCAGGCCTGGGGGGGATGGAACCTTCCAGAAGTGGGCGGCTGTGGTGGTGCTTTCTGGAGAGGAGCAGAGATACACATGCCATGTGCAGCATGTGGGGCTGCTGGAGCCCCAAGTCCTGAGATGGGGTAAGGAGGGGGGTTGTGGGCACGGATGCTCTGCCCAGAGGCATCAGGAGCCCTTCTGGAGACCTTCAGAGGGTCAGGATGGAGGCCTGGGGCTCAGGGTCTCCCCTTCCCTTCCCTTCCAGTGCCCCCTCCTCAGTCCTCCATCCCCACTGGGGGCCTCATTGTTGGCCTGGTTCTCCTTGGAGCTGTGGCTGCAGCTGTGATGTGGAGGAAAAAGCACTCAGGTAGGGAAGGGAGTGGGGGATCTTGTCCATAGGGGTCTTTCAAGGTTAAGGGAGAGCTTGCCCTACCTGGTAATGGGAAGTACCATCCACACACTTGTGTCGCCCAAATTGGAGCTGATCTCTAACCCTCTTTTGTAAAGCACTTACGAAAGTGAATCACAGATTGTTCACCTTGATAATTCTGGTGATGGGGCCCTGACTCCCAGCAGATGGCAGAGGGGAAGGTCCTTGCTGAGGACAGACCCCAGGAAGCACTTGGTCCAGTCCCCCCTCATCTCCTTTCTTAGTATTTTCTGGTCCTGCCCTGAATTTTCAGTCACAGTTCTGGAAACTTCCTTGTGGTCCAGGACTAGGAGATTCCTTTAGGATTTCATGACCTCACTTCTCCCTGGTCTCATATGTTTTTTCCCACAGGTGGACAAGAAAAAAGCTACGCTGAGGCTTCAGGTAAGTGTGGATCATGGGTTTGGTTCCTGAGTCCCTTGGGACAGTGTAGATGGAGCCCCTGGGGGAGTCGCCTCATCAGGTCCTTTGTGGTCTCATGTCTCATGGCTCTAGTCAGGTTCTGTTTTGTTCTCCCCCAGACAGCGACGGTTCCCAGGGCTCTGATGTGCCTCTCACAGCTGCTAAAGGTGAGACCCTGGAGGCCTGCAGTGGGAGGGGCCGGGGCAGAGAGGATGGGATAAGTTTATGGGGAAGCTGTGAGGGGGACATTCTGACATTGTAAGTGGACCATTGACAATGTCCAAACTTATGTTATTCCCTGAGTTTGTTCATGATGTTTACTTTTACAATGTGCTGGGGACTAAGGAATACTGAATTTTTATTATCGACACGTCATGACTTCTAGGTCCCCTGAAAAGGGCATTGCATGTATCTGTGATCTCGCTGGCATACTGTGAGGTGGTGGGGAGAGTGGCCCAGCCCTGCCCACCAGGCCCCTCCCCACACTGACCTGTGTCTCTCCCTGATGACTTTCTTGCTGCAGCAGAGGCGGGGCTGACTCCATCCCTGCCTGTACTTTGTGTTTTCCTGAAGAATAGTGTCTACTTCCCTGTTGAAAATAAATGCAGATATGAAATTATTTTTCTAATCTTGTGAATTGGAGTTGATGGATTAATAAAATAGCTTCCCGGGCCTCCCCGGTGGCGCAGCGGTTGAGCGCTGGGTTGTGAAGCTGCCCGTGGCCTCTGCGGCGCCGGTTCGATCCCCGGCTGCTCCCCGGCCACTGGAGGAGGGTCCCACATGGCGCCCAGACCTCTCCCGCCGCCCACTGCTCCCCTCAGCAGTGTTCTTCGGTCCTTCTGCCTGCTCTGCTCCCCGCTCTGGCTCTGGTGAATTCTCTCACCCTCCCGCGCTTCTGACTGTACCCAGTGCATGTATAAACAAAACAAACAAATAAACAAATAAATAAATAAAAACATGCCTCTATAAAATAAAAAAAAAAAATAGCTTCCTAAAATTTGAGAAGGGAACTAAATGGAAGACAAAGTGCTTACCAAAATCAAGTTTTTGGCTTCCTTTTAGGGCTATTTCCTAGATTTTTTTTTCCTTCCCCCCCTTTTTTTTAAACACATCAAGTTCTGGTATCAGTAGGGAGAAGGATCACATAATTTCTGCTCTTAGAAAAGTTATTGTTGGGGCCTCCCTGATGGCGCAGTGGTTGAGTGCTGGGTTGCGAAGCTGCTGCCCACAGCCTCTGCAGCACCGGTTTGATCCCTGGCCGCCGGTGAGGGTCCCACATAGCGCGACAGACCCCTCCTGCCGCCCGCTGCTCCCCTCAGCAGTGTACTTCGTCAATCTGCCTGCTCTGTTCTCTCCTCTGGCTCTGGTGAATTCTCTCACCCTCCTGCGCTTCTGACTGTACCCAGTGCTTGTATAAATAAATAAATAAATTTAAAAAAAAAAAGAGAGAGAGAAAGAAAAGGTCTTTTTGGATGTCTGTTTTCTCAGCTGCCCCCCAACCCTGCCCTTAAGTGTAGTTATCCCAGTGCTAGCTCGGTTCCAAATTCATGGTTTTTGTTTTTGTTTTAAAGATTTGTTTGTTTGTTTGTTTATACAAGCACTGGGTACAGTCAGAAGCGCGGGAGGGTGAGAGAATTCACCAGAGCGGGGAGCTGAACAGGCAGATTGATGTGACGAAGCACACTGCTGAGGGGAGCAACGGGTACCAGGAGAGGTCTGCGCGCCATGAGGGACCTCGCCGGGGGCGCCTGGGGATCAAACCAGTGCTGCAGAGGCTGCGGGCAGCTTCACAGCCTAGTGCTCAACCGCTGCGCCACTGGGGAGGCCCCAAATTCATGGGTTTTTAAATGAGTCAAAGTCGACACTCACGATTGCAAAGTCAGACCCATAAAACCAGGATTATCCTTTCTGAAGAATGATGCTTGTGGTGTGTGTAGAAGGAAGGGCAGGAGGAAACTGGGAGAGTAGTGCTTGTGAGAGAAAAAGGCAGCATTAATGTCACTGTGAGTAGAGGTTGTGCTTCGCAAGTGGTCTGAGGCCACATTACTGAGGATACTGTTTCGAGAATAGGGAAGTGCTCTACACTGATCGTTCATTCCACTGATAATTGTTGCACCAGCTATGTGACAGGCTGTTTTTCATCTAGGAAACCTTAATGAACTAAAAACATCCCCAGTTTGCTGGCCTGTGAATGTGTGTCCTAGTGGGAAGGGGAGGCAGGAGACTGTGATAGTAAATAAGGGACATGTCTCGTTAGAAGTGGGTAAGGGTTGTGGGAAGTGACCCAGAGTCGGTGTGTGGGTTCAGGGAGGATGGCTGTCTTCCAAGTGTGGTCATTGCGGGCCTCAATTAGGGGATTGTTGAGAAAAAAATTGAGGGACAGCTTGCCCACAAGGATGTCCAGGGAAGCTGTGTTCAGGCAGTACAACCTCCAGTGCAGATGCCTGAGGCAGGAATGTGTCTGAGTGACTGAGATGAGCAAGGAGTCCAGCTGGCTGGAGCAGTGGGGAATAGAAATGACACCAGCAGGCCTCAAGCATGTTGAAAGGGTTTTGACTTTTCTCTGTGTAAGTTGTGGGGTTACATGTCCATTCTGGACAGATACTGACTTGTGAGAGTTCTCTTTAGAAGCCACAGTCTGACCGTGAAGAATCAAGAGTTGAAAAGTGAGAGGTGGGAAGAAAAATGTAGGAAACCTGTGCAGATTCCAGGCCTCATTGAACTGTGAGCAGGAAAATCATATGAAGTGATTGGATGTGGATATGTTTAGAGATGGATTTGACAGCGTTTCCTAATGAAGCATCTGGACTGTGAGAAAGTGGGTCAAGATTGACACTCAGTAGGGCCTCCCTGGTGGCGCAGTGGTTGAGTGCTGGGTTGTGAAGCTGCCCGCGGCCTCTGCAGCACTGGTTTGATCCCCGGCTGCTCCCCAGCCACCGAAGGAGGGTCCCACATGGCGTGCAGACCTCTCCTGCCGCCCACTGCTCCCCTCAGCAGTGTACTTCGGTCCTTCTGCCTGCTCTGCTCCCGGCTCTGGCTCTGGTGAATTCTCTCACCCTCAAGCGCTTCTGACTGTACCCAGTGCTTGTATAAATAAATAAATAAACAAACGAACAAACGAACAAATAAATAAATAAATAAAATCTTAAAAAAAAAAAAATTGACACTCAGTATTCCAGACTGAAGTAGAGATGTGGAGGGCCTGCAGGGATAAGAGGAAGGTTCTAGAAGTAGTACATTTGAGGAATGGCATCCTATGTATTCAGTTTAGGAGCTTGGAAACTCAGATCTACCAGAAAGTCAGAGACGGTGGCAGTTGGGCAGACAAGCCTGTAGCACAGGTGGATTGTCTGAGCTGAGAAATGGCTTTGGGAGATTGTATAGTGTAAACAATACCTAAATTCTTGACCATGAATGAGGTCACACAGGGAGTAATTCTTTCCATTTTCTTTCTTTGCAGAAGAGAAAGTGGGACTGGACTCTGGAATCCCCGGTGTTCAGCAGAGTAAACTGCACAGTCCACCACCACGTGCAGAGGCACAGAGACCAGAGACCCCCACTTCAGTGAGCACAGGAGTCACCTGGACACATATGAAGGCTCAGAGGGTCTAGAGTAGATCCTGAGATTCTATTAGGAGACCCCCATCCTCGTTTTAGGGGAGAATTTAGGGTTGATTTCAAAGAGGGGGCACTTCCTCCCTGGAAACAGAGGCAGGAAGAAATAACAGCGACTCTGGAGTACAAGGTTCCATTCTTTTTTTTTTTTTTTTTTTTTAAGATTTATTTATTTATTTATTCCTTTATTTGATTCTAAGGGACTAATGGACCCTCTTTATTTGGGGTATCTGCACAGATCTGGTAAACAGTTTTTATTTATTTTTTACATCATTTTTCATTTTTGTACAATGTATGCATTTTCATCTCGGTTATAGTCCACGTGAAATTCCCACCACCCGTTCAACCGTGAACTGTCACCATGGTCCCTTGTGCTCTTCACACGCTTGTTTTGAATACTTCCCCCCAACCCCCCGCAGAATGTTTCCTGCCTATAGTTGCCTGTTGATTTTTTTTTTCATTTTATCATGATTACTTTTTCTCCCCCCCTATCCTCTACATTCTTCCTCTAAATACCAGTTCTTATGACTTGGAATCTAGGTTCTTTCCTGAGTCCATAGGACACCCTAGGGAAGTAATTTGAGTACCTGCCACTTGTCACTAGACCTGGTGCCCCTATTCACAGATCCCTGTCCTGCCACTGGGAGCCCAGGGAGCCTGGGGAGGGCCTGACTGAGCAGGAGAAAGGGCAGCTCTGGGCTCCTGTGCTCAGCCCTGTGGCCACACGGGGGCGCTGCCGTGCTGCTCCGGATTCTGGTGGAGCTGCCAGGACGGGGCTGGGGCTGAGGTGGGCAGAGTTGGGGGTCCTGGAGGGCGGTGTCCTGGGGGTGAGATGCTCTGTGAGGAGTCTGAGCAGCAGGGTTCAGAGGAGAAGAGACTCTGGAGCCTGCCCTGTGTGTGAGGTTTCCGTCTTTTCTCCCCAGTAATCCTCTCTCCAGTCTTCTACAGCAATACCTGGGAAAACTGGAAAGTAGACCTTTTTTCCCTTCTACAACCTATTACTTTATTGAGGGCTATTTTTTAAAGTTACATTAAAAATTGTATTTGCAGAGAATTTGCAAAGGTATTATAGCATTCCTTTATATCCCACACTCTTTCGCCACATAGTTAACATCTTAACATAGCTACACTGCATCTGTGCAGCTAATGACAATACTGACTCACATTTACTAAACTCCATGCCCTATTTGGAGTTCTTTTACTTTTATGTGTAGGATCTCATCCAGGATCTCAGTAATTCCCAGCCATGTCTCCTTTAGGCACCTTAAGCTCAAGCAGTTTCTCAGACTCCATTTTTTGGTTGAGTACCGCTCAGGAATAATGTCCTGAATTTGAGTTTTTTCACTGGGCAGCTCACACATAATGAGCTATAAACATTGAGATGTTTATGTTTTTCTGCTATAAACATTTAGGTGCATGTATGGTTTTTGTGCAAATATAAGTTTTCAGATTAGTAGGGTTAATAGCTGAGGCAGTGCTCCCTGTACTGTATGGTGGGTCTGTGTTTGGCTTTAAAAGAAGCTTTCAAACCTCTTCCCTAGTGACATTGCCACTTTGTATCTTGCCACAATGAATGAGGGTTCCAGTTGCTCCTGGTCAGGACTTATTTCTATGTTTTTGATATTTTCCTGCTAGAAAGTGTGTGATGGCATATCATTTTTATTTGTCGCTCCCAAATCTCTGACTCCTGTCACCTAGACGTGGGCACCTCCTTGGGCCAGGAGATGTGAAGCCCTGCCCCTCCCTCACATTCCTTCACCCCTTGTACATCCCAGTACTCCCCCATCCAGGGAGTGAGTTGTTTGGGGTGCTGATTCCACTAACTCCGTTGAGAGCCTCCTAGAATAAACTCTTCTGTGCAAAGACAATTCTCGTGGCTTAGAGTTTGGCTTTGTCCACTCCAGGGAAAGGCCTGGTTGTGTCCTTACAATGTGGTGACTTTGCTTCAGATCCAGGGACTTTGGAATTTGCTGACCATGTCAGATCCCTAACCCCTCACACTGGGTGCAGGAGAGGGTGAGCACAGACATGGCTGGGCTGGTCCATTCAGCCTCCCCTCCACTCCCTTCATCTCCCCCAGTGTTTGGATTTCATGATGTCCCAGCACAACTGGATTCACTCCTGACCCCACAGCTCCTCAGCAGAAGATGCTTCCTGAAGTCTGTCCCCTACCACCCCCTCCCTCTCACTCCTGCTGCAGCCTCAGAGCTTCTCCATCAGAGCCAGGGCTGTACAAAGGGTGATTCTAGAACACTCTTCCTCCCAGTGACACAGGACTCACTGCTGTAAATCCCAGCATTTATCTCCTTCAGGTCTGAGCTCTAAAGTCACCTACAGGAAAGTCTTCCCTGAAGACAGATTTTATATCACACCTGGCTCCCTCATCTCCCCTGCCTTGTTGGTTCTCTAAATCTCCCTTTACTGTTTGACCCTGATCACTGACAGTTGCTTTTTTGTTTATTGTCAGGTGTCAGTATGTTAACTCGGGAGGGGAGGGATTTTACTTCCTTTGTAGCAATATCCCAAATTACCTAGACAGTGCCTGGCACACAGCAGGTGTGGAATAAGTATGCTAATGAGTGAGTAAGTGTCTGGAGCAGAACCCCTTTAAGCTGAGTGTGGCTGGGGCCGGAAGTGAGGCAGTTCTCTGGTATGTGATGGAGCTGGGGGTGCCTTGGTGCTTGGCGGGGAGAAACTAGCTCTCTCCAGATGTGGAGCCAAGCAGAAAGCCCATGGCAGCCCCTAAGCATGGGGCACACAGCCACAAGTGCTTGAGGTCAGAGCACCTGCTGCCTCTGCAGATCTGCACTTATGAGCGCCCCAGCCAGATGGCATGATTGCAGGTACTGAAGTCCTGGTCCCAGACATGTCCAGAATCCACTATTCTGCCCAAGTAACGGTATTGTTATAGGGCAACCCTGATATAAAACGGGACTTATTAATACTCAACTGCAGGCACACACAAAAGGTTAATAAAAGGTTTATTTACAAGGGAAGGAAAAATGAGGAAATGTACAACTCAGGAAGAATAGGAGGAGATAAAGTCTTAAATGCGCCCTACCCATTCCACCGACCTGGAATCCCAACAGCACCTGGAATCCCAACAGCACGCTAAGAGCTGGCAAAGAGCCAAGAACCATGAAGCCAAGAGAGAGACCCCCAAGGCCCACGTGTCTGGTTTTATACCAAACCTGGCTGCTTAACTCCACCCTCAGGTCCCAGCAACCCTCCCTTTGGTGATGATGGGATTTGTCTTTCCCAGTGTCTTGGTGGCTTTGGTCTGGAGTGGGGGTGGAGTCCACAAAGCCTATATGGAATAAGCTCAGGACATCCTTTCCCCCAAACAGTATGACTCAGCCATACTATATGGGGTTCTGTGACCCTTGACTCCTATGGTCAAGCTCCTGAGACTGTCCAGGGGGTTGAGGGCTGTGAGCTGAAATGGACTCAGACCTGGCTGTGAGGTCCCAGCACAGGGAGGGGCTCTGAGGGCGCAGGGCCACCCCCTCCAGGTGTCTCAGACCTTGAGCTCCCCACTCTCTGGGCAGCTTGACTCCCCTTCTCTGGGCAACTTGATTCAGCATAAGGGGGGCTTGCTCTGGAAGAGGGGAATTCCCTAAATTAACCCCTCTTCTTTTCCTTTTTTTCCATGTGTATTTGAATTACACCACAGCTCTAACTATGCAGAAACCCTTAAAGTATAGAGCTAAACCCTGTGCAACTGTCACTCAAGGTAGAGACTCTCCCAACCCCAGTTAGAAGCCCCTGGGCCTCTCCCCACACAGACCATTCCTCCCACCCAGGTGCCCACTTAGCTGACCCTTCCCTGCCCCCGCCCTCTGGCTCCTCCATTTTCTTTCTTTTTTTTTTTTTAAGATTATTTATTTATACAAGAACCAGGGTACAGGCCAGATCTGCGGGAGGGTGAGAGGATTCACCAGAAGCAGAGTGGGGAACAGAACAGGCAGACTGATGAAATACACTGCTGAGGGGAGCAGCAGGCGAGACGGGAGAGGTCTGCTGCACCATGTGGGACCCTCGCTGGCCAGCTGGAATTGAACTGGCGCTGCAGAGACTGGACAGCTTCAGAGCACTGTGCTCAACCGGCTGTGCCACCTCCATTTTCACTCCTTTTGACCTCTGTCCCCTCAATCCCTACATCCTTCTTCTCCTCACTCCTCCAGGAGCCTCCCCTCTCCCTAGCCCATGACCCTGGGGCAAGAGGAGATCCTGCCCCTCTTCCCCCCAATCCTAGGGGAGGAGGGTTTATGTAATCACTGGTTAAAGCCAAGACTGTTACAGGTGGAGCCCCCTAGAGGCAGGTGCTAGTGAGGACGGATAGCCCCAGGTCAAATTCGAACTAAGTATGGGTTGGGGTGGAGACTCTGATAAGAAATATAAGGAGTTGAGATGTATGTCTTGGAGTGTTTTACCTATATTTTCTCCCATATATTTTATGTTTTCAGGTATTATGTCCAGATCTTTTATCTATTTTGAGTTGATTTTTGTGCATGATGTGAGATAGTGGTCTGGATTAATTCTCTAGCTTATGTTGGCCTAGTTTTCCCAGCACCATTTATTGAACAAACTGTCCTTGTTCCATTGCATATTCTTTGCTCCTTTGTCAAAGATGAGTTGTCCATATATATGTGGCTTTATTTCTGGAGACTCATTACCCAAAGCAAAGAAAGTGAAGGAAAAGATGAACGGTTGGGATAACATCAAAAGGAAAAGCTTCTGTACAGCAAAAGAGACATTGACCAAAACAGAGACACCTACTGATTGGGAAAAAAATCTTTGCACTTCATTCAACTGATAAGGGACTAATCACAAAGATTTACAAAGAACTCACAGGACTCAACAGAAACAAAGTAAACAATCCAGTCAAGGAATGGGCAGAAGAACTTATTAGACACTTCTCCAAAAAGGAAATGCAAATGGCCAACAGGCATATGAAAAAATGTTCAACATCCCTTATCATCATGGAACTGCAAATCAAAACCACAGAGATGCTACCTTATACCAATAGGAATGGCACATGTCAAAAAAACTAGCAACAACAAATGTTGGGGAGGATGTGGTGAAAAAGGAACTCTGCTACATTGCTGGTGGGAGTGCAGGGCAGGGAGAGGGGCAGCCAAGACCCTGCAAACCCGCCTGCTCTAAGTAAGTTCTGCTATCTGCCGCATCAACACAAAACTTATGAGACTTTACTGGGAAGGAACTTTAATACAATTAGGAAACAATACAGAAAAGACAAAGAATATGGTTTCTAAATCAAGCACCCAAAGTTACCCGTCGCCTGGTGGGTAAAAGTCCATCTAAGCAGGATTGGCCCAGAGCAAGGCCCCAAAGCCTGTCGCAAGTCTAAAGCACTTTCCATTGTGGACCCACAGAAAAGGGTCAGAAACAACCAGACAAGTCTGGAGGGAAAAGAGCAAAATCAAAATCAAGACAAAAACCATCATTGTCACCTCCCCATAGGTCTCTCACCCACATCTGTGTCACGCAGTCCACGATCAAAAGGCAAATGCAGTTTCTTCACCCATCTCTCGGCTCCATGTGCCTCCTCCAGGTCTCCTTCTGGCTCCATCCTGCTTCCTTCCTTCCTTAGTCTCCTCTGCAGCTTCTTCTCTCCTGCTCAGCTCCTCCCTTCTTTGGGTGGGGCAGGAAACCTGGAACCTCCCGTTTTCCTGGGGACCACCCTGTTACACAACCACTATGGAAAGCTCTCTGGAGGTTCCTCAGCCTACTAAAAATGGAGCTACCATATGACCCAGCAATTCTGATGGAGGACAAGAATAGAAAGACTGGAAAGAAGGTGCCCCAAGACCAAAACCTGAGGTTTTGAGGGGAATAACATGACCATTAACCCAGCTGTAGAGGTTGTGACCCTCAGGCACCAGTGCCTTATCACAAGGCATGAGACCCAAGCAGGATCAGATGCTGCAGGGGTGGAGCACAGGCCCGAGGTAAAGATATGGAGATTGGGCTCATCCTGGAATCTCTGGTCCCTTCCTGGTTTTGCCTAGTTATCCCAAATCAGCAACAAACAAACCACTCCACGGAGGAGTGACCCCTCCCAAAGAGAAGAGGACTATATCAGTGCAGTCTCTGCACAGGCTCAGGGCACTCCCTCTGCCCACCTGTGCCTATGCAGGTGCCTCTTTTCACCCACTCTCTCCCTCTGCAGGGCAGCAGCCTTCTGCCTGCCCGTGACCTGTACCATGCTGGGGCTTCTTTTCACTGACCTCCCTCAGCGGAGGCCACTCTCCTTAAGGCCACCTGCCTGCAACCATGCAGGCCTCTCTCAGCAAACCTGTCTCTTTCCCTTTCCCTAACAACCTGCCCTTTAAATATAACTAACGTCTCATGGAGAAACTTGCCTGGGAAACTCGCCACGTGCCGTTGAAACAGGAGCTCTGGTGACACCTTTCCCAGGGTGAACCCAAGGACCCTGCACTCTACAAAACTACCTCAATTCCACTCCTAGCGATCTACCCAAGGGACACAAAAACATTAATTTAAAGGAATACATGCACACCTATGTTTATTGCAGTACATATTAAAATAGCTAAGCTTTGGAAACAACCCAAATGCCCCAAAATAGATGAGTGGCTCAAGAAGATGTGGTACATATACACCATGGAATACCATTCAGCAATAAAAAAAATAAACTCATGCCAAAAAAGATAAACTCATGCCATTCACAACAAGGAAAAAGAATAATATCAGATGTTTTTGCTTATAGGAGGAATATAGGGGAACCAAATAAGACATGGTGGGGGGAATAATAACAATACAAAACACAACAAAAACAAACAGACAATTATAAACCAGAGACATCTGGGGGGGAGGGGAGGGAGAGGGATCAGAAGGAGGGAGGGAGGGAGAACAGGGGACTGTGGTGATGGTGCACGGGTGAATTGGAGGAAATTATATGGGGACTATACCTGAGGGGAACAAAGGAACATTTTTAAAAATGAACAATGATGAGAAATATAAATGAATGAATGAATGAATGAATTTAAAAAATGTCAAAACTAGCAAGCTGACCACAGAAATGAGGCACACAGCAGGGAGGGGGGTGAAGGGGAGGAATATGGTGATGGTTCACAGGTGACATGTGGTGGGAGAACTATGGGGACGACAACAATGTAAGAAAAAAATTTAATTAAAAAAATCAAATAAATCAATTAAATTTAAAAAGAAAGAAATATAAGGAACTGCAGAAGCAGCCCCCAGGTTCAGTGTTTGGGATTTCAGCATTTTTGGATCTTCAGTGATTCCAGGGTCAGCGATTTCGGCCCCCACCATGCTGATCTTCCAGAAGGCTGTTGTGGGCCTCTGAAGGACGTGGAGAGGCCTCCAGCAGCCAACCTCAGAGAGGAAAAGCTCAGAGGCTTTGCAAGTAACCAAGCGACTGAAACTATTCCAAGTGTTGTGCTGTTACAGCCTGGCAGGGAAGCAAAGACCCAGAGCTGGGCGTCTCTCTGAGCTGTGAGTGTGGCCATTTTTCCGGTCATTTGGCTGCTGCAGCTGCTGCTTTGAGTGTTGCTTGTCTGGTGCTGCCCTGCGGCATCTCTGCAGCTCTGGGAGCATTTCCTGTTGTGTCTTCTGTTGTCTTTGTGAGTTGGATCCCAGCCTATGCCTGATGGCCCTCAGTGCTGGAAGAGACCATCTTGGGAGCATTTGTGTTTAGCACTTTAAAACACTGAACACTGCTTCAGGTGAGGTAAATGGTCATTTTAGGCTACAGTAACTCTTGTTTTTCCCTGGTTTGTTAAAGAAATCCCATTATTGTTGTTCTCTGAACCTGAATACACTTGCAGTTGTGCATTCTGGTGAAGAACTCAGGCAGTGACCAGTAAACTATTTTAGCAGTGTCCTTGGCCAGTTTTGGTGCCCCTTGCTGCCCTGTATCATTCAGAATTGATTCCCCGGAGGAGGAGCCTTCATCCCTGAAATCAGCAACAGGAACAAGTGACAGGGACTCTGGGGTCAAGATCTCATCCCAGAGACTGAGGGCACCTGCTTCACTTATGGGGCTTACCCTGATCCTGGGAACCAGCTGTTATGTCCTGGGATGTGCTCCTGCCTGAACCAAAGATTATGGTTATTGATGGAGAGGAGCCATCTCTGTCTGTATAATTTAGGAAACAATTTGGACATAGAATGTGAGACTGGATAAGGGATAACCTTTACACACAATTCATTCCTGCTGGGAACCCAGGGAGATCCTGGGGTTATAAGGGCTCTGGGCCTCCTTCCTCAGCCCCGTGGCCACACGGGGGCGCTGCGGCGCTGTCCTAGTCTGGCAGCCAGGGGAGAGGCTGGTTGTGAGTGACTCAGGCTGAGAGGGTGAGCTGGGGCTGAGCATCACTGGGGGGAGGGGGTGAGATGAGATGCCCTGTGAGCAGCCCAGGTAGTGGGGAGTGGAGGAGAGGAGAGGAGGCTCTGGAGCTCCCCGTGTCTGAGGTGCCATCTTCTCTCCCCCAGCCTCTCTCTGCAGCCCCTTGATGAGCACACCCTGGAGACTGCAAAGCAGATGTTTATTCCCTCCACTCCCTGTTCCCTTTTTTTTAAGCCCTTTGATTGTAATTACATTTTATTGATTTAGTTTTGATTTTTAAGTTATTTTATTGAGCTAACATTGGTTTACAGCATTGTGTTTTAGAGGTGTAGGATCTCCTGCCTAGGCAGTTGTTACTGTTACAGGGCAGGGAGAGGGGCAGCCCAAACCCCGCAAACCTGCCTATTCTAAATGGGTTCTGCCATCTGCCGCATCAACACAAAACATAGGAGACTTTAATGGGAAGAAACTTTAATACAACTAGGAAACAATACAGGAAAGGCGAGAATCTAGTTTCTAAATCAAGCACCCAGAGTTACCCGTCCCCTTGTGGGTAAAAGTCCATCCAAATGGGACTGGCCCAGAACAAGGCCCCAAAGCCTGCCACAAGCCTAAAGCGTCTTTCAGGGGGGACCCACAGAAAAGGGTCAAAAACAACCAGACAAGCCCAGAAGGAAAAGAGCAAAATCAAAATCAAGATAAAAGCTGCCATTGTCACCTCCCCACGGGTCTCACCCACATCTGTGTCACCCAGTCCACGACCAAAAGACAAGCGCCGTTTCTTCACGTGTCTCTAGGCTCCATGTGCCTCCTCCAGGTCTCCTTCTGGCTCCATCCTGCTTCCTTCCTTCCTCAGTCTCCTCTGCAGCTTCTTCTCTTCCTGCTCAGCTCCACCCTCCCTTGGGTGGGGCAGGGAACCTGGAATCTCCCCCTTTCCTGGGGACCACCCTGTTACAATCCCCCCTTTTAATTTTTATTCCACCAGCAGAGTTCCCACAGTCCTTCACTGTAGTCCATTCTGCTCCCTTTCCACTTTGTCCAAATCCCTCCTTCTCTCCCACTAATAGTCTCTGATCTAGTCTTACCTAGGGTTTGTGGTTTACTTGGTATTATCTGACCCTTTGTTTTGTTTCTCTGTAGCCCACATGAGTGACACCATCTAGTACTTTTCTTTCCTCTGTTTTACCTCACTTAGCATAATCCCCTCCAGCCCACCCACACTGCTGCAAATGACAAGCTCTGTCTCTTTTGGTCACTAAGGAGTATTCCTTTGTGTACAGATCCACCTTCCTGGTCCACTCATGTACTTGGGTGCTCTTAGGGTGGATCCATAACTTGGCTCTTGTAAACAGCGCTGCAATTAACACAGGAGAGCACATATCCCCTCACATAAGTGTTTTTGCATTTTTTGTATGAAAAACCAAAAGGTGGAATTGCTGGACTGTATGCTATGTTACTTTTAATAATTTGTGAAAAGACAACATAGGGAATGGACCAGTCTACTTCGCTGAGTGCTATTTTTTAAGTAGGCATCATTTTTCAAAAAGTTTATAATTTATGGACATTTAATTTCAGTACAGAGTTCCTGTGTTTTCCACACTCATGTCCCCCGTTGTTAACATCTTGTATCACTCTTTTATTTGTGCAGCCAATGAAGCAATGGTGATACATTACTAGTAAATCCATGTTTTATTTGAACGTCATGGTTTTTCTTTTTTTTCTGTCCCAGGCTCCCATCCTGATGCCACATTTAGTCCCAATTGTGTCCCCTGAGGCTCCTCTGGCTGAGTGAGTCTCTCAGACTCTCCTTGGTTTTGATGGTCTTGACAATTAGGGGAGCACTGCTCAGGTGTATTGTAAGAAGGCCCTGAATTTGAGGTTGGTTGACTGTGGTGGTTGGGAGTAGGGAAGAGACCACCACTGAAGGGCCCTTCTCAGCACAGTGCCCTGGAGAGTCACCTGCACCTGATCCTCACTGGTGATGTCACCTTCCCCCCTGGCTGAGGTCGGGTCTCCACTTCCTCCCTGGGAGGTTCTTTCTTTCCTGTGTCTGCTCTCAGCACTATAGCCTTTGGAAGGAATGACTATGCGAAGCCCATGGTTCAGGGTGTTGTCTTCTAGACACTCTGTAGGTTTTGTGTGAATGTAAGTTTTCTAATGAGTTGGGGAAATAGCTAGGAAAGTGAGCAGCAGGTTTTAGGGTAAGTGTGTATTTACCTTTATGAGAAACTGCCAAATCTCTTATATAGTGACTGCGCTATTTTCTATTCCTGCCAGCAGTGAATGGGGGTTCCTGTTGCTCCACATCCTGTTCAGCACCTGGTAGACACCATTCCCCATTATCTGAGGTTTCACTTTCCAAGGTTTCAGTTTCATTCAATCAAGTGGGGTCCAAAACTTTTGTAAGGTATGTAGCAAAGCATTATTATTGTTATTATATATTACTGTATTTAACATATTATATATAATAATATATATTATTATAACAAATTATTACAATAATTTGTTTTAACTGCCATATTTTATTAGTTGATATTATTATTAATCTCTCATTCTGTCTGATTTATGAATTAAGCTTTATCCCTTGCATGAGGAAATCTTATTAAGGACCCGATTTGGTGCTATTGGTGTTTCAGGCATCCACTGGAGTCTAGGATTCTATTCCATGCGGATAAAGGGACTGAAGTGCTACTTTTGGGGTCTAGACCATCCAACAGGTGTGTAATACCATCTGCTTGTTGTTTTCATTGGCATTTCCCTAAAGACATGATGTCAAGTATCTTTTCATATATTTGCCACCACTGTAGCTGCCTTGGTGTCTGTTTAGAGTTTTGCCAAGTTTTTGAAAATAATTTGTTTCCTCACTGTTGAATTCTTTTTTTTTTTTAAGATTTATTTATTTATACAAGAACTGGGGTAAAGGTCAGATTCACGGGAGGGTGAGAAGATTGACCAGAGACAGAGCGGGAACAGAACAGGCAGATTGATGAAATACACTGCTGAGGGGAGCAGCGGGCGCCACAGGAGAGGTCTGCTGTTCACAGCGAGGCGCTCAACCACCAGCGCCACCAGGTAGGCCCCCTCATTGTTGAATTCTAAGGCTTCCATGCATGCTCTAAAAATGTCTTTTTCCAGTTATGTAATTTTCAAATCTTTTCTCCCAGTGTGTGGCCTGAGCTCTTTTAAAGCCCTAACACTCATATCTAGCATAAGTTGCAGTGGTTTCACAGTAGAGAGGACTTGGGTGACTGGAAGATGATGTGATTCATTATTTTTGTATATTCTTGAGTTGCTTTTAAATGCTCTTGTCTGGGGACCTTCCTGGTGGCCCAGGTGGTTGAGCGCAGTACTGTGAAGCGCAGGCTCTGCAGTGCCGGTTTGATCCCTGCCAGCCTAGGAGTAACCCATATGGCAAGCAGACCTCTCCCCTCTCGCATGCTGTTCCCAGCTCTGTCTCTGGTGAATCCTCTCACCCTCCCGCGCATCTGGCCTGTACCCCAGTTCTTGTATAAATAAAAAATAAAAAAAATAAATTCTCTTGTCTATACATGAATATTATTATCAAAGTAATTTATTATAAAAAAATTACACGAGAGTCCCTGACACTATGAAACACTTGGCAGATCAGGCACAGTCATGTGTTCTCAGGCTCTGAGCCTCTACTCTAGGACCCGCCATCTTTTCATTGAAATATTTTGCCTTAGAATTTCCATCTGACAAATTTGGGCTGGATGAATGGACACACCTTTGCTGGAGACCCGCCCCAGCTAGATGTTGTGTCAGGGATCTCAGAAAGGAGAGGACAGAGTCGGTGAAGTTTTTTCTCTTTCTCTTTCTTATCTTTCTCTCGGAGGGCTGAGGGGAAGTGGAGCGAGGTAGGAGTGAGGAAGACACAGACACCTTATTTCGTGCAAGTATCCCCTGCTGAGGGTCTCAGCGGGTCTTATTTATACCTTAAGGCGAGCTGGATTACATCAGTGTAAGCATGGAGGCATAACAGAAACAATCAATACATGTTTTCTCATGAACATGCAAAGACTCCCTAGGTCTCACACCTAAAGGGCAATTCTCTGGTAATCTTTGGAACAATTAGTTTCCTAGGTACAGCTCATTTACTAACATGATCAATCATATATGACAGCACAACATTTGTCAGCAATTAAACTTTCCAACTCCTACCTAGAAATTCCTAACCTCCACATGGCCTGCGAACTATTGACCTCTTGCAAACACCATGAAATGTACTGCTGCTGCAAACATGCACCCCCGTGTCAGGCCATGGCTTCCAAGCACAGCTGGTTCAGGGCAGCTTGTTCTCCATAGTTCTCAGGGCCGGAACATTTCTTTCCTAACTATACCTTTTGCATTATTTACTTTCTATGATACTAATTCAAGTGCAAGAATAACAAATCAGTTAACGTCTAGATCCGAATTGGGTTTTCATATGCCAATTAATGACTAACTAACTTCTGCATTAACCAAGAACAAAGAGGAGAGCTTTAGCAGGTATTGACGTGGAGACTCCCTAGTTCAGATCTTCTTTGGGAAGTGCAAGAACTCCTCTCTTCTGGGAAGTACAACTTTCCCTCTTTGGGGGAGCACAGAAATTCCCTGCTTCTTGGGAGTCTCCCCCAATGCCCGGACCATGTCAAGAGACAGCATGGGAGGCGCAGCCTGCCACACACCTTCCCACTGAAAATAGTTAAAAATGCCATCTTCTTAAAAGCATCAGGATTTACACTGTAATAACTGCCCACCCCCAGAAAAGAAATGGGAGACCCTGCGTGGGCCCCACAGAGAGCAGCGTCCTGAGGAGGAGGAAGGGCTGAGAGGAAGAAGGAAGCAGACAGGAAGCCCAGCCCTTCAGCTCTGCGCTGAGCCTGATGGCCAAACCAGCCGCCCCTTTCAAAATTTAGGAAGACCTGCTTTATGCTGGTTAGATGTATATGCATAATGTAGAATTTATGTGCAATAATGTACATTCCTGTAAAAAATATGAAATGTTACAAATGGGAAAGTAAAAGTAACTGTAGTCCTCACACGGGAGAGATTTTGTTTCATTCTTTCCTTGTCTGTTGTAGATCCTGTGGCTGCTGCCTGAGTCAGTCTCTCTCTCTCCCCCTCTCTCCCTCCCTCTCTCTCTGTCTCTCTCTCTCTCTCTCTCTCAGTTGATGAGCACAGAGCCCACTGGCCTCAGTCCTGCCACCTCTAGATGCCATTGCCCAGGTCAGCTCACTTCCACCCCTCCTGAGAAGGCTCTTTCCCACTCCACCCTCCTCCTCTGTCCCTCAGCTCCACCCACTCTCCACTCTAGCTGATTAATACTTTCTTTTTTCTTTCACAAAATTTGAAGCACTCAGGTGAGAATGGCACCATCACCCCCACACCTGCCCCTGATCCTTTGCCCTCACCGGGTGATGGGAGAAGTTCCCCTCATGTCTAAGGCCTCCCCTCAGCGTGGGTGCAGTATGAGGATCCTCCTTCCCCTGGGTCATTGTAGGGTAAATGGCTTGTTACATGGTTTTCAGGCTTTTCTGCCCTCGACCATTAGGATGGCCCTGCCTGATGGGGCACTTGCAGTTGTATCAACACCACTGTGATGAAAGAGGGTTACTAAGCAAAAGAGCAGGGAGGGTCAAATCATGGACTAGACTAGGGCTTCTGACACCCACCTCAGGAGCTGGGGGAGGCCTTGCTCTGTGGGGGGAGCAGGGGCAGTGATCCAGGGGCTGCTGGGGTTGGGCCCCTCCCAGCTGCTCAGAGCCGCTTCCTGGGACTTTGGGATCCTAAATTTAGGCTCTTGTAGCTTTGTCCATTTTTTCTCCCCTGCACAGGCCTCCGGACCCTGGGTCCACGTTTTTTTTTTTTTTTTTTTTTTTTTTTTTGCTTTCCTAAGGGAGCTGCGGCAGGGCAGGAAGGGCAGGACATGCTGGGAAAACAACTGAGAGGCTGCCCAGAGGGCTGGTAGTGGGGGGGCCACGGCGGTCCTTGCCCCCGCCCCCCTGTCCCCTGCCTCCCCACACCCTCCCCCTTCCCCGTTCTCACATTCCACTTTCACCTCCTTGGGGCTTGTTTCCTCCGCAGCTTCCGCCCAAGCCTGAGCGGGGCTCACTGGGGTTCTGCTGGTGGCTGGCGCCTCGGTTGGTGGTGCTTCCGCCCAGTCCTCAGTAGGCGCGCTTTTGATTGCCCGCGCTTTTTTTGAACTGCACACTGATTGTCGGCGCCGCCCATCTCAGGAGGCCAGTTCAGGATGGCTCTTTGCCCAGTTCTGCTTCTGGCTGCCCTTGTCCCCTCCCTAGCCCTGGGCGCTGGTGAGTGGGGGTCATTGGTCCTGGGGGGCAGGAGCCTGCGCCGTTCCGGGGTCTCGGAGGGGTCCCCTGGGTGTCTTGGGGGCCCTCTCAGGAGGGGCGTGGCCTTTGTGGGTGTTCTTGAGGAGGAAGGTGGGGGGGGTACTTGGCTAGTTGCACGCCCTCCTGATATACTGACACATATTTTTTTTTTTGACGTATTGATTTTATTTAAGCAGTAAAGTTGTGGCCTGCATCCGGGCCATGCCCCGCCCTCCCAGGTTGCCTTAACAGTCTCTCAGTTCTTTTCTGTCCTGCATGTGGACCCCTCCTACTCCATCACTCTCCCCCCTCCCCCTTTCTGGTCTCACCTGCTGCCTCCTCCCTGCTGCTCCCCTCCCTGACACTCTCACCTTCCTGCCACCTGCCCTTTCTCTGTTTCTCCTCCTTCCCAGCTGCCCCCCTTTCCAGCATCCCCCATCCTGCTGCCCCCTTCCCTGCTGTCCCTCCTCTCTGTGTTCTAGGGTGTCGTCCTCTTCCTCACTCGTTTTCATCCTCCCTCCTGCACCATTGCCTGCCAGGAGCCTTCACCCGATGGATCCTACCTCCCCACAGCTTACTAAGCCCTGCTTTCTGAGGGTGCTTTGTGCCTTGGGTATCTCCCTCCATGCTAGTCCCCCCACCCTTCATCCAGGAGAGTATGGGAGCTCCGCATCTTTGCCTTGACTGCAGGCACAGCCCCTGTGCACAGACCTGCCCTGTCTTCTGGCCTCAGCTCCCACCTCCAGCCAGTGCAGCTCCTGCTCCTGGGCCCTCACCACGGGCCCTTCCCCATCCCTGCTGTCCTCACCCCAGACCCTCCTCTCTCACCCTAACCCAGTTGTCTCCCCTTCCCATCTCTGCTCCCCAGTCCTGCCCTCAGCACCAGTCTCCCAGCTGCCTCTTTCTCTTCCAGCCTCCGGCCCTTCCCAGAGCTGAGAGCTGCTCTTGATGCGGCTCCTCTTTGGCCTTCGCCCTCTTGGGTTCCTTGACCCCAGTGGGCTCTCCCTCCTCACAACACAGATCCACCACCCTGTGGCAGCCTTTCTGGCCCCAAGGCCTTCTCCTACCGGGGCCATCTCCTACCCCTTGCCTGATGGAAGAAGCCCCCTCCTTGGAGGGGCCTTATGGTCACCTGTATCACCCCACACTGCAGCTCTCCCTTCCTGTTTCCTGGCCACCTGCTGGGCATTGAAGTTCTGCTCCCCCCTCCCCAATCTAAACTCTCCCTGGGCCCACAGGGTGACTCCCAGTCCCTGCACCTGCCTCTCCCTGGATAATGGGCAGGTTCATCCACCTCCCCAACCTGTCCCTGAGGAACCACAGCCCGGCCTGGCTCATGTCGCCCTCCCTGCCTCCCAGCACAGCTGCTCTGACCTGTAACCCCTGCCCCAGACTCTCACATCCCCTCCCTCCTCTCTGACAAGACCCCCCAGTCCTCTTAGGGACCCGGTGCCCCCTCTCTTGGCCTCTGACCCCAGTTTCCCCTCTCCATTCCTTTCTTCCACCCTCACCCCCTCTTCTTCCTTTCTTTTTTTAAAAACATTTATTTATGCATACAAGAACTGGGGTACAGGCCAGAGGTGCAAGGAATGAAAGGAGTCACCAGAGACAGAGCGGGGAGCAGAACAGGGAGAGGTACCAAAAACACTGCTGAGGGCTGCAGCGGGCGGGCGAGGCAAGAGAGGTCTGCTGTGCCGTGTGGGTGTCTCCCTGGCTGGGGACTGAACTTGTGCTGCAGTGGCTGTGAATAGCCTCACAGAGCTGTGCTCAACCCCCTGCGCCACCAGGGAGGTCCGATATTATCATTTTTAGATAATTATTTTTAAATTTTATTTTTGCATAGAAGAACTAGGGTGTAGGTCGGAGGTATGGGAGGTGAGAGGATTGATCAGAGATAGACTGGGGAGCAGAACAGGCAGATCTACTGAAATTCACTGCTGAGGGGAGCAGGGTGCAAGAATGGAGAGGTCTGCTGGGCCATGTGGGTTGTTCCCTGTGGGGAGGGGATCCAACTCAGGCCATTGATAGTGCTGAGATTTAACCCCTAGGCCATCAGGGAGGCCCCATTTTCAAGTTATTAGAAGTTTTGGGGGTTGACTATGACCTGAATGAGAGTTTCCTGGCGCTGCCATCCCTAGGAAGTCCTGAGAAGGGGGTGGACACGAGTCACCTTTGGAGGTTAGCAGGGCTGGGCTCCCTCTCCCTCTCCACTGCCTCTGTCCTTGTTATGGCAGTTTCCTGGGGAAGCCAGACTGCACTCAGGTGGGGGAGAGAGAGGTTTACTTGTCACACCAAGGGGTCAGCGGATTATTTCTGAAAGGACTGAGCCCCAAGTAACATGGGTTGTGGGTTCTTATAAAGCTTGGGCAGAAAATCACGCGGAAACGGTACAGCTCCCGTACCCCAGATGAGCATTTGCTTTGCTGAGTTCCACTGAACAGGCGTGGGGTGGGGGTTTGTGAGGGAGTGTGTGGTTATCTTGTGTGACAGAGCCTGGCCTTCCAGCCCCTGGTCATTTTCTACTTCATTGTGACTTTGGCAAGGAAAAGAATCCCTGAGACCCCATCCCTCATGGGGTGGAGGAATGATGGTGTCCAAGTAATAATGATAAAGTGACTCTGAAAACTTAAGAAATTGTTAAAACTGTGCAACATGCCTTTTCATACACAGGATATTATAGGCCAGTAGAGACAGGCAGAGTTCAAGGCTGAAAATTTGAAGCACGGCAGGGAGACAAAGGTGAAACTACAGATTTCCTGATCCTGAGTGGCCCATGTCTAATTACTGGGGTTGTGGGATGGTAAGATGGGTTCAAATTCCTCCCCCCACACACACAAAGTCCATACCTTCTTGAGCAGGTCCCCCAGACACCCAGGGGACCCCTCCCACCTTTCAGGTCTCCCCTTAGTTCCTATACTCTCCTTGGGGGGTTGGGAAGAAAACACTTTCCCTCCACCTCCTGCACTCTTAGCTACACCCCTGTGATGAAAGGCGGTTACTAAGGAAAGAGCAGGGAGGGTCAGATCATGGACTAGACCAGGGCTTCTGACACCCGCCTGCACGTGGGCACTGCCCAGGGAGTTGGAAGGGGGGAGGGAGAGGAGGAGATCAGAATGGCTGTGGGGCTTTGGCGGCTTAGAGAGTTTGGAGCCTGAGGGATTCAGCTTTGGAAGTGGCTTCCCAGACGCCCAGGAGGCAGAGATCTGCTTTGTTCCCGCACTTCTAGTCTTTGGTGACTTTGCCCATGACCCTGGTGCCGGCCAGGAGGGGGTGTAGGGAGAAAAGGAGAGGAGGGGGGAGCAGGAGAGGCTCCTTGGAGTCTCCTCAGGAGCTGGGGGAAGCCTTGCTCTGTGGAGGGAGCAGGGGCAGTGATCCGGGGGCTGCTGGGGTTGGGCCCCTCCCAGCTGCTCAGAGCCGCTTCCTGGGACTTTGGGATCCTAAATCTTAGGCTCATGTAGCTTTGTCCGTTTTTTCTCCCCTGCGTAGACATGTGGACCCAGGGTCTGTGTATTTGCTTTCCTCCCCCCACCTTTTTTTTTCCCCTCTTCTCTAAGAAAGTAGGTGAGCAGGAGGGGCAGGAAATGCTGGGAAAACAAGAGAGGCTACTGGAGGGCTGGCTGTGGGTGGTATTTGTCCTGCCCTTGCTGGTCTCACCTCAGTGAATTATGTCCGTTCAGCCTGAAGCCTGAGTCCCTGAGTCCCTGAGTCCTGTCACCTTTGCTGTCCCAAGTCCGGGTGGGTTTCACTAGGCTTCTGGGTGTCTCTGGGGCTGCATGTTGTGACTTCAGGTTGGGGCGGTGGCCAGTTCTGCTTCTAGCTGCCCTTGTCCCCTCCGTAGCCCTGGGCGTTGGTGAGTGGGCTTCATTGGTCCTGGTGGGCAGGAGCCTGCGCCTTTCTGAGGCCTGGGAGGGGTCCCCTGGATTTCTTGGGGACCCTCTCAGGAGGGGCGTGGCCTTTGGGGGGTTCTTGAATAAGGTGGGGCTGCACGTGGCTTGTTGCACACCCCTCCTGATATATTGATATATTTAGTTTTGATGTACTGACTTTATTTTTTGTAAACTTCTAGCCTGCTCTCCGAGCAGTCTCCGCCCCTCCCCTCTAGGTTGCCATAACAGTTTCTCCTTTCTTTTCTGGTCTTGCCTGTCTATCCCTCCCCCAGCCCATCTCTCTTCTCCTCCCCCTTTTCTGGTCTCACCTGCTGCCCCCTTCCTTTTTGACCCTCTCTCTACAGCCCCTCTTTCTTACTGCACCCCTCCCTCTGTCTGTCTCAGCCCCTGCACCCCCCTGTGCTGCCCCACTCCCTGCTTCTCTCCACCCTTCCTGCTACTTTCCCTTCCCCTCCACTTCCCTGTTGCCTTCCCCCTGCCTGCTGACCCCTTCCCAGCTTCCCACTCCCTTCTGCCTCCTTCCCTCCTACCCCCATCCTTGCTGCCCCCCTTCCCTGCTGGACTCCCCTATTTGCTGACCCCCCTCTTTACTGACCCCCTTCCCTTGCTGTCCCTCTTCTGTATTCTAGGGTGTCCTCCTGCCTCCCCCTCACTAGTTTCCTCCTCCCTCCCCCACCATTGCCTGCCAGGAGCCTTCACCTGATGGATCCTACCTCCCCACAGCTTACTAAGCCCTGCTTTCCGAGGTACCTTTGGCCTGGGGTATCTCCCTCCATGCTAGTCCCCACCACCTTCATCCCAGGGAGCTCGGGAGCTCCTCATCATTGCTGTGACCACAGGCACAGCCCCTGGGCACAGACCTGCCCTGTCCTCTAGCCTCAGCTCCCACCTCCAGTCAGTGCAGTTCCTGCTCCTGGACCCTCACCTTGGCCCTTCCCTGACTCCTGTCCTCACCCCGCATCCTCCTCTCTGGTCAGCACCCTAACCCAGTCTCTCCCCTCTCCTTCCGGGCCCCCCACCCCACCCCGGCCAAGGCGAGCCCAGGCCCTGCTCATCTTGCTTCCCAGTCCTCCAACGGCCCGCCCTTCCTAGACCTGAGAGCTGCTCTTGATGGGGCTCCTCTTTGGCCTTCACCCTCTTTGGTTCCTTGACCCCAGTGGGCTCTTGCTCCTCACAACACAGATCCGCTACCCTGTGGCAGCTTTTCCCTGCTGTGGGCCTTCTCCCACTTGCTGCTTGATGGACGCAGCCCCCCTCTGTGGAAGGTCCTCATGGCCACCTGCATCACCCCCACACTGCAGCTCTCCCCTCCTGTGCCCTGCCACCTGCTGGGCATTGAAGGTCTGCTCCCCAGGCTTCTCCAATGTAAACTCTCCCTGGGCCCACGGGCTGACTCAAGTCCCTGTACCTGCCTCTCCCTGGGTCTCGGGCAGGTTCATCCACCTCCCCAACCTGTCCTTGCTATACCACAGACCTGCCTGGCTCATGTCACCCTCCCCTCCTCACACCTTGGCTGCTCTGACTTCTGACCCCTGTTCCAGACCCTCACCTCTTAGGGACCTGATGCCCCTTCTCTTAGCCTCTCACCCCAGTTTCCCATCTCCATCCCTTTCTTCCACCCTCACCCTTCTCCTTCCTTCCTTTTTCTCTTGAGATTTATTTTCTTACATAGTTGTTAACTTTTGTACAGAATTTGATTTCCCCTCTCAGGTGCCGTCCCCTTGGTCCATCGCCCCTTCCCTGTGCTCTCCCTCCCCAGGCTGCCCCTCCCTGCCCCTCCCTGGGCCCTCTCCTTCCTTCTCCTTGCCTGGTGTCCTGTACTGCGAATCCTAACTCCTGTCCCTACGAACACAGCCCTGTCTGCAGCCCCCAGGCCTCCAGGAGCTTGGGACTTGTAGCCTCTGGTAAGGTAGCTCATACCTGCCCCACTGAGGGAAGTCTGGAACCATTAATCTAGCTACTCTGCACCCAGCTTTCTTGCAGGGTATTGAGGAAGCTCTTGTGTGCTCCTGCAGCACAGATGCCGGGGTGGGGACATTTCAGAGAAAATTAGCAGGGCCTCTATTCAGGAGGACACTCAGATCTGTGGTGTGTTCCATATTAAAAGCAAACAAGCATTGTTATTAAGAGAGCTTGAAAAATATTAGAAATAATTTTGTAGGGCCTCCCCTGGTGGCGCAGCGGCTGAGCGCTGGGCTGCAAGGCTGCCCGCAGCCTCTGCAGCGCTGGTTCGTTCTCCCGGCTGCCGGCGAGGGTCCCACAAAAAGAAAAAAAAGAAATAATTTTGTATCCCCTATCTCTGTCTTGGATTGATTGTTAACCATTATTTTCTGAAAGAGAAATTTAAGGCATGAAAGAAATAATCAGATAAAAGAAACATTTGACTTACAAAATCCTGAAACTATTCAATTTTTTAAAAAATTTATTTATTTATGCATACAAGAACTGGGTACAGGCCAGAGATGCAGGAAGTGAGATGATTCACCAGAAACAGAGTGGGGAACAGAACAGGCAGACTGACTGAAACACACTGCTGAGGGGAGCAGTGGGCTAGATAGGAGAGGTCTGCTGTATCATATGGGTAGCTCCCTGCCCAGGGATTGAACTCAGGCCTCAGTTACTAGCAATAGCTTGACAGCACACACTTTAACCCTTGCACCACCAGGGAGGCCCCTAATCACTTTTTTTTTTTTTAAAGATTTATTTATTCATACAAGAACTGGGGTACAGGCCAGGTTAGCAGAGGGTGAGAGGATTCACTAGAGACAACGGGGAACAGAACAGGCAGACTGACAAAATATACTGCTGAGGGGAGCGGTGGGCATGACAGGAGAGGTGTGCTTCGCTATGTGGGATTCTCGTTGGCTGGCAGGATGGAACCAGCACTGCAGAGGCTGAGGACAGCTTCACAGTGTGGCACTCAACTGCCTGTGCCACCAGGGTGGGCCTCACCTTCTTACAGATGCAAAACACTCCCCATCTTGGCTCTGCCCAAATAAAGTCCTGGGAAACTTGACTGGGGACAGGGGGAGGAAGGACCCAAAGTGTGAAAACTGGACACTTCATTGTTGATGTTGAAAATGGAGGGACATTTTCAACAAAAGGCAAAGAATGCTCTAAGAGATAGTCCAGTGATGCTTGCTCCCCTGTTCCTTCCCTCCCTCAGTAAGGGCCTCCCTGCTCTGCCCCCCTTGGCTTACCCCACTGTGCGTTTTCCAGGAGAGTCCAGGGGCAGGGACATGGAGGGGGTGGGGGAAAGACAGGGCTTCCAGTTCAGGTCAGTGAGTTATTCTGGAAGGGGCAGTGGAGGAAAAAGGGGCTGAAAACAGCCTGTGGGGCCTTCCCTCAGAGAGCCCCTGGGCCAGGACTCAGGGAGACGCGTGACAAAGAGCTGTCCTGGCTGGAGGACAGTGTCCAGGGCAAAGCCCTGGGTCTCCAGGCCGACTCTCAGGGTGACCAGGACATGGAGACTCAGTGTTGGGGGGAGCCCATCTTCTCGGGGAGTTTCACTTTTCATTCTCACAGGCTGAAAGATTCTTCCCATCTGCTGCACATTTCTAGACCATCAAAGCGTCACGTGGTTCTCATTTACAAATTTTCCTGGTAATAGGGCCCCGAAGCCTCCTCCTGTTGCTCTCCTGGGTCCTTGTCCTGCCCGAGGCCTCGGAGGGTGAGTGTGAAATGGGAGAAAACCTGCCTCTGGGGGGGAAGAGCCAAGGGACCGCCTGGGCGCTTTCCCCCTACTGGGGCTCCAGGCCCTTGCCCCTCCACATCCTGCCCTCCCCCCCATGGACCCCCCTTCTCTTCCAACCTTATGACCTTCCCAGATCTTTTCTCGACTCCCCTTTCATGAGTCACTGGGACCCCTCTCTGGTCCTGTCCCATCACCCAGACTCTGTACCAACATGCAGGAGGAGGCTCAGCCCAGGTCTCCCTCCCGCCCCCAGGCTCCCACTCCCTGAGGTATTTCTCCACCGGCCCGGCCTCGGGGAGCCCCGCTTCATCGCGTGGGCTCCGTGGACGACACGCAGTTCGTGCGGTTCGACAGCCACGCGGCGGGGCCGAGGGAGGAGCCGCGGGCGCCCTGGGTGGGGCAGCTGGGCCCGGAGTACCGGGACAGGAACACCAGGACCTACAAGGCCACCGCGCGGGCTCTCGGCGAGGGTCTGGACACCCTGCGCGGCTACTACAACCAGAGCCAGGCTGGTGAGCTCCGCGGGCCAGGCCGGGTCCCGAAGGTGCCCCGAGTCCCCGGGTCTCAGCATCTCCCAAGGCCGCCCACAGGCCCCGCCGGCGAGGAAGCCTCACGGGGACCGGCCCCATTTCTTTCCATTGGGGATGTAATGGCTGTGGCCGTGACCTGCCCGCTGGTCACTCACGGGAGGGGCTGACGCGGGGCGGGGCTGACATGGGGCGGGGACAGGCTCTCACACCCTGCAGTGGATGTCTGGCTGCGACGTGGGGCCCACGGGCACCTCCTCCGCGGGTACAGTCAGGTCGCCTACGATGGCGCCGATTACCTGGCCCTGAACCGGGACCTGCGCTCCTGGACCGCGGCGGACACGGCCGCGCAGATCACCCGGTGCGAGTGGGAGGCGGCCGGATACGCGGATCACCTGAGGCACTACCTGGAGGACACGTGCGTGGAGTGGCTGCGCAGATACCTGGAGAAGGGGAAGGAGACGCTGCAGCGCACAGGTAAGAGGGGCCACGGGGTAGTGTTCAAACTGGGTCCTAACGAGTGACTTGCCCAGAGGCCCCACCTTCCTCTCTAGACACGGAAGGGACCCAGTCTCTGGATGGAGGGGGAAGCCATCCCTGAAATAAATCATCCCTGGTTTCCTTTGCCTTGGGACAGTGTAGATGGAGCCCCTGGGGGAGTCACCTCATCAGGTCCTCTGTGGTCTCATGGCTCTGACCAGGTGCTCTATTGTTCTTCCCCAGGCAGCTTCAGTTCCCAGGGCTCTGATGTGCCTCTCACAGCTGCTAAAGGAGAGACCCTGGAGGCCTGCAGTGGGAGGGGCTGGGGCAGAGAGGATGGGACCAGGTGATGAGGAAGCTGTGAGGGGGACATTCTGAAGTTGCAGTGGACTATTGAGAGTGTCCACACTTACGTGATTCCCTGAGTTTGTTCATGATATTTTCTTTCACAATGTGCTGGGGACTAAAGAATATTGAATTTTTCTTATCCACACGTCATAACTTCTAGATCCTCTGAAAAGGGCATTACTTGTATCTGTGATCTCACTGGCATACTGTGAGGAGGTGGGGAGACTGGCCCAGCCCTGCCCACCAGGCCCCTCCCCACACTGACCTGTGTCTCTCCCTGATGACTTTCCTGCTCTAGCAGAGGCGGGGCTGACTCCATCCCTGCCTGTACTTTGTGTTTTCCTGAAGAATAGTGTCTACTTCCCTGTTGAAAATAACAATACAGATATGAAATGATTTTTCTAATCCTGGGAATTGTAGTTGATGGATTAATAGTTTCCTAAAATTTGAGAAGGAACTAAATGGAAGACAAAGTTCTTAACAAAATCTAGTTCGTTTGGTTTTTTTAGATTTGTTTATTTATTTATATAAGCACTGGGTACAGTCAGAAGCACGGGAGGGTGAGAGAATTCACCAGAGCCAGAGCAGGGAGCAGAACAGGCAGATGGGCGAAGTACACTGCTGAGGGGAGCTGCGGGCGGCAGGAGAGGCGACCCGGGATTGACCCAGTGCTGCAGAGGCTGCGGGCAGCTTCGCAACCCAGCACTCAACCGCTGCACCACCAGGGAGGCCCCAAATTCATGGGTTTTTAAATGTGTCAAAGTTGACACTCACGGTTGCAAAGTCAGACCCATAAAACCAGGATTATCCTTTCTGAAGAATGATGCTTGTGGTCTGTGGTGTGTGTAGAAGGAAGGGCAGGAGGAAACTGGGAGAGTAGTGCTTGTGAGAGAAAAAGGCAGCATTAATGTCACTGTGAGTAGAGGTTGTGCTTCGCAAGTGGTCTGAGGCCACATTACTAAAGATACTGTTTCTAGAATAGGGAAGTGCGCTACACTGATCGTTCATTCCACTGATAATTGTTGCACCAGCTATGTGACAGGCTGTTTTTCATCTAGAAAAACTTAATAAACTAAAAACATCCCCAGCTTGCTGGCCTGTGACCTAGTGGGAAGGGGAGATAGGAGGCTGTGTGATTGTAAATAGGGGACATGTCTGGTTAGAAGTGGGTAAGGGTTGTGGGAAGGTAACCCAGAGTCAGTGTGTGGCAACAGGGAGGATGGCTCTCTTCCTAGTGTGGTCAGTGTGGGCCTTACTTAGGGGATTGTTGAGAAAAAATTTGAGGGACAGCTTGCCCACAAGGATGTCCAGGGAAGCTGTGTTCTGGCAGGACAACCTCCAGTGCAGATAGATGCTTGAGGCGGGAATGTGTCTGTGCGACTGAGATGAGCAAGGAGACCAGCTGGCTGGAGCAGAGGGGAATAGAAATGACACCAGCAGGCCTCAAGCATGTTGAAAGGGTTTTGGCTTTTCTCTGTAAATTGTGGGGTTACATGTCCATTCTGGACAGATACTGACTTGTGAGAGTTCTCTTTAGAGGCCACAGTCTGACCTTCATGAAGAATCAAGAGTTGAAGAGTGAGAGGTAGGAAGAAAAATGTAGGAGACCTGTGCAGATTCCAGGCCTTGTTGGACTGTGAGCAGGAAAATAATAAGAAGTGATTGGATGTGGATATATTTAGAGATGGATTTGACAGCATTTCCTAATGCAACATCTGGATTGTGAGAAAGAGAGTCAAGATTGACACTCAGTATTCCAGACTGTGAAGTAGAGATGTGGAGGGCCTGCAGGGATATGAGGAAGGTTCTAGAAGTAGTAGAGTTGAGGAATGGCATCCTAAGTATTCAATTTGGGAGCGTGGAAACTGAGATCTACCAGAAAATTCAGAAAGGGTGGCAGTTGGGCAGATAAGCTTGTAGCACAGGTGGGTCGTCTGAGCTGAGAATAGCTCTGGGAGATGAGATAGTGTAAACGATATCTAAACTCTTGACCATGAATGAGGTCACCCAGGGAGTAATTCTTTCCATTTTCTTTCTTTGCAGAAGAGAAAGGAGCAGTACTAGACACCAGGACCCCCAGTGTTCAGCAGAGTAAATTGCACAGCCAACACCATGTGCAGAAGGCACAGAGACTTCAGCGAGCACTGGAGCCACCTGGACACTCATGAAGAGGCAGAGGGTCTAGAGTAGATCCTGAGATTCTATTATGAGACCCCTCTCCTCGTCTTCAGGGAGAATTTAGGGTTGATTCCAAGCAGGGGGCACTTCATCCCTGGAAACAGAAGCAGGAAGAAGTAACAGGGACTCTGGAGTCCAAGGTTCCATTCTAAGGGACTGATGGACCCTCTTTAATTGGGGTATCTGCACAGATCTGGGAACCAGTTGTTTTTATTTATTTTTTTTACATCATTTTTCATTTTTGTACAATGTACGCATTTTCATCTCGGTTATAGTCCCTGTGAAATTCCCACCACCCTTTCACCCGTGAACTGTCACCATGGTCCCTTGTGCTCTTCCCACCCTTGTTTTGATCTTACCTCCTCCCCACCCCACCCCCAGGGGCAGAATGTCTCCTGCCTATAGTTGCCTGTTAATTTTTTTTTCTCATTTTATCATTATTACTTTTTCTCCCCCCTATCCTCTACATTCTTCCTCTAAATACCAGGTCTTATGACTTGGAATCTAGGTTCTTTCCTGAGTCCATAGGACTCACTAGAGAAGTAAGTTGAGTACCTGCCACTTGTCACCAGACCTGGTGCCCCTATGCACATTTTCCTGTCCTGCCCAGGGAGCCCTGGGAGACTGGGGAGGGAGGGCCTGGCTGAGCAGGAGAAAGGGCAGCTCTGGGCTCCTGTGCTCAGCCCTGTGGCCACACGGGGGCGCTGCCGCGCTGCTCCGGATTCTGGTGGAGCCGCCAGGACGGGGCGGGGGCTGAGGTGGGCAGTTGGGGGTCCTGGAGGGCGGCGCCCTGGGGTGAGAGGCTCTGTGAGGAGTCAGAGAAACAGGGCTCAGAGGAGAGGAGACTCCGGAGCCTGCCCCGGGTGTGAGGTTTCCAGCTTTTCTCCCAGAATCCCTCTCTCCAGTTCCATGAAAGCAATACCTGGGAAAACTGGAAAGTAGACCTTTTTTCCCTTCTACAACATGTTCACTTTATTGAGGGCTATTTTTTAAAATTACATTAAAAATAATATTTTCAGAGAATTTGCAAAGGTATTATAGCTTTCCTTTATATCCCACAGTCTTTCCTCACATAGTTAACATTTTACATAGCTACACTGCAACTGTGCAGCTAATGACAATACTGACTCACGTTTACTAAACTCCATGACCTATTTGCAGTTCATTAATTTTACTTTTTATGTGTAGGATCTCATCCAGGATCTCAGTAAGTTCCAGCCATGTCTCCTTTAGGTGCCTCTAGCTCAGGCAGTTTCTCAGACTTTCCATTTTTTCGCTGAGTACCACTCAGAAATAATGTCCCTGAATTTGAGTTTTTTCCCTGGGCAGCTCACACATAATGAACTATAAACATTGAGATTTTTATGTTGTTGTGCTATAAACATTTAGATGCATGTGTGGTTCTGTGCAAATAAAAGTTTTCAGATTAGTTGGGTATATGGCTGGGGCAGTGCTCCCTGTACTGTATGGTGGGTCTGTGTTTGGCTTTAAAAGAAGCTTTCAAACCTCTTCCCTAGTGACATTGCCACTTTGTATATTGCCACAATGAATGAGGGTTCCTGTTGCTCCTGGTCAGGACTTGTTTCTATGAGGTTTTGATATTTTCCTGCTAGTAATTTTGTGATGCAATACCGTTGTTTGTATTTGTCTTTCCCTAAACTCTTGACTCCTGTCACCTAGATGTGGGCACCTCATTGGGCCAGGAAATGTGAAGCCCTTCCCTCACATTCCTTTACCCCTTGTACATCCCAGCACACCCCTGTCCAGGGAGTGAGTTTGGGGTGCCGACTCCACTGACTCCGTTGAGAGCCTCCTAGAATAAACTCTTCTGTGCAAAGACATTTCTTGTGGCTTAGAGTTTGGCTTTGTCCACTTCAGGGAAAGGCCTGGTTGCGTCCTTTACAACGTGGTGACTTTGCTTCAGATCCAGGGACTGTGGGATTTGCTGAGCACATCAGATCCCTGACCCCTCATACTGGGTGCAGGAGAGGGTGAACACATACATGGCTGGGGTGGACCCTTCAGCCTCCCCTCCACTCAGTCCCTTCATCTCCCCCAGTGTTTGGATTTCATGATGTCCCAGCACAACTGGACTTACTCCTGACCCCACAGCTCCTCGGCAAGAGATGCTTCCTGAAGTCTGTCCCCTACCAGCCCATTCCTCCCACTCCTGCTGCAGCCTCAGAGCTTCGCCATCAGAGGCAGGGCTGTGCAAAGGGTGATTCTAGAACAGTCTTCCTCCCAGTGACACAGGACTCACTGCTGTAAATCCTAGCATTCCCCTCCTTCAGGTCTGGGCTCTAAAGTTACCTACAGGAAAATCTTCCCTGAAGACAGCATTTTATATCACACCTGGCTCCCTCATCTCCTCTACCTTGTTGGTTCTCTAAATCTCCCTTTACTGTTTGACCCTGATCACTGACAGTTGCTTTCTTGTTTATTGTCAGGTGTTCAACCAGTATGTAAACCCTGGGAGGTGAGGGATTTTACTTCCTTTGTTGCAATATCCCAAATTGCCTAGACAGTGCCTGGCACACAGCAGGTGTGGAATAAGTATGCTGATGAGTGAGTTAAGTGTCTGGAGCAGAACCCCTTAAAGCTGAGTGTGGCTGGGGCAGGAAGAGAGGCAGTTCTCTGGGATGGGATGGGACTGGGGGTGCCTTGGTACTTGGCGGGGAGAGAGCAACTCACTAGCTCTCTCCAGATGAGGAGCCAAGCAGAAAGCCCATGGCAGCCACTCAGCAAGGGGCACGCAGCCAAAAGTGCTTGGGGTCAGAGCACCTGCTGCCTCTGCAGATCTGCACTGGAGGGCGCCTTGGCCAGATGGCAGGATTGCAGGCACTGAAGTCCTTCTGTCTTATATCCAGAACCCACTATTCTGCCCACGTAAAGGTATTGTTACAGGGCAACCCTGATATAAAACGGGTTGCCTGACTGTGGGTTCTCACCCTCGTACTTAAAAGGGACTTATTAATACTCCACTGCAGGCACACACAAAAGGTTAATGAAAGGTTTATTTACAAGGGGAGGGAAAATGAGGAAATGTACAACTCAGGGAGAAAAGAAGGAGATAAAGTCTTAAATGCATCCTACCGTTCCATGGACCTGGAATCCCAACAGCACCGTGAGAGCTGGCGAAGAGCCAAGAACGGTGAAGCCAAGAGAGAGATCCCAGGCCCACGTGTCTGGCTTTATACCAAACCTGGCTGCTTAACTCCACCCTCAGGTCCCAGCAACCCTCCCTTTGGTGATGATGGGATTTGTCTTTCCCAGTGTCTTGGTGGCTTTGGTCTGGAGTGGGGGTGGAGTCCACAAAGCCTCTACGGAATTAGCCCAGGACATCCTTTCCCCCCAACAGTATGACTCAGCCATAATACATGGGGTCCTGTGACCCTTGACCCCTGTGGTCAAGCTCCTGAGACTGTCCAGGGGTTTAAGGGCTGTGAGCTGAGATGGACTCAGACTTGGCTATGAGGTCCCAGCACAGGGAGGGGCTCTGGAATGCGGGATGAGGGCCACCCCCTCCAGGTGGCACAGGACTTGAGCCACCCTCTCTGGGCAGCTTGACTCCCCTTCTCTGGACAACTTGATTCGGCATAAGGGGGGCTTGCTCTGGAAGAAGGAAGTCCCTAAATTAACCCCTCTTCTTTTCCTTTTTTTCCATGTGTATTTGAATTACACCACAGCTCTAAGTATGGAGAAACTTTTAGGGGGAAAGGATGTCCTGAGCTAATTCCATGCAGGCTTTATGGACCCCACCTCCATTCTAGACCAAAGCCATCAGGACATTGGGAAAGAGAAATCCCGTCACCACCAAAGGGAAGGTGGCTGGGACCTGAGGGTGGAGTTAAGCAGTCAGGTTGGGTATAAAAACCAATCACGTGGGTCTTGGGGGGCTCACTCTCTCCCTCGCCTCCTGGCTTCATGGCTCCTGGCTTGCATCCAGCTCTCAGAGTGCCATTTGGGATTCCAGATTGGCGTATCCGGTAGGACGCATTTAAAACTTTGTCTCCCACTGTTAGGGGGAAAAGGATGTCCTAAAGCTAATTCCATACAGGCTTTGTGGCCTCCACCCCCACCCCAGGCCAAAGCCAAAGACACTGGGAACTCCAAATCCCATCACCACCAAAGGGAAGGTGGCTGGGACCTGAGGGTGGGGTTAAGCAGCCAGGTTGGTATAAAGCCAGACCCGTTCACATCGTGTTGGGCGCCAGCTGTTATAGGGCAGCCCTGATATTGAACGGGTTGCCTGGCTGTGCGTCCTCACCCGCGCACTTAAAAAGGGCTTATTTATTTATTTATTTATTTATTTATTTATTTATTTATTTATTTTATTTATTTTTTTTTAGAGGCATGTTTTATTTATTTGTGTTTTTGTTTGTTTATACATGCACTGGGCACAGTCAGAAGCGGGGGAGGGTGAGAGAATTCACCAGAGCCAGAGCGGGGAGCAGAGCAGGCAGAAGGACCGAAGTACACTGCTGAGAGGAGCAGCGGGCGGCAGGAGAGGTCTGCGCGCCATGTGGGACCCTCCTCCAGTGGCCGGGGAGCAGCCGGGGATCGAACTGGCGCCGCAGAGGCTGCGGGCAGCTTCGCAACCCAGCGCCCAACCGCTGCACCACCAGGGAGGCCCTATTTATTTATTTTTAAAATAAATTTTATTTTTATATTCCCCATACAATTACAATCCCCTTATTTTGACCCCAATCCCTCCTCTCCGTCCCCTCACCCCCCATAGAGTGTCTCTGGTTCATAGTTTTTTGTTGATTTTGATTATCACTTTCTTATAGTTTTTCATTTTCCTGGTCCCTTATTTAAGTTTTCTAGATTCCTGCTATGAGTGAGACCATCCGGTATTTTTCTTTTTCTTTCTGGCTTATTTCGCTGAGCATGATCCCTTCCAGCGCCATCCATGTTGCTGCAAATTGCATGTGTTTATCTTTTTTGAATGCTGAGTAATATTCCATGATGTATATGGACCACATCTTCTTGATCCAGTCATCTATTTTTGGGCATTTGGGCTGTTTCCAAAGCTTAGCTATTGTAAACAGTGCTGCTATAAACATAGGGGTGCAGGTGCTCTTTGGAATTGATATATTGTGTCCTTTGGGTAAATCCCTAGGAGTGGAATTGCTGGATCATATGGAAGCTCTATGTTTAGTAGGTCCAGAAATCTCCACACAGCTCTCCATAGTGGTTGTGTTAGGGGGAAAGGATGTCCTGAGATAATCTCATACAGGCTTTGTGGACTCCACCCCCACTCCAGACTAAAGCCATCAGGACATTGGGAAAGACAAATCCTATCACCACCAAGGGGAGGGTGGCTGGGACCTGAGGGTGGAGTTGGGCAGCCAGGTTGGATATAAAAACCAAACACGTGGGCCTTGCTCGCTCTCTGGCTCGCGATCGCTCGCCTCCTGGCTTCACCACTCCTGGCTGGCGGCCAGCTCTCAGAGCGCCATTTTGGGATTCCTGATCGGCAGATCGGGTAGGACTCATTTAAAACTTTGTCTCCCACTTTTCTCCCAGAGCTGTACATTTCCTCATTTCCCTTTCCCTTGTAAATAAACCTTTTATTAACCTTTCACGTGTGCCTGCAGTAGAGCATTGATAAGTCCTTTTAAGCGCGCGGGTGAGGACCCACAGTCAGGCACCCTGTTTTGTATCGGGGTTGCTCTACAACAGTTTGGCGCCCAGCATGGTTTCCAAGTTACACCCGCGGTTGACCAGCCCAAAGTAACATTCCTTGCGTTGGTCACCATAAGCGCACTAGTTCTGCAGGACTAGCAGTATAATATTTGTCTCTAGTCCTGAAAAGTCTGTTTTTTTTCCCTGTGCGTACAGCCCTTGTGGGTGTGTTTTGACTCAAATATGGCCTCAACCATGAGCCTATACAGTTTCATCCCTAGCCTGAGTTCTTTCAGTTTCCTTCCGGCCTTGAATTTGAGCAGCCTTCTTCCATTAAATATCACCACCAGTTTCATTAATATAAATAATTTGATGAAGCCTGGTGTATGGCATGTGATTTTACTATTGTATACATACATGGGTGGTTTACAAGCCATCCCTTTAAAGACTGTGCTTCTGGGTGGGTTTTTGGTAATATGTGTAAGCGCAGTTTGCTACATTCTTGTTTCTGTGAGAGGTAGAAGTTCTACTTCACATACTGAGAATGTGCAACAACAAATTCAGGCTTTTAACATGGCCATACAACAACTAAATCAGGTTTTTGATTTAACTATTAAGAGTATAAGGGATGAAAATCGTAACGTTTTTGAGTCAGCTTTTAAAGGTATGCAGGACCAGATGCAGGCCGCCCTCCATAAATTAGATATGGCGGAGGCGAAGGCTAGGCTAATGGTGCAGAGAAAGGATAGACCTTCCCCTTTCCATGAGGACAGCCAGCGAGCAGAGTTAGAAGAGGAGGAGCATCATATTTTAAATACTTTAAATACACGAGGACAAAATCCTCTTCCACGTGACAAAGCCCCTCCCGTGCAGACCCCTGAGGCTGCACAGCCTCCACTGCCCTCTGGGGAGGACACTAAAATGGCGTCTCCTCCCCACACTAGACTCGGCACCCATTTTGGCAGGAAGGATCAACCTGAGGCAGGGCAGTTTCCCCTTCGCCAGATGCCAATGGGTGGCTTAAATGAACGTGGGAGACCTGCTGGGTACTTTTGGTCGCACCATCCGTTCAGTACTGCGGACCTCCTAAATTGGAGGAGCTCTGTTCCCTCGTACCGGCAGGCTCCTCAGAGGATGGCGAACTTGTTTGCCTCTATCTTCGTCTCCCACCGCCCTAACTGGGCAGATAATACAGTCCATGCTGCATACTTTATTAACGCTGGATGAGCAGAGGATGGTATTCAGGAAAGCCAGGGAGGAGGCGGAGAGTCTCCACCAACAGGATAGGCAGTCCCCAGAGCCAGAGGTTGTTGTCCCAGAGAGAGATCCTGGATGGGACCCGAACAATGGAGGAACAGCGATGTTGGATCTCTATAAAAAATGCTTATTGGTAGGACTGAAGCAGGGGATCCCCAAACAAAAAAACTTTAACAAAATATTGGAACTCGAGCAAGGAGCTAATGAGGATTCGTCAGAGTTCCTTGAGAGGATTATTCAAACTTACACTAACCACACGGACATAAACCCAGATGCCCCAGAAAATGCTCGTCTGATCACTACGGCTTTCATTACCCATAGTGCCCCAGACATAAAGAAAAAGTTAGCTAAGGTGGACGGCGTCACTGAGATGAGTCCGTCCCAGGTAGTGGACTTGGCATTCAGGGTTTATAATAATAGAGAGCACAGGAGACCGAAACCTGCGACTGTTTTTTTACAAAGAGAACACAGAACAGGGTTTCAGGGAAACAATAACGGACAGAGACGTGAACCCCTAGGAAGAAATCAGTGTGCTTTCTGTAGGGAAGAGGGACATTGGAAGTACAGTTGTCCCAGGTTACAGGGAAGCAATAATTATAGAAGGCAGGATAGAAGACAGAGAACCCCAAGACATGATGATTCACGTAGGGGTTACAGGAGGGAATATAGAAGGAGCACACAGAACCAGGAACCAAGGAGAGAGGAAAGAAGACAAATGTTAGCACAGAGTGGAGGCTCAGATGATGACAGGGAATACAGACAGAGAAGGAATCGAGAGCCCAGTACAGAGGACAGGAGACAAATGACAGCACAGGGTAGAGCCTCAGGTGAAGATAGGAGGGAATACAGACAGAGTAGAAGGAATCTAGAACCAAGTGCAGAGGAGAGGAGACAGATGATAGTTCATGGAGAAAGTTCAGATGCAGAATAGGGGTGCCCGGGGGCTCCACTAGATCTAGAGAAGCCCATTAGAATAACCCCCTCAGAGGCCCGGGTAACCCTCGCTGTGGGGGATCGTCTGATTGATTTCTTGGTGGACACTGGAGCAACATACTCAGTTTTGAATTCGAAATTAACTAAAATGAGCAAAAAGACTGCAGCAGTCATTGGGGTTACAGGGAAGTCACAACAGACACCCTTCCTGCAACCTTTGGAGTGCCGGCTAGGCACCACACAGCTCCAGCACAGCTTCCTATACATGGAAGAGTGTCCAATCCCTCTCCTTGGTCGTGACCTTTTAAGTAAGCTCAACGCACGAATTATATTCTCACCAAAACATCAGAGGCTTCACCTACAGGTGCCTCCAGAGCATGCTCTGCGGTTCCAGATGTTACTTACTCAAGATGTTCCACCGAAAGGTGAAATTTTACCTCCAGAAATTGTTGAAAGAGTAAGTAAATGGGTATGGGCTGATGGAACCCCAGGACGTGCGAAAAATGCGGAGCCTGTAAAAATAGAAGTGATAGAGGGGAGCAGAACCCCGAGGAGGAAGCAATACCCCTTAAAAGAGGAGGCCTTGAGGGGAATTGAGCCAGTATTGAAAAGGTTCCTTCAATCTGGACTCATTCGGCCCTGTCGCTCACCGTATAACACTCCGATTCTGCCAGTGAAGAAACCCCATACAGGTGAGTACCGTTTTGTCCAAGATTTAAGGGCCATTAATGACATTGTTCGGGATTTACATCCCACTGTGCCTAATCCCTACACCTTATTAACTGCCATACCTGGTGACTTTGGGTGGTTTTCGGTATTAGACCTGAAGGATGCCTTTTTCTGTATCCCAATAGATGTCCAGGATCAACCGCTTTTTGCCTTCGAGTGGCAAGACCCTAAGTCCAAGAGCACTCTCTAGTATTGCTGGACTGTGCTTCCACAGGGGTTTAAGAACTCCCCAACTATTTTTGGGGAAATACTGGCCAGGGATCTCAGGAAGGTTCAATTAAACCAGGGCGTCTTGTTGCAATACGTAGATGATTTATTGATTGCAAGTCCAGACTACAAATCTTGTCTGGAAAATACCATAGTGGTACTGAACCATCTGGCAGAATGTGGCTATAAGGTGTCACCCCAAAAGGCACAGATCTGTAAACAAACGGTGACGTATTTGGGGTTTGAAATTAGGAAAGGCAGACGGAGCTTGATGACAGAAAGGAAACAAGTAATTTCAGCCCTTAAAGTCCCCAGCAACTGGCGACAGTTGCGTGGATTTTTGGGTATGGCTGGGTTTTGCAGGATTTGGATTCCTAACTTTGGATTAATAGCAAAACCCTTGTACGATGCTCTCAAAGGCCTGGACTCTGAACCTTTGTCTTGGACCTCAGAATGTCAAAAGGCCTTTGAAGAAATAAAAGTAAAGTTGATTTCAGCACCAGCATTAGGGCTTCCAGATCTTAGGAAGCCATTCAAACTTTATGTACATGAGAGACAGGGGGTTGGCCTTGGAGTACTAATCCAATTGTTGGGACCAGAAATGCAGCCCGTTGCATATCTGTCCAAACAATTGGACCACACCACTAAGGGATGGCCTCCATGTTTGCGTGCTGTGGCTGCCACTTGTGACCTCCTACATGAGGCAGAGAAGTTTACATTGGGTCAGCCCATCACTGTGTGTGTGCCACATCAGGTCTTGACATTGCTGGAGCAGAAGGGTGGACTTTGGTTGACTGCCGGGCGAATGGGAAAATATCAAGCAGCTCTGTTAGACAATCCTAATGTGAAGCTGCAGGTTTCTAACTCCCTGAATCCCGCCACACTGCTTCCAAGCAATGCAGATGGACCTGAGGATGACACTTTAATCCACAATTGTTTAGAAACCATAGACACAGTGTATGCTAGCCGACCAGATCTAACTGACCATCCTCTGCCAGACCCAGAGTGGGAGCTATTTACAGATGGCAGCAGCTTCATGGACCAAGGCCGTCGATGTGCTGGATATGCAGTGGTGACGCTCCAGAACACCGTGGAGGCCAAGGCTCTTCCGGCAGGTACATCAGCGCAAAAAGCTGAATTAATAGCCCTGACCCGTGCATTGGAACTCTCGAAAGGTAAAAGAGTCAATATATTTACCGACTCCAAGTACTCTTTTATGATTCTCCACATGCATGGGGCCATTTGGAAGGAGCGGGGACTTCTTACTGCCAGTAACAAGGACGTTAAACATCCATTAGAAATCCTGGCCCTGTTAAAGGCAGTAGCTTTACCATCAGCTGTTGCCGTGATGCATTGTCCTGGCCACCAAAAGGGTGGGTCTGACATGGCAAAGGGCAACAGGGCAGCCGATCGGGTGGCTAAGGCCGCTGCCCGTTCTGCCCATTCTGCCCTCCAGGGTGCACTCATCCCTCTTGTGGACCTGACTCAGTATGCTCCTGAATACACCGAGCGGGATGAGGAGAGAGCTCGTGCATGGGGATTTACTGAGTTTGATCCCAGCTCTACTTGGAGAGTAAACTCTCATGGGATGATACTCCTCCCGGAGGCCCTGGTATATCCGGTGCTAAAACATCTTCACGAGGGATCTCACTATGGGAGAGATGCCTTATTAGAAACAGTGCGCCCATATTTGAAGGGCCCGTATTTACACAAAATAGCACAACGGATCACCAGAGGTTGTGAATTATGTGCCAGGAATAACCCCAAGACTGACTCCCACCCTAAAGCCATTGGGGTTCAATATCGAGGCAAGTGTCCTTTTGAGGACTGGCAGGTGGACTTCACAGAAATGCCTAGAACAACAAGCAATTTCAAATATCTCTTGGTTTTTGTCGACACGTTCTCGGGATGGGTGGAAGCATTTCCCACAAAGACGGAAAAAGATTCCGAGGTTGCCAAACAGCTACTGAAAGAGATAATCCCTCGCTTTGGGTTGCCGGACTCTATCCAGACTGATAATGGGCCGGCATTTGTCTCTGACATCACCCATGCAGTAAGCAGTGCGTTACAGATAAACTGGAAATTGCATGCTGCTTGGAGACCGCAGTCTTCCGGGCAAACAGAAAAGATGAACCACACCTTGAAAAAAACCTTGGCAAAACTGTGCCAAGAAACACAACTTCGTTGGGACCAGGTACTATCCCTTGCCCTCCTCCGCATAAGAGTGGCACCTAGAAGTGGGCTACAATTAAGCCCCTTTGAGATTGTGTTTGGAAGACCTTTTCAGGCCTCAGTTCTGAAAGCCAGTCCGGAAATAACACAAGATTGCCGGATCACGCAATATGTGAAACACATCCAGGAGGTTCTGGCAGTAATTCATAACTGTGCAACCTCGAGGATCTCTATGCCTCCTGATCAACCATTGCATCCCTTCAAACCTGGAGATCAGGTCTTACTGAAGACTTGGCAGAGCGGGGATGCTCAAAACCAGCTGTCAGAAAAATGGACTGGTCCCTATGATGTCTTGTTGAGCACACATACTTCTCTGAAACTTGCAGGCATAAAACCCTGGGTACATCATTCCAGAGTTAAGAAAGCCCCAGGAGGAACTGACCCAGAGACGAAGTCCCATTGGTCTTGTGAACCCATTGAGGACTTGAGATATTTGTTTAAGAAACAGACAAAAACTTGAATGTTACTGACTTCTTTTCCAGTTATTGTTGCAGGATACCCAAGGACTCATTTTTTTTTCCTGAAGAAACCCTGAGAAAACTAACATGCTCTAACCAATCTTCTTCCTTTCAAAGTTTAGGAGACGTGAAATAACATCTAGGATCATGCATATGGTGCCACTATTTTTTTTTTACACAGAAAGGTTTTCAATCTTGATTTTGATTTTGTTATTTTTTTTTAACTTTTTGCTTTTTTTTACCTTTGAGATTTTTTTCTCTGCTTTCTTTTTGTTACTTTGGCCAATGAGTGGAACTGCAGTTGCATGAGATATCCCACGCGTGATAAATGGTAACTAAAGAGCTCTTTGTGTCTATATGTTGTATGTCTGTATGTCCTTTCCTTGTGTCCTTGTCTTGACCTCAAGTGATTGACAAATTGGTATACATGGTGCCCATAGACGTTGGGAAAAAAAAAAAAAAAAGAGTCTCCAGTTATGAGAAAAACTAAAGGTTATGGTTTGATTGTCAACATTGTGCTACTGAACTAAGCCGGTGCCTTCATAGAGATTGAACATTGTTGTTTCTGTTATTTTTCTGATATTTATGGCAAAGCTTCCCAGAAATCTAAATTCAAGTACAAATTTGGTAGCCTGTCATTTGGCTGATGCAAGGAAATTTTGTGGAACCTCAGTAGAGCTCCCGAGACACTCCACAAAGTTTCTCCCTTTCCTCCTGGGAAAGGCATTAGATGAATTTGTTCTATTTGGATTTTACCTAATGAAGTAAAACTGAAAGGGAAGCATTGTCACTTGGGAAAATGGTAAAACTTTGGTATGTACAAAATGTTAACAGTAGTATCTGGTATGTATGTAAATTGTCAATGGTGATTGTCACCTTGTAATATTATATAATTCAGTTGTTTCACATCTACAGAAATTGTTTCTGAAAATATAGGGAGAAAAGGTCTCAACAGATTCCTATTGATGGAACTGTTGAGAGTAAAACTTTTCTACTAAGGACTGAATAGACTTGGAAATACACCTCATATTTACTAAGTTTTCCTTGACATAATAATACTGATGATTTTTTTGCATTTTGCTCTAAATCCACAAAGTTTTCTTGTTTTGATGACCAGGATCTGCAGCAAGGTTGTAATTTTTTTTCCAACAAAGCTAACTTGTGTTTGCATTTTCTCTCCCCTTGATACCAACACAGCATAAAAATAGTGGTAGTAATCTTTTACTACTTATCTCAGAGTCTGTTTTTGCATAACTTCCATAGGGATTTTGTTTTAACTGAAAAAAATTGGACATAAGTTTCATTGTGTGGCTTTGTGTGGAGTTCTTCCAGAAAGTTGAAACAGAGCTGAACCAAGAAGAGGAGAACCTGTTTGCCTTGTTTGTAGGGTTCCAGAGACCTCCAAAGAAGGTGAGGAAGCTTGCCTCCATTGGCAGGACTGGACAACCCAGCCAACGAAAATGCCCTGGTACCCTCGAGAAGAGGAAAGCCCAGGTAGAGTCTGATGAGACTAACTTTGTACCTGAAGCCTACATCGACCGGATGCCAATGGTTCGCTCTGATCCTATATGGAGTATTTCAACAAAGCCAGCTAAAATTGCTGCTTAGTTATTCTGCCCTGTGATTTTATGCAAAAATAGGCAAAATGGTTTAAAAGTAGATTTAATTTGCAAACTTTTGCTATGCTGTTAAAGTTTGGGATCAAGGTTGAGAGAATTCATTTTTGCATAAGTTGAACCATTTTAACATTTTTTTTCCTATGATTTTGACATATCTGCTGTCTTGTTCTGGCTAATGCCTCCAGATGTTTTCTTTTGGCTGGGACTGATGAACTGTTTTTCCAGGAATGGAGGACTTTTGCTTTCCACAATGGACAATACCTGGAGGGATTCGTTTTCTTTCAGACTGGAACCCTGTAAAGTTTTCATCTGAGACTGTATCCCAGCATCCATATGTTTGATCTTCATCACCATGGAAATGGTGGCAAAAAGTGAAAGGGGGGAATTGTTAGGGGGAAATGATGTCCTGAGTTAATCCCATACAGGCTTTGTGGACCCCACCCCCACTCCAGACTAAAGCCATCAGGACTCTGGGAAAGACAAATCCCATCACCACCAAGGGAGGGTGGCTGGGACCTGAGGGTGGAGTTGGGCAGCCAGGTTGGATATAAAAACCAAACACGTGGGCCTTGGGGTCTCTCTCTCTGGCTCGCGATCGCTCGCCTCCTGGCTTCACCGCTCCTGGCTGGCGGCCAACTCTGAGAGCGCCATTTTGGGATTCCTGATCGGCGGATCGGGTAGGACTCATTTAAAACTTTGTCTCCCACTTTTCTCCCAGAGCTGTACATTTCCTCATTTCCCCTTCCCTTGTAAATAAACCTTTTATTAACCTTTCACGTGTGCCTGCAGTAGAGCATTGATAAGTCCTTTTAAGCGCGCGGGTGAGGACCCACAGTCAGGCACCCCGTTTTGTATCGGGGTTGCTCTACAACAGATTGACTGAAACACACTGCTGAGGGGAGCAGCGGGCAAGTCAGAAAGGTCTGCTGTGCCATGTGGGTCACCTCCCTGGCCAGGGATCCAACTCAGGATGCAGTGGGCTGAGGTGAGCTTCCTAGTGCTGCCTCTTAACCCCTTGCACCACCTGGAGGTTCCCTGTTCTTTTTTGTGTGTTGTCATTGGTTTTGGCGTTAGTGTCCTGTTGGCTGAGCAGGAGGGGCAGGAAATGCAGGGAAAACAATTGACAGGCCTTGATGTGAGCAGGTCCCTGGTCACCTGAGTGGTCCTGCCTTCCTGGCTTCTGCCTCCAGCTGACATTCTGCTTCCACTGCAGCTGTGGTCTCTGCTGCTGCCTTGGCCTCCTCCGCCTAGGCCGGCTCACTCCTGTCAGGCACGGAAGGTTGCGGCTTCAGGATGGGCCAGTGCCCTGTTCTGCTTCTGGCTGCCCTCGCCCCCTCCCTAGCCCTGGGCGCTGGTGAGGGGGCTTCATTGGTCCTGGTGGGCAGGAGCCTGGGCCTTTCTGGGGTCTGGGAGGGGCCCCCTGCATGCCTTGGGGCCCTCTCAGGAAGGGTGTAGCCTTTGGGGGCGGTTCTTGAGGAAGGTCAGGGGGGACTTGGCTGGTTGCACGCCCCTTGTGATCTATTGATTATATATATATATTTTTTTTTAATTTTTTTTTTAGAGGCATGTTTTTTATTTATTTATTTATTTGTTTGTTTGTTTGTTTGTTTTTGTTTATACATGCACTGGGTACAGTGAGAAGCGCAGGAGGGTGAGAGAACTCACCAGAGCCAGAGCGGGGAGCAGAGCAGGCAGAAGGACCGAAGTACACTACTGAGGGGAGCAACGGGCGGCAGGAGAGGTCTGCGCGCCATGTGGGACCCTCCTCTGGTGGTGGTGGGGGGGGGCCAGCCGGGGATCGAACCAGCGCCAAAGAGGCCGTGCAACCCAGCGCTCAACCGCTGCGCCACCGGGGAGGCCCTCTGGTGTGTGAGGGAGCTGTTCTTGTGTTGTCTGTCCTTGCATAAATCTCAGGCTAGTGCCTGTTTCTTTAACCCTGTGCCTTTGCTGACCTGTGTCTTTTAATAAACCTCCTATGGCTTCTTACAGTTTTTTCTTTTCTTTTTTAAAGACTTATTTATTTATGCATACAAAAACTGGGGTGTAGGCCAGCGTTGGGAGGGGTGAGAGGATTCACCAGAGAGAGCTGGGAGCAAACCAAGCAGATCTACTGAAACACTGTGAGGGGAGCAGCGGGTGAGAAAGGAGAGGTCTGCTGTGCTTTGTGGTTAGTTCCGTGGCCAGGGATTGAACTCATGATGCAGTGGCTGTGGATAACTTCATAGGTTACGTTTTTTTTTTTAAAGATTTATTTATTTATGTATACAAGAATTGGGGTACAGAACAGAGATATGGGGGGAGAGAGAGGATTCACCAGAGGCAGAGTGGGGAACAGAATAGATCTATTGAAATACACTGCTGAGAGGAGCAGCAGGCGAGACAGGAGAGGTCTGCTACACTATGTGGGATACCACCCTGGCCGGGGATTGGACTCATGCTGCGGTGGCTGCAGATAGCTTCATAGGTTGCCTCTTAACTCCTTGATCCACTAGGGAGGTCCCAGTATATTTTATTTTAACAGCATTACACATTTGTCTCTCATCATTAAAAAGTAACATGAGACAAGATAAATGAACAATTGCCATTTTGTTTAGTGAAGGAAATCAGTCAAATCTGGGTAATTGGAAAGCCCAAAGTCTAAGGCATTTTGAGGGGGAGGGACCCATTGCCTGCAGCGCCAGCAGCTGAGCGTGCCCTCTAATGTCCAGGTGGACACAGGTTCCCACAACAGAAATTTAATCACCTGGTTAGGTCTGGTATGAGGGCATTTGAAGGAAGCCATTAACCAAAATCCAGGACCCTCATATGCACCTGTTGTTTTATTCCTATGTTTACTCATGCTTGTGAGACTGTTGCCCCATCTTGGCATGAGACGCACACCCGGAACTCTGCAGGCCACATGAGTGGCCCAAAAGCCAAGATGGAGTAGAACAAGGCCCAGAGGTGAATGTAGAGGGGAGGGGAGCACCTGAAGGTGAAGGAGCAGCCCATGCACCTGCAGGCCGCCTAGGAGCTGCGGAAGGCTCTGTCTGGGTCACCCCACTCACCCTCCCCTGGCCCCTGCTTGGATTGGGGCTATTCCTAGGGCCCCAAGGGAATCAAACACTGACTGGCGCACTGGGGAGTGGGGTTCTAGGAAGGGCCAGGTGTGGTCTGCATTATCCTGCCCCCTCTCTCCCTCACAGCCCTCTGCTGATATCAGTAACCAAACCAGGCCGACTCAGGGTGATGCGTTGCACTGGCACCACCAGGGACCACGTTAGTTATGTAATTTCCAGACCCCAGCCCTGCCCTACTGTGTGAGAAACTCCAGGGTGAGGCCCAGGACTCTGTATTTTCACAAGCCCTTCAGCAGAATTTTGTTTTTCAAATCGGTATAATCTCTGTCTCTCTCTCTCTCTCTCTCTCTCTCTCTCATGTAGCATCTGTGATTCTGAACAGTCAGATGCTGGGACACAATTTTTGTTAGGAGGCACCTGGCTTCTCGGTCAGCTTAGTCTGAGCCCTGGCCTGGTGCAGGCAAAGAAATTCACGTCTTGGATTCTGGCCGTGTTCTCTTGTCAAGGGTGCCCACAGGCACCTACTTCTGTGAGCCTTTAGTGGACTCAGAGACCTGGGACGCTGATCGTAAAGTACAAACCAGATGGGGGACTGCTATGAGCAAGAAGCAGTGATTCTCTATTTTTCTCAGCATGGTTACGTAGGAATAGGAACAGAGACATCTGTGTTTTTTCATAAGTCAGAAAAAAATCAAAACAACCTTGCCTCGCTTGCCATGTGCATGAGCTCATACACACACACACCGCATATGTGAAGCCTTGAGCTATAAGGCCTTGAGCCCCAGTAGGCCTCTGTTGCTAGGTAATGACCTAGGAGACTTCCAAGGACAAAGCAAGTTTGGGGGGTCCCTCCTGAGCGGTTTTCTGCCCTGGTGCACTTGAGTTTTCTCAAACCTTTCAGTCAGCCCTTCCCTTGCCGTCCTCAGGTCATTTTCATGCAACAACTTCTACCTCAGAATGTAGCCCCAATGTTGTCTCTTTCATGAGGTTTTGGTGGCTTTTTGGTCAGCGCCGATGGTCTCCCTGTAAGTCCATATACAGCCCACAAAGCCTGGAGCGTGCCCACTTCACGTGTGTTCACATCCTTCGGCATCTGTGCCTGACTCAGGCCCTGCCCTCCACGAGGGTGAGAGAGATGCGTCCATCAGCCCCAGACCGGAGTATAGACTTGGTAGGTTCAGGGTCTTAGGAGAAGAACTACAGGTAGCTTGGGAATGTGAGGGCCATTCTTAGGGCTCACTGACCCACCCGGCTGTCACTCACAGGGGTCACATTGGCCCTCTGCTGTGCTGGGTGTGGGTGGCCCTGTGGTCCAACCCTGAGAGGCTCTGGTCGCTGCCATGGAGATTTTGGGGGGAGAGGGTAAAAATCCCAGGTGGGCTTCCAAGCGGTGGAGTGTCCTTTAAGTGTTAAGGACAACATTTTTAGAGAATCCAGGGCAGGCACTCAAAATCCCAGGGACTGCCTCTCAGGATGTGAAACTGAAAGACTGTTCTCTGGCCTCTCAGGGGTGGTGGGGTCACAATTGGATGATAATCAGTAATCTATAGGTGGATGATTTTCTTAGAGTTGCTTTATTGCTCAGCCGATTCCTACAAGAAGGACGATTAAGAAGAATTCATTTCTTAGAGAATTTTAAATTGCCGTGATTAAAAAAATGACAGAACTCATAAAGGAAAACAATGATCAGAAGAAGGAAATTAAGTCACTAAAGAGGAAAAACAATGGTCAGAACAATGAAATTGAGTCCCTAAAGAGGGAAGCAAAAGAAACACAGGAAATCAAAGAATTAATGGAGGAACTAAAGAACTCTGGGAAAAGCAATGAAAGCAGAATAGATGAAATGGAAGAACAAATAAGTACTCTTGAAGACACAGAAATAAAAAGAACCAAGGGGTCTCCGCGGTGGCGCAGCGGTTGGGCGCTGGTTTGCGAAGCTGCCTGCGGCCTCTGCAGCGCCAGTTCAATCCCCGGCGGCTCCCCGGCCACCAGAGGAGGGTCCCACATGGTGCGCAGACCTCTCCTGCCGCCCGCTACTCCCCTCAGCAGTGTACTTCGGTCCTTCTGCCTGCTCTGCTCCCCGCTCTGGCTCTGGTGAATTCTCTCACCCTCCCGTGCTTCTGACTGTACCCAGTGCTTGTATAAATAATAAATAAACAAACAAATAAATAAATAAAATATTTAAAAAAAAAAGAAATAAAAAGAACCAAAACAGAAAAGGAAAGAGAAGTACGAAGGAAAAAGAACGAAGAAAGACTTTGGAACTATCTGACTCCATGAGGAAAGGAAATATAAGAGTTATAGGAATACCAGAAGGAGAGGAGAGAGATGTAGGAACAGAGAAAATATTCAAAGAGATAATTGAAGAGAACTTCCCAAATGTGAAGAAGGAGCTGAAAATTGATATACAAGAAGCAAGAAGAACACCAAACTTCCACGACATAAGGAAAAATACAGCAAGAAACATAATAGTAAAGCTCCCAAGAATCCAGGACAAGGAAAAATAATGAAGCTACAAGAGGGAAGAAACACATAACATTCAAAGGAAAACCAATCAGACTGACATCAGACTTCTCTGAAGAAACAGTACAGGCAAGGGGAGAGTGGAGGGACATAGTCAACAGACTCCAAGAAAACAGATGCCAACCAAGAATACTCTATCCGCAAAGCTCTCCTTCCTCTATGAAGAAAGAATAAGGACCTTCCCAGACAAACAGAAACTCTGGAATTTCATTACGACTAAACCCCCACTCCAAAAAATACTACAAGGAATCCTAAAGCCAGAACCTCAGAGGGACGAATAACAACGAAAGAAGGCAAAAAAAAAAGTTATTCAAAGAATAAACAAATAAAATCAAAGGAAAGACAAACACAATGGCAAATACAGATGCTAACATATCAATATTAACTCTAAATGTAAATGGACTAAACTCTTCAATAAAAAGACACAGAGTTGCAGCCTGGATTAAGAAACAAAACCCAACCTTTTGCTGTCTCCAGGAAACACATTTAGCTACAAAAGATAAAAATAGACTCAAAGTTAAAGAATGGAAAACAATCCTACAAGCAAATGGACCAAAAAAGAAAGCAGGAACAGCTATACTTATATCAGATAAAACAGATTTCAAACTCAAAAAAATAAAAAGAGACCCCAATGGTCACTACATTATGATCAAGGGGACAATACTTCAAGAAGAAATAACTCATTAACATATACTCACCAAACGAAGGAGCACCAAAATATATCAGACAATTGTTGTCATCTCTGAAAACAGACATCAGAGAAAACACATATGTAGTGGGAGACTTCAACACACCACTATCAACAATGGATAGATCAACAAGACAAAAAATAAGCAAAGAAACTAAAGCTCTAAATAAGGACCTAGAGCATTTGGCCTTAACAGACAACTATAGAACACTAAACCCCAAAAAAACGGAGTACACATTTTTCTCAAGCGCACACGGATCATTCTCCAGGATCGATCACATACTGGGGCACAAGACAAACATCAACAGATACACCAAGATTGAAATCATACCAACCATCTTTTCTGACCATGAAGGCATCAAACTAGAAATAAACCATAAAAAGAAGGGAAGGAACTTTCCTACCTCATGGAGATTAAAAACCACACTACTGGAAGACCACTGGACTAATGAGGAGATCAAAGAAGAAATTAAAAAATTCTTTGAATTGAATGACAAGGAGGACACCAATATCCTAAATGTATGGGATGCAGTAAAAACAGTAATAAGAGGAAAATACATAGCAATAGAAGCTCACATCAAGAAACAAGAAAGAACTCAAAGAAACAACCTAATCTCGAAGCTCAAAGATCTAGAAAAAGAACAACAAAAAACCCCCAAAACCAGTAGAAGAAAAGAAATAATAAAAAACAAAGCAGAAATAAATGAAATTGAAACTAAAAAACAATCCAAAAGATCAATGAAACCAAGAGCTGGTTCTTTGAAAAAATCAATAAAATAGACAAACCCCTAGCCAGGCTCACAAAGGAAAAAAGGGAGAAAGCACAAATAAACAGGATCATAAATGAAAGAGGAGAAATCACAACGGACACAGCAGAAATCAAAAGAATAATCAGTAACTACTATGAACAGTTATATGGAAACAAGTTCAACAATCTAGAGGAGATGGACAAATTCCTACAACTCTACAATCACCCAAAGCTAGATAAAGAAGAAATAGAACACCTAAACAGACCAATTACAAGCAGCAAAATTGAAATGGTAATCAAAAACGTCCCGAAAACAAAAACCCAGGACCTGATGGATTTACAAATGAATTCTACCAAACATTCAGAGATGAATTAGTGCCTATCCTTCACAAACTCTTCCAAAAAATTGAGAAGGAAGGGACAATACAAAACACGTTCTATGAAGCCAACATTACACTAATACCAGAACCGAACAAGGACAACACAAAAAAGGAAAACTACAGGCCAATCTCCCTAATGAACACTGATGCAAAAATCCTCAATAAAATTTTAGCTATCAGAATGCAACAATGTATCCATAAGATAATTCACCAAGACCAAGTAGGATTCATTCCAGGGACACAAGGATGGTTTAACATCCGAAAATCAATCAACGTTATCCAACACATCAACAAAAAGAAATATAAAAACCATATGATAATATCAATAGATGCTGAGAAAGCTTTCGACAAGGTGCAACACCCATTCATGATAAAAGCCCTTGAAATTCTTGGGATACAAGGAACATACCTCAACATCATAAAGTCCATATATGACAAGCCAACAGCCAGTATCATTTTCAATGGTGAAAAGCTGAAAGCAATTCCATTAAGATCTGGAACAAGACAAGGATGTCCACTCTCACCACTGCTTTTCAATATAATACTGGAAGTCCTAGCCAGAGCAATAAGACAAGAGAAAGACATATAAGGAATCCAAATAGGAAAAGAAGAAGTCAAACTATCACTATTTGCAGATGATATGATAATATACATAGAGAACCCCAAAAAATCCACAGAAAAACTAATTCAACTCATCAATCAGTTCAGTAAAGTGGCAGGATACAAAATCAACACGCAAAAGTCAGTAGCCTTCCTATACACAAACAATAAATCTGAAGAAGAAGAAATCAAAAAAACCATCCCTTTTATTATCGAAACCAAAAAAATCAATTATTTGGGAATAAATCTAACAAAAGAGGTAAAGGACCTATACAAAGAAAACTATAAAACACTGTTAAAAGAAATAGAAGAAGACACAAAGAAATGGAAAGACATCCCCTGCTCATGGATTGCAAGAATAAACATTATTAAAATGACCATCCTACCAAAAGCAATATACAGATTCAATGCTAGTCCAATAAAAATTTCAATGTCATTCTTCAAAGAAATAGAACAATTATTGATGAAATTCATATGGAATCACCAAAAACCCTGAATAGCCAAAGCTCTCCTGAAAAAAAAAAGAAGGGAATGGAGGCATCACACTCCCAGACTTCAAACTATACTACAAACCCATAATCATCAAAACTGCATGGTATTGGAACCAGAACAGACATACAGACCAATGGAATCAAATAGAAAATCCAGAAATAAACCCACAGATTTATGGTCAACTAATCTTTGACAAAGGAGCAAAGACTATGCACTGGAGCAAAGAAAGTTTGTTCAATAAATGGTGCTGGGAAAACTGGGTCACTACATGCAAAAGAATGAAGCTTGACCACTACCTCACACCATGCACAAAAATCAACTCAAAATGGATTAAAGAAGTAGACATAAGACCTGAAACCATAAAATACATAGAAGGAAATATAGGCAAAACACTACGTGATATTCACATCAAAGACATCTTTACAGACACATCACCCAAAGCAGTGATAGTGAAGGCAAAGATCAACAGCTGGGACTACATCAAATTAAAGAGCTTCTGCACAGCAAAAGAGACAATAACAAAAACAAAGAGAAACCCCACCAACTGGGAGAACATTTTTGCACACAACACTAATGATAAAGGACTGATCACAAAAATCTGCAAAGAGCTGATGAGACTCAACAACAACAAAGAAAATAATCCAGTCAAAAAATGGGCAGAAGAGCTTAAAAGAAACTTCTCTGAAGAGGAAATGCAAATGGCCAACAGGCATATGAAAAAATATTCAACATCACTTGTAATCAGGGAAATGCAAATCAAAACTACCATGAGATACCATCTTACACCAGTGAGAATGGCACATATTAAAAAAACTAGCAACAACAAATGTTGGCGAGGGTGTGGAGAAAAAGGAACTATCCTGCACTGTTGGTGGGAGTGCAAACTGGTCCAACCACTATGGAGAGCTGTGTGGATATTTCTGGACCTACTAAACATAGAGCTTCCATATGATCCAGCAATTCCACTCCTAGGTATTTACCCAAAGGACACAGAAACATCAATTCCAAAGAACACCTGCACCCCTATGTTTATAGCAGCACTATTTACAATAGCTAACCTTTGGAAACAGCCCAAATGCCCCAAAATAGATGACTGGATCAAGAAGATGTGGTACATATATACCATGGAATATTACTCAGCATTCAAAAAAGATAAACACATGCAATTTGCAGCAACATGGATGGCGCTGGAAGGGATCATGCTCAGCGAAATAAGCCAGAAAGAAAAAGAAAAATACCGGATGGTCTCACTCATAGCAGGAATCTAGAAAACTTAAATAAGGGACTAGGAAAATGAATAACTATAAGAAAGTGAAAATCAAAATCAACAAAAAACTATGAACCAGAGACACTCTATGGGGGGTGGGGGGGCGGGAGGGGAGGGATGGGGGTCAGAATGGGGGGGTTGCAATTGTATGGGGAATATAAAAATTAAATTTATTATTTAAAAAAAAAAAAGAAGAATTCATTTCTTGGCCTACCTGGTAGCTCAGGGGTTAGACACAGTGCCATCTAACATCAGCCCCTGTGGCATGAATTTGATCCCTGGGACGGGAACTGGCCCACATGGCGCAGCAGACCTCTCCTGTCTAGCCCGCTGCTCCCCTCAGCAGTGTATTTCCCTCAATCTGCCTGTTCTGTTCCCTGCTGTTTCTGGTAAATCCTCTCACCCCCCGCACCTCTGGCCTTCACCCCAGTTCTTGTATGCACAAATACATACATCTTAAAAAAAAATTCATTTCTTCCCCTAGGAGGAGGGTAAAAGCTGCTCAATCTCAGACAATTCTAGACTGTACAGAAGCAGAAAGCTGGAGCCTGTAGCAGCGGCATCTCCATAAATGAGGAGGGACCATGTTCCTTGCCCCAACATGCATAGCTGCCTTGGACTGGCCACTGGAACCAGGGAAAGCTGAGCCCCCAGGTGAGGCTCTACAGCAGGGCAGGCAGGTGAGCTAGGAGGAGGATGAAGAAGAAGAGGCTGCTCTTGTCCTGGAAATGACACGTGAGTGGGAGAAGTGTGGGAGGACACTGGCAGCCCTTATCGTCACGTGGCAGCTCCTTTTGTCTCAGCTTTCTGGGACCTGCTTTAGGACCCTTTGGCTTGTCTTCCCTGCCAGAAGTTGTGGCAAGATTTCAGGCCTCTGCACCCCCACTTTGGTCTGACCCAGCTTGAGCATTTGCCCTTAAGAGGAGTGATCATTTGGGGCGTTTATTAGGAAATTCTTCTCCTTTCTCCCCTGTCTATGACACTACTCCTATTAAAGTTCTTTTACACTGAAAGTCTATTTTGCCTATTTTGGGTGGCTGAACAATTCAGAGGGTTTAAGTTTGGGGTCCCGGGGTGCCCCTCTGTCACAAGGAAAAAACCACCTGTTGTCTCCAACTGGGGCCACCATGGGGGAACCCTGTGATGGGTTCAGAGGCTCTTGCCCATGTGATGGGGCCCCTGCAGCTGTGCTTCGCAGCCCTCATCCCCTCGGTGTGTTCTATGGCCATGAGTCTGTGTGGTCTACACAGACGAGGACACACTGTGAACTCCTTTGAATCCTCTTTTGAAAACATATGATTAGCAATAAACGACCTTATGGAATATTCCCATCTCTTCTTAAACAGTTTTTTTTTTTGAAGACTATCGTTCTATTTATATGTTTTAAAGATATTTATTTATGCATACAGACAAGAGGTGTGGGGGTGAGAGGATTCACTAGAGACAAAGCAGGGAGAATTCACCAGAGTGGGGAACAGAACAGGTAGATCGAATGAAATACACTGCTGAGGGGAGCAGTGGGAGAGTCAGGAATGGTCTGCTGCGCCATGTGGGTAGCTCCCTGGCCAACGATCTAACTCATGATGCAGTGGTTGTAGATTGCTTCATAGGTTGTGTCTTAACCTCTTCCACTACCAGGGAGGCCTGTATCATTTTATTTTATTTTATAAATGCATTTATTTATCATCTTACATCTTTGTTAACTTTTCTACAGTATTTGATTTCTCCCCTCAGGTCTAGTCCCTGTGGTTCTCCCACAGCAGCCCCCTGATCCATCTCCACAGTCGCCTGTGTACATCCCTCTCTTGTTTTGAGCCCTCTCCTTCCACTTCCCTGCTATAGCCTCAGATCTAAGCTCAGCTGGCAAGTTTTGTCTTTTTCCTAACAATATCTCTATGTGCCATATGTTAATGGTATATATTTGCCTTCTGCCTTATTTAATTGAGCATGATCCCTTCCAGCGCCATCCATGTTGCTGTAAATGACATGAGATTATCTTTTTTGATCACTGAGTGGTATTCCGTTGTGTTTATAGACCACATTCTCCTGATCCATTCATCATTTTGGGACATTTGGGTTGTTTCCATAGCTTAGCTATTGTAAATAGTGCACACTAAACTTAGGGGTGCAGGTTTCCTTTTGATTTAGTATTTTTGTCCTCTGGGAAGATTCCTAGAAATGGAATAGCTGGATCCTTGGTAGATCCACTTCTTAATCGCACTTTTACCAGGCGTAAAATTTTTTAACAAGCATATAACTTTTTAAAAGTTAACTTTAAAGTTATAACTAAAAGTTATAACTTTTTAACAAGCATATAACTTTTTAAAAGCATATAACAAGCATATAACTTGTTACAATTTTTTAACAAGCATATAACTGTTCCTCTGTATCTTTTTTATCTTTATAATTAATGAGTAATTAATATCTTTTTGTCTAATTATCCTTCTATATTTTGTTTTAAAACCATAAATTCCTTGAACAGAAATTACTGGAACATTTTGAACATTGCTTGAACTTGTAAAGGGTTTGTCACACATGTTGTCAAATGGCTTTTCCAAAGCATATATGACTTATACTCATTCATTCCACCATATTGACTGAGCAGCCACGAATTTCTGGGTCTGTGCTGGGTGCTGGGGTAACAAGGGTGACCAGGAGACAAGGCTCCTGGTGTAAAGAGCATGTATTTCAAGGAGAAGACAGACAACACCAAAACCATCATTCTGACATCAGTGACCACTGATTCTGTGGGGGAGCATATTTGGGGCTACAGAGTGGAGAGGGTATGGCAGGGTATATATTTCAGACAGTTGGATGTAGATACAGTTGTGATCACAGGTCACTTGGGCAGTGACCTGGACTGTGAGGACAGTCAGGTGGGCCACTGGGAGGAGCTGCAGCAGAAGTCATAGCAGGGTGGGTGCCCTGAGACAGCCCTGGCACAGAGGTTGGTGTGAGTAGAGACAGGAGTGAGCCCAGCTGAGAATGGTGGGGGAGGCTGGAGTCAGAGAGGCCCCATGAGAGGGACTGGCAGGCCGTGGGGAGGGGCTGGGCTTTCAATCTGCTCATAAAGGAGAACTGGTGAGTTCTCTGGAATGTGGGGGAGGATGTGTTCTTACTCACAACGTAAAGTGAATATGTGGCACACTTGTGTGAGATGTGCTGATGGGCAGCTGGACATGAGGGGCCGCAGGGAGCCCCGGCAAAGGCCCACCTTCCTGGCTGCAGTGGGCACCCTAGGATGGAGCAGTAGAGGTGAGGAGGTGCATGGATTCAACATTGGCCCGTGCTGGCAGCGGCCTGATGCAGAACCACTCATTTCTATACTTGCCTTAATTTCACAGTGAACTTGAGGTGACTGACCACACACACGATGTAATAAATAGACATGAATTATTTAAAAATCAACACAAGAAAAATATAGCTTTCAAAAAGCTAAGAGGGCTTACCCGGTGGCACAGTGGGTTGACAGCAGTGCTGTGAAGCTGTTCACAGCCTCTGCTGTGCGGGTTCAATTCCTGGCCTGCCAGGGAGATACCCACATGGCGCGGCAGACCTCTCCTGTCTCACCTGCTGCTTCCCTCAGCAGTGCTTTCAGTCCCTCTGCCTGTTCTGTTCCCCACTCTGTCTCTGGTGAATCCTCTCACGCTCCTGTGCCTCTGGCCTGTACCCCAGTTCTTGTATAAATAAATAAGTCTTTCTAAAAATAATGTTAAGACTGGGGTGAAGCTAGACAAGTTGGAAATCTGAAACATTTGTGGAAATGAAGAATTCACTGTTTACCCAGCCATGGATTTTGTTGCTTTACAATCTCTAATGATTCTTGAGCCAGGAGGTGGAGTGATGGCTCAGGCCAGTCCCTCCTTTCTTGCTTTAGGAAGATGTTAGATTCTACAATTAGGATCAAAGCAAATTAGTGGTCAGGTGTTCAAAGATGGAGTCAACATCTGCATAATCAATGATTAAGTTAAAACTTGAGGGACCCAAGTAGATTCCACACTTACCCCTGGAAATGGCCTGGCTGTGCTGCTGGGCAAGAGGGTCTCCCTGGGCCTAACAGAGTGGTTCTGTCTACCTGTAGCCTCTTCTGTCTACAACCAATGCCGTGATCTCATCTGAGCTAGGATTGTGGTTTTCTGATGTTCGTCGTCGTATTTGAGCCATTGCTTAGGCAACAATGGGACATGCGGTTTTGTTACACTGATATTTTGTGAGGGAATCCGACATCCACCTGGTGGCTCTGCTGTTCCTGCCTGGTCCTAGGAGGAAAGGGGCTTGGCCTGACCACTGTTCAGTGTCTTTGTGTAGGAGTGATCAGTAGACTTGGGGTCAGGGGTTCCCCAATCTCACCCTCCTCTCCAAAGCAGTCCTAAATTTGGGGGGGTGGGCAGGGATCTCCACGACTACTCACCAGATATCACTGTCCCATCTCCTGACATTAAGCCTCATGTTCACACAACACCAACTGTTGCCTGCAGGGCCAAGGTGAGAGTCTGGGGGAGGGGAAGGTTGGGGCTGGGGTCTGAGGAGGGAGTCATGGGTAACCTGCAGGGGTTCTCTGTCATCTTTGTCTTTCTTGTTTTCTGAAATTTGTAGGAAATCATATGAAGATAGCCAGGAAATTCAGGGGCAGGTTGGGAGAGGGAAAAGGGTGAAGAAGTGGAGACAAGGCATGGGCTGGCAGCAGGTGGAGGGCATCCAGGACCAGGGCCTCCCCTTGTAGCACAGGCAGTTGAGTGCAGCGCTGTGAAGCTGTTCCCATCCTCCATAGCTCTGGAAGGATCCTGGCTGACTAGCAAGGATCCCACATGCGCGGCAGACATCTCCTGTCACGCCTACTGCTCCCCTCAGCAGTGTATTTCGTTAGTCTGCCTGTGCCATTCCTCACTCTGTCTCTGGTGAATCCTCTCACGCTCCCACTCATCTGGCATGTACCCTGGTTCTTGTATAAATAAATAAATCCTTTTAAAAAAGAGATAAAATACCACATTTCAAACAAAGTGTAAGTCACCAGGTTATCACCTCCTGGAGATATCACTGTCAAAACCGTGTGAATATTTTTCCAAGTTTTCTTCTTTAAAATGCATATTGTGAGTCTCCCTGGTGGCGCAAGGGGTTAAGTCTCAGCACTGTGAGGCTGTTGGCAGCGACTGTATCATGAGTTCTAGCCCTGGCCAGAGAGCTAGACCACATGGCACAGCAGACCTCTCCTGTCTCGCCTGCTGCTCCCCTCAGCAGTGTATTTCAGTAGATCTGCCTGTTCTTTCCTCACTCTGTCTGTGGTGAATCCTCTCACTCCCTGCATCTCTGGCCTCTACCCCCAGCTCTTCTATGCATAAATAAAATAAATCTTTTAAAAAATATATACTGTTTAAGTGGCATTATAACTGCACATCAAGTGTTCTTTAGCTCTTCCAAAAGCTTTAAAGGATGACCACATCTTTTCATAGCAATAGAGTAACATCTGTCTCACTCCTTGTAATGGCTGCACTGGGAATTTTTGGGGTGACCATGTTGAACATCTTCATTGGGGAACTGATGATATGGATGTGTTTAATTGCTAAAACTCAACCAACCGTGCACTTTTACATTACATTTTATGTAAAATGTACTCTAATAAAGTTGGTTTTCAAATATTATCCTCTCTAAAATGTGTGCTTTGGTTACTTGAAAATAAAACCCAGTCCACGTCGTTCTTGTTCCTAAGAGGCAGACATGTTAAGGGTAAAGATTCTTTGTTTCTCTTGAGCACACCTTTGGCTGTACCGATAGCAACTGTGTATTTCTGTTTTGAGAGGATCAAGGCAGGAGACCTGGAAATGTACATAAGTGAGAACAGTAGACAGAGGGGAAAGGAAAGGTTAGAAAGACATTACATTGCATCTGATAAAACATTATTTACCTAAACAAATTAAATGTTTCGTTGATGGAATTAAATATCTATTAAAAAAGCACAGATTTATGAATAAATAACATTTACTTCCTCTTTATAGTTTCCCTCCCGTTTCTCCTGTCCTCAGCACTCCCTCCCCTGCCCTCCCCAACCGCGCTCCCATCCCCCCTCCCCCCTGCACCTGCGAGCCCGCGGCAGCTCAGGTGCGCGCACCTGGACGGTCAGGCGGGGACACGGACCCGCGCTCGCCCCGCCGCTTTGCCCGCGGGGAAGGCGCCGCCGCCCCGGCTCGGGGAGGCCCCGTCTTGGGGGGCCACCCCGGGTCTCGTCACGTTCTTCCCCGAAGGGGTGAGACCCCGGGGGGGTCCCCGGATCTGCCCGTCGCTGTCCCTCCGGGCGGCGGAGGTCCGGGAAGGGTTTTCGGGGGCACGTGGGCAGCGAGAACCGTTCCCTCGTGCTGGCCCCGGAATCTGCCTGAAAGAGGCGCCCCCAGGACCCCCCTCCAGGCCCCAGGACCCCGGCCCGGGCTGCGCAGTGTCGCGACTGCGGGAGGGACAGCCCCGCGGTTTGCGGACCAGACACCCGAGGGCCGCGCGCCCCTCCCCGCCCGGCTCCCAGCGCCTCCCTCTGCTTTTCTGTTAAAAAATAACTGGTTTCCTTCCGCCGGGGGTGGCGGCGGGGCGCTCTCCAGCCCTCTCTGCAATCGTGTCTCAGCGCCCGCCGCTCTCCAAGCCCCGCCCCGCCCCGCCCCGGTTTGAGTTTTGGCGCGCAGTTGGCGCCATTTTGTGAGGTGGAGTCCCCAGCGGCTGCGACGAGGTCTTCACGGGGAGGAAGAGCCCCCGAGCTCGTGACTCCAGGAGCCCAGAGGTGAGCGGTGGAGAAAAAGGCGCCCGGAGGGCAGCCCAGAGGGGCCTGGAGGCAGGTGGGGGGAGGGGAGTCGTTTGTGGGACAGAAAATCTCTGAGGCCTCGCGGGGGAGGGGAGCCCCAGCTCGATCCCGGGGAGCGCCCCCAATCCAGAGCCCTAGACCCTCGGGGCCTCTCCCACCCTCCCCGAAGGAGTAGGATTTGCTTCCCCTCGTAAAGCAGCCATCTGTGACACGCTGGGCCACACACCTAACAGTGTTATTGGTACTGATGTCGCTTTTGGAGTCAGGGGGTTTGGAGTGCGGGGTCCTGGGGTTCACTCTGGGAAAGGTGTCACCAGAGCTCCCGTTCAGCGGCCCGGGGCGCGTGTCCCATGTGAGTTTCTCCACGAGACAGAGACGGTAGTGATATTTAAAGGGCAGGTTATTAGGGAAAGGGACAGAGGAATAAAGGGCACTTGCATAGACACAAGCGGGAGGGAAGAGCTGCCCCAGAAGGGACAGGTTTGCTGAGAGAGGCCTGCCTGGTTGCAGAGGGGCGGCCTTGACAGGTCAGGGGCAGGCAGGAGGCTGCTGCCCTGTGGAGGGAGAGAGTGGGTGAAAAGAGGCACCTGCATGGTCACAGGTGGGCAGTGGGAGTGCTGCCTCAGCCTGTGCAGAGACTGCACTGATATAGTCCTTTTCTCTTTGGGAGGGCTCACTCCTCCCTGGAGTGGCCTGTTTGTTGCTGATTTTGGATAACTAGGCAAAACTAGAAAGGGGCCAGAGATTCCAGAATAGGTCCATCTCCAGTATTACCATTTTTAGATTGTTATTTTTTTTTAATTTTATTTTTGCGTAGAAGGTTTAGGGTGTAGGTCAGAGGTGTGGAAGGTTAGAGGATGGACCAGAGACAGAGTGGGGAGCAGAACAGGTGGATCTACTGAAATACACTGCTGAGGGGAGCAGGGGGCCAGGCAGGAGAGGTCTGCTGAGCCATGTGGGTCAGCTTTCTGGGGGGAGGGGATCAACGCAGGCCCTTGATAGCGCTGAAACCCTAGCCACCAGGGAGGTTCCATTTTTAAATTATTACAAGTTAAAAAAAAAATCATTACAAGTTTTTGGCGTTGAGTTTAAGCAGAATGAGAGTTTCCTGGCGCTGCCATCCCTAGGAATCCTGAGATGGGGGGTGGACATGGTCACCTTTGGAGGTTAGCAAGGCTGGGCTTCCTCTCCCTCTCCTCTGCCTCTGTCCTTGTTATGGCAGTTTCCCGGAGAAGGCAGACTGCACTCAGAGGTGGGTTGCTGGGGGAGAGAGATTTATTCGTCATGATGGAGGACAAGAATAGGAAAAAAAACTGGAAAGGAAGCACCACAAGACCAGAAACCTGCTCACGCAAGGAGGTGGGGACACAAGATATTAGCATAGTCATTGACACAGCTATGGAAACCGAGATCTTTACACACAACAACACAGTTATAGAAAGTAAGATCCTTAGGGGATCCTTAGAGGCCTAGATTACAAAGCATAACATCCAAGCAGGCATTCTAATGTGCATCCAAAGGTAAAGGTATGGAAATTGAACCCAGTGTAGAATCTCAGGTCCTTTTCATAGTCTGCATCGTTTTCCAAAATCAGCAGCTAAGGGAAGGCTCACAAGGGGTGAGCCCCTCCCAAAACAGAAGACTGTATCAGTGCAGTCTCTGCACTGGCTTGGAGCAGCACTCCCTCTGCCCATTGTGACTCTGCAGGACTTTTCACCAGCTCACCTCTGCAGGGCAGCAGCCTCCTGCCTGCCCATGACCTGTGCCACGCCAGGGCTTCTCCTCACTTACCGCCCCCAGTGGAGGCCCCTCCCTGTGGCCATGCAGGCCTCTTAGCAGCTCTTCCTACCCACTTGTGTGTAAGCAAGTTTCCTTTATTCTTCTGTCCCTTTCCCTAAAAACCTGCCCTTTAAATATAACTAACGTCTCTGTCTCGTGGAGAAACTCACTGTGTGTGGCTGAAACGGGCGCTCTGGTGACACCTTTTCCAGAGTGAACCCAAGGACCCCGCACTCCAAACCCACTGCTCCAAACACGACAACAGTCACACCGAGGGGTCAGCGGATTATTTCTGAAAGGACTGAGCCCCAAGTAACATGGGTTGTGGGTTTTATTAAAGCTTGGGCAGAATATCACGCGGAAACGGTACAGCTCCCGGACCCCAGATGAGCATTTGCTTTGCTGAGTTCCACTGAACAGGCGTGGGGTGGGGGTTTGTGAGGGAGTGTGTGGTTATCTTGTGTGGCAGAGCCTGGCCTTCCAGCCCCTGGTCATTTTCTACTTCATTGTGACATGGGCAAGGAAAAGAATCCCTGAGACGCCATCCCTCATGGGTGGGGAAATGATGGTGGGCCAAGTAATAATGATAAAGTGAGTCTGAAAACTAAGAAATTGTTAAAACTGTGCAACAAGACTTTTCCATACACAGGGTTTTATAGGCCAGTAGAGACAGGCAGAGTTCAAGGCTAATTGTAAAAAGCACAGCAGGGAGACATAGGTGACATGACAGAGCTCCTCATCCTGAGTGGCCCATGTCTAATTAGTGGAGTCATAGGATTGTTACCGAACGCCGGCCTCAGTTTCCCTCAGCCAGTAAAAGGAAACTGAGTTTGAGGAAAAGGAAAGCGGTTTTATTTGTTGACAAATGAGGAGGGCGGCAGACTCAAGTCCGAAAGCCCACCGTCCTGCTCTCTGGCAGAGTGCGGGGTATTTATACAGGGAGAGATGGGCAAGGGTCTGCAAAGGGGATGGGGAAGGGGTCCTCACGGACTCCCCAAGGACTGTGGGTGCCAGCTGGTTTTCATTAAGGGCAGGGGGAAAGGGTCAGCATGAGAAGGGGAAGGGGAATGGGTCTTCACAGAGACTGATGGGCTTCAGCTCATTCATCTTTTTTGTTTGTTTTTGTTTTACAAGAACAAATCCACTTTTATTGGCCTTTCAGTATATTTAAATCCTTGAGGGTACAGCATCACACGGATTCTGTGTCCGCTGACCTTAGCTGGAATTTTGCCCGAGCCATGCCACTGTTTCCATGGGCACATGTTACTTTCCCCAGATTACTCTAGTTTTACTCGGTTTGCCACCAGGAGTCACTGTTGTTTGCTTTGTACACAGAAGCACATCTCTTGCCTAGATAGAATTCTGTCTCGTCTGGAGCATAAACACCTTCAATTTTAAGAATTGCTGCATGCTCCCTCTGGTTCAGGAGACCCCACTTGTAGCCCGCAAAAATGGCCTTGGACCATAGCCTTCCTGCTAATTTTAGAGAAGTCCTGTTCCCAGCAGGCCTCCACAGGGACCAAGACTGAGGAAAGAGCTCATTCATCTTCTTGAGGGAGGGGGAAGGGGTCAGCACTGAGACAGGTGATCCTCAGCCTGTTTTCATTAAGGGGAGGGGGAAGCTGCAACAAATGGGGAAAGACAAGCTATTAACCTTGTTAATGCTAGATAAGGGGGAATTGGGAGAAATGGGAGAAAGACAAACTTGTTAACTGTGTCAACAGCACTGTGATGAAAGGTGGTTACTAAGGAAAGAGCAGGGAGGCTAAGTCATGGACTAGACCAGGGCTTCTGACACCCACCTGCACGTGGGCACTGCCCAGGGAGTTGGAAGGGAGGAGGGAGAGGAGGAGGAGATCAGAATGGCTGTGGGGCTTTTGGCGGTTTAGAGGGTTTGGAGCCTGAGGGATTTGCTTTGGAAGTCGCTTCCCAGACGCCCAGAGGGCAGAGATCTGTAAATATTCCCCCACATCTGGTCTCTGGTGACTTTGCCCCTGACCCTGGTGCAGGCCAGGAGGGTGTGCGGGGAGAAAGGAGAGGACGGGGGAGCAGGAGAGGCTCCTTGGAGTCTCCTGAGGAGCTGGGGGAGGCCTTGCTCTGTGGAGGGACCAGGGGCAGTGATCCGGGGGCTGCTGGGGTTGGGCCCCTCCCAGCTGCTCAGAGCCGCTTCCTGGGACTTTGGGATCCTAAATTTAGGCTCTTGTAGTTTTGTCCATTTTTTCTCCCCTGCACGGACCTCCGGACCCTGGGTCCACGTGTTTGCTTTCCTCCCCCACCTTTTTTTTTTTTTTTTTTTTTCCTTTCCTAAGGGAGCAGCGGCAGGGGCGGGAGGGGCAGGACTTGCTGGGAAAACAATTGAGAGGGCAGGTCGTGGGGGGCAAAGGTGTCCTTCTCGCGGGCCCCATTCCGCTTCCGCCCTTGCCTGCCGAGCTTCCTCACCGCTTTCCGAAGGCGCACTGATTGGCCGCGACTGCCCGCGCTTTTCATCTAGCGGCTCCTTACTTGCCCCGGCTTGGCGCGCTTCTGGTGCCGGCTCTTGGGGGGGGGGGGGGCGGGGCTTCGGGGGGGGGCGGCTGGTCTGGTCCCCGGGTCTGGTCGCCGGCGCCTCCGGAGGCCAATGCAGGATGGGGCCGTGGCCAGTTCTGCTTCTGGCTGCCCTTGTCCCCGCCGTAGCCCTGGGCGCTGGTGAGTGGGGGTCGTTGGTCCTGGGGGGCAGGAGCCTGGGCCGTCCCGGGGTCTCGGAGGGGTCCCCTGGGTGTCTTGGGGACCCTCTCAGGAGGAGCCTTTCGGGTGTTCTTGAGGAGGAAGGTCAGGGGGGACTTGGCTGGTTGCACGCCCTCCTGAAAACGTGTTGGTGTTATTTAAGCAGTAAAGTTGTGTTCTGCTCTCTGGGCCATGCCCCGCCCTCCCAGGTTGCCTTAACAGTCTCTCAGTTCTTTTCTGGTCCTGCATGTGGACCCCTCCTACTCCATCAGTTTTCCCCCACCTTTCTGGTCTCACCTGCTGCTCCCCTCCCTGACATTCTCACCTTCCTGCCACCTTCCCTTTCTTTCCCCTCCTTCCAGCTGCCCCCCTTTCCAGTTATCCCCCATCCCTGATACCCCCTTCTCTGCTGTACCCCCTCTTTGCTGATCATTCTCCCTGCTGTCCCCTGATCTTTGCTGCCCCCTTCCCTGCTGTCTCTCCTCTCTGTTCTAGGTTGTGGTCCTTTTCCTCACTAGGGTGTTTTCTTCCTCCCTCCTGCACCATTGCCTGCCAGGAGCCTTCACCTGATGGATCCTACCTCCCCACATTTTACTGAGCCCTGCTTTCCCAGGTTGCTTCTTTTTTTATTTTTTTTTTCTTATGTTTGTTAGGATTTGATTTTTTTTTAATAAGATTTATTTATTTGTACAAGCACTGGGTATAGTCAGAAGCGATGGAGGGTGAGAGAATTCACCAGAGCCAGAGCAGGGAGCAGAACAGGCAGAAGGACCGAAGTACACTGCTGAGGGGAGCAGCGGGCGGCAGGAGAGGTCTGCGCGCCATGCGGGACCCTCACCCAGTGGACTGGATCGAACTGGTGCTGCAGAGGCTGCGGGCAGCTTCGCAACCCAGCGCTCAACCACTGCGCCACCGGGAGGCCCTAGGATTTGATTTTTTATTAATATTTTATTTTATAATTTTTCATTTTTGCACAGTGTATGCATTTTCATTTTGGTTATATTCCCCATACAATTTTATCCCCTGTTATTTTGACCCTAGTCCTTCCTCTCCGCCCCTCTCCTCCCCCCGTAGTGTGTCTCTGGTTTATAGTTGCTTGTTGATTTTGATTTTTACTTTGTATTAATTAGTCTTTTTCCTGGTCCCTTATTTAGGTTTTCTAGATTCCTGCTATGAGTGAGACCATCCGGTATTTTTCTTTTTCTCTCTGACTTATTTCTCTGAGCATGATCCCTTCCAGCTCCATCCATGTTGCTGCAAACTGCATGTGTTTATCTTTTTTGAATGCTGAGTAATATTCCATGGTGTATATGTACCACATCTTCTTGATCCAGTCATCTATTTTGGGGCATTTGGGCTGTTTCCAAAGCGTAGCTATTGTAAATAGTGCTGCTATAAACATAGGGGTGCAGGTGCCCTTTGGAATTAATGTTTCTGTGTCCTTTGGGTAAATACCTAGGAGTGGAATTGTTGGATCATATGGAAGCTCTATCTTTAGTAGGTCAAGGAATCTCCACACAGCTCTCCATAGTGGTTGGACCAATTTGCACTCCCACCAGCAGTGCAGGAGAGTTCCTTTTTCTCCACAACCTCCACAACATTTGTTGTTGCTAGTTTTTTTAATATGTGCCCTTCTCACTGGTGTAAGATGGTATCTCATGGTAGTTTTGATTTGCATTTCCCTGATTACAAGTGATGTTGGACATTTTTTCATATGCCTGTTGGCCAATTGTATTTCCTCTTCGGAGAAGTTTCTTCTGCCCATTTTTTGACTGGATTATTTTCTTTGTTTTTGTTGAGTCTCATCAGCTCTTTGTAGATTTTTGTGATCAGTCCTTTATCATTAGTGTTAGGTGCAAAAATGTTCTCCCAGTTAGTGGGGTTTCTCTTTGTTTTTGTTATTGTCTCTTTTGCTGTGCAGAAGCTCTTTAATTTGATGTAGTCCCAGCTGTTGATCTTTGCCTTCACTATCACTGCTTTGGGTGATGTGTCTGTAAAGATGTCTTTGGGGTGTATGTCATGTAGTGTTTTGCCTATATTTCCTTCTATGTATTTTATGGTTTGAGGTCTTATGTCTAGTTCTTTAATCCATTTTGAATTGGTTTTTGTGCATGGTGTGAGGTAGTAGTCAAGCTTCATTCTTCTGCATGTAGCAACCAGTTTTCCCAGCACCATTTATTTTATTTATTTTTTGACAGGAGAATAAATCAGTAGTTTTATTAAAATTCACTATCATTTTAGTTCAACTGAATTTTACTTTTTGTGCAAATTTTTGTTAATTTCAGTGACTTTTCATATACGTTCTAGGAGGTGAAAAGATAAATCATTCGCATTGCTATTTACATTGAAGGCAACAAAGATCAGATTTTGGGGGTCAGTTGCCCAAGGTTTACAGATGATTTATGGCCAACATCCCAGGTCTTCTGATTCTCAGGTCTGTTTTCATTAACTACAGCTGCCATCTCCCCACATACATTTGGGAGAATAATTGGAAATAATTGGGATTATTATGAGTGTACCATACAGATACATAAAACTCTAATTCTGCATGTTTATCCACCATTAAAGTCAAAGAGCAAAATATGTCCACTCCTCCTGGCGATATTTTTGGATTAAGTGCTTTTCAGCAAACAAGTAGCCAAAAAGGATGATAATAGGTATGGCTACTTGAATTTTACTCTTGCCACAGGCAAGAATTTGGCAGGCCAGCACCATTTATTGAACAAACTTTTTTGCTCTAGTGCATATTCTTTGCTCCTTTGTCAAAGATTAGTTGACCATAAATCTGTGGGTTTATTTCTGGATTTTCTATTCGGTTTATTGGTCCATGTGTCTGTTCTTGTTCCCATACTATACAGTTTTGATGATTATGCTTTGTAGTATAGTTTGAAGTATGGGAGAGTGATGCCTCCATTCCCTTCTTTTTTTTTTTTTTTTCAGGAGAGCTTTGGCTTTTTGAGGTTTTTGGTGATTCCATATGAATTTCATCAATAATTGTTCTATTTCTTTGAAGAATGACATTGAAATTTTTATTGGAATAGCATTGAATCTGTAAATTACCTGTGGTAGGATGGCCATTTTAATAATGTTAATTCTTCCAAACCATGAGCAGGGGATGTCTTTCCATTTCTTTGTGTCTTTTTCTATTTCTTTTAACTGTGTTTTATAGTTTTCTTTGTATAGGTCCTTTACCTCTTTTGCTAGTTTTATTCCCAAGTATTTGACTTTTTTTGTTTCAGTAGTAAAAGCCATGGTTTTGGTTTTTTTTTTTTATTTCTTCTTCAGATTTATTGTTTGTGTATAGGGAGGTTTCTGATTTTTGCATGTTGATTTTGTATCCTGCCACTTTACTAAACTGATTGATTAGTTTTTCTGTGGAGTTTTTGGGGTTCTCTATGTATATTATCATATCATCTGTGAATAGTGATAGTTTAACTTCTTCTTTTCCTATTTGGATTCCTTGAATGTCTTTCTCTTGTCTTATTGCTCTGGCTAGGACTTCCAGTATTATATTGAAAAGCAGTGGTGAGAGTGGACATCCTTGTCTTGTTCCAGATCTTATTGGAAATGCTTTCAGCTTTTGGCCATTGAGAATGATACTGGCTATGGGCTTGTCATGCATGGTCTTTAGGATGTTAAAGTATGTTTCTTGTATCCCGAGAATTTCAAGGGCCTTTATCATAAATGGGTGTTGTACGTTGTCGAAAGCTTTCTCAGCACCTATTGATATTATCATATGGTTTTTATATTTCTTTTTGTTGATGCGTTGGATAACATTGATTGTTTTTCGGATGTTGAACCATCCTAGTGTCCCTGGAATAAATCCAGTGTATCTTACGGATACATTGTTGGATTCTGATAGCTAAAATTTTATTAAGGATTTTTGCATCCGTGTTCATTAGAGAGATTGGCCTGTAGTTATCTTTTATTGTGTTGTTCTTGTTCGGTTTTGGTGTTAGTGTAATGTCGGCTTCATAGAACGTGTTTGGTATTATCCCTTCCTTCTCAATTTTTTGAAAGATTTTGTGAAGGATGGGCACTAATTCGTTTCTGAACGTTTGGTAGAATTCATTTGTAAATCCATCAGATCCTGGGCTTTTGTTTTGGGGGAGGTTTTTGATTACCATTTCAATTTTGCTGCTTGTAATTGGTCTGTTTAGGTGTTCTAGTTCTTCTTTATCTAGCTTTGGGTGATTGTAGAGTTGTAGGAATTTGTCCATCTCTTCTAGATTGTTGAACTTGTTTCCATATAACTGTTCATAGTAGTTTCTGATTATTCTTTTGATTTTGGCTATAACTGTTGTGATTTCTCCCTTTCATTTGTGAACCTATTTATTTGTGCTTTCTCCCGTTTTTCCTTTGTGAGCCTGGCTAGGGGTTTGTCTATTTTACTGATTTTTTCAAAGAACCAGCTCTTGGTTTCATTGATCTTTTGGATTGATTTTTTTAGTTTCTATTTCATTTATTTCTGCTTTGATTTTTATTATTTCTTTTCTTCTGCTGGTTTTGGGGGGGGTTTTGTTGTTCTTTTTCTAGTTCTTTAAGATTTGAGATTAGGTTGTTTCTTTGAGATTATTCTTGTTTCTTTTTTTTTTTTTAATAGAGGCATGTTTATTTGTTTGTTTGTTTGTTTGTTTGGTTTGTTTTGTTTATACATGCACTGGGTACAGTCAGAAGCGCAGGAGGGTGAGAGAATTCACCAGAGCCAGAGCGGGGAGCAGAGCAGGCAGAAGGACCGAGGTACACTGCTGAGGGGAGCAGCGGGCGGCAGGAGAGGTCTGCGCCCATGTGGGACCCTCCTCCAGTGGCCGGGGAGCAGCCAGGGATCGAACCGGCGCTGCAGAGGCCGCGGGCAGCTTCGCAACCCAGCGCTCAACCGCTGCGCCACTGGGGAGGCCCAACTTTGAGTCTATTTTTATCTTTTGTAGTTAAATGTGTTTCCTGGAGATAGCAAAAGGTTGGGTTTTGTTTCTTAATCCAGCCTTCGACTTACTCTGTGTCTTTTTATTGAAGAGTTTAGTCCATTTACATTTAGAGTTAATATTGATATGTTAACACCTGTATTTGCCATTGTGTTTGTCTTTCCTCTGATTTATTTATTCTTTCAATAACCTTTTTTTCCCTTTTTTTGGGGGGGGGGCCTTCTTTCGTTGTTGTTCATCCCTTTGTTGGTTCTGGCTATAGGACTCCTTGTAGTATTATTTGAAGTAGGGGTTTAGTCGTAACGAAATCGCAGAGTTTCTGTTTGTCTGGGAAGGTCCTTATTCTTCATAGAGGAAGGAAAGCTTTGCAAAACAGAGTATTCTTGGCTGGCATTTGTTGTCTTGGAGTCTGTTGTCTATGTCCCTTCACTCTCTCCTTGCCCGTAGTGTTTCTTCAGAGAAGTCTGATGTCAGTCTGATGGGTTTTCCTTAGTATGTTATCTGTTGTCTCGCTCTTGTCAGCTTCATTATTTTTTCCTTGTCTTGGATTCTTGGGAGCTTTACTGTTACGTGTCTTGCTGTATTTTTCCTTTCATCATGGAAGTTTGGTGTTCTTCTTGCTTCTTGTATGTCTATTTTCAGCTCCTTCTTCCCGTTTGGGAATTTCTCTTCAGTTATCTCCTTGAATATTTTCTCTGTTCCTACGTCTCTTTCCTCTCCTTCTGGGATTCCTATAACTCTTGTATTTCCTTTCCTCATGGAGTCAGATAGTTCCCGAAGTCTTTCTTCAGTCTTTATCCTTCGTACTTCTCTTTCCTTTTCTGTTTTGGTTCTTTTTATTTCTGTGTCTTCAAGAGTACTTATTCGTTCTTCCATTTCATCTATTCTGCTTTCACTGCTTTTCCCAGAGTTCTTTAGCTCTTCCATTAATCCTTTGATCTCTTGCATTTCTTTCACTTTCCTCTTTAGGGACTCAGTTTATTCTTCTGATTGTTGATTATTTTTCCCATATCATTTTTTACTTCATTCAGTTTTTTAATCATGGCAATTTTAAATTCTCTTTTTGGAAGGCTCAGAAGTTCTTCCAAGTCACTGTTGTTGCAATCTGGTGTGTGGTTTTCTTTTTGTGGCGTGACTTTTTCCTGATATGTTGCTAGGTTGCATGTAGTTTTTCTTCTCCCTGACGCCTGTTTTCTAATTTGCCCTATGCCTTGACTGCGGGCACAGCCCCCCTGCACAGACCTGCCCTGTCATCTGGATTCTCCTCCCGTTGTGTCGGACAACACCACACGGACAAAACTGTTATAGGGCAGCCCCAATACAAAACGGGGTGCCTGACTGTGGGTCCTCACCCGCGCACTTAAAAGGACTTATCAATACTGTACTGCAGGCACATGCGAAAGGTTAATAAAAGGTTTATTTACAAGGGAAAGGCAAATGAGGAAATGTACAGCTCAGGGAGAAAAATGGGAGACAAGGTTTTTGGGTTTTTTTTTTTTTTTTTTTAATTTATACAAGCACTGGGTACAGTCAGAAGCGCGGGGGCGGGGGGGGGGGCGGTGAGAGAATTCACCAGAGCCAGAGCGGGGAGCAGAGCAGGCAGAGGGACCGAAGTACACTGCTGAGGGGAGCAGCGGGCAGCAGGAGAGGTCTGCGCGCCATGTGGGACCCTCCTCCAGTGGCCGGGGAGCAGCTGGGGATCGAACCGGCGCTGCAGAGGCTGCGGGCAGCCTCGCAACCCAGCGCTCAACCCCTGCGCCACCAGGGAGGCCCAAGGGAGACAAAGTTTTAAATGCGTCCTACCCTATCCGCTGATCTGGAATCCCAAATGGCACTCTGAGAGCTGGCCAAGCCAGGAGCCGTGAAGCCAGGAGGCGAGCGACAGAGTCAGAGACCCCAAGGCCCACGTGTTTGGTTTTTATACCCAACCTGGCTGCTTAACTCCACCCTCAGGTCCCAGCCATCCTCCCTTGGGTGGTGATGGGATTTGTCTTTCCCAATGTCTTGATGGCTTTAGTCTGGAGTGGGGGTGGGGTCCACAAAGCCTGTATGGGATTAGCTCATGACATCCTTTCCCCCTAACAACACCACATGGACAAAAGTGGAGCAGGCCAACATAATGCAGGATGCTGCTGAAGAGCAAGATCCTGGCCCTTTTATTTACACACGTAATTGGTTGTAAGGAGATTAAAGAAAAGGGAAGGGTGTAGAAGATTAGGTATTGTGAGTCCTCCCTCCAGGCACTTCTAATCTACTTGATGATACACCCTAATCCCCAGCCATGGTTCTACTCTTATCAACAAGGCTCTCCCCTGATCAGCTTCTGGGGTTCCTTGTCATACATCAGTCCTCAAGCTGCGCCCCCCCCCCCCCCCCCCCCGCATTCCCAGTCATACCTCGTGATGTATAAATCGGGAGTATTTGTTATACATCATTCCTCAGCCTCCTGGGCATTCCGGACATACCTCCTGATGCACATGTTATGTTTCAGTCCTCAGCCTCCCGCCCCGGGCATTCTGGACATACCTTGTGATGCATAACCTTCCCAGTATGATCCAGCTTTGTGCTCTTGTTTGATTTGAAGGGCTTAAGGGTTGGGCTCCTGTTCCTACTGGCCAGGCCACTTTGACCTTGTTTAGGTGACAAAATGGCGGTGGAATAGGCTGCCTAGGAGTAGCAGACCCACATCCTCCCACCTCCAGCCAGTACAGCTGGCCCTCACCTAGACCCTTCCCCACCCCTCCTGTCCTCATGCCAGACCCTCCTCTCTGGTCAGCACCCTAACCCAGTTGTCTCCCCGGCCCCGCAACCCAGGCCCTGATCATCTCTGCTCCCCAGTCCTGTCCTTAGCACCAGTCTCCCAGCAGCCTCTTTCTCTTCCAGCCTCCCGCCCATTCCAGACCTGAAAGCTGCTCTTGATGTGGCTCCTCTTCAGCCTTCACCCGTTTGGGTTCCTTGATGCCAGTGGACTCTCGCTCCTCACACCACAGATCGCCACCCTGTGGCAGCCTTTCCGCACCCCTACCTCCACCCCCGCCAGGGCCTTCTCCCACCCATCACCTGGTGGACGCAGTCCCTGTCTGTGGAGGGGGCCTCATTGCCACCTGCATCACCCCACACTGCAGCTCTCCCCTCCTGTGTCCTGGCCGCCTGCTGGATATGGAAGTTCTGCTCCCCCCTCCCCAATCTAAACTCTCCCTGGACCCACAGGCTGACTCCCAGTCCCGGCACCTGCCTCTCCCCGGGTCCCGGGCAGGTTCATCCACCACCCCAACCTGTCCTTGAGGAACCACAGCCCTGCCTGGCTCAAGTTGCCCTCCCCGCCTCATACCACAGCTGCTCTGACCCCTGACCCCTGCCTCTCACATCCCCTCCCTCCTCTCTGATAAGACACCCCAGTCCTCATAGGGACCTGGTGCCCCCTCTCTTGGCCTCTGATACCCATTTCCCCTCTCCATCCTTTTCTCTACCTTCACTCCTCTCCTTCCTTCCTTCCTTCCTTTCTTGAGATTTTTTTTTTTTACGTGGTTGTTTATTTTTGTACAGAATTTGATTTCCCCTCTCAGGTGCAGTCCCCTTGGTCCATTGCCCGTCCCTGTGCTCTCCCTCCCCAGGCTGCCCCTCCCTGCCCCTCCCTGGGCCCTCTCCTTCCTTCTCCTTGCCTGGTGTCCTGTCCTGCGAATCCTCCTCCTGTCCCTACGAACACAGCCCTGTCTGCAGCCCCCAGGCCTCCAGGGCTCAGGACGCGCAGCCTCGGGTGACTCTGATGCTCAGGTAGCTCCTACCTGCCTCACTGAGGATTTCTCCCCCCAGGACCCCACAGGCTTCAGTATGAGTTCATGGAGACCCAGGATGCCTTGCTGTACTCGCGATTTGTTGCCAAGGAACACTTGGACGATCAGCTCATCCTGCGCTACAACAGTGAGAACGGCAGGGTGGAGACCCCAGGTCTGCTGGCACGAGTCGTCCTGGGAGCTGAGCCGGGGGACACAGTGACCAGTGGCTTTACAGAGAATAGGAGGAACCTCCGGACGAAGCTGGCAGATATCGGGGAAAAGCAGAGCCAGAATGGAGGTGAGAGGGCAAGCATGGGGGGCCTTTCCCAGGACAGTTAGGGCAGCCGGTGGGGCCTGTCTCTTTCCACTAGATTTGCTGTGGGCGGTTCAGAATGGGGGTGTGTGGATTTCAGCACAGAGGTGATGTCTCTTCAGCCAGCACAGGGACGGGGGGAGAGTGGGGGTGGGGTGATGTGAGCTGCTCCCCTGGGGGAGCAGGGGACATAGGACTGGGGGAGTCACCACTGGGTCTGTGTTGGGGGTAGGCTCCCGTTCCCTCCAGGAGGTTCAGGGCTGTGAGATCCAGGAAGACACCACCACCAGGGCTTTCTGGAGGTTCTTCTATAATGGGGAGCCCTTCCTCTTCTATAACGAGACCCATGAATGGGAAGCGCCCCAGTCCTCGGTTCTTCCCTTGGCTGTGGAAGTCAAGAACTCCTGGGACACAGACAGGATTGGAAACCAGAATTCCTGGGCCCTTGTGCGTGGTGACATTTGTGGAAAACTGCAGAGATACCGGCAATCCTGGAAGGCCTTCACTAAGAGAACAGGTGAGACTCTGGGCACCCCATACCCCCAGTCCATCTCCCAGCTCTGCCCAAGGGGACCCTCCAGTACTTTGGGCTGCCTGAATGGTCTCAGGGGTGTGGTGTCGTGAGGTACCTGCACTGTTGTGCCCCAGGGTGAAGACACGAGGCGGGGAGGGCACAGACTCCAGGGAGCTACAGAGCACTGAGCAGGAGCGCAGAAGGTTCAGGAAGGAGGGGATGACCTCAGGCTGGACATCAGCCCCGCTAGCTCCCAGCCTGTCAGTCCCTCCTGGTTCCCCTATGCAGGAGCCCACCCCTCCCGTCCCCCTCCTCACTTCTGCATGTGGGTCCCGGGCCATCCTCCCCCGGAAGGAGGAACTGGAGCCCTAGGTGCAGAACCACCTGGGGAAGGCCCAGGGTCACTGATTGAGGTGGGGAGGAGCAACATGGGTCTCTCCTCTCTCCATCAACCTCACTGGGGAGCAGGGCTTAGCCTTGTATTTCATTGACTCTGTGCCTTCTTCCCGGTACCCCCAGCTGTGAATGCGACCTGCAGCCAGGCCTCGGAGGGCCTGGTCAACGTGACCTGCTGGGCATCTGGCTTCTCTCCCTGGAATATCTCACTGGTCTGGCTTCAGGATGATGAGCCTCTGAGCCCAGATGCCCAGCTGCCTGGGGGTGTCCTGCATGATGAAAGCGGGACCTATTGGGCCTGGGTGGCCCTAAGGATTCCCCAGGGAGAGGAACAGAGGGTCACCTGCTCTGTGGAACATTACTGGAATTGCACTGTGACCTGTGGTGAGCCTGGGGTGACCTGTGGAGGTTGGACCCTGCAGGGCAGGGGCCAGGATGGGGGTGGAGAGCAGGCCTGTGGATCTGGGTGCCCAGGTTAAAATAAGACCTTTTCTAGGAAACGTGCAGGTACATCAGCGTCCATGGCCAGCTGTTTCTTGGGGTATCGCTGCTGCTGCTGCTGTCACTGTCCTTGTCGCTGCTGTCCTTCTTTATAATTTTTGGCTCAGGATGACATCAGCTGGGGAGCGTCCAGGTGAGATACGGGCTGTGGGTGGCAACAGAGGGGCTCTTCTGCCTGTGACCAGGGTGTCATGTCTCCCACTCTGCAGCTAGAAGAGGGACGACTGGGCTCTGTAACAGGAGCTGGAAGTGGGGTCCTTGTGATGGGTTTGGGGGCCACCTCTGTACCCTTAACCCTGCCCAGAGCCAGGGCCCTGAGTGTGCAACCTGGGCCTCCCTCCTGGGAGGTGTATGGGGGAGTAAGAGGCCATGTCCCTTGCTCAGTCTCCTCAGGCTTGTCCCTGCTATCAGGCTCCCCAGGGCTTGCGGGGGTGTGTTGGGAACCCTGGGCATGTTGAGGGTGGGGCTGGGTGATCACTGACTCAGGGTAAAAAGCAATAAGAGCACCTGTGACCTAGTGGGTGGAATAAACTCTGGGGAGAGTGGGCCTCTGAGCCCCACAGCGAGGGGCTTAGGTGAGCAGGTCTGTGTGTCTCCTGCTCATCTGCCTGAGACCCCCTCCCCTTGGGTCAGAATGTTGCTGCTTTTGTCATTGAGACTTGGGTGCAAAAAGAATATGAAAGTCATGAGTTAATTTCCCAATTTCCTTCTTTGAACTTTGAAGTCCAAAGCAGATGCTTATGACTGTCATTGGTTAGCCTTCATGGGGTTTCCTCCACTGCCAGATCTTTTGATGTGTATACAGTGAGCAGGAGTTCTCTGGGGAACCCCCTGTGTAAGAGGGTTCCAGATGGGAGGTGGGGGGTGGTGACACTGACAATCCAGGGTCAAAGAGGACAGACCTAGCCTGAGGCTAGGGGTCTCCAGAGTCCCTCACTGCACTGAGAAGCAGACCCCCTAAGGCTGTGAGCCGGTGCCTGGACAGGAGGGAGGGCCTGGGTAGACTCAGCCAGGCAGCAGCATGGGGTGGAGCTCACACTCCAGGCACCAGGGCCAAGTGTGGTCTGAGATCCTGAGGGGCTACGAGGCTCCAGGCAGGGCTGACCTGTGTGTTGTGCTCCAGGGTCCATCAGCCACCTAGCTCGTCACCTGAGATGCTGATGGCCATGCAGTTAGGAGCTGCTGGTCAGGGCTGGGGCAGGAGCAGACTGAGCTGCAGGGGAGGTCAGGGGTGTGGGCCTGGGAAGGGAGCAGGCAGTGGCCCTGGGGTGCAGGTGTCTGTGAGGAGAGGAGGCTGAGAGCTGAGGAGAGGAGTCCCCAGGTGTGAGCACCCCCAGGGCTGGAGGCCGGGCCTGACCTCTTTCTCAGGGACCCTGGCACTGATAGGGGAAGACCAGGGCTGGAGAAGGGGCATTGGGTTTCTGCTGGATCTAGTCCTTCAGTCTAGCCCTTTCAAGCTCTCACCTGATGGTGATGCTGGGCGCAGGGACAAGTGATGATGTGGTGGAGTCAGGAGCAACCAAAGGGGAATTCCTGAAGGAACAGAAGACAGTAATCTGCAACCATGAGCATTTACTGGTGTCTCTTTCCCCAGGGCCCGGTAGCGTGCAAGACCTGAGCCAAGTGATGACAACGGACCTTCAAGCCATTGAGCCTCAGGGTTCTCAGCCTCTGTTGTGAGCGCCTGAGTCCAGGGACTCAACTGCGGGCTCTTACCATCTGCACATCCGGCCTGGACTCGCTGCCTGTGCTCCTCTCACCAGCACTTTCTCTTGGTGCCTGCTTTTTCTCATCTGAAATTAGATAACAGCATTCTCTGTAACTGTCTTTCCTCTGGTACCTTCTGAGGATTCTTACACCAGCTTTCCTTTGTGCTGTCACTTTGTATATCTGTGCAGGTCATGTAATATATGTGTATAGTGTGTGTGTATATATATGTATGTGTGTGTGTGTGTGTATATATATATATACACCTGTAGATTCCTTTGTACAGTATTTTACAATTTTATATCATAAATATTTGAACATATCTGGTGTGTGTATTTTTTCATGTGGCTGGGAAGGGATAGTATGATGTTGTAGGGAGATGGAGAGGTAGCACTAAAATATCTCCAGCTCCCCTTCCCCAGCTCCCAGTACTGCCGGACTCACAGGAAAGCAAAAGGGCTGGAGAGGCTGGAATGGGGCATCTAGGGCCAGTGCTCAGGGGCTGAGCCTGGAGGAATCTGCCCTGATGGTGGGAGCTTACGTGAGGGAGCAGAGCTGATCTCGGGAGGAGACAGGGACACTGCATTGCGGTAACCTTGTGACAGAGTAATCCCCAGGGTTCCATGCCCCCCAGGAAGGAGGTTGGGGTTGAGCAGGGAGAGAAAGCTAGAGAAGACCGGAAGAAGGCAGGAAGGGGAGCATGAGGAGGACTTGGGCGAGGCACAGGGGCAGAGACATGTGAAGAAACTGCACTTATTCCTTGGCCTAGGCTTGTACAGCAATGGGGACATGGCAGGAGACACTTGAGATAGAAATGTGGGTGAGAGACCATGGGGAGGCTGACGATTGCAGCCTTTACTTGATTTCAGTTTTGATTTTTATTCCTTTCCTTGAAAAATTGCCTGGCCCCTTCCACCCTTTTCCTATGGTTCCACACCAGAAGGTGCCTTAGACTTGCAAGATTTTGGGCCTCAGCAGTCCTGTTTTCAACCCACCTTATTTGGGCATTTACCCGTGAGGGGATGGGTGATTTTGCGTGTTTGATTTGGAAACTCTTTACTTCTTTCTGTTCCACACTAAATGTATTAAAGTTCCTCTGCAGGGAAGGTCTCATGCACTAGGTTATGATTTGTGTTGATGAGGCAGATGGCAGATGTCATTTAGCAGGCAGATTTGGTGGTTCCTGGGGTGCCCTCCCCCTGCCCTGTGACAGCCACACCATGCAGAACAGGGGCCAGTCCGCTGGGATGAAGTGACTTCTGGGCGTGTGAGGACTGAGTTGAGGGGAAAAGTGAACAGGAATGTGATGAGCACACACAGCCCCAGCATCTCCCCCCTAGTTCTGTGAGGTTCTGCAAGAGGGAAATTTGCAAGGGAGATGAGGGGTTCCCCATCTGAGGATCATGCTTCCTCACTTTGGGGGGCACACAGTTGGTACTCTTCTTGGTCAGGAATGACCCCTGTGCTGGTTAAACACTGGTGACGGAGCACTGAGGGGGGGGGCACCACCCACAAACCTAACATTAGAGGGGAGCCCAGTGGGCAGCAAGACCTGCCTGGAAGGAAGAGGTGGATGAGGGTCCTGTTCCTCTTACCTAGCTTCACAGGTGAACAGCAAGGAAATTGGAAAAGAGAATTCAGTGATACATCTTTTCAGATTGTGTGTGTTGATATATTTCGTGTTTTTATTCAGGGTTGATGTCATGCAGCATTCAGGCTTGCATTCGGGTATTTTTGCATTTTAGCTAGCTGCAAGTGTCCTTTGTACTCAGTTGTCATTAAGTAAACTTCATACTCAGGCAACTTTTTGCTTTTATTCGAATCAGTCACAACTGTCTGTAATTAAGATGCAAATATTTGTGCAAGATTTCTCTTGAAATTGACACCATTGTAGTCCTCTTCTCAGCTGTTGCCTTCCTCCAGGTAACTCTTTTCAATATTTTTAGATGATTCTGTTGGCTTTTTACTCTCATATACCTAAATTCCATGTCTTTAGTACTGCTGCTTGATTTTCTGGTTGTGGCATCCATCAGTGACTGATGAGATTGTTAATAGTAGATACTCTCTTTTTCTTTTATTCTCTCCACTCCTTCATACAATGATTATATTTAGTTGAGTCACTTAGTATTTTCTTTTCCATGACTAGTGTTCTCATATGTAAATATTAGTCCTTGTAGCTGCTGCACAACTTTCTCTTCTCCCTGGAGTTCATAATTGCCTTTGGTTTTGTCTGATATTTTCTATGTAGTTTCGCAATTTGACTTGGTATTTATTCTATTGTATGACTTTGTGTTTTTTTTTTTAAAGACTTATTTATTATTTATGCATACAAGAACTGGGATCTAAGTCACAGGTGTGGGGGCTGAGAGGATTCACCAGAGAGAGAGTGGGGAACAGGACAGGCAGACTAACTGAAATACACTGCTGAGGGGAGCAGTGAGCTATTAAGGAGAAGTCTTCTGTGCCATGTGAGTCACTTCCCAGGCTGAGTTCAAACTCATGCTGTAATGGCTACAGATAGCTTCATAGTGCTGCATTTTAACCCCTTGTGCCACCAGGGAGGCCCCTGAAGCTTTGTATTTGGACCAAAATCAAAGCAGAAAACAGAAAAATAATTCCAGGGTGCTCCTGCTGGCACAAAGAGTTAAACATCAGCACTATGAAGCTATCTGAAGCCACTGTAGCAGGAGTTCCATCCCCAGCCAGGGAGGTGACCCACATGGCACAGCAGCCCTCTCCTCTTTTGCCCACTGCTCCCCTCAGCAGTGTTTTTCAGTCAATTCACCTGTTCTGTTCCCCACTCTGTCTCTGGTGAATCCTCTCACCCCAACACCTCTGGCCAGCAACCCAGCTCTTTTATGCATAAATAAATAAATCTTTAAATAAAAAAAAAATTCCAAAGCAAAAAAATTAAGTGAAGTAAACAAACAAAAAACTCAAAGAACCTGAACAGAAAGATTTTTTTTACCTTAAAATAAAAAGCTGTTAAGAAATTTACTATTTCTTGAACAAAAATTATTCACTACCATTTTAATTCAGTATGCTTCCTTTTAAATGGGTTAATTTCCATTACACATTTGTGTCTCATCATTAAAAAGCAACATGAGACATGATAAATGTACAGTTGACATTTTGTTTAGTGAAGGAAATCAGGCAAATATGGTGTCATTGGAAAGCCCAAAGTCTAAGGAATTTTAGGGGAGGGGAGCAATGCCTGCAGGTCCAGCAGGCTGAGTGCGCCCTCTAGTGTCCAGGTGGACACAGGTCCCAACAATAGAAAATTAATCACCTGGGTAGGTCTGGAAGGCTAGGACCCCACTTGGGGTCACTGACCGGCATGGCTGTCACCCACAGCTGGAGGGATGAACCCTTTCTCACCTCAGCCCCCTGCTGTGCTGGGTGTGGGTGACCTGTGGTCTGACCCTGGGTGACTCTGCCTGCTTGTATGGAGCCTCCTTTGGTGTGACTTGTACCCTGGGGCTTCCCAGGAGGTTGAATGTCCTTTAAGTGTCCAGGACAACATTTTTAGAGAATCTAGGCCAGGTGCTCAGAATCCCAGGGACTGCCTCTGAAAGGATGCACCCCACTCTCTCAGGAGTGTTGGAGTCACAATTAGATGATAATCAGTAATCTGTAGATGGATGGTTTTCTTAGTGTTGCATTCATTGCTCAGCCAACTCCTACAGCAGGGGTGGATTAAGAATTCATTTCTTCCCCTAGGAGGAGAGTAAAAGCTGCTCAATCTCAGACAATTCTAGACTGTATAGAAGCAGAAAGCTGGAGCCTGTAGCAGCAGCATCTCCATAAAGGCGGAGGGACCATGTTCCCTGCCCCCACATGTGCAGCCACCTTGGACTGGCCACTGGGAACGGGGGGAACTGAGCCCCAGGTGAGGCTCTACTGCAGGGCCCACAGGCAGGCTAGGAGGAGGATGAGGAAGGAAAGAGACAGCTCTTGTCCTGCTCCCTTGCTTGCACCCTGACTCTCCCGGGCAGGACATGAGGAAGGAGACAGGTGGAGGAATGACAAGTGAGTGAGACACGTGGGGAGGACAATGACAGCCCTTATGTTCACGTGGTGTCTCCTTTTGTCTCAATTTTCTGGAACCTGCTTTAGGACCCTTTGGCTTGGCTTCCCTGCAGAAGTTGTGGCAAGATTTCAGACCTCAGCGGCCCCACTTGATCTGACCCATTTACCCAGGAGGGGACTGATTGTTTGGGGTGTTTTCCTGAGAAACTCTTCAGCTTTCTTCCCTGTCTATGACACTAATTCTATTAAAGTTCTTTTACACTAAAAGTCTATTTTGACTTTGTGAGCATGAATGGCTAAACGCTTTAGAGGGTACACGTTTGGGGTCTTGGGGTACCCCTCTGGTCACACGCTAAAAAAACCCACCTGTTGTCTCCACTGGGCGACCACGGGGAACCCTTTGATGGGTTCAGAGACACTTGCCCATGTGATGGGGCCCCTGCAGCTGTGCTTCACAGCCCTGGTCCCCACGGTGTGTTATATGGCCACGTGTCTGTGTGGTCTACACAGCTGAGGACACACTGTGAAGTGTTTTGAATCCTCTTTTGAAAATGTTGTGATTAGCAATAAACAACCTTATGGAATATTCCCACCTTTTCTTAAACATGCCCTTTTTTTTTTTTTGAAAGACCATTTTATTTTATTGCATAAAAATGCATTTATTTTCTTGAATCTTTGTTAACTTTTCTGCAGTATTTGATTTCTCCCCTCAGGTCTAGTCCCTGTGGTTCTCCCACCACAGCCCCCTGATCCATCTCCACAGTCTCCTGTGCTCTTCCCTCTCCTGTTTTGACCCCGCTCTCCCTCCACTTCCCTGCTGCAGCCTCAGATCTGTGGTCAGCTTGCAAGTATCGTCTTTCTCCTGACCCTTTGTTTGTTTTCTCCATATTCCACATGTTAGTGAAACCATCTGATATCTTTTTCCTTCTGAGCATGATCCCTTCCAGTTCCATCCATGTCGCTGTAAATGACATGAGTTTATGTTTTGTGATCACTGAGTGGTATTCCGTTGTGTTTATAGACCACATTGTCCTGATCCCTTCATCTGTTTTGGGGTATTTGGATTGTTTCCATATCTCAGCTGTTGCAAATAATGCCGCAATAAACGTAGGAATGCACGTTTCCTTTTGATTTAGTGTTTTTGTGTCCTCTGGGAAGTTTCCTAGGAATGGAATTGCTGGGTCATTTGGTAGATCCTATTCTTAAATGCTTTTACCAGCCATATTTTATTTGTTAACGAGAATATAACTACTCTGTGTCTTTTTTAATTATTGTAATTAATGAGTAATTAATATTATTTTGTCTGAGTTTCTATACTGTGTTTTAAAATCATAGATTTCTTGAATAGAAATTACTAGAATATTTTGAATATCGCTTGAACTTTGAAGGCTTGTCACACATGTTGTTAAATTGCTTTTCCAAGGCATTGTATGATTTATATTCATTCATTCCACCATGCTGACTGAGCAGCCACACATTACTGGGTCTGTCCTGCGTGCTGGGGACATAAGGGGTGGGCAGGCGACTAGGCCTCTTCTGTAAAGAGAATCTACTTCAAGGAGACAAACAAACAACACCAAAAACCACTATTCTGACATGAGTGACCACTGATTCTGTGGGGGAACATATTCCAGGCTATAGAGTGATGGCGGGGGTGGGCAAGGTGTATATTTCAGATAGTTTGTCAGACACAGATGAGATTGTGACTACAGGGCACTTGGGCAGAGACCTGAACTGTGAGGACAGTCATGTGGGGCCCAAGAAGGGGGTGCAGCGGGGGTCATAGCAGGGTGGGTGCCCTGAAAGAGCCCTGGCATAGAGGTTGGTGTGCGTAGAGACACCATTGAGCCGGTTCAGAATGGTGGGGGACGTTGCAGTCAGAGGGCCCCCATCACAGGGGCTTGCAGGCAGTGGAGAGGGCTGGGCTTTGAATCTGCTCAGGAAGGGAGAACTGGTGAGTTCTCTGGGGATATGTTCTTATTCACAACCTAAGTGTCACGTGTGAGATATGCTGATGGGCAGCTGGACATGACGGACTCCAGGGAGCCTGGGCAAAGTCCTACTTCCCGCCTGCAGTGGACGCCCTAGGATGAGTAGCAGAGGTGAGGGAGCTGTGTGGATTCAATGCTGGCCTGTGTTTAAGGTGGTGTTGGCAGCGACCCAGTACAGACCCATGTATTTCTAGACTTGCCTTAATTCCACAGTAATTTGAAGTGGCTGACCACACACACGATGTAATAAATAGAAACGAATTATTTAAAAATCAACACAAGGAAAATATAGCTTCCAAAATGGTAAGACTGGGGTGAAACTAGGCAATTGGAAATCTGAAATATTTGTGGAGATGGAAAGTTTACTGTTTACCTAGCCATGGATTTAAAAAAATTATATTTATTTTTTACATCATTGTTCATTTTTAAACAATATTTTCTTCCGCCCGCCCTTAGTTGTAGTCCCCATAGAATTTCCCTCACCAATGCACCCGTGCCCCATCACCACAGTCCCCTGTGCTCCTCCCTCCCTCTCTTTGATCCCTCTTCCTCCTCCTGCCCTGCAGGATGCCTCTGGTTTATCATTGTCTGTTTGTTTTGGTTTTGTTGTGTTTTGTTTTGTTATTATTTTTACACTGATGTCTTATTTAGTTCCCTTATATTTATCCTATAAATGAAATCATCTGATATTTTTCTTTATCCTGCTGACTTATTTCACTGAGCATAATTCCTTCTAGCTCCATCCATGTTGCCACAAATGGCATGAGTTTGTCTTTTTGATTGCTGCATAGTATTCCATTGCGTATATACACCGTATCTTCTTGATCCAGTCATCTATTTTGGGGCATTTGTGTTGTTTCCAAGTTTTGCCTATTATAAATAGTGCTGCAATAAACATAGGTGTACAGGTGTTCTTTTGAATCAATTTTTTTTTTTAAGATTTATTTATACAAGAACTGGGGTATAGGCCACATGTGCGGGAGGGTGAGTACATTCACCAGAGACAGAGTGGGGAACAAAACAGGCAGACAGACAAAACACACTGCTAAGAGGAGCAGCGGTTGAGACAGGAGAGGTCTGCTGCATCATGTGGGACCCTTGCTGCCTGGCCAGGATTGAACCTGCACTGCAGAGGCTGCAGACAGCTTCACAGTGCTGCGCTCAACTGCCTGTGCCACCAGGGGAGGCCCGAATCAATGTTTTTGTGTCCTTTGGTTAGATCCCTAGGAGTGGAATTGCTGGGGCACATGGTACTTCCACTTTTAATAGACTGAGGAACCTCCAGACAGATTTCCATAGTGGTTGGACCAGTTTGCACTCCCATCAGCAATGTAGGAAAGTTCCTTTTTCTCCGCATCCTTGCCAACATTTGTTGTTGCTAGTTTTTTTGATATGTGCCATTCTTACAGCCATGGATTTTATTGTTTTAAAATATCTTATGATTCCTGAGCCAGGAGGTGGGGTGACTGCTCAGGTTAGTCCCTTGTTTCTTGCTTTAGGAAGAGTTTACATTCCACAATTAGAATCAAAGCAAATTAGTGGTCAGATGTTCAAAGATGGGCTCAACATCTTTATAATCAGTGATAAGGAGATTCTACATTTCTCCCTGGAAATGGCCTCACAGCACAGAGGGTCTCTCTGGGCCTAATAGAGTAGTTCTTTCTACATATAGCTTCAACAAAGCCTAAGGCCAATGCAGTGATCTCATCTGAGCTAGGATATTGGTTTTCTTTCTTTTTTTTTTAATATTTATTTATTTATGCATACAGGAGCTGGAGTACAGGCCAGAGCTGCGGGGGGTGAGAGGATTCACCAGAGACAGAGCTGGGAGCAGAACAGGCAGACTGACAAAATACACTGCTGAGGGGAGCAGTGGGTGAGACAGGAGAGGTCTGCTGTGCCATGTGGGTCACCTCCCTGCCCAGGCCCATGCTGTCCACTCCAAAGAAGAGGAGTGTGGGGGCTTTGAGCCTTCTTTTATTCTTCCTCCTTTCTGGGCCTTTTTTGTGTTTCCTCAGCTCCCTGCTGCTGCCCCAACCTTCACTGGAGCAGAGAGAACACAGCTGCCACTTTGGCCTGGAAGCCCCTTTGAGCCTCAGACTGGGGAGTGCAGTTTCTCTGTGCTCCACATGAGGGAGCTTTGCCCAGATGGGCTGGATGGTCTCACAGACACTGCCATTGCCCAAACATTCTGGAAACTTCCTTACATCAGAAAGTCAGTGTCATTCTTCAGACTTGCGCAGAAATCCTTCAAGCTTTTGCAAGGGCAAATTGATCTTCAAGGAACACGATTTGGCCTGACTGTCTATAAGCCAAGGACAATGTCAGAACTCGTATTTGAAGTTGTCTGAGTGTAAGCCAGGCACTGTCCTGCCTGCCCACAACTCATTCTTTTCATTATACCTGCTCCTTCTATAAATATTTGATTACATGTCTGTCTAAAGCACCTAAGAAAGATTCAATGCTTTTAAAATGTGAAGGATTATCTTCAAAGAGAAAGGGTCTGGTATTGAATTTTAGTGAATATTTTGGTTTTTAAATACCTGTTGGAGGTTAGCTCACTAGCTTCATGTTTTCCACCCAAAATTGTCTCTCCCTCACTCCCTCCCCATGAAATACAAATTTACATTAAGAGATAAAATACCACATTTCACACAAGTGTAAGTCACTAAGTTATCATCCCCTGGAAAAATCACTGTCAAAACGTTATGAATTTTCTTCCAAGTTTTCTTTTTTAAAATATGTATTGCAGGGCCTCCCTTGGTGGCGCAGCGGTTGAGCACTGGGCTGCAAAGCTGCCTGCAGCCTCTACAGCGCCGGTTCAATCTCTGGCCGCCTGTGAGGGTCCCAAATGGTGCACAGATCTCTCCTGCCACGCCCGCTGCTCCCCTCAGGGTGTATTTCATCACTCTGCCTGTTCTGTTCCCCGCTCTGGCTCTGGTGAATTCTCTCACCCTCCCGTGCTTCTGACTGTACCCAGTGCTTGTATAAATAAATAAATCTCTAAAAAATAAATAAATAAAATAAAATATGTATTGTAAACCTTTCTGATGCAAGGGGTTAGCTGTAGAACAGTAATGCTGTTGGTAGCTACTGTAGCATGAATTCTATCCATGGCCAGAGAGCTAGGCCACATGGAGCAGCAAACCTATATTGCTTGCTGTTCCCCTCAGCAGTGTATTTCAGTAGATGTGCCTGTTCTGCTCCCACTCTGTCTCTGGTGAATCCTCTCACACTCCCCCGCCACACACACCTCTGACCTACACCCTAGCTCTTGTATGCATAAATAATAATCTTTTTTAAAAAAAAGTGGGCCTCCCTGGTGGCACAGTGGTTGAGCGCTGGGCTGCAAAGCTGCCTGCAGCCTCTGCAACACCGGTTCGATCCCCGGCCGCCAGCGAGGGTCCCACATGGTGCGACAGACCTCTCCTGCCTCTCCCGCTGCTCCCCTCAGCGGTGTATTTCATCAGTATGCCTGTTCTGTTCCCTGCTCTGGCTCTGGTGAATTCTCTCACCCTCCATGCTTCTGACTGTACCCAGTGCTTGTATAAACAAACAAACAAACAAACAAACAAACAAATAAATAAATAAATCTTTGAAGAAAAAAAGCTTAAAAAATAATAAAAATTAAAAAAATAATAAAAATTAAAAAAAAAATAAGAAGAAGTATGCTGCTAAGGGAAGCAGCAGGCAAGACAGGAGATGTCTGCTGCACCATATATGGGTCAGCTCCCTGGCCAGGGATTGAATTCAGGTCACAATGGTGATAGTGCTGAAATTTGACCCCTAGGCCTCTAGAGAGGCCCCAGATCTTCGTTTCTTTTGAGTAACACCTAGGAATGTAAATACTGGTTCTAGAGTTCATGTTTAATAACTTTATGAAAGGATACAAACCTCTGTTCCAAAGTGGTTGTTTTATATGGTTAGGAGAATGGATGAAGAATCAGCTGTTCCAAGCCCTTGCCAACCTTGATTGTTACTCATCTTTTCACTTTTAGCCATTCTAATGGGAGCACAGTGACTTCTCACTGTGGTTCTACACTACATTGCCCCCTCACCCCCGTGTGATAATTGATGAGAATTTTTTCATATACACATTGATCATTCATATATCTTCCTTTGTAAAATGTCTATCTAAATCTTTTTCTAGTTTTTGCTGTATGTTACATTCTTCTTATTATAAAGTCATGGGAGGTGTGTATATATAGAAATCCTTTGTCACATAAATGTGTGACAAACATCCTGACAAAGAGCTGTCAGTCTGTCCCGTTCAAGGTCACTAACATGCTCTGTGTTATCACCTGAGACAGAAACATCTGTGTCATCTCTCTCTACCGCTCAGCAGCTTCCCCACATGCCAGGCTACTCTCTCCTCTTATTCATTTTGCAGTCCCTTGGCTTTCCTTCACAAATTTCACTAGAAGTAGATTTACTGGAAGAAAGAAATACTGAACAGAAAACTTGATGGGGTCACCACCAAGTTGATACTTGGAACATGTGATAGTGTTTGCTGCATGTAGGGGACAGAGCAGACCCCACACAGTGCTCAGGTTTGATTCTGATGTGTGTGCTTCAGACAATACTGCACAGGTAGGGACTGCTGGGGAGGGGTCTAGAATTTGGTGCTTCCCTGTATACTTTCCTAAGTTTCTCCTATGGGAGGGACTTTGAATTGTAAAAATTATTTCTTTGTACTGCAGTTATGTATTTTAATAGGTTTATATGTAATATTCATATATAAAACCACCAAGTGCTTCAATTTAAAATCCTTTTTTTTAGATTTATTTATTTATGCACACAAGAGCTGGGGTGCAGGCCCGAGATGCGAGAGTGAGAGGATTCACCAGAGACAGAGTGAATGAGGAGCAGAACAGGTGTAGATCTACTGAAATACACTGCTGAGGGGAGCAGCAGGTGAGACAGGAGAGGTCTCCTGCAACATGTGGGTCACCTCCCTGGCCGGGGATGGAACTTGTGCTGCAATGGCTGTGGATAGCTTCATAGTGATAACTCTTAACCCCTTGTGCCACCAGGGAGGCCCTCAATTTAAAAATCTAAAGAATTTGCAAATAACTGATTCAATATTTGAAAAAGTACAGATTTACAAAATGTGTATATCCTGTTATGAAAACTCAGCATTATACACTTGGATAAAATATACAAACAGGATCCATCCCACATATATGTAAAGCAGTACCGTATAGTACACACCATGCAATGAAAAGCACGTAATCAACATGTCATGCTGCACCTTGTTTTTCCAGGCATGTATGAGATAAATCCTTGTTTATACAAACAGCTCATTGTTTTTCTTTTTTTAAAGATTTATTTATTTATGCATCTAAGAACTGGGGTACAGGCCAGATACGCAGGAGAGTGAGAAGATTCACTAGAGACAGAGCAGGGAACAGAACAGGCATACTGATGAAATACACTGCTGAGGGGAGCAGCGAGCCAGGCAGGAGAGGTCTGCTGTATCATGTGGAACCCTCACTGGCCAGCCAGGATCGAACCCGTGCTGTAGAGGCCGCGGACAGCTTCACAGAGTGGCGCTCAACCACCTGCACCACCAGGAGAGGCCCAGTTCATTGTTTTTCATTGCGTAACAATATCCAGTGTAGGATGTGCTATAATTTGTCTCTTCTCAGAGATCTTGAGGTTGTTTCTGTCACAGACATTGCTACAGTGAGTGTGCTGGGGGCCCCCTGTGAACTATTTCAGGGTGTGCATACAGGCGTGGGATTATACCTATTTTGACACATGTGATGCTCCCTGATGCCAATGGAAGTGATAATTTCCTTACCTGCTTTGCCCCTTTAAAGCTTTGGTGACAAACTACAGCTCTGGTTTTCTTCCTACCACACTGACTGCTCCTTCTTAATCTCCTTTTGGTCTAAATGTCTGTGGAGTTTGGGCCCCACCTGGGCTGCGTGCTCTGCTCTCACCGCCTCTTCCAGGCCATAGTTTCATTCAGTGCCGGGATTTAAGATTGTCTCCTCTGAACAGTACTATTTCCTCAGCACATACCTCGGTGTATCTTCATAGTTGGAAAAATAGATGCACCAAGACAAATACTTTAAATATGTTGCACAGGGCCAACCTGGTGGCACAAGGGGTTAAGCACAGCACCATGAAGCTATCCACAGCATCTGCAGCCCTCATTTGATCCCCAGCCAGGCAGGGAGCTACCCACATGGCATAGCAGACGTCTCCTGTCTGGCCCGCTGCTCCTCTCAGCAGTGTATTTTAGTCATACTGCCTGTTCTGTTCCCCACTCTGTGTATGGTGAATCCTCTCGCCCCCCCACACTCTGGCCTGTACCCCAGTTCTTGTACACATAAATAAATAAATCTTTTAAAAAAATGTAACATGAGACATGATAAATGAACAATTGCCATTTTGTTTGGTGAAGGAAATCTGGTGTAACTGGAAAGGAAATCTTTCTGGTGTAACTGGAAAGGAAATCTGGTGTAACTGGAAAGCCCAAGGTCTAAGGCATCTTTGCAAGGGGGGGGGGGTGTTGGGGGGGTTGGGGAGGGTTTGGGAGTTTGGGGGGGAGGAGCCCAATGCTTGCAGTTCCAGCTAGCTGAGCGTGCCCTCTAGTGTCCATGTGGACACAAGTCCCAACAACAGAAAATTAACCACTTAGTAGGTCTGGTATGGGGGCATTTGAATGAAGCCATTAACCAAAATTAAGGATCCTCATATGCGCTTATTGTTTTATTCCTATGTTTGCTCATGCTTGTCAGACTATGTTGCCCCATCTTTGCATGAGACACACACCCGGAGCTCTGCAGGCCACATCATTGGCCCAAAAGCCAAGATGCAGTAGAACAAGGCCCAGAGGTCCATGTAGAGGGGCAGGGAGCACCTGAAGGTGTAGGAGCAGCCGGTGGACCTGCAGGTCACCCAGGAGCTGCGGAAGGCTCTGCCTGCTCCCACCCCTGGCCCCTGCTTGGATTGGGGCCATTCCTGAGACCCCCCATGGAAATCAAGCACGGGCTCATTGTGGAGTGGGGATCTGGGAAGGGCCAGGTGTGGTCAGCTTATCTGGCCCTCTTTCTCCCTCACAGCCCTGTGTTGATGTTAGAAACCAAGCCAGGCAGACTCAGGATGGTGGGTCTCAAATGCTGCACTGGCAACACCAGGTCTGGTGGTCAGGAGCACACTAGCACGTTCCAGGGACACGTTTGAGGGACGAGTCATGGAGCAGATTTGCAAGGCAAGACTCTGCTGCTCAGTGAGCAGCCCTCTTGCTTTTTATTAGCAGTAACACACAAGCATGATTGATACTGTGATAATGGCAGGAGAAACATGGTTGGGGAAACAAAGGGTTATCAACTTTATTGGGAATGGGGAGGACATGTTGGCCACCTATACAGGGAGCACTTCCTGTGCAGACGCATGGTCTAATTTTCAAGCTACTCCCAGACCGTCTTGGACCCGGATCACACAGTCAACAGCTACCAAGATGTCCCTGGCCACCTGTGATGTGGGCCATTGTCTCAGGGCAGGCATGCGGGGCTGCCTTATCCAATTCTTTCACACACACACAGGTGCATAGAGAGGCCATGTGTACACAAGTGCAGAGGCCCTAGGTGGAAAAGAGGCCACAACCAGGGAACGTATTGGAAATATAATTTCCAGACCCCAGCCCTGCCCTACTGAGTGAAAAACTCCAGGGTGGGGCCCAGCACTCTGCATTTTCACAAGCCCTTCAGAAGAATTTTGCTTTGCAAATCAGTGGGCTCTCTCTTTCTGTCTCTTTCAGTCTCTCTCTCATGGACATGTAGCATCTGTGATTCTGAATAGTCAGATGATGCTGGGACACACTTTTTGTTAGGAGGCAACTGGCTTCTCAGTCAGCTTAGTCTGAGCCCTGGACTGGTGCAGGCAAAGAAATTCACGTCTTGGATTCTGGCTGTATTCTCTTATCCTGGGTGTCCACTGGCAGCTATTTATATCTCAAAATGTAACTCCAGTGTTGTCTCTTTCATGAGATTTTGGTGATATTTTAGTCAGCGCGGATGGTCTCCATATATAGCCCACAAAGCCTGGAGCATGCCCACTTCACATGTGTGCACATCCTTTGCATCCATGACTGACTCAGGCCCTGCCCACCTGGAGGGTGAGGAGAGATGTGTCCACCAGCCCCAGATCCCAGTATATTCTTGGTAGGTTCAGGGTCTTAGAAGAAGAACTACAGGTAGCTCAGGAATGCTAGGGCCATTCTTAGGGCGCACTGACCACCCTGATTGTCACCCACAGCTGGAGGGACAAGCTGGTTCTCACCTCGGCTCCCTGCTGTGCTGGGTGTGAGTGGCCCTGTGGTCTGTCCCCTGGTGTGCAGCTTTTACCCAGAGGGCTTCCCAGAGGTTGAGTGTCCTTTAAGTGTCAAGGCCAACATTTTTAGAGAATCCAGGGGAGGTGCTCAGAATCCCAGGGACTGCCTCGCAGGGTGTGACTCTGAAAGAATGCACCCCCCTCTGTCAGGAGTGGTGGTGGAGGTACAAGTAGATGATAATCAGTAATCCATAAGTGGATGGTTTTCTTAGTGTTGCCTTTATTGGTCAGCCGACTCCTACAACACAGATGACTAAGAAGAATTCATTTCTTCCAATAGGGGGAGGGTAAACCTGCTCAATCTCAGACAATTATAGAACATAGAGAAGCAGAAAGCTGGAGCCTGTAGCAGCGGCATCTCCATTAAGGCGGAGGCACCATGTTCCCTGCCCCCACATGTGCAGCTGCCTTGGACTGGCCACTGGGAACCGGGGGGAGCTGAGTGCCCAGGGGAGGCTGTACTGCAGGGCAGGCAGGTGAGCTAGGAGGAAGATGGGGAAGGAAAGAGACGGGTCTTGTTCCCGCTGCCTGGCTTGCACCCTGGCTCTCCTCCCTGGCAGGGCACCTGGAAGGAGACAGGTGGAGGAATGACACCTAGAGACAGTAGGAAATGACACTCGCTTTCAAAATGGAAAGACTAGGGTAAAGCTAGGCAAGTTGGAAATCTGAAACATTTGCGGATGGAGACGTTGGTGTTTACCCAGACATGGATTTTATTGCTTCAAAATATCTTATGATTCTGGGCCTCCCTGGTGGTGCAAGGGGTTAAGATACAACCTATGAAGCAATCCGCAGCCACTGCAGCATGAGTTCGATCCCTGACCAAGGAGATACCAAGGTGGTGCAGCAGACCTCTCCTGACTCTCCCGCTGCTCCCCTCAGCAGTACATTTCAGTCAATCTGCCTGTTCTGTTCCCCACTCCGTCTCTGGTGAAACCTCTCACCCCCTCCCCCACCTCTGGCCTCTACCCCAGTTCATGTATGCATAAATAAATAAATCTTAAAAAAATATTTTATGATTCTTGAGCCAGGAGATGTTGTGACAGCTGAGGTCAGTCCCTCGTTTCTTGCTTCAGGAAGAGTTTAGATTCTACAACAAGAATCAAAGCAAATTAGTGGCCAGGTGTTCAGAGACGGAATCAACATCTGCATAATCAGTGATCAAGTTTAAACCTTAAGGGTCCCAAGGAGATTCCACATTTCCCCCCAGAAGTGGCCTTACAGCGCTGCTGGGTGAAAGGGTCTCTCTGGCCCTAATGGAGTGGTTCTTTCTATCTCCAGCACCTCCAGAGTCTACAGCCAATGCAGTGATCTGAGCCAGGATTGTGGTTTTCTGATGTTAGTTGATTTTTTAAAATAATTTTTTAAAGATTTATTTATTTATACAAGAACCGGGGTACAGGCCAGAGGCATGGGAAGGTGGGAGAACTCACCAGAGACAGAGCAGGGAGCAAAACAGGCAGACGGGCCGAAGACACTGCTGAGGGGAGCAGCAGGCAATGCACGAGAGGTCTGCCACGCCATGTGGGTATCTCCCTGATGGGTGAGAACAGTGTTCAAGCCATTGCTCCACCATGGTTAACAATGGGACATGTGGATTTTGTTACATTGATATTCTGTGATAGCATCCAGCACCCACCTGGTGACTCTGCTGTTCCTGCCTGGTCCCGGGAGGAAAGGGACTTGTCCTGACCACTGTTCAGTGTCCCTTTGTGTAGAAGTGATCAGTAGATGTGGGGTCAGTGGCTCCCCAATTTCACCCTCCTCTCCAAAGTAGTCCGAAATTTGGGGGATGAGCAGGGATCACCATGACTACTCACCAGTTACCATTGTCCCATCTCCTGTTGTAAAGCCACGAGTGCACATAACATCAAGTGTTGTGTGCAGTGCCAAGGTGAGAGTCTGGGGGAGGGGGAGGGTGGGACTGGGGGTCTAAGGTGGGAGCCATGGGTGACCTGAAGGGGTGCACTGTCATCTTTGTCTTTCTTGTTTCCTGAAATCATACTTAGCCAAATGTCTTTGAAGATGGCCAGGAAATTCGGCGGCAGGTTGGTGAGGGGAAAGGATGCGGAAGTGGAGACAAGGTGTGGGCTGGCAGCAGGTGGAGGGCATCCAGGACCAGGGGGGCCCTGATGGAGCCCTGCCTCACTGCGGGGAGTCCCCAGGCCCTGGAGGAATGGGGAGCGTGGCAAGATCTCCAGAAGCCAGAGTCTGGTTCAAAACCAGAATTGTCTGTTTTGTTTTAATTTCCAGATTGAAGGGGCAGGATGGCCACTGAGCAGGTTTGCTATGATTCGAGCAGACCAGATGGGTAAAGGAGAGTCCCGGAGTCTTCCGTGGCTTTCTCGGGCTTTTATTGAGCTTTTACATGTAGAGCAGCAACAAGTACACGGGCAGGCAGGGGTGCCGGGAGGCCAGCAGGCCTCACAACCCCAGGGAAGGCTTCATTCACTCTGGGGTCCTTTCTCTCCTTCTCTCTCCTGCCTCTCTCTCCTGCCTCTCTCTCCTGCTTCTCTTGGAGACTATCTCCTTACTGTTGCTATGGCCCACAGAAGTAAACACCATAACTTACCACGCTGTTAACAACTGCAGGTGCCCCATCAGAGGGCAGAAAAGCCTGAAAATCATTTACCCTACACAGATGAATCTGGCAAACCCATCAGAGGGAAGATGAGCAGTTCACTTCCAAGTGTATGTTTTACAGTTTCCTCCCAGTGTTTTACAGGTCAGCAGTGGTACCTGCCAGGAGCATCCCAGGTTATGGCCTCAGGCATGCCCAGGCCCACGCTGTCCACTCCAAAGAAGAGGAGTGTGGGGGGGTGTAGGGTAAATGGTTTTGAGGCTTTTTGGCCCTCCCACGGTTAGGATTGCCCTGCCTGATGGGGCACCTGCAGCTGTTACATTGTTGTGTTATTTACTTCTGTGGGAATGGGAGGAGTATTGAGATAGTTACCGGGGGAAAAAAAAAAATGAAAGCCAGGGAGAGAGAGAGAGCAGCCCAGAGTGAAGACTTTGTGGGGGGCCTGGAGGCCTCAGCCCCGCCCCCTGCCCCTCACCTGCGTGTACCTGGTTGCTGCTCTACATGTAAAGTTCAATAAAAGCCTGAGAAAGTCACCCAGGGCTCCAGGACGTTCCTTTACCAGGTCTGCTGAATCATAGTTAACCTGCTCTGTGCCCATTCTGCCTCTACAGGGGTCTTAGGGACTTCTTATTTCCTTCTTCCTTTCTGGGCCCTTTTTTGTGTTTCCTCAGCTCCCTGCTGCTGCCCCAACCTTCACTGGAGCAGAGAGAACACAGCTGCCACTGTGGCCTGGAAGCACCTTTGAGCCTCAGACTGGGGAGTGCAGTTTCTCTGTGCTCCACATGAGGGGGCTTTGCCCAGATGGGCTGGATGGTCTCACAGACACTGCCATTGCCCAAACATTCTGGAAACTTCCTTAGATCGGAAAGTCAGTATCATTCTTCAGACTTGCGCTGAAATCTTTCAAGCTTTTGCAAGGGCAAATTTATCCTCAAGGAACATGATTTGGCCTGACTGTCTATAAGCCAAGGACAATGTCAAAACTCATATTTGAAGTTGGTCTGAGTGTAAGCCAGGCACTGTCCTGCCTCCCCACAACTGTTTCTTTTCATTATACCTGCTTCTTCTATAAATATTTGATTACATGTCTGTCTAAAGCACCTAAGAAAGATTCAATGCTTTTAAAATGTGAAGGATTATCTTCAAAGACAAAGGGTCTGGTATTGAATTTTAGTGAAAATTTTGTTTTTTATGTATTTATTTTTTAAAGATTTATTTATATATGCATACAAGAACTGGGGTACAACCAGAGGTGGGGGGGGTGAGTGGATTCACCAGAGACAGAGTGGGGAGCAGAACAGGCAGACTGACTGAAATACACTGCTGAGGGGAGCAGCGGGCCAGACAGGAGTGATCTGCTCAGCTCTCTGGATGGGGATCGAACTTATCTGTGAAAGGATTGGCGCTGTAAAGAAAAGACAAGCTAGGCTAAGCTTCTCACAGGCAGGAAATTTATTGTGCTCCTGGGGAAGGTTCGCCGACCCTAGCAGGGGTAGGAGAAGTCACACCTTTGGGGGAATAAAGGCAAGCTTTTAAAGGGTGGGGTCTGGCCTTGGCGGGAGGTGGAGAATGGGAGCTGAAGTTGCTTTTTATTTTACTTTTACTTATTTTTTTACCATTTTATTTTTTTTTTATTTTTTAAAGATTTATTAATTTATACAAGAGCCGGGGTACAGGCTAGTGGCGTGAGGGCAAGAGAATTCACCAGAGACAGAGTGGGGAGCAGAACAGGCAGAGGGACAGAAACACTGCGGAGCGAAGCAGTGGGGAGACAGAAGTCTTCCGCTCCATGTGGGAATGTCCCTGGCAGACCGGAAATTGAACTGGCCCTGCAGAGGCTGGGGACAGCTTCACAGCACTGTGCTCAACCCACTGTGCCACCCCACGAAGTTGCTTTTTAAAGAAGTTTTTTCTCTCAGAACTGGTTGTTCTTTCATAGCTGCTTATCAGGCCCCGTGCATACTGGGCAGAGCTGGCTCCCGGTTTCAAGTTCCCTTTTTCTCCAGCCACATCTCTGCCCCGGCCTAGACCTTACAATCTCCAGTGGCTGTGGATAACTTCATAGGTTGTGTCTTAACCCCGTGCACCACCAGGGAGGCCCAGCATTCTGGTTGTTAAGCACCTGTCAGAGTTTAGGGCACTAGCTTCATATTTTCCACCAAATATTGTCTCTTCCTCACTCCCTCCCTAGGAAATCCAAATTTACATTAAGAGATAAAACACCACATTTCACACAAAGCATAGGTCACCAAGTTATCACCCCCTGGAGATATCATTGTCAAAACCCTGTGAATATTCTTCCAAGTTTGCTTCTTTAAAATACATATTATGGGCCTCCCTGGTGGTGAAAGGGGTTAAGTCTCAGCACTATGAGGCTGTTGGGAGCCACTGTAGCATGAGTTCTATCCCTGGCCAGAGAGCTAGCCCACATGGCGCAGCAGACCTCTCCTGTGTCACCTGCTGCTCCCCTCAGCAGTGTATTTCAATATATCTGCCTGTTCTCTCCCAACTCTGTCTCTGGTGAATCCTCTCCCCTGCACCTCTGGCTTGTACCCCATTTCGTCTATGCATAAATAAACGTTAAAAAAATACATACTGTGTAAGTGGCATTATAACTGCCCATCACGTGTTCTTTAGCTCTTCAGAAAGCTTAAAAGAACGGGCACATCTTTTCGAAGCAATACGGCAACGCCTGCCTTATTCCATGTAATGGCTGCACAGTTTTATCACTGGACGTTTTGGGGTGACCATGTTGAACATCTTCATTGGGGTACTGATGACAGGGATGTGTTTAACTGCTAAAACTCAGCCAGCCGTGCCCTTTCACATTTCATGTAATATGTACTCTAATAAAGTTGGTTTTTAAATACTATCCACTCTGAAATTTGTGCTTTGGTTATGTAAAAATAAATCCCAGCCTAGCAAGGGGTTAAGCATCCCACTGTGAAGCAAGCCACAGCCTCTGCAGCATGAGTTCAATTCCCAGCAGCCAGGGAGCAACCAGGAGAGGCACAGCAGACCTCTCCTGACTTGCCTGCTGCTCCCCTCAGCAGTGTATTTCAGTCAGTCTGCCTGTGCTGTTCCCCACTCTGTCTCTGGTGAATCCTCTCAATGCCCCCCACTCCACCTCTGGTCTGTACCCCAGGTCTTCTATGCACAAATAAATCAATCTTTAAAAATAAAAATAAAACCCAGCCCATGTTGTTCTTGTTACTAAGAAGTAGACATGTTAACGGTAAATATTCCCTTAACTTTCACTTGAGCTCATGTTCGGCTGTACCGATAGCAAAGTTTATATTTCTGTGTTTTGAGAGGATCAAGGCAGGAGGCCTGGAAATGTACAAAGGAAGGCGCCGCCGCCCCGGCTCGGGAGGCCCCGTCTTGGGGGGCCACACCGGGTCTCGTCACGTCCCTCCCCGAAGGGGGGAGACCCCGGGGGTTCCCCGGATCTGCCCGTCGCTGTCCCTCCGGGCGGCGGAGCCCCTCCAGGGGCGGCCCGGGCGGCGGGGGTCCGGGGAGGGTTTTCGGGGGCACGTGGGCAGCGAGAACCGTTCCCTCGTGCGGGCCCCGGAATCTGCCGGAAAGAGGCGCCCCCGGGACCCCCCTCCAGGCCCCAGGACCCCGGCCCGGGCCGCGCAGTGTCGCGACTGCGGGAGGGACAGCCCCGCGGTTTGCGGACCAGACACCCGAGGGCCGCTCGCTCCCCCCGCCCGGCCCCAAGCGCCTCCCCTGCTTTTCTGTCCACAAATTATTTTTGTCCTTCCGCCAGGCGGGGCGGGCGAGCTCAGCGTTCTCCGTGGTCCTGCTCCGCGCCCGCAGCGCCCAGCCCCGCCCCGGTACAGGGCGTCTCCCGCGCAGTTGGCTCCATTTTGTGAGGTGGAGTCCGCGGCGGCTGCGACGAGGTCCTCACGGGGAGGAAGAGCCCCAAGCTCGTGACTCCAGGAGCCCAGAGGTGAGCGGAGGAGAAAAAGGCGTCCGGAGGGCAGCCCAGAGGGGCCTGGAGGCAGGTGGGGGGAGGGGAGTCGTTTGTGGGACAGAAAACCTCTGAGGCCTCGCGGGGGAGGGGAGCCCCAGCTCGATCCCGGGGAGCGCCCCCAATCCAGAGCCCTAGACCCGCGGGGCCTCCCCCACCCTCCCAGAAGGAGTAGGATTTGCTTCCCCTCGTAGAGCAGCCATCTGTGACACGCTGGGCCACGCACCTAACGGTATTACTGGTATTTGAAAGGTTGGGCGCGGTAAAGAAGGGCCAGGCCAAGCTTTCTCAGAGGAAGGGAAATTTTATTGCGTCCGGGGCGGAATTCACGGACCCAAGGTGGGTCGGTGAAGTCGCGCACGATGCCAGGGGGAGGCAGCTTTTTAGAGTGAGGGGAGGTCGGTGGGAAAGTTTGTAGGGCGCGAAAAGATTTGTAGGGCGGGGAGAGGTTCATTGTCTGATTTTCTAGGCGGGCTTCCGCTCTCCTGCCCCTGGTGGGCTTCCCGGTGGGCTTTTGCATTCCTGCCTCCTGCATCTACCTTTCAGTATTGATGTCCTGGTTGGAGTTTGGGTTTGGAGTGAGGGCCCTTGGGTTCACTCTGGGAAAGGTGTCACCAGAGCTCCCGTTTCAGCAGCCCGGGGCGAGTTTCTCCACGAGGCAGAGACGGTGTTACAGGGCAGGGAGAGGGGCAGCCCAGACCTCCCAAACCTGCCTGCTCTAAATAGGGTCTGCCATCTGCTGCATCAACACAAAACATAAGACTTTACTGGGAAGGAACTTTCGTACAATTAGGAAACAGTACAGGAAAGGCAAAGACTATAGTTTCTAAATCAAGCACCAACAGTTACCCGTCCCCTCGTGGGTAAAACTCCATCCAAATGGGATTGGCCCAGAGCAAGGCCCCAAAGCCTACCACGGGTCTAAAGCATCTTCTAGTGGGAACCCACAGAAAAGGGTCAGAAACAACCAACAAGTCGGGAGGGAAAAGAACAAAATCCAAAAGCAAGACAAAAACAGCCATGGTCACCTCCCGACGGGTCTCTCACCCACATCTGTGTCACCCAGTCCACAACCAAAAGGCAAGCACTGTTTCTTCACGTGTTTCTCTGCTCCATGTGCCTCCTCCAGGTCTCCTTCTGGCTCCATCTTGCTTTGCTTCCTTCCTTCCTCAATCTCCTCTGCAGCTTCTTCTCTCCCTGTTCAGTTCCACCTTCCTTTTGGGTGGGGCTGGAAAACTGGAGCCTCCCCCTTTCCTGGGGACCACCCTGTTACAAGGGTAGTTATATTTAAAGGGCAGGTTTATTAGGGAAAGGGACAGAAGAATAAAGGACACTTGCATAGACACAAGCGGGCAGGAAGAGCTGCCCCAGAATGAACAGGTTTGCTGAGAGAGGCCTGCATGGTTGCAGACAGGCAGCCTTGATAGGTAACAGCAGGCAGGAGGCTGCTGCCCTGCGGAGGGAGAGATTTGGTAAAAAGAGGCACCTGCATAGTAACAGGTGGGCAGTGGGAGGCCTGCTCTGAGCCTGTGCAGAGATTGTACTGATATAGTCCTTTTCTCTTTGGGAGGGGTCACTCCTCCCTGGAGTGGCCTGTTTGTTGCTGATTTTGGATAACTAGGCAAAACTAGAAAGGGACAAGAGATACCAGAATGGGCCCATCTCCAGTATTACCATTTTTAAATTATTTTAAAATTTTATTTTTGCATAGAAGAACTAGGCTGTAGGTTAGAGGATGACCAGAGACAGAGTGGGGAGCAGAACAGGTGGATCTACTGAAATACACTGCTGAGGGGAGCAGGGGGCCAGACAGGAGAGGTCTGCTGAGCCATGTGGGTCAGCTTTCTGGAGGGAGGGGATCAACGCAGGCCCTTCATAGCGCTGAGACTTAAACCCTAGGCCACCAGGGAGGTTCCATTTTTAAATTATTATAAGACTTTTTGACGTTGAGTGTAAGTGGAATGAGAGTTTCCTGGTGCTGCCATCCCTAGGAAGTCCTGAGAAGTGGGGTGGACACGAGTCCCTTTGGAGGTGAGCAGGGCTGGGCTCCCTCTCCCTCTCCACTGCCTCTGTCCTTGTTGTGGCAGTTTCCCGGAGAAGCCAGACTGTGCTCAGAGGTGGGGGAGAGAGAGCGAGAGATTTATTTATCATGATGGAGGACAAGAATAGGAAAAAAAACTGCAAAGGAGGTGCCACAAGACCAGAAACCTGGCTCACACGAGGAGGTGTGGGTAGAAGAGAGGAGCATAGCCATTGACACAGCTATGGAAGCCAAGATCCTTACACACAGACAACACAGTTATAGAAACTAAGATCCTTAAGTGATCCTTAGACGCCTATATTACAAAGCATAACATCCAAGCAGGCATCCTAATGTGCATCCAAAGGGAAAGATATGGAAATTGAACCCACTGTAGAATCTTGGTCCCTTTCATATTCTGCATAGTTCTCCAAAATCAGCAGCTAAGGGAAGGCTCACAAGGGATGAGCCCCACCCAAAATGGAAGACTCTCTCAGTGCAGTCTCTGCACTGGCTTGGAGCAGCACTCCCTCTGCCCACCTGTGACTCTGCAGGTGCTTCTTTTCACCACCTCTCCTCTGCAGGGCAGCAGACTCCTGCCTGCCCGTGACCTGTGCCACGTCGGGGCTTCTCTTCACTCACCTCCCTTAGTGGAAGCCGCTCTCCTCAAGGCTACGTGCCTGGGACCATGCAGGCCTCTTAGCAGCTCTTCCTGCCCACTTGTGTCTAAGCAAGTTTCCTTTATTCTTCTGTCCCCTTCCCTAATAAACCTGTTATTTATTTTTTTTTTAAGATTTATTTATGCATACAAGAGCTGGGGTACAGGCCAGAGTTGCCTGGGGCAGGGTGTGGGGGAGGGGAGATTCACCAGAGACAGAGCAGAGAAAAAAAACAGGCAGATTGACTGAAATACACTGCTGAGGGGACCAGCCGGCGAGACAGGAGAGGTCTGCTTCGCCATGTGGGTTGCTCCCTGGCCAGCCAGGGGATCGAACTCCTGCTGCAGAGGCTAGGATTGCTTCATAGTGCGGTGCTTAACCAGTTGTACCACCAGGGAGGCCCCAATAAACCTATTTTTTAAATATAACTAACATTTGTCTCGTGGAGAAACTCGTGTGCTGCTGAAACAGGAGCTCTGGTGACACCTTTCCCAGAGTAAACCCAAGGACCCCGCACTCCAAACCCACTGACTCCAAACATGACAACAGTCACAATGAGGGGTCAGTGGTTATTTCTGAAAGGACTGAGCCCCAAGTAACATGGGTTGTAGGTTCTAATAAAACTTTCGCAGAAAATCATGCGGAAATGGTACAGCTCTTCCCCATACCCCAGATTATTTGCTTCACTGAGTTAACAGGTGTGGGGTTTGTGAGGGAGTGTGTGGTTATCTTGTGTGGCAGAGCCTGGCCTTCCAGCCCCTGGTCATTTTTTACTTCATTGTGACTTGAGCAAGGAAAAGAATCCCTGAGACGCCATCCCTCATGGGTGGGGAAATGATGGTGGGCCAAGTAATAATGATAAAGTGACTCTGAAAACTAAGAAATTGTTAAAACTGTGCACCATGACTTTTCCATACACAGGGTTTTATAGGCCAGTAGAGACAGGCAGAGTTCAAGGCTAAAAATAAAAAGCACGGCAGGGAGACAAAGGTGACATGACAGATGACCTCATCCTGAGTGGCTCATGTCTAATTAGTGGGGCTGTAGTGATACCGGAATTGTCAGGCCTAGTCTCCCAGCCAGGAACGGATTCCAGGCTGCAGGGCAGGGCTGAGCCCCAGCCGCTAGACCCCCACGGGTTGGTGTCTCATGAAGCCGCAGCAGGAACTTCGCAGACGCTCAGGCAAGCAAGCGAGCAAAGGCAGATTTGTTTAGAAGAAGAAAAAGTTTATTGAGAAAAAGAACAGAAATAAAGTGGGACTCCCAGCCCAGGGAACCAGGCCTGGGAGGGGCAAGGAAGCCAAAGTGGAGTCGTGTCTCTGGGAATATATACTTTCTTTCCCTGATTATTCTAAAGCTCCACCAGTCTCTTTGTGATTGGTCAGTTTTCGGCTGTCTCACTTAATTTGCTACTGAATGGGGGATCTTCACATTCCTTATCTAACAGGTTTGTCTTTCCCCATTTGTTACATCTTTATCTTTATGGCCTAGTCTTCTGGGAGAGCATCTCCATACCTTATCTTTATCACCTGAAGAACACCAGGGCCATCCCAGGGCCATCCCAGGGCCATCCCAGGGCCTCCCCGGTGGCGCAGCGGTTGAGCGCTGGGTTGTGAAGCTGCCCGCGGCCTCTGCAGCGCTGGTTCGATCCCCGGCTGCTCCTCGGCCACCGGAGGAGGGTCCCACATGGCGCGCAGACCTCTCCTGCTGCCCGCTGCTCCTCTCAGCAGTGTACTTTGGTCCTTCTGCCTGCTCTGTTCCCTGCTCTGGCTCTGGTGAATTCTCTCACCCTCCGAGCTTCTGACTGTACCCAGTGCTTGTATAAATAAACAAACAAATAAATAAATAAAATACATGCCTCTTAAAAAAAAAAAAACTTTAAAAAAAAAAAAAAGAAAAGAAAACCAGGGCCATCCTTAACAAGATTGTCTGTGTTTGTTTTTCCCAGTGGAATTGGTTACATTTCCTTGGTTGTCCTTATCTCTGAAGCCTCCCTAAATTCTTCAGAGATCCCCTCCTGCACTGTCCCTAAAACTGCCTAATAACCCTAGCTTGCCCTGTCTCATTCCCCCCTTCTACGAATGGAGCCCTAACTGCAGTTAGGGAAAAGGACTTAGGTCTGATCAATGACTGCTTCCTGCTGAAAGTGGGCGACGTGGAGAGACAGTCAGGGCTCCACAGCAGGGTGACGATCTAAGGGACCCCAGAAGATGGACTGTGGAGATGTCATTTTGGGTTTCATTTGAAGGACCATTTGGAGCTTGATGGCGGATGCAGGGCCCAAACAAAAGAACAATAAAGAGAATTAGTAAGGGAACGAGAAAAGGGAGTAGCCAGGACAGAAGTTGTCCTTTCATAGAATCAAAGATTGTCTGTTTCCAGTTAAGTTTTAGTCCTGTTTGTTTTTTTTTTTTTTGAGATCATCCACAATTTGTATATTTTTTTTTAGTATTTGTAAATTTTTTTCTACCTCATGAGAAGTATTTATGCAAAAGCAACATGTTTTATTTAAGAGGGCACAAACTCCTTTAACTTTAGCCATCGGCAGGTCTAGGGGGTCTGCGATTTTATATTACCACTGAGACTAGGGATTTTATTGTCTGTGTTTGTTTTTCCCAGTGGAATTGGTTACATTTCCTTGGTTGTCTTTATCTCTGAAGCCTCCCTAAATTCTTCAGAGGTCCCCTCCTGCACTGTCCCTAAAACTGCCTAATAACCCTAGCTTGCCCTGTCTCAGTAGGATGGTAAGATGGGTTCAAACGCCCCCTCCCCCACACACAAAGGCCACACCCCTCTTGAGAGGGTCACCCGGACTCCCAGGGGGCCCCGCCCACCTCCAGGAAAGGCCCCTGGACCCTGCCCACCAGGATCAGTGAAGCCCCCTCTGGCCATCTTCAGGTCTCCCCTTATTCCCTTTGCTCTCCTTGGGGCTGGGGGAGAAAATAATTTCCCTCCACCTCCTGCACTCTTAGTTTCCACCACTGTGATGAAAGACGGTTCCTAAGGAAAGAGCAGGGAGGGTCAGATCATGGACTAGACCAGGGCTTCTGACACCCGCCTGCATGTGGGCACTGCCCAGGGAGTTGGAAGGGAGGAGGGAGAGGAGGAGATAATGGCTGTGGGGCTTTGCCGGCTTAATGGCTGTGGGGCTTTGGCGGCTTAGAGAGTTTGGAGCCTGAGGGATTCAGCTTTGGAAGTCGCTTCCCAGACGTCTAGGAGGCGGAATTCTGCAATTGTTCCTGCACATCTGGTCTCTGGTGACTTTGCCTGAGACCCAGGTGCAGGCCAGGAGGGTGTGCAGGGAGAAAAGGAGAGGAGGGGGGAGCAGGAGAGGCTCCTTGGAGTCTCCTCAGGAGCTGGGGGAGGCCTTGCTCTGTGGAGGGAGCAGGGGCAGTGATCCGGGGGCTGCTGGGGTTGGGCCCCTCCCAGCTGCTCAGAGCCGCTTCCTGGGACTTTGGGATCCTAAATTTAAGCTCTTGTACCTTCGTCCATTTTTTTCTCTTCTGCACAGACCTGCGGCCCCTGGGTCCTCGTGTTTGCTTTCCTCCCTCCACCTTTTTTTGTTTGTTTGTTTTTTCTTTCCTTAGGGGGGCTGCGGCAGGGGCGGAAGGGGCTGGAAATGCTGGGAAAACAATTGGGAGCCGGCCAGGGGACTGCTCGTGGGAGGTCCTCGCTGGCTCCACCTCACTTCCGGGCTCATTGGGGCGCGCTCTGGTTGGTGGCGCGGTGTTCACGCGAAACCCTGGCGCACCTATAAGAGCCGTGGTGCACCGTGCCCCATGCTTACTGATCAACCCCGCCGCCACCCCTTATCTGCACTTCTGGCCACTGGCGCTTAGGCGGGCGTCGGGTCTGGTCGCCGGCGCCTCCGGAGGCCAATGCAGGATGGGGCCGTGGCCAGTTCTGCTTGTGGCTGCCCTTGTCCCCGCCGTAGCCCTGGGCGCTGGTGAGTGGGGGTCGTTGGTCCTGGGGGGCAGGAGCCTGGGCCGTGCCAGAGTCTGGAAGGGGCCCCCTGGGTGTCTTGGGGGCCCGCTCAGGAAGGGTGTAGCCTTTGGGGGGCTCTTGAGGAAGGTCAGGGGGGACTTGGCTGGCTGCACACCCTCCTAATACACTGATATATGTATATTTTTATGTATTGATGTTATTTACGCAGTAAAGTTGTGTTCTGCTCTCTGGGCCATGCCCCGCCCTCCCAGGTTGCCTTAACAGTCTCTCAGTTCTTTTCTGTCCTGCATGTGGACCCCTCCTACTCCATCCCTCTTCTCCCTCCCCCTTTCTGGTCTCACCTGCTGCCCCCTCCCTGCTGCTCCCCTCCCTGACACTCACCTTCCTGCCACCTTCCCTTTCTCTGTTTCCCCTCCTTCCCAGCTGCCCCCTTTCCAGCATCCCCCATCCCTGAAGCCCCCTTCTCTGCTGTACCCCCTCTCTGCTGATCCTCCTCTGTACTGCCCCCCATCCCTGCTGCCCCCTTCCCTGCTGTCCCTCCTCTCTGTGTTCTAGGGTGTCGTCCTCTTCCTCACTCGTTTTCTTCCTCCCTCCTGCACCATTGCCTGCCAGGAGCCTTCACCCAATGGATCCTACCTCCCCCCATTTTACTAAGCCCTGCTTTCTGAGGGTGCTTTTGTCTCGGGTATCTCCCTCTATGCTAGTCCCCCACTCCCCAACCCCTTCATCCAGGAGAGCCTGGGAGCTCCGCATCTTTGCCTTGACTGCAGGCACAGCCCCTGTGCACAGACCTGGCCTCAGCTCCCACCTCCGCCAGTGCAGCTCCTGCTCCTGGGCCCTCAGCCGGACCTTTCCCCACCCCTCCTGTCCTCACCCCAGACCCTCCTCTCTGGTCCCACTTGCCCTCCCCACCCCAACCCAGGCCCTGCTCATTTTGCTCCCCAGTCCTGCCCTCAGCACCATCTCCCAGCTGCCTCTTTCTCTTACAAGCTCCGCCCTTTCCAGACCTAAGAGCTGCTCTTGATGCTGTTCCTCTAGCCTTCACCCCTTTGGGTTCCTTGACCCCAGTGGGCTCTCGCTCCTCACACCACAGATCCGCCACCCTGTGGCAGCCTTTCCCTGCCAAGGGCCTTCACCCACCCACCGCCTGATAGACGCAGCCCCCCTTTGTGGAGGGGCCTCATCGCCACCTGCATCACCCCACACTGCAGCTCTCCCCTCCTGTGTCCTGACCACCTGCTGGGCATGGAAGTTCTGCTCCCCCCTCCCCAATCTAAACTCTCCCTGGGCCCACGGGCTGACTCCGAATCCTTGCACCTGCCACTTCTGGGGTCACAGGCAGGTTCATCCACCTCCCAAACCTGTCCTTGAGGAACCACAGCCTGGCCTGGCTCATGTTGCTTTCCCCTCCCCCACCACAGCTGCTCTGACCCCTGCTCTGGACCCCTCTCTGCTCTCTGATAGGACCCCCGCAGTCCTCTTAGGGACCCGGTGCCCCCTCTCCTGGCCTCTGACACCATGTTTCTGCTTTCCATCCCTTTTCCACCCTCAACCCTCTCCTTCCTTTTCTTAGATTTATTTTCTTACATAGTTGTTAACTTTTGTACAGTGTCTGATTTCCCTCTCAGGTGCAGTCCCCTTGGTCCATCGCCCTGTCCCTGTGCTCTCCCTCCCCAGTTCTACCCCCCCCCCCGCCCCTGCCTGGGCCCTCTCCTTCCTTCTCCTTGCCTGGTGTCCTGTACTGCAAATCCTCCTCCTGTCCCCATGAACACAGCCCTGTCTGCAGCCCCCAGGCCTCCAGGGCTCAGGACACGCAATCTCGGGTAACTGATGCTCAGGTAGCTCATACCTGCCTCACTGAGGTTCCTCCCACAGGACCCCACAGGCTTCAGTATGAGCTCACGGAGACCCAGAATGCCTCCCTGCACTCGCGATTTGTTGCCAAGGAACACTTGGACGATCAGCTCATCCTGCGCTACGACAGTGGGAACAGCAGGGTGGAGACCCCAGGCCTGCTGGCACGAGTCGTCCTGGGGGCTGAGCTGGGGGACACAGTGACCAGTTGCTTTGCAGAGGACAGGAGGGGCCTCTGGATGAAGCTGGCAGATATCGGGGAAAAGCAGAGCCAGAGTGGAGGTGAGAGGGGCAAGCATGGGGGCCTTTCCCAGGACAGTTAGGGCAGCCGGTGGGGCCTGTCTCTTTCCACTAGATTTGCTGTGGGGGTTGAGAATGGGAGGGGTGTGGATTTCAGCACAGGGGTGATGTCTCTTCAGCCAGCACAGGGAGAGGTGGGGAGAGTGGGGGTGGGGGTGGTGTGAGTTTCTCACCTCGGGGAGCAGGAGGTCACTGGACTGGGGAGTCACCCCTGGGTCTGTGTTGGGGGTAGGCTCCCGTTCCCTCCAGGAGGTTCGGGGCTGTGAGATCCAGGAAGACACCACCACCAGGGCCTTCAGGTGCTTCTTCTATAATGGGGAGCCCTTCCTCTCCTATAACGAGACAACCCATGAATGGAAGCACCCTTGTCCTCGGCTCAGCCCTCGGCTATGGAAGTCAAGAACTCCTGGGACACAGATAGGATTGGAAACCAGAATTCCTGGGCCCTTGTGCGTGGTGACGTTTGTGGAAAACTGCGGAGTTACCGGGAATCCTGGAAGGTCTTCACTAAGAGAACAGGTGAGACTCTGGACACCCCATATCCCCCAGTCCATCTCCCAGCTCTGCCCAAGGGGACCCTCCAGTACTTTGGGCTGCCTGAATGGTCTCAGGGGTGTGGTGTCGTGAGGTACCTGCACTGTTATGTTCTAGGGTGAAGACACGAGGCGGGGAGGGCACAGACTCCAGGGAGCTGCAGAGCACTAAACTGAGGGCCTGGGGGTCAGAAAGGAGGGGATGACCTCAGGCTGGGCGTCACCCCGCTAGCTCCCAGCCTGTCAGTCCCTCCTGGGTCGTCCCCCCCGCCCCCCCGCCCCAGTGCAGGCGCCTAGCTGTCACATTACCCCCCTCAGCTTCAGCATGTGGGTCCCGGGCCATCCTCCCACCAGCCTGAGGAGCTGGGCCCCAGGGTGCAGAACCACCTGGGGAAAGCCTGGGTTCAGTGATCGAGGTAGGGTGGAGCAGCCTCGGTCTCTCCTCTCTGTCTCCATCACTGGGGAGCAGGGCTTGGCCTTGTGTTTCACTGTCTGCTTTCTTCCTGGTGCCCCTAGCTGTGAATGCGACCTGCAGCCAGGCCTTGGAGGACGTGGTCAATGTGACGTGCTGGGCATCTGGCTTCTCTCCCTGGAATATCTCACTGGTCTGGCTTTAGGACGATGAGCCTCTGAGCCCAGATACCCAGCTGCATGGGGGTGTCCCGCGTGATGAGAACAGAACCTATTGGGCCTGGGTGGCCCTAAGGATTCCCCAAGGAGAGGAGCAGAGGGTCACCTGCTCTGTGGAACATTACTGGAATTGCACTGTGACCTGTGGTGAGCCTGGGGTGACCTGTGGGGGCTGGGCCTGTATCAGGAGCCAGGATGGGGGTGGAGAACAGGCCTGTGGCTCTGGGTGCCCAGGTTAAAATAAGACCTTTTCTAGGAAACATGCAGGTGCATCAGCATCAAGGGCCAGTTGTGTCCCAGGGTATCGTTGCTGGTGTTGCTGGTGTCGTTGCTGTCCTTGTCGCTGCTGTCCTTCTTTATAACTTTTGGCTCAGGAAGACATCACCTGGGGAGAGTCCAGGTGAGATTCGGGGCTGTGGGTGGCAAGGGAGGGGCTCTTCTTCCTGTGACCAGGGTGTTGCGTCTCCCACTCTGCAGCTAGGAGAGGGATGACTGGCCTCTTTAACAGGAGTTGGAAATGGGGTCCTTGTGATGGGTTTGGAGGCCACCTCTGCACCTTTAACCTTGCCCAGAGCCAGGGCCCCAAGTGTGCAGCTGGAGCCTCCCTCCTGGGAGGTGTATGGGGTTGGCAGAGGCTGTGTCCCCTGCTCAGTCTTCTCAGTCTTGTCCCTGCTGTCAGGCTCCCCAGGGCTTGTTGGTGTGTGTGGGAACCATGGGCATGTTGGAGGTGGGCCTGGGTGATCCTGAACTCGGGGTAAGAAGCAATAAGTGCACCTGTGACCTGGTGCTAGTATTAAACTCTGGGGAGAGTGGGGCTCTGAGCCCCACAGTGAGGGGCTTAGGTGGGCAGATCAGTGGGTTTCCTGCTCATCTGCCTGACACTCCCTCCCCTTGGGTCAGAACGTTGCTGCTTTTGTCATTGAGACTTGGGTGCAAATAGATTATGAAAGTCATAAGCTCATTTCCTAATTTCCTTCTTTGAACTTGGAAGTCCAAAGGGAATGCTTATGACTGTCACTGGTTTGCCTTAACGGGGCTTCCTCCAATGCCGGGTCTGGAATGCGTATGAAGTGAACAGTAGTTCTCTCTGGACCCCCCTGTTTAAGAGGGTTCCAGATGGGAGGTGGGGGATGGTGTCAATGACAGTCCAGGGTCAAAGAGGACAGACCTAGCCTCAGGCTAGGGGTCTCCAGAGTCCCTCACTGCACTGAGAAGCAGACCCCCTAAGACTGAGCCAGTACCTGGACAGGAGGGAGGGCCTGGGTAGCCTCAGCCAGGCAGCAGCATGGGGTGGAGCTCAGACTGCAGGCATAGAGGCCAAGTGCGGCCTGAGATCCTGTGGGGCAATGAGGGTCTGGGCAGGGCTGACCTACGTGAGGTGCTCCAGGGTCCATCAGCCACCTAGCACGTCACCCCGATGGCCATGCAGTTAGGAGCTGCTGGTCAGGGCTGGGGCAGGAGCAGGCTGAGCTGCAGGGGATGTCAGGGGTATGGGGGACTTGGGAGGGAGCAGGCAGTGGCCCTGGAGTGCAGGTGGCTGTGAGGAGAGGAGGCTGGGAGCTGAGGAGAGAAGCCCAAGCTCTCACCCCGTGGTGGTGCTGGGGGCAGGGGCAACCGAAGGGGAATTCCTGCAGGAACAAGAGGCAATATTCTGCAGCCAACTGAGCATTTACTGGTGTCTCTTTCCCCAGGGCCCTTTAGTGGGGAAGACCTGAGCCAAGTGGTGACAACAGACCTTCACGGCGCCTGGGCTCAGGGCTTTCGGCCTCTCTTGTCAGCGCCTGAGTCCAGGGACTCAACTGGGGGCGCTTAGGGTCTGCACATCCAGCCTGGACTCGCTGCCTGCGCTCCTCTCACCAGCGCTTTCTCTTGTTGCCTCCCTTTTCTAATCTGAAATTGGATAACAGCATTCTCTGTACCTGTCTTTCCTCTGCACCTTCTGAGGATTCTCACACCAGCTTTCCTTTGTGCTCTGTCACTTTGTGTCTCTGTGCAGCTCATGTTTTTTATATGTATATATGTATATGTATATATATATGTGTGTGTGTATTTAGGTGCATATCTATAGATTTCAATTTTTACAATTTTATAAATCTTTAAACATACTTACCTTGTGTGTGTATTATTTCACGTGGCTGGGAGGGATAGTATGAGGTTGTGGGAGATGGAGAAGTAGATACAGTGCTATAAATCCCCAGCTCCCCTTCCCCAGCTCCCAGTCCTGCCAGACTCACAGGAAAGCACAAAGGGCTGGAGGAGCTGGAATGGGGCATCTGGGGCCAGTGCTCAGGGCTGAGCCTGGGGTGTATCTGCCCTGATGGTGGGAGCTCATGTTGGGGAGCAGAGCTGATCTCGGGAGGAGACAGGGACACTGCATTGGGGTGACTTTGTGACAGGGTAATCCCCAGGGTTCCTGCCCTCCCCGTGAAGGAAGGGTGGGGTTGAGCATGGAGGAGAAGCTAGAGAAGACCTGGAGAAGGCAGGAAGGGGGGAGCATGAAGAGGGCTTGTGTGAAGCACAGGGGCAGAGTCATGTGAAGAAGCTGCACTTGCTCCTTGGCTTGGCTTGTACCAGGGATGGGGACATGGAAGGAGACACGTGAGACAGAAACGTGGGTGAGAGGCCGTGGGGAGTCTGAAGATGGCAGCCTTTACTTGATTTCGGTTTTGATTTTTTCTCCTTTCCTTGAAGACCTGCCTGGCCCCTTCCACCCCCTTCATATGGTTCCACAGCAGAATGTGCCAGAGAGTTGTGGCAAGGTTTTGGGTCTCAGCAGACCTGCTCTTGGCCAACCTTGTTTGGGCATTTACCCACGAGGGGATGGGTAATTTTGGATGTTTGACTTGGTAACTTCTCTCTATTGCACACTAATTGTATTAAAGTTCCTCTGCAGGGAAGGTCTCATGCACTAGATGATGTTTTGTGTTGATGAGGCAGATGGCAGGAGGCATTTAGCAGGCAGGTTTGGGGGTTCCTGGGTGCTCCTCCCTTTGCGCTGTGACAGCCACACTACGGAGAACAGGGGCAAGTCCGCTGTGATGAAGTGGCTTCTGGGCGTGTGTAGACTGAGTGGAGGAGACAGTAAGTGAACACGGATGTGGATGAGCACACAGCCCCAGCATCTACTCCCTAGTTCTGTGAGATTTCTATAAGAGGGAAATTTCTGCAAGGGAGATGAGGGCTTCCCCCTCTGAGCACCAGTGCTTCCTCACTTCGGGTGGCACACAGACAGTTGGTACTCTTCTTGGTCAGGGATGACCCCTGCCCAGGTTAAACACTAATGACAGTGAGCACTGGGGTGGGAGGGCACCACCTACAAACCTAACATTTGAGGGGAGCCCAGTGGGCAGCATGACCTGCCTGGAAGGAAGAGGAGGATGAGGGTCCTGTTCCCCTTACCTAGGGTCACAGCGTTAACAGTAAGGAAATTGGAAAAGAGAATTCATGGATATGTCTTTTCAGATTTGTGTGTGTTGACATATTTTGTGTTTTTATTCAGGGTTGATGTCATGCAGCATTCAGGCTTTCATTCCGGTATTTCTGCATTTCAGCTAGCTGCAAGTGTCATTTGTACTCAGTTGTCATCGAGTAAGCTTCATATACATGCAACTTTTTGCTTTTATTTGAATCGGTCACAACTGTTTGTCATTAAGATGCAAATATTTGTGCAAGATTTCTCTTGAAATTGACACCCTTGTAGTCCTCTTCTCAGCTGTTGCCTTCCTCCAGGTAACTATTTTCAATATTTTTAGATGATTCTGTTGGCTTTTACTTTCATATGTCTAAATTCTGTGTCTTTAGTACTGCTGCTTGATGTTCTGGTTGTGGCATCATCAGTGACTGATGTGATTATTAATAGTAGATATTTTCTTTTTCTTTTATTCTTCCCACTCCTTCATAGAGCAATTGCGTCCATAGAGTGATTATATTTAGTGAGTCATTCAGTATTTTCTGTTCTATTCTAATGTTCTCATATGTAAATATTAGTCCCTGTAGCTGCTGCACAACTTTCTATTCTCCCTGGCGTTCCCTGGGCAGGGCTGAACAGTAGTGAATAGTAGTTCATCATTGCCTTTGGTTTTGTCTGACATTTTCTATGTAGTTTCACAATTTGACTTTGGTATTTATTGTATGACTTCTTTTTAAAGATTTATTTATTTATTATTTATGATACCAGAACTGGGGTACAAGGCACAGGCGTGGGGGGATTCACAGAGAAAGAGTGGGGAGCAGAACAGGCAGTCTGACCAAAATACAATGCTGAGGGGAGCAGTGGGCGAGCCAGGAGAGGTCTGCTGCACCATGTTAGTAGCTCTCTGGCCGGGGATCGAACTCGTGCCACAGTGGCTGCAGATAGCTCTATACATTGCATCTTAACCTGTTGTGTGTTAACCCCTTGTGCCACCAGGGAGGCCCCTCTATTGTATGACTTCGAAGAAGTGAGGACACTGTAGCTATTTTACCCATTTTACTTCTGACATGCGCCCATGTGGATTGGATTCTTTCACATTGGATTCTTTTGCATCTCCTCTCTGAGATCTCCCTTCACCCCTATTAGGGCAGAGCATTAAGTGCTGCACAATCACCTGGATAACCTACTAAAATGCAGACACATTAAAGATGTCAAGGTTTGTGCCAGTGAATCTGATTTTCCTTTTTTAAAGATTTATTTATTTATTTATACAAGCACTGGGTACAGTCAGAAGCGTGGGAGGGTGAGAGAATTCACCAGAGCCAGAGCGGGGAGCAGAGCAGGCAGACTGACGAAATACACTGCTGAGGGGAGCAGTAGGCCCGCAGGAGAGGTCTGCGCGCCATGTGGGACCCTCACCTGGCGGCCAGGGTTTGAACCAGCGCTGCAGAGGCTGTGGGCAGCTTCGCAAGCCAGTGCTCAACCGCTGCACCACCGGGGAGGCCCTGATTTTCTATCTAGTTTCATGTGATCCTGATGTTGCTGGTCCATGGACCATAGCTGACATAACAAGGATCTTTCTGTTTTATTCTCATGTGTTGTCTTCACTTTTCATACCCTACATCGTTCTCTTAAGGAGTGCTAAACTCTTACTAATACACTTTAAGTTAATTAATGATAATTAATGGGATTAATAATATTAACAATTTTTATAATGGTAAATAATATATAAAATTTGCCAACATAACCATTTCAAGTGAAAAATATGGCAATTTATAGTTTTACTTATTTTTATTTTTTTATATCCATGAGGGGAGAAATCAATTATTAAAACTATGTAAGAAAGAAAGAAGACAGGTGGGGGGGGGGGAAGAAAGAACCTGAAACCAAGAAACGAGGATAGGATTCAGATGTTCTAGGTGAGGGCGCTGGGACTTTTTATTTTCTCCCGCTGCCCCTCCTCCCATCAGCCCAGCCCCAAAGCCATGTCAGGGCACTGGGCTCTTGGTGCACAGATGCTGTTCCATATTCCTCCTGCATGGCAAAGCAAAGAGCAGTAGCTGAGTGTGGTGAGTGAGTCATCCTCACCCCCGCAGACACTGACCTGATGTCCTTTTAGGCGATGGCCCTTGATTTGTGACCCAGAGGTGACCTGCCCTGGGCCTCCTTTTGATCATCAAGAAAATGATGCCTTTCTGGGCTCCTCTGAGCAGTAGAGACCAGAAGCAATGGAGTGGGGGAAAGGTGAAGGTTGTGGTGTGCACCCCAAGCACAGCGGTACAGCAGGTGTCTCTTTGTTCACCCAGAGCCTAGTTTGTGGGGACCTTCCACCTGTGTCCCTGCTCTCACTCTCCCCCTTTGGGCTGAGCCCTGTGATGCGCCCACGCTGCAGAGACTCTGGTCCCTCCCTGGCCCTGCCCCTGCTCTTGAGCCCAGGCAGAGGGCATGGCTCCCGCTGTATCCACTCTGGGAGAAGAAAACCTAGATGGTGTGACTCCATTATAAGCCTTTGCTAATTACTGGTTATTTTATCTCTATATTATTTAATGTAATGTTAGGTGGGTTCCAGTTTACTGGCTGTATTGTGAGAGTAGAAAGCTCATTAACTTTTTTACCCAGTGGGATAAGCACACAGAGCTGAGAATCCAGAGTGCTGGGCAGGAGGATTTTGACTTGAAGAGGTCTGCTGTGCCATGTGGGTTGCTCCCTGGCTGGCTGGGATCGAACTCATGTTGCAGAGGCTGCAGACTGCTTCATAGGTTCCATCTTGACCCCTTGCACCACCAGTGAGTGGTCCATTGTTAAGGATAAGAATGCCTGGTGCAGCAAAGCATGATGAGGGAGTAGACCTTGACAGAGTGATAGGGACTGGGGCCCTGGGCAGTGCAGTAGGAGGGATAAGGGCTGGGACCCCTGGAGACATGGGACCCTTGGGAGACATAACAAGAGAGAAATAACAAGAAAAAAGCCCACGACACTGTCACCAGTTAATCTATGTTAGGACATTGGCCAAAACTGACCCATCAGACACTGCACCATCACACAGCTTTACTATAAAAACCCTGAAGTTTGGTTCACCATCTGCAACCTATCCAAGACCCCTCTGGTGTGCGAGGGAGTTGTTTTTGCGTTTTGTCTGTCCTTGCATAAATCTCAGGCCTGTGCCTGTTTCTTTAACCCTTGTGCCTTTGAGTCAGTGATGCTGGCCTGTGTCTTTAAATAAACCTCCTATGGCTTCTTACAGTTTTTTCTATTCTTTTTTAAAGACTTATTTATTTATGCATACAAAAACTGGGATGTAGGCCAGAGTTAGGGGGTGAGAGGATTCACCAGAGATAGCTGGGAGCAGAACAGGCAGATCAACTGAAACACTGCTGAGGGGAGCAGCGGGCAACTCAGGAGAGGTCTGTTATGCTATGTGAGTGGCTCCCTGGCCAGGGATCAAACTCGTGCTGCAGTGGCTGTGGATAACTTCATAGGTTGCATCTTTTTTTTTTCTTTTTAAGATTTATTTATTTATGCATACAAGAACTAGGGTACAGGGCCTCCCCTGGTGGCGGAGTCAGTTGAGCACAGTGCAGCGCCTGTTCGATCCCAGCCGGCCAGCGAGGGTCCCCCATGGCGCAGCAGAACTCTCCTGTCGCATCTGCTGCTCCCCTCAGCAGTGTATTTCATCAGTCTGCCTGTTCTGTTCCCTGCTCTGTCTCTGGTGAATTTTCTCACCCTCTCGCGCATCTGGCCTGTACCCCGGTTCTTGTACAAAATAAATAAATAAATCTTTAAAATAAATAAATAAACAAACAAATAAAAAAAAAAAAACTGGGGTATAGGCCAGAGGTGCAGGAGGGTGAGAGGATTCACCGAGACTGAGTGAGGAGCAGAACAGGTGAATCTAGTGAAATACACTACTGAGAAGAGCAGCAGGCGATACAGGAGAGGTCTGCGGTGCCAAGTGGGATACCTCCCTGGTCGGGGATCAAACTTGTGCTGCCGTGGCTTCGGATAGCTTCGTAGTTTGCCTCTTAACTCCTTGATCCAAGGGGAGGCCCTCAATATGCTTTCTTTTTTTTTTTTCCAATATGCTTTCTTTTAACAGCATTACACATTTGTCTCTCATCATTAAAAAGTAACAAGAGACAAGATAAATGAACAATTGCCATTTTGTTTAGTGAAGGAAATCAGCCAAATCTGGGTAATTGGAAAGCCCAAAATCTAAGACATTTTGGGAGGAGGGACCCATTGCCTGCAGCGCCAGCAGCTGAGCGCACCCTCTCGTGTCCAGGTGGACACAGGTCCCCACAACAGAAAATTAATCACCTGGGTAGGTCTGGTATGGGGGCATTTAATGAAGCCATTAGCCAAAATTTAGGGTCCTCATATGCACCAATTTTTTTATTCCTATTTTTGCTTATGCTTGTCAGACTATGTTGCCCCATCTTTGCATGAGACACACACCCAGAGCTCTGCAGGACACATCAGTGGCCCAAAAGCCAAGATGCAGTAGAACAAGGCCCAGAGGTGAATGTAGAGGGGTGTGGAGCACCTGAAGGTGTAGGAGCAGCCCATGGGCCTGCAGGCTGCCCAGGAGCTGCGGAAGGCTCCGTCTGGGTCACCCGCTCACCCTCCCCTGGTCCCTGCTTGCATCGGGACCATTCCTAGGACCCCAAGGGAATCAAACACTGGCTCACTGGGGAGTGAGATCTAGGAAGGGCCAGGTGTGGTCTGCCTTACCCTGCCCCCTCTCTCCCTCACAGCCCTCTGCTGATATCAGAAACCAAACCAGGCAGACTCAGGGTGGTGTGTCTCAAATGCTGCACTGGCACCACCAGGGAACGTGTTAGTTATATAATTTCCAGACCCCAGCCCTGCCCTACTGCATGAGAAACTCCAGGGTGAGGCCCAGGACTCTGTATTTTCACAAGCCCTTCAGCAGAATTTTGTTTTTCAAATCAGTGTAATCTCTCTCTCTCTCTCTCTCTCTTCTCCCCCCACTCTCTCATTGGTATGTAGCATCTGTGATTCTGAATGGTCATATGCTGGAACACACTTTTTGTTAGGAGGCACCTGGCTTCTCAGCCAGCTTAGTCTGAGCCCTGGCCTGGCACAGGCAAAGAAATTCACGTCTTGGATTCTGGCCATATTCTCTTGTCCTGGGTGCCCACCCGCACCTACTTCTGTGAGCCTCTAGTGGACTCGGTGACCTGGGATGCTGATCATAAAGTACGAACCAGACTGGGGACTGTTATGAGCAAGAAGCAGTGATTCTCTTTTTTTCTCAGCATGGTTATATAGGAATAGGAACAGAAACATCTGCATTTTTTCATAAGTCAGAAAAAAAAACAAAACAACCTTGCCTCGCTTGCCATGTGCGTGAGATCATACACACACACACCGCATATGTGAGGTCTTGAGCTGTGAAGCCTTGAGCTTATCCGACGTGTCAGCCCCAGTGAGCCTCTGTTGCTAGGTAATGACCGAGGATACTTCCAAGGACAAGTTTGGGGCGTCCCTCCAGAGCGGTTTCCACGCTGATGTACATGAGTTTTCTCAAACGTTTCGGTCAGCCCTTCCCTTGCCGTCCTCAGGTCACCTCTTGATCATCCTCATGCAACAACTTCTACCTCAGAATGTAGCCCCAATGTTGTCTCTTTCATGAGGTTTTGGTGGCTTTTTGGTCAGCACGGATGGTCTCCCTGTAAGTCCATACACAGCCCACAAAGCCTGGAGCGGGCCCACTTCACGTGTGTTCACATCCTTGGGCATCTGTGCCTGACTCAGGTCCTGCCCTCGTCGAGGGTAAGGAGAGATGGGTCCATCAGCCCCAGACCCGAGTATAGACTTGGTAGGTTCAGGGTCTTAGGAGAAGAACTACAGGTAGCTCGGGAATGCGAGGATCATTCTTAGGGCTCACTGACCCGCCCGGCTGTCACCCACAGGGGTCACATTGGCCCTCTGCTGTGCTGGGTGTGGGTGGCCCCATGGTCCAAATCTGAGAGGCTCTGGTCACTGCTATGGAGATTTTGGGGGGGGGGTGCGTAAAAATCCCGGGTGGGCTTCCCAGAGGTGGAGTGTCCTTTAAGTGTCAAGGCCAACATTTTCAGAGAATCCAGGGCAGGTACTCAGAATCCCAGGGACTGCCTCTCAGGGCGTGAAACTGAAAGAATATACCCCGCTCTCTCAGGGGTGGTGGGGTCACAAAGAGATGATAAATCAGTAATCTATAGATGGATGATTTTCTTAGTGTTGCCTTGATTGCTCAGCTGATTCCTACAAGAAGGACAATTAAGAAGAATTCATTTCTTGGCCTACCTGGTAGCGCAGGGGTTAGACTCAGTGCTATCTATCATCAGCCCCTGTGGCACGAATTTCATCCCTGGGCTGGGAGCTGGCCCACATGGCGCAGCAGACCTCTCCTGTCTAGCCCGCTGCTCCCCTCAGCAGTGTATTTCCCTCGATCTGCCTGTTCTGTTCCCTGCTGTCTCTGGCAAATCCTCTCACCCCCTGCACCTCTGGCCTTCACCCCAGTTCTTGTATGCACAAATACATATATCTTAAAAAAAAAATTCATTTCTTCTGCTAGAAAGAGGGTAAAAGCTGCTCAATCTCAGACAATTCTAGACTGTATAGAAGCAGAAAGCTGGAGCCTGTAGCGGCGGCATCTCCATAAAGGCGGAGGCACCATGTTCCCTGCCCCCACATGTGCAGCTGCCTTGGACTGGCCACTGGAACTGGGGGGAGCTGAGCCCCCAGGTGAGGCTCTACTGCAGGGCAGGCAGGTGAGCTGGAGGAGGATGAGGAAGAAGAGACTGCTCTTGTCCTGCTGCAGTCAGAAATGACACGTGAGACACGTGGGGAGGACACTGGTAGCCCTTATCGTCACGTGGCGTTTCCTTTCGTCTCAACTTTCTGGGACCTGCTTTAGGACCCTTTAGCTTGGTTTCCCTGCCAGAAGTTGTGGCAAGATTTCAGGTCTCAGCATCCCCACTTTGGTCTGACCCAGTTTGAGCATTTGCCCTTGAGAGGAGTGATCATTTGGGGTGTTTTATTAGGAAACTCTTCTCTTTTCTCCCCTGTCTATGACACTACTCCTATTAAAGTTCTTTTACACTAAAAGTCTATTTTGCCTTTGAGCATGGGTGGCTGAACACTTCAGAGGGTTTAAGTTTGGGGTCCCGGGCGCCCCTCTTTCACAGTGAAAAACCACCTCTTGTCTCCAACCAGGGCGACCATGGGGGACCCTTTGATGGGTTCGGAGGCTCTTGCCCATGTGATGGGGTCCCTGCAGCTGTGCTTCGCAGCCCTCATCCCCTCGGTGTGTTCTATGGCCGTAGTCTGTGTGGTCTACACAGCCGAGGACACACTGTGAACTCCTTTGAATCCTCTTTTGAAACTATATGAACTATATAGCTTTGAAACTATATAGTTTCCTCTTTTGAAACTATAGCAATAAACAACCTTATGGAATATTCCCACCTCTTCTTGTTCTTTTTTTTTTTTTTAATAATGCTATCTTTTCTTTTCTTTTTTTTTTTTTTTTTTAAGATTTATTTATGCAAGCACTGGGTACAATAAGAAATGCGTGAGGGTGAGAGAATTCACCAGAGCCAGAGCGGGGAGCAAAACAGGCAGAAGGACCAAAGTACACTGCTGACGGGAGCAATGGGCGCGGCAGGAGAGGTCTGCGTGCCATGTGGGACCCTAGCCAGCAGCTGGGGATCGAACTGGCGCTGTAGAGGCTGTGGGCAGCTTCGCAGATCAGCGCTCAACTGCTGCGCCACCAGGGGAGGCCCTTCCCACCTCTTAAACTCTTTTTTTTTTAAAGACTTGTTCGATTTATGTTTTATTTTTTATTTATTTATTTTTTTTTTTTTTTAATAGAGGCATGCTTTATTTATTTGTTTGCTGGTTTGTTTGTTTTTGTTTTTTGGTTTATGCATGCACTGGGTACAGTCAGAAGCGCGGGACGGTGAGAGAATTCACCAGAGCCAGAGCGGGGAGCAGAGCAGGCAGAAGGACCGAAGTACACTGCTGAGGGGAGCAGCGGGCGGCAGAAGAGGTCTGCACGCCATGTGGGACCCTCCTCCGGTGGCCGGGGAGCAGCCGGGGATCGAACCGGCGCCGCAGAGGCCGCGGGCAGCTTCGCAACCCAGCGCTCAACCGCTGCGCCACCGGGGAGGCCCTCGATTTATGTTTTAAAGATATTTATTTATGCATACAAGAACTGGGGGTACAGACTAGAGGTGTGGGGGGTGAGAGGATTCAGTAGAGACAGAGCAGGGAGAATTCACCAGAGTGGGGAACAGAACAGGCAGATTGACTGAAATACACTGCTGAAGGCAGCAGCAGAAGAGTCAGAGAGGTCTGCTGCACCATGTGGGTAGCTCCCTGGCCAAGGATCTAACTCATACTGCAGGGGTTGTGGATTGCTTCATAGGTTGCGTCTTAACCCCTTGCACCACCAGGGAAGCCTATATCATTTTATTTTATAAATGCATTTATTTATTTTCTTACGCCTTTGTTAACTTTTCTATAGTATTTGATTTCTCCCCTCCGGTCTAGTCCCTGTGTTCTCCCACAGCAGCCCCTGATCCATCTCCACAGTCCCCTGTGCTCTTCCCTCTCCTGTTTTGACACTCCTCACCCTCCACTTTCTGCTGCAGCCTCAGATCTAAGGTCAGCTTGCTAGTTTTGTCTTTTTCCTGACCATTTTCCTGACAGTATCTCTATATGCCACATGTTAGTGGCATATATTGCCTTCTGCCTTATTTAATTGAGCATGATCCCTTCCAACTCCATCCATGTTGCTGTAAATGGCATGAGTTTATCTTTTTTGATCACCGAGTAGTATTCCGTTGTGTTTATAGTCCACATTCTCCTGATCCATTCATCATTTTGGGACATTTGGGTTGTTTCCATATCTTAGCTATTGTAAATAGTGCACAGTAAACTTAGGGGTGCAGGTTGCCTTTTGATTTAGTGTTTTTGTGTCCTCTGGGACGATTCCTGGGAATGGAATCGCTGGATCCATGGAAGATCCACTTCTTAAAGGCAGTTTTACCAGCCGTATTTTATTTTTTAACAGGCATAATAACTGTTCCTCTGTATCTTTTTTATCATTATAATTAATGAGTAGTTAACATCCTTTTGTCTAAGTATCCTTCTATATTTTGTTTAAAATCATAGATTCCTTGAATAGAAATTACTAGAACATTTTGAACATTGCTTGAACTTGTAAAGGGCTTGTCACATGTGTTGTCAAATGGCTTTTCCAAAGCATGTATGACTTATGTTCATTCATTCCACCATATTGACTGAGCAGGCGTGCATTACTAGGTCTGTGCTGGGTGCTGGGGAAACAAAGGGTGACCAGGAGAAAAGGCTCCTGCTGTAAAGAGCATTTATTTCAAGGAGAAGATAGACAACACCAAGACCCATCATTCTGACATCAGTGACCACTGATTCTGTGGGGAGCATATTCCGGGCTACAGAGCGGAGAGGCAGGGCGTATATTTCAGACAGTTGTAGGTTGATATGGTTGTGATCACAGGGCACTTGGGCAGTGACCTGGACTGTGAGGACAGTCAGGTGGGTCCCTGGGAAGGGCTGCAGCAGAGGTCATAGCAGGGTGGGTGCCCTGAGACAGCCCTGGCACAGAGGTTGGAGTGAGTAGAGACAGGAGTGAGCCCAGCTGAGAATGGTGCCCAGCTGAGAATGGTGGGGAGGCTGGAGTCAGAGGGGCCCCATGAGAGGGACTGGCAGGCAGTGGGGAGGGGCTGGGCTTTCAATCTGCTCATAAAGGAGAACTGGTGAGTTCTCTGGGATGTGGGGGAGGATGTGTTCTTATTCACAACGTAAAGTGAGTACATCGCACCCTTGTGTGAGATGTGTTCATGGGCACCTGGACGTGAGGGGCCGCAGGGAGCCCCCGCAAAGGCCCACCTTCCTGGCTGCAGTGGGCACCCTAGGATGGAGCAGTAGAGGTGAGGGAGGTGTGTGGATTCAACATTGGCCCATGCTGGCAGTGACCTGATGCAGAACCACGCATTTCTATACTTGCCTTAATTCCATAGTGACTTGAGGTGACTGACCACACGCATGATGCAATAAATAGACAGGAATTATTTAAAAATCAACACAAGAAAAACATAGCTTTCAAAAGCTAAGAGGGCTTCCCTGGTAGCACAGTGGGTTGACCGCAGTGCTGTGAATCTGTTCACAGCCTCTGCAGTGTGGGTTCAATTCCCAGGGAGATACCCACATGGTGCGGCAGACCTCTCCTGTCTCGCCTGCTGCTCCCCTCAGCAGTGCTTTCGGTTCCTCTGCCTGTTCTGCTCACCACTCTGTCTCTGGTGAATTCTTTCACCTTCCCATGCCTCTGGCCTGTACTCCAGTTCTTGTAAAAATAACTAAATCTTTCTAAAAAAATTGTTAAGACTGGGGTGAAACTAGACAAGTTGGAAATCTGAAATATTTGTGGAAATGAAGAATTTACTGTTTACCCAGCCATGCATTTTGTTGCTTCACAATCTCTAATGATTCTTGAGCCAAGAGGTGGGGTGACACCTCAGGCAAGTCCCTCATTTCTTGCTTTAGGAAGATGTTAGATTCTACAATTAGGATCAAACCAAATTAGCAGTCAGGTGTTCAGAGATGGAATCAACATCTGCATCATCAGTGATTAAGTTTAAAACTTGAGGGACCCAAGGAGAGTCCACATTTCCCCCTGGAAATGGCCTTGCTGCGCTGCTGGGCAAGAGGGTCTCCCTGGGCCTAATGGAGTGGTTTTTCTACCTCCAGCCCCTTCAGTCTACAGCCAATGCCGTGATCTCATCTGAGCTAGGATTGTGGTTTTCTGATGTTCGTCATATTTGAGCCATCGCATGGGTAACAATTAGACATGCGGTTTTGTTACACTGATATTCTGTGACGGAATCTGACATCCACCCTGTGGCTCTGATGTTCCTGCCTGGTCCTGGGAGGAAAGGGGCTTGGTCTGACCACTCTTCAGTGTCTTCATGTAGGAGTGATCAGTAGACTTGGGGTCAGGGGTTCCCCAATCTCACCCTCTTCTCCAAAGCAGTCCTAAATTTGGGGGGTGGGCAGGGATGTTTAGGACTACTCACCAGATATCATTGTCCCATCTCCTGACGTTAAGCCGTGTTCATATAACACCAACAGCTCTATGCAGGGCCAAGGTGAGAGTTTGGGGGAGGGTAAGGATGGTGCTGGGGTCTAAGGAGGGAGCCATGGGTGACCTGCAGGGGTTCTCTGTCATCTTTGTCTTTCTCGTTTCCTGAAATTTGTAGGAAATCATAATCAGCCAAAGGTCTTTGAAGATGGCCAGGAAATTCAGGGGCAGGTTGGGAGAGGGGAAAGTGTGAGGAAGTGGAAACAAGGCATGTGCTGGCAGCAGGTGGAGGGCATCCAGGACCAGGGGGGCCTGCTGGAGCCCGGCCTCACTGTGGGGAGACCCCAAGCCCTGGAGGAATGGGGAGGGGGCAGGATCTCCTGAAGCCAGAGTCTGGTTCAAAACTACAACTGTCTCTTGGTTTTGTTTGTTTTAATTTTTCCAGATGAATCTGCAAACCCATCAGAGTGGAAGATGAGCAGTCATTTTCCAAGTGTTAGTTTTACAGTTTCCTCCCAGTGTGAGGTCAGCAGTGGTACCTGCCAGGAGCAGCCCAGGTTATGGCCTCAGGCCTTTCCGGCCCACGCTGTCCACTCCAAAGAAGAGGAGTGTGGGGGCTTCGGGCCTTCTTTTTTCCTTCTTCCTTTCTGGGCTTTTTTTGTGTTTCCTCAGCTCCCTGCTGCTGCCCCAGCCTTCACTGGAGCAGAGAGAACACAGCTGCCACTTTGGCCTGGAAGCCCCTTTGAGCCTCAGACTGGGGAGTGCAGTTTCTCTGTGCTCCACATGAGGGAGCTTTGCCCAGATGGGCTGGATGGTCTCACAGACACTGCCATTGCCCAAACATTCGGGAAACTTCCTTAGAGCCGAAAGTCAGTAACATATTCAGACTTGCTCTGAAATCCTTCAAGCTTTTGCAAGGACAAATTCATCCTCAAGGAACACGATTTGGCCTGACTGTCCATAAGCCAAGGACAATGTCACAACTCGGGTTTTGAAATTGGTCTGAGTGTAAACCAGGCACTGTCCTGCCTGCCCACAACTGTTTCTTTTCATTATACCTGCTCCTTCTATAAATATTTGATGACATGTCTGTCTAAAGCACCTAAGAAAGATTCAATGTTATTAAAATGTGAAGGATTATCTTCAAAGACAAAGGGTCTAGTGTTGAATTTAGTGACTATTTTGGTTTTTAAACACCCATCAGAGTTTAGGGAACTAGCTTTGTATTTTCCACCAAAAATTGTCTCTCCCTCACTCCCTCCCCACAAAACCCAAATTGACACTAAGAGATAAAATACCACATTTCACATTAAGTGTAAGTCACTAAGTTATCATCCATTGGAGATATCACTGTCAAAACCTTATGAATTTTCTTCCAAGTTTTCTTCTTTAAAATACATATTGTGGGGCCTCCCCAGTGGCGCAGCGGTTGAGCGCTGGGTTGCGAAGCTGCACGCAGCCTCTGCAGCGCTGGTTCAATCCCCAGCTGCTCCCCAGCCACTGGAGGAGGGTCCCACATGGCACGCAGACCTCTCCTGCCACCCGCTGCTCCCCTCAGCAGTGTACTTTGGTCCCTCTGCCTGCTCTGCTCCCCGCTCTGGCTCTGGTGAATTCTCTCACCCTCCCGCGCTTCTGACTGTACCCAGTGTTTGTATAAATAAATAAAAAAATAAATAAATAAATCTTTAAAAAAAAAATAAAATAAAATACATATTGTGAGCCTCCCTGGTGGCGCAGTTAAGTCTCACATTATGAGGCTGTTGGGAGCCACTGTAGTATGAGTTCTATCCCTGGCCAGAGAGCTAGCCCACATGGTGCAGCAGACCTCTCCTGTCTCGCCTGCTATTCCCCTCAGCAGTGTGTTTCAGTGGATGTGCCTGTTCTCTTCCCACTCTGTCATTGGTGAATCCTCTCACTCCCTGCACCTCTGGCCTACACCCCAGCTCTTCCTGCATAAATAATTAAATCTTTTAAAAAGTACATACTGTGTAAGTAGCATTATAACTGCATATCAAGTGTTCATTAACTCTTGGGAAAGCATTAAAGGACGGGTACATCTTTTCATAGCAATAGGGTAATGTCTGTCTTATTTCTTGTAATGGCTGCATAATTTTTAATCACTGGGATTTTTGGGGTGACTATGTTGAACATCTTCATTGGGATACTAATGATATGGATGTATTTAATTGCTAAAACTCAACCAGCGTATACTTTTACATTATATTTTATATAAAATGCACTCTAATAAGGTTGGTTTTCAAATATTATCCGCTCTGAAATGTGTGCTTTGGTTATGTGAAAATAAAACCCAGCCCATGTTGTTCTTGTTTCTAAGAGGCAGACATGTTAAGGGTAAAGATTCTTAACCTTTCACTTGAGGTCATGTTTGGCTGTACCGTTAGCAACTGTATACTTCTGTGTTTTGAGAGGATCAAGGCAGGAGGCCTGGAAATGTGCATAAGTGAGAACAGTAGACAGGGGGGAAGGAAAGGTTAGCAACGATATTACATTGTATGTGATAAAACATTATTTACCTCAACAATTAAATGTTTCGTTGATGGGAATTAAATATATATTAAAAAACCACAGATTTATGAATAAGTAACATTCACTTCCCCTTTATAGTTTTCCTCCCTTTTGTCCTTCAGCACTCCCTCCCCTGCCCGCCCCTCCCGCGCTCCCCTCCCGCCTCCCCCCTGCAGGCGCGAGCCCGCGGCAGCTCAGGTGCGCGCACCTGGACGGTCAGGCGGGGACACGGGCCCGCGCTCGCCCCGCCGCTTGGCCCGCGGGGAAGGCGCCGCCGCCCCGGCTCGGGGAGGCCCCGTCTGGGGGGGGCCACCCCGGGTCTCGTCACGTTCCTCCCCGAAGGGGGGAGACCCCGGGGGGTTCCCCGGATCTGCCCGTCGCTGTCCCTCCGGGCGGCGGAGCCCCTCCAGGGGCGGCCCGGGCGGCGGGGGTCCGGGGAGGGTTTTCGGGGGCAGGTGGGCAGCGAGAACCGTTCCCTCGTGCGGGCCCCGGAATCTGCCTGAAAGAGGCGCCCCCAGGCCCCCCCTCCAGGCCCCAGGACCCCGGCCCGGGCTGCGCAGTGTCGCGACTGCGGGAGGGACAGCCCCGCGGTTTGCGGACCAGACACCCGAGGGCCGCGCGCCCCTCCCCGCCCGGCCCCAAGCGCCTCCCTCTACTTTCGTGTAGAAAAAATAACTTGTTTCCCTCCGCCACGATTGGGGTCAGGGCGAGCTTCAGAATCTCTATAAAGCTGGCTCCGACCCCGCAGCGCCCCAACTCTGCCCCGGGGCGGGGTTGGGGGCGGGGCGCTCTCCAGGCCTCTTTGCAGTCGGGGCTCAGCGCCCGCCCCTCTCCAAACCCCGCCCCGGGCTTGACTTTCCCTCCCACACCCCCGCAGTTGGGTTTTTTTTTTTTCTGAAACGGAATCCCCCGCGGATGCCACGAGGTCCTCACGGGGAGGAAGAGCCCCCATTTTTGTGAGTCCAGGAGCCCAGAGGTGAGCGGAGGAGAGAAAGGCGCCCGGAGGGCAGCCCAGAGGGGCCTGGAGGCAGGTGTGGGGAGGGGAAGCGTTTGTAGGACAGAAAAGCTCCGAGGCCTCGCGGGGGAGGGGAGCCCCCCCAATCCAGAGCCCTAGACCCTCGGGGCCTCCCCCACCCTCCCAGAAGGAGTAGGATTTGCTTCCCCTTGTAAAGCAGCCATCTCTTAAATGCTATGCGACAACCCTAACACTGCTGAGGGGAGCGGTGGAAGAGACAGGAGAGATCTGATGCCCTTGGGCAGGGGGCAGGAAATCCAACTCAGGCCCTTGATATCCCTGAGACTAAACCCCTAGGCCACCAGAATGCCCCATTTTTAAGCTATTAGAAGTCTCTTTGGGGCTGAGATTGAGCTGAATGAGAGTTTCCTGGCGCTGCCATCCCTAGGCAGTCCTGAGAAGGGGGGTGGACACGGTCACCTTTGGAGGGTAGCAGGGCTGGGCTCCCTCTCCCTCTCCACTGCCTCTGTCCTTGTTATGGCAGTTTCCCGGAGAAGCCAGACTGTGCTCAGAGGTGGGGCAGAGAGAGATTTACTCGACACACCCTGGGGTCAGCGGATTATTTCTGAACCCCAAGTAACATGGGTTGTGGGTTTTTATAAAGCTTGGGCAGAACATCACGCGGAAACGGTACAGCTCCCGTACCCCAGATGAGCATTTGCTTTGCTGAGTTCCACTGAACAGGCGTGGGGTGGGGGTTTGTGAGGGAGGATGTGGTTATCTTGTGTGGCAGAGCCTGGCCTTCCAGCCCCTGGTCATTTTCTACTTCTTTGTGACTTGGGCAAGGAAAAGAATCCCTGAGACGCCATCCCTCATGGGTGGGGAAATGATGGTGGGCCGAGTAATAATGATAAAGTGACTCTGAAAACTAAGAAAGTGTAAAACTGTGCAACAAGACTTTTCCATACACAGGGATTTACAGACCAGTAGAGACAGGCAGAGTTCAAGGTTGAATATAAAAAGCACAGCAGGGAGAGAGAGGTGACATGATCCTTGACTGAGGGTGGGGGCAGAGGACCCAAAGTATGAGAAGGGGACACTTCATTGTTGATGTTGAAAATGGAGGGCCATTTTCAACAAAAGGCGAAGAATGCTGTAAGAGATGGTCCAGTGATTCTTGCGCCCCCGTTCCTTCCCTGCATCCCTATCTCCCTCTGCCCACCCTCACTTCCACCCCCATGAGTTTTCCAGGAGAGTCCAGGGGCAGGAACATGGAGGGGGGCAGGGGGGGAAGACTGGGCTTCCAGTTCAGGTCAGTGAGTTATTCTGGAAGGGGCAGTGGAGGAAAAAGGGGCTGACACAGCCTGTGGGGCCTTTCCTCAGAGAGCCCCTGGGCCAGGACTCAGGGAGACGCGTGACAAAGAGCTGCCCTGGCTGGAGGACAGTGTTCAGGGCAAAGCCCCGGGTCGCCAGGTGGACTCTCAGGGTGGCTGGGACACAGACTCATTGTTGGGGAGAACCCATCTTCTCGGGGAGTCTCACTTTTATTCTCACAGGCTGAAAGGTTCTTCTGTGCAGACACTGATTACAAAGTCCCAGTTCTCATTCCCATTTACTGCACGTTTTCAGAGACCTCAATAAGTGTCACGTGGCTCTCATTTACAATATTTTCCTGGTAATGGGGCCCCGAAGCCTCCTCCTGTTGCTCTCCTGCGTCCTTGTCCTGCCCGTGGCCTCCAACTGTGAGTGTGAAATGGGAGGAAACCTGCCTCTGGGGGGGAAGAACGAGGGCACCGCCTGGGCGCTTTCCCCCTCGACTGGGGCTCCAAGCCCTTGCCCCTCCACATCCTGCCCTCCCCACCCAATGCACCCCCTTCTCTTCCAACCTTCCCGGATCGCTTCTCACCCCTTTCACGACTCAGCGGACCCCTCCCGGGTCCTGTCCCATCACCTAAGACTCTGGTACCGACTTCGCGGGGAGGAGGCTCAGCCCGGGTCTCCCTCCCGCCCCCAGGCTCCCACTCCCTGAGGTATTTCTACACCGCGATGTCCCGGCCCGGCCTCGCGGAGCCCCGCTTCATCGCCGTGGGCTACGTGGACGACACGCAGTTTGTGCGGTTCGACGGTGACGCGGCGGCGCGGAGGGAGGAGCCGCGGGCGCCCTGGGTGGAGCGGCTGGGCCCGGAGTACCTGGACAGGAACACCAGGACCTACAAGGACATCGCACAGGCTCTTCGCGTGGGTCTGGACACCCTGCGCGGCTACTACAACCAGAGCGCGGCGGGTGAGCTCCGCGGGCCGGGCCGGGTCCAGTTCCCCGGTCCCCGAAGGGGGTCAGCGTCTCCCCAAGGCCGCCCACAGGCCCCGCCGGCGAGGAAGCCTCCCGGGGACCGGCCCCATGTTCCTTCCAGCTGAGGGGGAGACCTGCCCACGGGGCTCTCCCGGGAGGGGCGCGGGCGGGGCTGGTCTTGGGGCGGGGCTGACCCGGGGCTGGGACAGGGTCTCACACCTTCCAGTGGCTGTCTGGCTGCGACGTGGGGCCAGAGGGGCGCCTCCTCGGTGGGTATGATCAACTTGCCTATGAGGGCACCGATTACCTGGCCCTGAACGGGGACCTGCGCTCCTGGTCCGCGGCGGACACGGCCGCTCAGATCACCCGGCGCAAGTGGGAGGCGGCGGGATACAGGGAGCACCTGAGGAACTACCTGGAGGACACGTGCGTGGAGTCCCTGCACAGATACCTGGAGAAGGGGAAGGAGACGCTGCAGCGCGTGGGTATGAGGGCTACGGGGTAGTGTTCAAATTGGGTCCTGAAGATGAACTTGCCCAGAGGCCCCACCTTCCTCTCTGGACACAGAAGGGACCCAGTCTCTGGATGGAGGGGGAAGCCATCCTGAAATAATTGACCCCTGGTTCCCTTTGCCTCTGGCAGCAGCTCACGGAGCCCTGGGAACTTTCTCTCTCAGGCCTTGTTCTCTGCCCCATGTTTTTGGGGCCTGAATCCAGCTTTTCTGAGTCACTGGCCTCATGCTAGGTCAGGACCAGAAATCCCTTTTCTCCTCCTCAGAGACCTGGCCTCCTGCCCTGGACTGTCTCATTCTAACTCTAGAAATTTCCAAATAGGAATTATTCCTGATACCTGTGTCCAGGCTGGATCTGGGTTTTGTGCTCCCTTCCCTCCTCCTGCTTCCCTGTCCATTCTTATGAGTGCTACTTCAGTGACCTGAAACATGTATAAAGTTTCTGCTTTTCTGAATCTTCTCCTCAGAACCCCCAAAGACACAGGTGACCCACCACCCCACCTCTGAACATGAGGTCACCCTGAGGTGCTGGGCCCTGGGCTTCTACCCTGCGGACATCACCCTGACCTGGCAGCGAGATGGGGAGAACCTGACCCAGGACCCAGAGTGGGTGGATATCCGGCCTGGGGGCGATGGAACCTTCCAGAAGTGGGCGGCTGTGGTGGTGCTTTCTGGAGAGGAGCAGAGATACACATGCCACGTGCAGCATGAGGGGCTGCTGGAGTCCCGAGTCCTGAGATGGGGTAAGGAGGGGGGTTGTGGGCACAGATGCTCTGCCCAGGGGCATCAGGAGCCCTTCTGGAGACCTTTAGAAGGTCAGCATGGAGGCCTGGGGCTCAGGGTCTCACCTTCCCTTCCCTTCCAGTGCCCCCTCCTCAGTCCTCCATCCCCACTGGGGGCATCATTGCTGGTCTGGTTCTCCTTGTTGCTGTGCTCGCTGGAGCTGCGGTGGCTGCAGCTGTGATGTGGAGGAAGAAGCGCCCAGGTAGGGAAGGGAGTGGGAGATGAGTTTTCTTGTCCTGTTGTGGGGTTTCAAGCCCAGGTAGTAGTTTGTCTTGCCTGGTCAAGGGAAGTACTGTCCACCCATACATGCTTGCCCAGTCTGGGGCTCTATTTGCTAATACTTACTCCTCATTAAAGCAAAAGGGAAAATGGAGGACAAATTTATTCCTTAGTGAATCTGCTGATGTGGACCTTCTTTCCAGGAGTCACAGGACAGATGATCCCCGCTGAGGACAGACTCCAAGAGGGGTGTTCGCCCAGTCCCCCTACATGTACTTTCCTTATGTTTCTCATTCCTGCCTGGGTCTGTAGTCACAGTTTAGGAAACTTCCTTGGATTCTGGCGGTAGCTAGTTCCTTTAGAGTCTTATCACTCAGTCTTGTCCCTGAGTCTTAAAGATGTTTTCTTCCTGGGAGGAGGAGGGAGCTGTACTCAAGTTGCAGGTAAATATGGAAGGGAGAAGATCCATTTCTAAGGCCCTTGGGTTGCATAGATGGGAACCCATAAGGGGAAGTCACTGACCTCTCACAAGATGTGTTCTTCCCACAGGGGGAGAAGGAGGGAGTAATACCAGGCTGCAGGTAAATATGGAAGGGAGAAGATCCATCCCTAAGGCCCTTGGGATAATATAGATGGGAACCCATAAGGGGAAGTCACTGACCTATCACAAAATGTTTTCTTCCCACAGGTGGAGAAGGAGAGAGTTATACCAGGCAGCAGGTAAATATGGAAGGGAGAAGATCCATCCCTAAGGTCCTTGGGATGGTATAGATGGAAACCCATAAGGGGAAGTCACTGACCTCTCACAAAATGTTTTCTTCCCACAGGTGGAGAAGAACGGAGCATTACCAAGCTCAGGTAAATATAGAAGGGATGAGGTGCACCCCTAACAACCTTGGGATAGTAGAGATGGAAACCCAGAAGGGGAAGTCACTGACCTCTCAGAGGATGTTTTCTTTCCACAGGTGGAGAAAGAGGGAGCTATACCAGGCTGCAGGTAAATATGGAAGGAAGAAGATCCATCCCTAAGGCCCTTGAGATAGTATAGATGGGAACCGATAAGGGAAGTCACTGATCTCTCATAGGATATTTTCTTCCCACAGGTGGAGAAGGAAAGAGCTATACCAGGCTGCAGGTAAATATGGAAGGGCGAATATCCATCCCTAAGGCCCTTGGGAGAGTATAGATGGAAACCCATAAGGGGAAGTCACTGATCTCTCACAAGATGTTTTCTTCCCACAGGTGGAGAAGGACGGAACTATACCATCCTTCTGGAGGTAAATATGGAAGGGAGAAGATCCATGCATAAGGCCCTTGAGATAGTTTAAATGGGAACCCATAAGGGGAAGTCACTGATCTCTCAGAGGATGTTTTCTTCCCACAGATGGAGAAGGAGGGCGCTATACCAGGCTGCAGGTAAATAAGGAAGGGAAAAGATCCATCCCAAGGCCCTTGGGATAGCACAGATAGAACCCATAAGGTGTTCACATACCCAATTCCTCTCCTTTCATCTCTCATGCCTCTGACTTTGTTCTGTTTTGTTCTCCCCCAGGCAGAGATGTGCCCAGGCTGTGATGTGATTCTCATATGCCCTAATGGTAACATCCTGGAGACCTGTGGCAGGAGGAGCTGGGGCAGCTATGACAGTACTTGGTTGTGGGGATGCTTTGAGAGGGACATTTTGAGCATGTGTTGGGCTGTTCAGAATGTCACCATTTATGTGACTAATTTGAAATTGTTTATGATTATTTATTTTCACAGAGTGAAACAGCTGCCTTGTGTGGACTAAGTAATGAAACATTTATTATGACCTACTTTATGACTTCTAAGATCATGTGTATTCACTTTTTTGCAAAGAGCACTTTGAAGCAGGAAGTTTCCCAAGGCTGCTGCCTGGGCGAGGCTACTGCTTTGATTCTGCTGCTTGCTGAAGCTGAGAAGTTGCTGGGTGTACTGCACTGCTCTACCGCGGTGGTAGCCATGATTACCTTGAATCCCCTTCCAAACAATAAAGAATGCTTGTGCTATGATGGATGGGATGGCGAGTTTCCTCATACAAACTGCCATTTTTGTTCTTGTGCGCTCAGTGTTTTGGGGAGCGATCCCACTGAGTCTGCCAGTGTGGAATTCAATGTCTCTCTCTCCACCTCTCTTAGTGCCTCTGATATTTCTGGGAAATTGCTGTAACAACTTGACTGTGTCTGTTTTCATATTAGATAATGTGAGGAGGTGGGGAGACTGGCCCAGCTCTGCCCTCCTAGACCCTCTGCACCTCTGGCCTAGACTCCAGCTCTTGTATGTATAATTACATAAAATATATCTTTAAAAAAATGTTTTGGAGAATTCACTAATGAAGCCTCTGGTCCTGGACTTTTGTGTTTTTGGAGGCTTTCAAGTTACTATCTCAATTTTCTTACGGGGTCCAACCTGGTGGCGCAAGGGGTTAAGCACAGCACTGTGAAGATACTGCAGTCTCTGTGGCACGAGTTTGATCCCATGCTACCTGCATGGGGCAGCAGACCTCTCCTGTGTCACCTGCTGCTCCCCTCAGCAGTATATTTCAGTCAATCTGCCTGTTCTGTTCCCCACTCTGTCTCTGGTGAATCTTCGCACACACCCCCTCCCCACCCTGCACCTTTGGCCTGCCCCAGTTCTTGTATACATAAATAAATAAAGCTTTAAAAAATTTTTTCTTACAGTCCGTTCAGATTTTCTATTTTTTCCAAATTCAGTATTGGACATTAAATATTTCAATTTGTCCTTTTCTTTTGGATTGTTCAATTTGTGACCAAGTAAGTGTTCATTATATTCTTTTGTGGTCCCTTATATTTCTGTAGTATCTTGCAAAATCACTTTCATTTTCTTTTTTTTTAAAGATTTATTTTTTTATTTATACAAGCACTGGGTACAGTCAGAAGCACGGGAGGGTGAGAGAATTCACCAGAGCTACAGCGGAGAGCAGAACAGGCAGACTGACGAAGTACACTGCTGAGGGGAGCAGCAGGCAGCAGTACTCTGCTGAAGGGAGCAGCGGGCGTCAGGAAAGGTCTGTGCGCCATGTGAAACCCTCACCCAGTGGGCATCGAACCGGTGCTGCAGAGGCTGTGGGGTGCAGAAGCTGCTGGCAGCTTCTCAACCCAGCGCTCAACCACTGCACCACCGGGGAGGCCACACTTTCATTTCTGATTTTGTGTTTTCTCTCTCTTCTTTGCGAGACTAAAAGTTTATTGATTTTTATTAATCTTTTCAAAGAACCATGTCTTGGTTTCATTGATGTTTCGAATTCTCTTTTTGATTTCTATTTCATTTATTTCCCTTCTACTTTTATTCCTTCTCTCCTTCTAATGTTTTCTTTATCTTATTTTTTTTTCTAGTTCCTTTAGATATAACCTTAGATTTTTGGATGATTCTTCATGTCTCCTGAAACAGGCCTGTGTTACTATTAACCTCCCTCTTAGTGCTGCCTTTGCTGCATCCCTTTAGTTATGATGAGTTGTGTCTTCATTTTCATTTGTCCTCAGGTAATTTTTGATTTCCTCATTAACCTAATTGTTTGGTAGCATGAGGTTTCTCTTCCTCTAATGTGTAGCTCTCTCTATTTCTTCTTTTGGTTGTTTTCTAGTTTCATTCCATTGTTATCTGAAACGATATTTGATAAGATTTCAATTTCAGCCTTCATTAATTTATGAAGACTTGTGTCTCAGCATGTGGTCTATGAGTGAGAAAGGTCTGTGAACACCTTGAATGAATGTGTATTCTGTTGCTTTTGGGTTTTATGCTCTGTGAATATCTATTAAGTAAATCTCATCTAATTTCTCATTTAAGGTCGTTTCCTTGTTGATTTTCTTTTTGGATGACTGTCCATTTAGAAAGTGAAGCGTTAAATTCCCAAATTAATATTGTGTTGTTCTCAGTAGATATTTACACCTGTAAATATCTGATATCTGCCCTATATACTTTGGTAAGTACATTGGGTTCACACATCACATATTAACAAGTGGTGTATCTTCCTATTGTGTTGATCCTTTTTTCATTTTCATCTTTTTCAAATATGATATCCATCTTTGTTTCTGGTGAACTTTTTTGGTCAGAAGTTTATTTTATCTGATACAAGTATAGTTGTTCCTGTCTTTTTAAATTTTCCATTCACTTGGAGTACCATTGTCCATCCTTTCATTTTTAGTCTATATTTGTCTTTATAGCTTTAGTGAGTCTCTTGTAATTGGCATATAGTTGAGTTTTGCTTTTTAATATAGACTGACTTTCATATAGCCTTTTTATTGGTTGGTTTAGTCTGTTTACATTTAGAGCAATTATTGATATAGGTGGGCTTCCTACTGCTTTTTTGTCTTTTGTTTTCTCATTCTGTCTATTCATTTATTCCCTCGTTCAATTTTTTTTGTGGACTTTCTTGTTTTTTCCATTTATATAGAAGAGGTCTTTCCAATATTTCTTGTAAGGTATATCTAGAAGTGGTGAACTCCTTCAACTTTTGTTTGTCTCAGAAAACCTTTATTCCTCATCTTGGAAAGAGGGTTTAGCAGGACATAGTATTGGTTGGTAATTTTACCTTTAAATATTTTGAATATGGCATTCCTTTCTCTCTGGCCTGGAAAATTTATGCTGAAAATTCTGATAATAACCTGAAGGCAGAGATTTATAAATCACTTTTCCTCCCCCAGGCACCTTTCATATTTATTTATTTTTTATTTTAAAGATTTATTTATGCATACAAGAGCTGGGGTACAGGCCAGAGGTGCGGGGTGTGAGAGGATTCACCAGAGACAAAGTGGGGAACAGAAAGGCAGATGGACTGAAGTACACTGCTGAGGGGAGCAGCGGGCGAGACAGGAGAGGTCTGCTTCACCATGTGGGTATCTCCCTGGCTGGCCGGGGATCGAACTTGGGCTGCAGAGGCTGTAGATAACTTCATAGCTTGCGTCTTACCCTCTTGTGCCACCAGGGAGGCCCTCATATTTATTTTTTATCTTGGCTTTTCATAGTTTTATGTCTTGGTGTTAGTCTCTGCATAACTAAGTGTTCTGTTTGCTAAAGAGAGATTCTTTAGAGGTGTCCCAATTCACATTCATAGCTGTTCCTATTGGGAGTGAATTATGAAATATCCTTTTTCACCATCTTGGTGATGTCTTCTAAACTTTAAATGTTTTAATGCAATTCACCATTTTTTAAAGTATAAAAAAGAATGGAGATCTTAGAAGCTGAAGTTAGGACTACATATGAAATTTAGCACTCCTTCTCATCCACATTTCTTCAATTTTTTGTGCCTTTTTTTTAAAAGATTTATTTATTTATTTATTTATGCAAGAACTGGGGTACAGTCCAGATGCGCAGGAGGGTGAGAGGATTCACCAGACAGAGTGGAGAACAGAACAGGTAGACTGATGAAATACACTGCTGAGGGGAGCAGTGGGCGAGACAGGAGAGGTCTGCTGCGCCATGTGGGACCCTCGCCGGCCAGCTGGGATCGAACTGGCACTGCAGGGGCTGTGGACAGCTTCAAGCACAGTGCTCAACCGCCTGCACCACCAGGGGAGGCCCAGTTTTTTCCACTTTTAAGGACCTATGAGCTTAGAGTAGTACCCATCTCCTGCTCTTCTTGCCCCCAACAATCAGAATAATTTCCTTAATCACATGTGCTGTCCTTATTACTATGCTTGGCCACATAGTCACAGGTGCTTAAACGTATTTGTGGTGTCATTATTCTCCTGCCAGCTCATACATGGTGATTGAATGATGAAGTTTACTGTTAATCTAATTAACAGTAGAGGCACGGCTTCCGCTGCCTAGGCCTCTGCCACTGCATGGACAGGCTCACTCCTGTCAGGCATTGGAGGTTGCTGGCTTCAGGATGGGCCAGTGCCCCTTTCTGCTTCTGGCTACTCTTGCCCGTTCCATGGCCCTAGGCACTGGTGAGTGGGCTTCATTGGTCCTGGTGGGCAGGAGTTTGGGCCTTTTCCAAGGTCTGGCAGGGGTCCCCCCAAGTGCCTTGGGGAAACTGTCAAGAGGGGTATGGTCTTTGGGGGGTTCTGGAGGAGGAATATGGGGCTGGACTTGGCTGGTTGCACACCCCTCCTGATATATTGATATATTGGTTTTATTTTTATTTATTTATTTATTTTTATTGATATACTGATTTTATTTAAGCAGCAAAGTTGTGCTCTGCTCTCCACCTTTGCTTTAACAGCCTCTTAGTCCTTTTCTGGTCTTGCCTGTGTACCCCTCCTACTCCATGGCTCATGCCCCCCTCCCCATTTCGGGTCTCACCTGCTTCCCCCATCCCTGCTACTCTCACCCTTCCTGCTACCCTCCCCTTCTCTGCAGAGAAGATTAGCAGGGCCCCTGTTCAGGGCGACACTTAGATCTGTGGTGTGTTCCATATTAAAAGCAAACAAACATTGTTATTAAGAGAGCTTGAAAAAAATTAGAAATAATTTTCCATCCCATTATCCCATTTCTCTGTCTTGGATTGATTGTTAACCATTATTTTCTGAAAGAGAACTTTTAGGCGTGGAAGATATAATCAGATAAAAGAAACATTTGACTTACAAAATCCTGAAACCATATTCAATATTAATGTTGATGTTAAACATACACTTGAATTCTTAGATATTCCTGCATTCCAGAGGCAGAGCTTAATTCCCTCCTCTTGAGTATAGACTTCTGAGCATAAGGTTGATGTAATGGTGTTGACTCTGCAGCTGCCATCTGGGTAGCTCTCTCTCAGATTGCTTGCTCTGGGGAAGCCAGTGGCTGGGTCATAAACAGCTCACATGGAAACCTCCGTGTGGCTAGAAATTGAGGTTCCTCCAGTAGCCATATTGTTAGAGGACAGCCCCGATATAAATTGGGTTGCCTGACTGTGGGTCCTCACCTGCACACTTTAAAGGGACTTATTAATACTCCACTGCAGGCACACACAAAAGGTTAATAAAAGGTTTATTTACAAGGGAAAAGGAAATAAGGAAAATGTACAACTCAGGGAGAAAATAGGGAAATAAAGTCTTTAATGCGTCCTACCTGATCCGCCAACTTGGAAACCCAATGGCACATTCAGAGCTGGCCAAGAGCAGAGAGCTGGCAGAGAGCCAAAAGGAGGCCCCCAAGGCCCACGTGTTTTATACCTAACCTAGCTGCTTAACTCCACCCTCAGTTTCCAGCAACCTTCCCTTTGGTGGTGATGGGATTTGCCTTTCCCAATGTCCTGATGGCTTTGGTCTGGGGTGGAGGTGGAGTCCACAAAGCCTGTGTGGAATTAGCTTAGGACATCCTTTTCCCCCTAACAATATGAGTGAGTCATTCTCCCTGCAAATCCTCCAGCCCGAGTCAAGCCTCAGATGATGCAGTGCTGGCTACAACTTGACAGCAATCTTGAAACCCTGAGCCAGAAGCTTCTGATCCCTGACTCGGGGAAACTGTGGGAGATAATACTCCCATTACTGTTTCTAGCTGTTATGTTTTGGGCAAATTGTTATGTTGTGGCACACAATAATACAGTGTCCAAAGAGAGAATGAACTGTTGTACTTCAATTTTGATTTTCTCTATATATTAAACATGTCACTGGGCTTTATGGTTTAAAATTTTCATGGTTAACAGGTTGCATTTTGTTCCTATTTAAGCAATCATCTTACTTCAACTTCAGTTCTCAACTGTGACCCAATTAAACACAAAGGAAGAACCAGGTCATGCTGTGCAGATTCCATGATGGGCCACAATAACCACCCCCCTAGTTATTACTGCTCCCTCTCCCCATAGCTGCTCATTCAAATACTCAGGCAATTGCTGCTGTAAAGGGATTTTGTAAATGTACTTAAGATCTTGAATCGTTGATCTTCAGACAGAAAGAGGACCCCAGTTTTGACGGTCCGAGTCAGGTGAATCTTTGAAGGGACTGAGTTTTCCCTGAGGAAAGGAATTCAAGGGGAGTGGGACTGAGCACTGCGAGGATGCTGAGAATACTTAAGGAATGCCTAGAAAGTACAAGACAGCAGAGCGCTGCCTGTCCATCTTCCAAGCCACACTCTGCGCCTCTAAGGCACTCCAATCTTTGGACAGAATCACGTTGCCGCTAAGTCCCGCTTTTGGTACTTTGTGTCTCAGTTCAAGAACATGAAGTCTTCAGGGAAATTTGTCTACTGTGTGCAGGTGCTCGAGGTACCCCCTCTGTCGGTGAAGATCTTTGGTGTCTAGATGCACTGACTCCCAGGGCAGCACCCACAGTGTGTATCAGACCTGACCACTGGCTGTGCTGTCACCCAGTGCTATAGATGTGGGTGCCCAGCACTGCTTAGGGTCCACTCCATCCACATCATGAGTGAGGATAGCTGTAAACACGTGCCCTAGGCTTGTAGGCAAGCAGTTCCACGATGTCAGGATCAAGTTCTGACGCCCTACCTGGCTCTGTGTCATCAACAAAACCACGCTTGGCCACCAAGGTCCCAATGCCTTCTTTTATTATTTAAATATTTTAAAAAGATTTATTTTTCATTTATTTATGCATACAAGAACAGGGGTGTAGGCCAGAGGTGCATGTGTGTGTGTGAGAGAGAAGATTCACCAGAGACAGAGTAGGGAATAGAACAGGTGCATCTACTGAAGCACACTGCTGAGGGGAGCAGTGGGTGAGACAGGAGAGGTCTGCGGCGCCATGTGGGTAGCTCCCTGGCCAGGGATGGAACTCAGGCCTCAGTGACTGACAATAACTTGACAGCACAGAGACATTTACCCTTGGGCCACCAGGTATCACCTTCTTTTAGATGCAAAGCAGTCCTCATCTTGGCTCTGCCCAAAGTCCTGGGAAACTTGACTGGGATGGGGAGGGGGACCCAAAGTGTGAAAACTGGACACTTCATTGTTGATGTTGAGAAAAGGCAGAGAATGCTCTGAGAGATAGTCCAGTGATGCTTGCTCCCCTTTTCCTTCTCTCCCTCAGTAAGGGCCTCCCTGCTATGCACCCCCTTGCCATACACCCCTGTGAGTTTTCTAGGAGAGTCCAGGGGCAGGGACATGGAGGTTGTGGGGGAAGACAGGGTTTCCAGTTCAGGTCAGTGAGTTATTCTGGAAGGGGCAGTGGAGGAAAAAGGGGTGAACACAGCCTGTGGGGCCTTCCCTCAGAGAGCCCCTGGCCAGGACTCAGGGAGACGCGTGACAAAGAGCTGTCCTGGCTGGAGTACAGTGTACAGGGCAAAGCCCCGGGTCGCCAGGCGGACTCTCAGGGTGGCTGGGACATGGAGATTCAGTGTTGGGGGGAGCCCATCTTCTCGGGGAGTCTCACTTTTCATTCTCACAGGCTGAAAGTTTCTTCCCATCTGCTGCACATTTCTAGACCGGCAAAGCGACACGTGGTTCTCATTTACAAATTTTCTCGGTAATAGGGCCCCGAGGCCTCCTCTTGTTGCTCTCCCTGGTGCTTGTCCTACCCAAGACTTGGGAGGGTGAGTGTGAAATGGGAGAAAACCTGCCTCTGGGGGGGAAGAGCCAGGGGAGCGCTTGGGTGCTTTCCCCCTTGACTGGGGCTCCAGGCCCTTGCCCCTCCACATCCTGCCCTCCCCCCCAACTACCCCCCCTTCTCTTCCAACCTTATGACCTTCCCGGAGGATCTTTTCTCGCCACCCCTTTCATGCCTCCGGGGTCCTGTCCCATCCCCTAGACTCTGGTACGCAAGCGGGGAGGAGGGTCAGCCCGGGTCTCCCTCCCGCCCCCAGGCTCCCACTCCCTGAGGTATTTCTACACCGCGATGTCCCAGCCCGGCCCCGGGGAGCCCCGCTCATCCCCGTGGGCTCCATGGACAACACACAGTTCGGGTGGTTCGTCAGCGACTCCGCAGGCCAGAGGGAGGAGCCGCGGGCGCCCTGGGCGGGGCAGCTGGGCAGAGTACTGGGACAGGAACACCCAGACCAACAAGGGCGCCCTGTGTGGCTACTGTTGTGCCCAACGTTGACCAGTGCAGCCCCCAAGGACACACAGACAGCTGCTGTAAGAATACAAAGGACTTTATTACAGGCTCGAGTCCGGGCTCTCCACACGCACCGCACCGATGTAACGGCGGAGGTCGGGAGCCCTGAACAAAGGGAACCGGAATCTTATATAGGGGTACAAGTAGATTTCTAAAAATTAAATCATGTTGGCAACCATTCATTAGTTACACAGGTGCATCATTCATTGGTTACACAGGTGCATTTCCTAACAACGGTGGGTACACAGTTATTTTATGGCTAGTTTGACCCCATTAGTGGCCTGCATTGCTCGGTTCTATTTTATGGCCAGTTAGACCCATTACTCGGCTCCGCTGTGGCTGGCCGTCTGAGATAAGACAAGAGTGGGGTGAGGGTCATAAACCCTCTTTGGAAAGCAGGCTATTTAGTCTTGAGTAAGCAAAACTTGAAATACTAAGATGGCGGTTATACACAAGATGGAGGAATAGTGGCTAAGTCTCACAGCTACTATAACCAGAGCGCGGCGGGTGAGCTCCGCAGGCCGGGCGGGTCCAGTTCTCCAGTCTCCAAAGGGGCCCCGGGTCTCAGCGTCTCCCCAAGGCCGCCCACAGGTCCCGCCCTCGAGGAAGTCGCGCGGGGACCCCCCCTCCCCCACCCATTTTCCTTCCAGCTGAGGATGGTGATGGCTGCAGCCGTGACCTGCCCGCGGGGCTCTCGGGGGGCGGGGCTAAGTGGGCGGGGCTGACGCGAAGGGGCGGGGACAGGGTCCCAGAGGATGTCTGGCTGCGACGTGGGGCCCGACGGGCGCTTTCTCCGCGGGTACATTCAGTTCTCAGAGGGCGCCAATCACCTGGCCCTGAACGGGGACCTGCGCTCCTGGACCGCGGCGGACACAGCCGCTCAGATCACCCGGCGCAAGTGGGAGGCGGCTGGAGAGGCGGAGCGCCGGAGGCACTACCTGGAGGACACATGCGTGGAGTCCCTGCACAGATACCTGGAGAACGGGAAGGAGACGCTGCGGCGCGTAGGTACGAGGGGCTATTGGGTCCTGAAGATGGACTTGCCCAGAGAGCCCCCCTTCCTCTCTAGACACTGAAGGGATCCAGTCCCTGGATGGAGGGGGAAGCCATCCCTGAAATAATTCATCCCTGCTTCCCTTTACCTCTGGCAGCAGCCCTGGGAGCCCTGGGAACTTTCTCTCAGGCCTTGTTCTCTGCCCCATGTTTTGGGGCCCGAATCCAGATTTTCTGAGTTACTGGCCTCATGGTATGTCAGAACCAGAAATCCCTTGTCTCCCCCTCAGAGACCTGGTCTCCTGCCCTAGACTGTCTCATTCTAAATCTAGAAATTTCCAAATAATAGGAATTATTCCTGATACCTGTGTCCAGGCGGATCTGGGTTTTGTGCTCCCTTCCCTCATCCCACTTCCCTGTCCATTCTTATGAGTGCCACTTCAGTGACCCAAAACATGGATAAAATTCCTGCATTTCTGACCCTTCTCAGATCCCCCAAAGACACAGGTGACCCACCACCCCACCTCTGAACATGAGGTCACCCTGAGGTGCTGGGCCCTGGGCTTCTACCCTGCGGACATCACCCTGACCTGGCAGCGAGATGGGGAGGACCTGACCCAGGAGATGGAGCTGGTGGAGACCAGGCCTGGGGGAGATGGAACCATCCCGAAGTGGGCGGCTGTGGTGGTGCTTTCTAGAGAGGAGCAGAGATACACATGCCATGTGCAGCATGAGGGGCTGTTGGAGCCCCGAGTCCTGATATGGGGTAAGGAGGGGGGTTTTGGGCACAGAGGCTCTGCCCAGAGGCATCAGGAGCCCTTCCGGAGACCTTCAGAGGGTCAGGATGGAGGCCTGGGGTTCAGGATCTGACCTTCCCTTCCCTTCCAGTGCCCCCTCCTCAGTCCTCCATCCCAACTGGGGGCCTCACTGTTGGCCTGGTTCTCCTTGGAGCTGTGCTCTGGAGCTGCGGTGGCTGCAGCTGTGATGTGGAGGAAAAAGCACTCAGGTGGGGAAGGGAGTGGGGGATCTTGTCCACTGGGGGCTTTCAAGTCCCAGGGAGAACTTGCCCTACCTGGGTAATGGGAAGTACCATCCACACACTTGTGTCGCCCAAACTGGAGCTGATCTCTTAACCCTCTTTTGTAAAGCACTTACGAATGTGAATCACAGACTGTTCACCTTGATAATTCTGGTGATGGGCCCTGACTCCCAGCAAATGGCAGAGGGGAAGGTCCCTGCTGAGGACAGACTCCAGGAAGCAGTTGGTCCAGTCCCCCTCATCTCCTTTCTTCATATTTCCTGGTCCTGCCCTGAATTTTCAGTCACAGTTCTGGAAACGTCCCTGTGGTCCAGGACTAGGAGATTCCTTTAGGATTTCATGACCTCACTTCTCCCTGGTCTCATATAATGTTTCTTCCCACAGGTGGACAAAGAGGAAGCTACACTCAGGCTGCAGGTAGGTGTGGATCAGAGGTTTGGTCCCTGAGGCCCTGGGGACAGTGTAGGTGGAGCCCATGGGGGAGTCACCCTCATCAGTCCCTCCTGTGGTCTCTTCTCTCTGTGGCTCTGACCAGGTTCTGTTTTGTTCTCCCCCAGGCAGCGACAGTGCCCAGGGCTCTGATGTGCCTCTCACAGCTGCTAAAGGTGAGACCCTGGAAGTCTGCGGTGGGAGGGGCTGGGACAGAGGATGGGACCAGGTGATGGGGAAGCTGTGAGGGGGACATTCTGACATTGCAGTGGACCATTGAGAATGTCCACACTGATGTGATTCCCTGAGTTTGTTCATGATATTTTCTTTCACAATGTGCTGGGGACTCAGATGAATACTGAATTTTTCTTATCCACACGTCATGACGTTAAGATCCCCTGAAAAGGGCATTGTATTTATCTGTGATCTCACTGGCATAACGTGAGGAGGTGGGGAGATTGGCCCAGCCCTGCCCACCAGGCCCTCCCACACTGACCTGTGTCTCTCCCTGATGACTTCCCTGCTCCAGCAGAGGCGGGACTGACTCCATCCCTGCCTGTACTTTGTGTTTCCTGAAGAATAGTGTCTACTTCTCTGTTGAAAATAACAATGCAGATATGAATTTTTTTTTCTAATCTTGTGAATTGGAGTTGATGGATTAATAAACTAGTGTCCTAAAATTTGAGAAAGGAACTAAATGGAAGACAAAGTGCTTACCAAAATCTAGTTTTTGGCATCCTTTTAGGGCTATTTCCTGGATTATTTTTTTCCTTTTTTCCCCAGCTTTTTTTTTTTTTTTTTAGCGATCAAGTTCTTGTTTTAGTAGGGAGAAGGATCATATAATTTCTCATCTTAGAAAAGCTCCTGTTGAGCAAAGAAAGTTTGTTCAATAAATGGTGCTGGGAAAACTGGGTTGCTACATGCAAAAGAATGAAGCTTGACCACTACCTCACACCATGCACAAAAATCAACTCAAAATGGATTAAAGAACTAGACATAAGGCCTGAAACCATAAAATACATAGAAGGAAATATAGGTGAAACACTACGGGATTTGCACATCAAAGACATCTTTACAGACACATCACCCAAAGCAGTGATAGTGAAGGCAAAGATAAACAGCTGGGACTACATCAAATTAAAGAGCTTCTGCACAGCAAAAGAGACAATAACAAAAACAAAGAGAAACCCCACCAACTGGGAGAACATTTTTGCACCCAACACTAATGATAAAGGACTGATCACAAAAATCTGCAAAGAGCTGATGAGACTCAACAACAACAAAGAAAATAATCCAGTCAAAAAATGGGCAGAAGAGCTAAAAAGAAACTTCTCTGAAGAGGAAATGCAAATGGCCAACAGGCATATGAAAAAATGTTCACCATCACTTGTAATCAGGGAAATGCAAATCAAAACTACCATGAGATACCATCTTACACCAGTGAGAATGGCACATATTAAAAAAACTAGCAACAACAAATGTTGGCGAGGGTGTGGAGAAAATGGAACTCTTTTGCACTGTTGGTGGGAGTGCAAACTGGTCCAACCACTATGGAGAGCTGTGTGGAGATTTCTGGACCTACTAAACATAGAGCTTCCATATGATCCAGCAATTGCACTCCTAGGTATTTACCCAAAGGACACAGAAACATCAATTCCAAAGAGCACCTGCACCCCTATGTTTATAGCAGCACTGTTTACAATAGCTAAGCTTTGGAAACAGCCCAAATGCCCAAAAATAGATGACTGGATCAAGAAGATGTGGTACATATACACCATGGAATATTAGTCAGCATTCAAAAAAGATAAACACATGCAATTTGCAGCAACATGGATGGCGCTGGAAGGGATCATGCTCAGTGAAATAAGCCAGAAAGAAAAAGAAAAATACTGGATGGTCTCACTCATAGCAGGAATCTAGAAAACTTAAATAAGGGACCAGGAAAATGAATAACTATAAGAAAGTGAAAATCAAAATCAACAAAAAACTATGAACCAGAGACACTTTTGGGGGACTGGGGAGCGGGAGGGGAGGGATTGGGGTCAGAATGGGGGGGTTGCAATTGTATGGGGAATATAAAAATAAAATTTATTATTTAAAAAAAAAAAAGGAAATCTCCTGTTGGATATCTGTTTTCTCAGATGGCCCGCAGGTCTGCCCTTAAGTGTAGTTATCCCAGTGCTGCCTCGGTTCCAAATTCATGGGTTTTTAAATAAGAGTCCAAGTTGACACTCACTCTTGCAAAGTCAGACCCATAAAACCAGGTTTATCCTTTCTGAAGAATGATGCTTGTGGTCTGTGATGTGTGTAGAAGGATGGGAGGGGGGAGAGCAGTGCTTGTGAGAGAAGCAGAGGCAGCATTAATGTCACTGTGAGTAGAGGTTGTGCTCAGCAAGTGTCTGAGGCCACATTACTAAAGATATTGTTTCTAGAATAGGGAAGTGCTCTACACTGATCGTTCATTCAACTGATAATTATTGCACCAGCTGTGTGACAGGCTGTTTCTCATCTAGGAAACCTTAATGAACTAAAAACATCCCCAGCTTTCTGGCCTATGGACATGTGTCCTAGTGGGAAGGGGAGACAGGAGACTGCGTGATAGTAAATAAGGTTACTGGTTAGAAGTGGGTAAAGGTTGTGAGAAGTGACGGAGAGTCAGTGTGTGGGGACAGGGAGGATGGCTCTCTTGCTAGTGCGGTCAGTGTGGGCTTCATTTAGGGGACTGTTGAGAAAAAATTGGAGGGACAGCTTGTCCACAAGGATGTCCGGGGAAGCTGTGTTCAGGCAGGACAACCCCCAGTGCAGATGCCTGAGGCAGGAATGTGTCTGTGTGACTGAGATGAGCAAGGAGGCCAGCTGGCTGGAGCAGAGGGTAATAGAAATGACACCCACAGGCCTCAAGCATGTTGAAAGGGTTTTGATTTTTCTCTGTGTAAGTTGTGGGGTTACATGTCCATTCTGGACAGATATTGACTTGAGACAGTTCTCTTTAGAAGCCACAGTCTGACCTTCGTGAAGAATCGAGTTGAAGAGTGAGAGGTGGGAAGAAAAATGTAGGAAACCTGTGCAGATTCCAGGCCTTGTTGGACTGTGAGCAGGAAAATCATATGAAGTGATTGGATGTGGATATATTTAGAGATGGATTTGACAACATTTCCTAATGGAACATCTGAATTGTAAGAAAGAGGGTCAAGATTGACACTCAGTATTCCAGACTGTGGAGTAGAGATGTGGAGGGCCTGTAGGGATAGGAGGAAGGTTCTAGAAGTAGTACATTTGAGGAACAGCATCATAGGTATTCAGTTTAGGAGTGTGGAAACAGATCTACCAGAAAGTCAGAGATGGTTGCAGTTGGACAGACAAGCCTGTAGCACAGATGGATCGTCTGAGCTGAGAATAGCTCTAGGAGATGATATAGTGTAAACGATACCTAAACTCTTGAACACGAATGAGGTCACCCAGGGAGTAATTCTTTCCATTTTCTTTCTTTGCAGAAGAGAAAGCAGGACTGGACCCCGGGACCCCCGGTGTTCAGCAGAGTAAATTGCACAGACAACACCACGTGCAAAAGGCATAGAGACCAGAGACCCTACTTCAGCGAGCACAGGAGTCACCTGGACACTCATGAAGACTCAGAGGGTCTAGCGTAGAATCTGAGATTCTATTTTGAGACCCCTGTCCTCGTTTTAGGGGAGAATTTAGGGTTGATTCCAAGGAGGGGGCACTTCCTCCCTGGAAACAGAAGCAGGAAGAAATAACAGGGACTCTGGAGTCCAAGGTTCCATTCTAAGGAGCTGAAGGACCCTTTTTATTTGGGGTATCTGCATAGATCTGGGAACCAGTTTTTATTTATTTTTTTTACATCATTTTTCATTTTCGTACAATGTATGCATTTTCATCTCTGTTGTAGTCCCCGTGAAATTCCCACCACCCATTCACCCATGAACTGTCACCGTGGTCCCTTGTGCTATTCCCACCTTGTTTTGATCCTACTCCCCTCCCCCCCCCCGCCCTCCACCCCCCCCCCCCGCAGAATGTCTCCTGCCTATAGTTTTTTAAAAAAAATTATCATTAGTTTTCCTCCCCCTATCCTCTACATTCTTCCTCTAAGTATCAGTTCTTATGACTTGGAATCTAGATTCTTTCCTGAGTCCATAGGACTCACTAGGGAAGTAATTTGAGTACCTGCCACTTGTCACTAGACCTGGTGCCCCTATTCACAGAATCGCGTCCTGCTACTGGGAGCCCAGGGAGCCTGGGGAGGGCCTGGCTGAGCAGGAGAAAGGGCAGCTCTGGGCTCCTGTGCTCAGCCCTGTGGCCACACGGGGGCGCTGCCGCGCTGCTCCGGATTCTGGTGGAGCCGCCAGGACGGGGCGGGGGCTGAGGTGGGCAGAGTTGGGGGTCCTGGAGGGCGGCGTCTTGGGGTTGAAATGCTCTGTGAAGAGTCAGAGAAGCAGGGCTGAGAGGAGAGGAGACTCCGGAGCCCGCCCTGGCTGTGAGGTGTCCAGCTTTCCTCCCCAGAACCCCTCTCTTAAGTCTTTTACAGCAATACCTGGGAAACCTGGAAAGTAGACCTTTTTTCCCTTCTACAACCTATTTATTGAGGGTTATTTTTTTTTATTTAATTTTTTATTTTTATATTCCCCAAACAATTGCAACCCCCCCATTTTGACCCCAATCCTCCCCCCCCCGCCCTCCTCCCCTCATAAAGTGTTATTGAGGGTTATTTTTTAAAGTTACATTAAAAATAATATTTTCAGAGAATTTGCAAAGGTATTATAGCTTTCCTTTATACCCCACACTCTTTCCCCGCATAGTTAACATCTTACGTAGCTATACTGCATCTGTGCAGCTAATGACAATACTGACTCACCTTTACTAAACTCCATGCCCTATTTGCAGTTCCTTACTGTTACATTTTATGTGCCGGGATCTCATCCAGGATCTCAGTAAGTTCCAGCCATGTCTTCTTTAGGCACCTCTGGCTCAAGCAGTTTCTCAGACTTCCCATTTTTTGATTGAGTACCGCTCAGGTATAATGTCCTAAATTTGAGTTTTTTCCCTGGGCAGCTCACACATAATGAGCTATAAACATTTAGATGTTTATGTTGTTCTGTGTAAACATTTAGATGCATGTATGGTTTTTGTGAGAATATGTTTTCAGATTAGCTGGGTGAATAGCTGGGGCAGTGCTCACTGGACTGTATGGTGGTATGTGTTTGGCTTTAAAAGAAGCTTTCAAACCTCTTCCTTAGTGAAGAGGGAAGTATCTTGCCTTTTGTATCTTACCAGCAATGAATGAGGGTTCCTGTTGCTCCTGGTCAGGACTTGTTTCTATGAGGTTTTTGATATTTTCCTGCTAGTAATTTTGTGATGATATATCGTTGTTTTTATTTGTCTTTCCCAAATCTCTTGACTCCTGTCACCTAGACGCGAGCACCTCCTTGGGCAGGAAGATGTGAAGCCCTGCCCCTCCCTCACATTCCTTCACCCCTGTACATCCCAGCACGCCCCCATCCAGGGAGTGAGTTGTTTGGGGTGCTGATCCCACTGACTCTGTTGAGAGTCTCGTAGAATAAACTCTTCTGTGCAAAGACATTTCTCGTAGCTTAGAGTTTGGCTTTGTCCACTCCAGGGAAAGGCCTGGTTGCATCCTTTACAATGTGGTGACTTTGCTCCAGATCCAGGGACTCTGGGATTTGCTGACCACGTCAGATCCCTGACCCCTCACCCTGGGTGCAGGAGAGGGTGAACGCAGACATGACTGGGGTGGGCCCTTCAGCCTCCCCTCCACTCACAGTCCCTTCATCTCCCCCAGTGTTTGGATTTCATGATGTCCCAGCACAACTGGACTCACTCCTGACCCCACAGCTCCTCAGCAGGAGATGCTTCCTGAAGTCTGTCCCCTACCACCCCCTCCCTCTCACTCCTGCTGCAGCCTCAGAGCTTCTCCATCAGAGCCAGGGCTGTGCAAAGGGTGATTCTAGAACACTCTTCCTCCCAGTGACACAGGACTCACTGCTGTAAATTCCAGCATTCCCCTCCTTCAAGTCTGAGCTCTAAAGTCACGTACAGGAAAGTCTTCCCTGAAGATAGCATTTTATATCACACCTGGCTCCCTCATCTCCCCTACCTTGTTGGTTCTCTAAATCTCCCTTTACTGTTTGACCCTGATCACTGACAGTTGCTTTCTTGTTTATTGTCAGGTGTTCAATCAGTGTGTAAACCCTGGGAGGGGAGGGATTTTACTTCCTTTGTTGCAATATCCCAAATTGCCTAGACAGTGCCTGGCAAATAGTAGGTGTGGAATAAGTTTGCAAATGAATGAGTAAGTGTCTGGAGCAGAACCCCTTAAAGCTGAGTGTGGCTGGGGCAGGAAGAGAGGCAGTTCTCTGGTATGGGATGGAGCTGGGGGTGCCTTGGTGCTTGATGGGGAGAGAGCAACTCACTAGCTCTCTCCTGATGAGGAGCCAAGCAGCAAGCCCATGGCAGCCCCTCAGCACGGGCACACCGCCAAAAGTGCTTGGGGTCAGGGCACCTGCTGCCTCTGCAGATCTGCACCGGAGGGCGCTCTGGCCACATGGCAGGATTGCAGGCACTGAAGTCCTTCCGGTCCCAGAATTATGTCCAGAATCCACTGCCCAAGTAAAGGTATTGTTACAGGGCAACCCCAATATAAAACGGGTTGCCTGACTGTGGGTCCTCACCCGTGTGCTTAAAAGGGACTTACCAATACTCCACTGCAGGCACACACAAAAGGTTAATAAAAGGTTTATTTACAAGGGAAGGGGAAATGATGAAATGTACAACTCAGGGAGAAAAGAAGGAGATAAAGTCTTAAATACGTCCTACCTGTTCCACTGGCCTCGAATCCACAGCACACTGAGAGTTGGCGAAGAGCCAAGAGCCATGAAGCCAAGAGAGACCCCAAGGCCCATGTGTCTGGTTTTATACCAAACCTGGCTGCTTAACTCCACCCTCAAGTCCCAGCAACCTTCCCTTGGGTGGTGATGGGATTTGTCTTTCCCAGTGTCTTGATGGCTTTGGTCTGGAGTGGGGGTGGAGTCCACAAAGCCTGTATGGAATTAGCTCAGGACATCGTTTCCCCCTAACAGTATGACTGAGCCATAGTATATGGGGTCCTGTGACCCTGGACCCTTATGGTCAAGCTCCTGAGACTGTCCAGGGGGTTGAGGGCTGTGAGCTGAGATGGACTCAGACCTGGCTATGAGGGCCCAGCACGGGGAGGGGCTCTGGAATCTGGGGTGAGGGTGCAGGACTGCCCCCTCCAGGTGGCACAGGTCTTGTGCTCCTCCTTTCTGGGCAACTTGACTCCTCTCCTCTGGACAACTTGATTCAGCATAAGGGGGGCTTGCTCTGGAAGAGGGGAAGTCCCTAAATTAACCCCTCTTCTTTTCCCTTTTTTTCTATGTATATTTGAATTACACCACAGCTCTAAGGATGCAGAAACCCTTAAACTTAAGTATAGAGCTAAACCCTGTGCAACTGTCCCTCAAGGTAGAGACTCTCCCAGGCCCCAGTTAGAAGCCCCTGGGCCTCTCCCCACACAGACCATTCCTCCCACCCAGGTGCCCACTAGGCTGACCCTTCCCTGCCCCCACCCTCTGGCTCCTCCATTTTCTTTCTTTCTTTTTTTTTAAAGATTATTTATTTATACAGGAACTGGGGTACAGGCCAGATCCGCGGGAGGGTGAGAGAATTCACCAGAGACAGAGCGGGGAGCAGAACAGGCAGGCTGATGAAATACACTGCTGAGGGGAGCAGCGAGCGAGACAGAAGAGGTCTGCTGTGCCATGTGGGACCCTCGCTGGCCGGCTGGGATCAAACTGGCGCTGCAGAGGCTGCGGACAGCTTCAGAGCGCTGCGCTCAACCGCCTGCGCCACCAGAGGAGGCCCTGGTTCCTCCATTTTCACTCCTTTTGGCCTCTGTCCTCTAAATCCCTACATCCTTCCTCTCCTCACTCCTCCAGGAGCTTCCCATCTTCCTAGCCCATGACCCTGGGGCAAGAGGAGATCCCGCCCCTCTTCAGACCAATCCTAGGAGTGGAAGGTTTATGCAACCACTGGTTGAAGCCAAAGACTGTACAGGTGGAGTCCCCTAGAGGCAGGTGCTGGTGAGGACCATAGCCCCAGATGAAATTCGAACTAAGTACCGGTTGGGGTGGAGACTCTGATAAGAAATATAAGGAGTTGAGATATATGTCTTGGAGTGTTTTACCTATATTTTCTCCTATATATATATTATGTTTTCAGGTCTTATGTCCAGATCTTTTATCTTTTTTGAGTTGATTTTTGTGCATGGTGTGAGGTAGTGGTCTAGATTTATTCTCTTGTTTATGTTGGCCCAGTTTTCTCAGCACCATTTATTGAACAAACTGTCCTTGTTCTGTTAGGGGGAAAGGATGTCCTGAGATAATCCCATACAGGCTTTGTGGACCCCACCCCCACTCCAGACCAAAGCCATCAGGACATTGGGAAAGACAAATCCTGTCACCACCAAAGGGAGGGTGGCTGGGACCTGAGGGTGGAGTTAAGCAGCCAGGGTTGGTATAAAAAAACCAAACACGTGGGCCTTGGGGTGGCTCGCTGTCACTCGCCTCCTGGCTTTGTAACAGGGTGGTCCCCAGGAAAGGGGGAGGTTCCCTGCCCCACCCAAGGGAGGGTGGAGCTGAGCAAAAAGAAAAAAAGCTGCAGAAGAGACTGAGGAAGAAAAGAAGCAAAATAGAGCCAGGAGACCTGGAGGAGGCACATGGAGCCTAGAGACACGTGAAGAAACTGCGCTTGTCTTTTGGTCGTGGACTGGGTGACACAGATGTGGGTGAGACCCGTGGGGAGGTGACAATGGCAGCTTTCATCTTGATGTTGATTTTGCTCTTTTCCTTCCGGGCTTGTCTGGTTGTTTCTGACCCTTTTCTGTGGGTCTGCACTGGAAGATGCTTTAGACTTGTGGCAGGCTTTGGGGCCTTGTTCTGGGCCATTCCCATATGGATGGACTTTTACCCACAAGGAGACGGGTAACTTTGGGTGCTTGGTTTAGAAACCAGACTCTTTGCCTTACCTGTATTGTTTCCTAGTTTTATTAAAGTTCCTTCCCATTAAAGTCTCCTATGTTTTGTGTTGATGTGGCGGATGGCAGAACCCATTTAGAATAGGTAGGTTTGGAGGGTTTGGGCTGCCTCTCTCCCTTGCTCTATAACAGATTCATGGCTCCGGGCTCGCGGCCAGCTCTCAGAGTGCCATTTGGGATTCCAGATCAGCAGATCGGGTAGGACACATTTAAAACTTTGTCTTCTACTTTTCTCCCTGAGTTGTACATTTCCTCATTTTCCCTTTCCTTGTAAATAAACCTTTTATTAACTTTTCTCGTGTGCCTACAGAAGAATATTGATAAGTCCTTTTAAGCGCGCAGGTGAGGACCCACAGTCAGGCACCCCATTTTGTATTGGGGCTGCCCTCTAACAGTTCCACTGCATATTCTTTGCTCCTTTGTCAAAGATGAGTTGTCCATATATGTGTGGCTTTATTTCACGAGACTCATTACCCAAACCAAAGAAAGTGAAGGAAAAGGTGAACAGTTGGGATCAAAAGGAAAAGCTTCTGTACAGCAAAAGGGACATTAACCAAAACAGAGACACCTACTGATCAGGGGAAAAATTCTTTGCACTCCATACAACTGATAAGGGACTGATCACAAAGATTTACAAAGAGGGGCCTCCCCAGTGGCACGGCGGTTGAGCTCTGGGTTGTGAAGCTGCCCGCAGCCTCTGCAGTGCTGGTTCGATCCCCGGCTGCTCCCCGGCCACTGGGTGAGGGTCCCACATGGCGTGCAGACCTCTCCTGCGCGTGCTGCTCCCCTCAGCAGTGTACTTTGGTCCTTCTGCCTGCTCTGCTCCCCGCTCTGGCTCTGGTGAATTCTCTCACCCTCCCGCGCTTCTGACTGTACCCAGTGCTTGTATAAATAAATAAATAAATCTTTAAAAAAAAAAAAAAAGATTTACAAAGAACTCACAGGACTCAACAAAGTAAACAATCCAGTCAAGAGATGGCAGAGAACTAAATTAGACACTTCTCCAAAAAGGAAATGCAAATGGCCAACAGGCATATGAAAAAATGTTCAGCATCCCTTATAATCAGGGAAATGCAAATCAAAACCATGATGAGATATCACCTTACACCAGTAGGAATGGCACATATCAAAAAGACTAGCAACAACAAATTGGGAGGATGTGGTGAAAAAGGAACTGTCCTACATTGCTGATGGGAGTGCAAACTGGCCCAACTGTTACAGGGCAGGGAGAGGGGCAGCCCAGACCCCACAAACCTGCCTGCTCTAAGTAGAATTGCTAGAGAGAAAGGATGTTCTGAGCTAATCCCATACAGGCTTTGTGGACCCCACCCCCACTCCAAACCAAAGTCATCAAGACATTGGGAAAGACAAATCCCATCACCACCCAAGGGAAGGTGGCTGGGACCTGAGGGTGGAGTTAAGCAGCCAGGTTGGGTATAAAAAACCAAACACCTGGGCCTTGGGGTCTCTGGCTCTGTTGCTCGCCTCCTGGCTTCACGGCTCCTGGCTCGCGGCCAGCTCTCAGAGTGCCATTTGGGATTCCTGATCGGCGGATCGGGTAGGACGCATTTAAAACTTTGTCTCCCACTTTTCTCCCTGAGCTGTACATTTCCTCATTTCCCCTTCCCTTGTAAATAAACCTTTTATTAACCTTTCACGTGTGCCTGCAGTAGAGCATTGATAAGTCCTTTTAAGCGTGCGGGTGAGGACCCACAGTCAGGCACCCCGTTTTGTATCGGGGCTGCCCTATAACAGGTTCTGCCATCTGCTGCATCAACACAAAACATGAGACTTTAATGGAAGGAAATTTAATATAATTAGGAAACAATGCAGAAAAGGCAAAGAATATAGTTTCTAAATCAAGCACCCAAAGTTACCTGTCCCCTCATGGGTAAAAGTCCACCCAAGCAGGATTGGCCCAGAGCAAGGCCCCAAAGCGTGCCACAAGTCTAAAGCACTTTCCAGTGGGGACCCACAGAAAAGGTTCAGAAACAACCAGACAAGTCTGGAAGAAAAAGAGCAAAATCAAAATCAAGACAAAAACCGCCATTGTCACCTCCCCACAGGGTCTCTCACCCACATCTGTGTCACCGAGTCCACGATCAAAAGGTAAGTGCAGTTTCTTCACGTGTCTCTCAGCTCCTTGTGCCTCCTCCAGGTCTCCTTCTGGCTCCATCCTGCTTCCTTCCTTCCTCAGTCTCCTCTGCAGCTTCTTCTCTCCTGCTCAGCTCCACCCTCCCTTGGGTGGGGCAGGAAACCTGGGACCTCCCGCTTTCCTGGGGACCACCCTGTTACACAACCACTATGGAAAGCTCTCTGGAGGTTCCTCAGCCTACTAAAAATGGAGCTACCATATGACCCAGCAATTCTGATGGAGGACAAGAATAGAAGGACTGGAAAGAAGGTACCCCAAGACCAAAACCTGGCTCACACAAGGAGGTGGGGGTCGAGGGGGGTAACATGACCATTAACCCAGCTGTAGAAGTCGTGACCCCCAGGCACCAGGGCCTTATCACAAGGCATGAGACCCAAGCTGGATCAGATGCTATGGGGGTGGAGCACAGGCCTGAGGTAAAGATATGGAGATTGGGCCCACCCTGGAATCTCTGGTCCCTTCCTGGTTTTGCCTAGTTATCCCAAATCAGCAACAAACAGGCCACTCCAGGGAGGAGTGACCCCTCCCAAAGAGAAGAGGACTATATCAGTGCAGTCTCTGCACAGGCTCCAGGCAGCACTCCCTCTGCCCACCTGTGACTCTGCAGGTGCCTCTTTTCACTAGCTCTCTCCCTCTGCAGGGCAGCAGCCTCCTGCCTGCCCATGACCTGTACCATGCTGGGGCTTCTCTTCACTGACCTCCCTCAGCGGAGGCCGCTATCCTTAAGGCCACCTGCCTGCAACCATGCAGGCCTCTCTTAGCAAACCTGTCTCTTTCCCTTTCCCTAATGACCTGCCCTTTATTTATTTATTTTTTTAAAGATTTATTTATTTATTTATACAAGCACTGGGTACAGTCAAAAGCGCAGGAGTGTGAGAGAATTCACCAGAGTCAGAGCGGAGAACAGAGCAGGCAGACTGACAAAGTACACTGCTGAGAAGAGCAGTGGGCAGCAGGGGAGGTCTTCGTGTCATGTGGGACCTTCACCCAGTGGCCGGGGATCGAACTGGTGCTGCAGAGGCTGCTGGCAGCTTCACAACCCAGCGCTCAACCGCTGCGCCACCAGGGGAGGCCCAGTAACCTGCCCTTTAAATATAACTAATGTCTCTGTCTCATGGAGAAACTTGCCTGGGAAAGTCGCTGCGTGCCATTGAAACAGGAGCTCTGGTGACACCTTTCCCAGAGTGAACCCAAGGACCCCACACTCTACAAAACTACCACAATTCCACTCCTAGGGATCTACACAAAGGACACAAAAACATTAATTCAAAGGAATACATGCACTCCTATGTTTATTGCAGCACTTATTACTAAGCTATGGAAACAACCCAAATGCCCAAAAATAGATGAGTGGCTCAAGAAGATGTGGTACATATACACCATGGAATACTATTCAGCAATAAAAAAAAAATAAATAAACTCATGCCAAAAAAGATAAACTCATGCCATTCACAACAAGGAAAAAGAATAATATCAGATGTTTTTGCTTATAGCAGGAATATAAGGGGAACCAAATATGAATATAAGGGGAATATAAGGGGAACCAAATAAGACATGGTGGGGGTGGGGAATAATAACAATACAAAACACAACAAAAGCAAACAGACAATTATAAACCAGAGACATCCTGGGTGGGGGAAGGGAGGGAGAGGGATCAGAGGGAGGGAGGGAGGAGCACAGGGGACTGTGGTGATAGTGCACGGGTGCATTGGAGGGAATTATATGGGGACTATACCTGAGGGAAATAAAGGAACATTTTTAAAAATGAACAATGATGTGAAATATAAATGAATGAATGAATGAATTTTAAAAAAGTCGAAACTAGCAAGCTGACCACAGAAATGAGGCACACAGCAGGGAGGGGGGTGAAGGGGAGGAATATGGTGATGGTTCACAGGTGACACGGTGGTGGGAGAACTATGGGGACGACAACAATGTAAGAAAAAAATTTAATTAAAAAATCAAATAAATTAATTAAATTTAAAAAGGAAGAAATACAAGGAACTGCAGAAGCAGCCTCCAGGTTCAGTGTTTGGGATTTCAGCGTTTTTGGATCTTCAGTGATTCCACGGTCAGCGATTTCTGCCCCCACCGTGCTGATCTTCCAGAAGGCTGTTGTGGGTCTCTGAAGGATGTGGAGAGGCCTCCAGCAGCCAGCCTCAGAGAGGAAAAGCTCAGAGGCTTTGCAAGTAACCAAGTGACTGAAACTGTTCCAAGTTTTGTGCTCTTACAACCTGGCAGGGAAGGCAAAGACCCAGAGCTGGGCGCCTCTCTGAGCTGTGAGTGGCCATTTGTCTGGTCATTTGGCTGCAGCAGCTGCTGCTTTGAGTGTTGCTTGTCTGGTGCTGCACTGCGGCATCTCGGCAGCTCTGGGAGCATTTCCTGTTGTGTCTTCTGTTGTCTTTGTGAGTTGGATCCTGGCCTATAGTCTGGCTGCCTCATGCCTCATGGCCGTCAGTGGTGGAAGAGGCCATCTTGGGACCATTTGTGTTTAGCATTTTAAAACACTGAACACTGCTTCAGGTGAGGTAAACGGTTATTTTAGGCTACAGGTACTCTTGTTTTTCCCTGGTTTGTTAAATAAATCCCATTTTTGTTGTTCTCTGAACCTGAATACACTTGTAGTTGTGCATTCTGGTGAAGAACTCAGGCAGTGACCAGTAAACTATTTTGGCAGTGTCCTTGGCCAGTTTTGGTGCCCCTTGCTGCCCTGCATCATTCAGAATTGATTCCCGGGAGGAGGAGTCTTCATCCCTGAAAATAGCAACGGGAAAAAGTGACAGGGACTCTGGGGTCAAGATCTCATCCCAGAAACTGAGGGCACCTGCTTCACTTATGGGGCTCACCCTGATCCTGGGAACCAGCTGTTATGTCCTGGGATGTGCTCCTGCCTGAACCAAAGATTATGGTTGTTGATGGAGAGGCGCCATTTGTGTCTGTGTGTAATTTTGGAAACAATTTGGACATAGAATGTGAGACTGGATAGGGGATAACCTTTACACACAATTCATTCCTGCTGGAAACCCAGGGAGATCCTGGGTGTAGCAGGCTGCGCCTCCCATGCTGTCTCTTAACATGGTCCGGGCATTGGGGGAGACTCCCAAGAGGGAATTTACTTCCCAGAAGAGGGGAGTTCTTGCACTTCCCAAAGAAGATCTGAACTAGGGAGTCTCCATGGCGATGACTGCTAAAGCTCTCCTCTTTGTTCTTGGTTAATGCAGAAGTTAGTTAATTGGCATGTGAAAACCCAAATCAGACCTAGATGTTAATTGATTTGTTATTCTTACACTTGAATCAGTATCAAAGAAAGTAGAAAATGCTAAAGGTATAGTTAGGAAAGAAATGTTCCGGCCCTGAGAACTATGGAGAACAAGCTGCCTTGAACCAGCTGTGCTTGGAAGCCATAGCCTGGGTGGGTGGGTGGGGGGGGAGGGTTGGGGGGGGTGCATGCTTGTGGCAGCAGTACATTTCCTGGTGTATGCAAGAGGTCAATAGTTTGCAGGCCGTGTGGAGGTTAGGAATTTCTAGTTAAGAGTTAGACTTCAGTAGAACTTACATAGATTTGAAGAGTTGTTTTAGACCACTTTGAAGTAATCAATAAATTAACCAAGTTAATTGAGTGCTAGGAGATAGATTGATTTTAGTAATTGAATATAGAATAGGAATTTTACACCCACTTTGTAACTGGGAAGGTATAATTGTTGCCAAATGTTGTGTTGTCTTACATGATTGATCATGTTAGTAAATGAGCTGTACCTAGGAAACTAATTTTTCTTAAGGTTACCAGAGAATTGCCCTTTAGGTGTGAGACCTAGGGAGTCTTTGCATGTTCATGAGAAAATACGTATTGATTGTTTTCTGTTCTATTTCAATGCTTATGCTGATGTAATCCAACCCTTAGCCTTAAGGTATAAAGACCCGCTGAGACCCTCAGCAGGAGATACTTGCACGAAAAAAGGTGTCTGTGTCTTCCTCACTCCTACCTCGCTCCATTTCCCCTCAGCCCTCGGAAAAAACTTCACCTATGCGGTCCTCTCCTTTCTGAGATCCCTGACGCGACTTCTAGCTGGAGCTGGTCTCCAGCACCTGGGGACACCTAAGGGCTCTGGACCTCTCTCCTCACCCCATGGCCACACGGGGGCGCTGCGGCGCTGTCCTAGTCTGGCAGCCAGGTGGGAGGGTGGGTGTTGTGCCTCAGGCTGAGAGGGTGAGCTGGGGCTGAGCATCCCTGGGGGAGGGGGTGAGATGCCCTGTGAGCAGGCACCAGGCTGGGGTGGGGGGAGTGGGGGAGAGGAGAGGAGGCTCTGGAGCTGCCCTGTGTCTGAGGCGCCATCTTCTCTCCCCACAGCCTCTCTCTGCAGCCCCTTGATGACAACACCCTGTGTCTTTCCTTGTTCTCCTTGGAGCTGTGCTCACTGGAGCTGTGGTGGCTGCAGCTGTGATGTGGAGGAAGAAGTTCAGGTAGGGAAGGGAATGGGGGGGTACCTGGGCCACTGGAGGGCTTTTTTGCCCTCCTTGGTAAATGTAAATACTATCCACACACGTGTCCCTTAGTCTGGAGCTGACTAAATGCTTATGAAATGCATATGAAAATGAATCACAAATTATTCATCTCGATAATTCTGGGGACCTTACTCCCAGAAAATATCAGAGGGGAGGCAGTTGGTCCAGACCCCTCTCATCTCCTTTTTTTTTTTTTTTAAGATTTATTTATTTATTTATACAAGCCTTAGGACTCAGCAGTCCAGCTCCAAGGTATCTATGAAGAACAAACATACTACTTTGAAGGGACCCTGCACTCCCGTGATCACTGCAGCACTATTCACAATAGCCAAGCTGTGGAAACAACCTAAATACCCCAAAACAGATGAGTAGATCAGGAGCCTCAATGGTGACGGGCTGTTCTGATGGACGATTTGCCCTCAAGTGGCCTCCTTGCTCTGGTCCCAATTTAGATGAGATGCTGGACTTCATGCTGATTCTATAATGAAAGGCAGATTTAGGGCCCTTGTGTTGGAGACAGTTTATTTTTCATGTGGGCAGAATGGAAGTAATTAGTGTCTAGAAGGTCTACTGAGTTGGCTTTCAATTTTCCACAAATTCTCTGATACAAGATAGTTCCCCCTCATGGGTGTGTCTGACTCGCTGGCTCTTCCCTCGTGAGAATAAAGGGACGCGCCACGTCACAGAGTCAGGCTCACAGGGGCTGAGACTTCCCGCCCAGGCTCCCCTCCTGGTCCCTCTCTGGGGTGACTCTCTGCACATGTGGACCCTCAGCTAAGGGGATGCCCACAGGACAGGGAACTGAGGGTTTTCTCCAGGAGCCACATGCATGAGCTCTGAGGCAGGTCCTTCCACGCTGATCACGGCCGTTCAGATCCGCCAACATCTCATCCCCATAGCAGCCTCGTGGGACCCAGAGCTGGAGCCTCTGAGTGAGGCCCCTCCTGCTGCCTCCCCTACCCCCCGACACCCGAGACCGTGCCAGATACCAGATCCTTGTGGTTTAGCTGCTAAGTTTGAAGTGATCTGGTACAAACTGTTACCGGAACCAACTGTCTCAGTGGTGGGAGCGGCAGGACAGTGATGTCCTTTCCACCTGCTGGTCCACCACAGGCAGATGTGGCAGTTGCTCCTCAGAGCCCAGTAACTGCCCTTTGTAATGGGCCAGTCAAGAGTGAGCTGTGAGCTGTCACCTGATAGGTGCTAACTGGTCCCACCAGACTTGTGGGTAAAAGCCAGGGTTGGAGGGAGCTGAGGAGTCCCCCCCCCAAGAAAGGAGATGAGGACCCCAGACCTGACAGAGAGGACAAGGGAGCCCCTGAAGGAGAGACGACGCCAGAAGCCCCTGAAGAAAAGAAGACGGTTCCAGCCTCCGAAGGAGGAAAAGAAACATCCAGCAGCCACCCTCCGAGGAGGGAGAGAAGCCGAAGGATTCTGCCACCGACTGGGCCTCGGTCCTGTCCCTGACATCACCTGAGAGGAGCCCAAAGTCCCTGGGCCTGGCGTCTCAAAGAGCTGTGTGTTTCTGGTGTAACCCACCCACTCACAAAGAGCCTTTAACACTGGGGGTCTCTGACACCGCCTCTGCGGGACCCATCGTGGCCATCACTACTGGCCGGTGCTGTCCAGCACCCCTCGGGACCGGTGGCGACCAACACTGATGCTCCCTGGGTGAGGCAGCTGCCACTTGTGGGTACAGTGAGCTCTTTGTTTCCCCTGTTTGTAAATAAACTCAATGGTGGTTATTCTGGGGCCTGAGGTCTCTTGCAATTGTGTGCATGGGTGAGACTCAAAGACCTGTCCTCTTACCGGGCACTGTCCTTTGTTGGTCTGTAGCTCTTGGTTTTGGTTTTTGGCCTTTTGGCCTTTGGGGGCCTTTTGTTGGCTCTCTGGTCTCAGAACCTGGGCAGGAGGTGGCCGTTCCTTCCATGCGGCCTCCTGCCCTGTGGCCTCTTGCAACCCTCTCCGTCCCTGCTTCAAACCACAGGCAATAAAGTGATCAGTGGCTGTTTTCTCACAAGAAACAGTGGAGGCCAGAGCAGCTGGAGTGACAGTCAAGGTCCTGATAGAAATAAGGTGTCAAACAAGAATTCTATGTCCCCTGGAAGTGTCCTTCAAAATAAAGGTGATAAAAAATTATTTTTACTGTTTTTAGATTCCATTTAATTTTGCTATTAATTTCTTTTCCTTCACGCAATGCCCAGAGCTGTGTCTGCAGGGTCATGGCCCAGAGAGGCTGTCCACAGCCTGGAGCTGTGAGCGGGGCTGACTCTGACCTGCCTGCAGGGACTGGGGCCCTGGAGCCCCAGAATCAGCCCACAGGGCTAGTCCTCCAGGGCGGCCCAGGCCTCACTCTGCCCTCATCTTGGCTCCCTGAATCTCCCTGTCATCCCAGCATTGGGGAATTGAGGGGGGATGTTCTGGAATAGGAGGGCGGCCTCTCCTTAGCCATCTGTCTCCCCATCTTTCTGCCCTCTGCCGCATCAAGAGAAAACATATAAGACCTTTCATGGAAAGGAACTTCAATACAATTAGGGTACAACAAAGAAAAGGGAAAGAATAAAGTTCCTAAACCAAGCACCCAAAGTTACTCATCCCCTCATGGGTAAATGTTCAGCCAAACAGGGTTGGCCCTGAGCAAGGCCTGAAGGCCTGTCACAGTCTAAAGCACCTTCCTGCAGGGACCCCTAGGAAAGGGTCAGAAACAGGCAAGTCTGGAAGGAAAAGAGAAAAATCAAGATAAAAGCTGCCATTGTCACCTCCCCCCGGTCTCTCACCCACATCTGTTTAACCCAGTCCAGGACCAAGAAGCACGTGCAGCTTCTTCACGTGTCTCTCTGCTCCAAGTGCCTCCCCCAGGTCTCCTCTTGGCTCTTTTCTTTCTTCACTCTCCTTCCCAGCTGCTTCTTCTCCCTGCTCAGCTCCACCCTCCCTTGGGTGGAACAAGGAAACTGGAACCTCCTCTTGGGAGAACCCCCTGTTACAGTCCTCTCCATCACCAGCATGCACATGTGTGTGGGTGACACCAGCCCTGCAGGGACGGGCAAGGCCCCGGATGTGTGCAGTTCCCTGGCAGTTACAGGCCAGCACTGCGGCATCCTCCCAGGTGAGACAGATGCTTGTAGCCCCCCAGTGAGAGCCCATGTCACCTACACAGACCTTCCCCTCACAGTGTCCCCCATGCTGACCCTTCCCTGGCTCCCCCTGCACCCCTTTCCACCTCTGTCCCCTAAAGTCCCCATTTCCATCCTCTGTTCTCTTTTTTAGGAGTCTCCCTATCCTCCTAGCCAGTGCCCTGGGGGCTCTCCTAGGCCCTTCCCTCCTCCAAAGAATGGAGAGTGTGAGGTGATTCCCAGGAGGAGGGGCTTTTGTCCTTGGAAGCAGAAGCAGAAACAAATTACAGGGACCCTGGGATCTAAGTTTCCATCCAAGAGACTGAGGTGACCTATATATTTGGGGATTTGCCCAGAACCTAGGAACCTGTTGTGATGTCCCAGGGACCTGGTTATCTCCTAAGTTCAAAGTCACCAACTGACTAGGAAATATGACACTTAAACTGACACAATGAACACGGACAGTTTGTTTAATTAGTGGTGCTAGGAAAACTGGACCACCACATGCAAAAGAATGAAACTAGATCACTACCTCTCACCAGGCACAAAAAACAACTCAAAATGGATAAAAGATCTGGACATAAGAAACCATAAATTATATAGAATACACGTAAAACACTATAAAACATACATCTCAGTAACATCTTTAAGACTCAGCACCCAAAGCAAAGAAAGTGAAGGAAAAGATAAACACCTAGGAGTACAGCAAACTGAAAAGCTTCTGTACAGGAAAAGAGACATTAACCAAAACAGACATGGCACTGGTTGGGAAAAAATCTTTGCACTCCGTACAACTGATAAGGGACTGATCACAAAGATAGACAAAGAGTTGATGAGACTCAACAAAAACAAAGTAAACAATCCAGTCAAGAAGTGGGCAGAAGTCGGCCTCCCTGGCGCAGCGGTTGAGCGCTGGGTTGCGAAGCTGCCCGCGGCCTCTGCGACGCAGGTTCGATCCCCGGCTGCTCCCCGGCCACCAGCGGAGGGTCCCACATGGCGCGCAGACCTCTCCTGCCACCCGCTGCTCCCCTCAGCAGTGTACTTCGGTCCTTCTGCCTGCTCTGCTCCCCGCTCTGCCTCTGGTGAATTCTCTCACCCTCCCGCGCTACTGACTGTACCCAGTGCATGTATAAACAAACAAACAAACAAACAAATAAATAAATAAATAAAGCATGCCTCTATTAAAAAAAAAAAAAAAAAGATGAAACCTGTGAAGCTATACGTAGCCTCTGCACCACGAGTTCGATCCCCGGCCAGGGAGATACCCATATGGCACAGCAGACCTCTCCTGACTGGCCCGCTGCTCCCCTCAGCAGTGTATTTCAGTCAGTCTGCCTGTTCTGCTCCCAGCTGTCTCTGGTGAATCCTCTCACCCCACGCACCTCTCTCCTGTACCCCAGTTCTTGTATGCATAAGTAAATAGATCATTAAAAACGAACATGTAAAATATATAAAAATAAATTTAAAAATTGAAAGCAAAAAAACCCCACAACAATCAAACTGACACAGGACTTGGGCGCCCCCTGTGTGCAAATCCCTAACCTGCTGCTGGGAGAGAGCCTGGCTCAGGTCTTAAGCAGCTCTGGGCGCCTGTGCTCAGCCCTGTGGCCACACGGGGGCGCTGCCGCGCTGTTCCGGATTCTGGTGGAGCCGCCAGGACGTGGCGGGGTCTGAGGTGGGCAGAGTTGGGGGTCCTGGAGGGCGGCGTCCTGGGGTGAGATGCTCTGTGAGGAGTCAGAGCAGCAGGGCTCAGAGGAGGGGAGACTCCGGAGCCTGCCCTGGGTGTGAGGTTTCCAGCTTTTCTCCCCAGTGTCCCTCTCTCCAGTCATTGGATAACAAAACCTGGGAAAAGAGGAAAGTAGATAGTTTTTTCCTTCTACAACCTATTAAGTGTTAACAGTAGTTTAAAGAAAAATGTAAAGAATACTGTTAGATTTACAGAAAATCTGCAAAGATAGTAGGTTCTGTTAGGGGGAGAGGATGTCCTGAACAAAAGCCACAAATAGGTTTGATGGCCCCCACCCCCACCCAGACCAGAGAGATCCAAGACACCAAGGGCTACAAATCCCACCAAGGAACCCAAAAGAAGAAAACAAACAACCCAATCAAAACGAGAGCTAAACAGGTACTTCTCTAAAGACACACATGTGGCCAATACGTACATGGATAAAGGTTTGTCATTATGTGCTGTCAGGAAAATGCCAATTAAAACAACAGTGAGATACCACCTCACACCTGTGACAACGACCCATTGTAGGGGGAGGAAGAAAAGGAACTCTGGTACATGGTGGGTGGGGATGATGACTTACCTGCTAGCGGGCAGAACAAGGGGTTCCCCAGATCCTCAAACCTGATCAATCTAAGTGGTTACTGTCATCAGTTACATAAAGACAAAACATACTATAGTGGGTAAGACCTTTAATAGAAAAGAGTAATATAATTCATGTGCAATAGAGAAAGAGAAGATAAAGAATATAGTTAAAATAGTTTCCAAATGAAACTTCCCAAGTTCCCATCCCCTCATGGGTAATGCCCAGCAAAACAGGGTTGGCCCAAAGCAGCACTGCTGAGACCCAAAAACTTGCCACAGTCTAAGGCACCTCTGGTGGGGACTCCCAGAAAAGGGGCAGGAAGAACCAGGAAAGTCTGAAAGGACAAGAGCAAAATCAAAATCCACAGCAAGATAAAGGCTGCCATTGTTAGCCTCCCCTAGGTCTCTCACCCACGTCTTTGTCTCTTTCAAGGGTTTCTTTCCATGTCCCCCGGGTCCTCGGCACCAGCCCAAAGCTCAGAAGCAAGCGTGGTTTCTTCTTCAAATGTCCCTCTGCTCCATGCGCCTCCTCCAGTCTCCTTTCCCCATCTCGTTGCTTCTGCCTCCTCTTTACCTTCTCATCCCTGGTGAGCTCCACTCTTCCTGGGGTGGGGCAGGAAAACTGGAACCTTCCTTTCCTATGGATACCACATGTTACAGTCCTGCCCCTGTGGAGAACAGAATGAAGGCTCCTCAAAATATTCAAAATACACCTTCCACACGGTCAAGCATTCCATCCCTTGGTATTTATCCAAAGGAGGTAAAAACACTAATTCCAAAGGATATGTGTCTGCTATGTTCACTGCAGCACTGTGCAAAATAACTAACTGTGGAAACGACAGATGAGTGCCAAATGACAGATGAGTGGACAAAGGAGAGGTGGTAGATAGCCACAATGGAATACTACTCAGCTGTGAAAAAGATAAAACCTTGAATTTCCAAAACATGGATTGATCAGGAGGGAATGATGCTCAGTGAAATAAGCTTGACGGAGAAAGTCAAATACTAGATGATTTCATTCATATGTGGAATATAAAGAAACAAAGCAGGGACAGATGAAACTAAACCAAAACAAACTCTAGAAATATGACTGGAGAATTGACCCTATGGGTGAGGGAGGGTGAGAGCAGGACACTAAGAGGGAAGAGGGCCTCATGGACTATGGTGGAGGACTGTAGTGCCCTTAGGTGGGTGTGATGTGGTAACAAACATCTGAGAAGGGGTGACCCTGTGCCTCTGGACACATGCAGTGTGTAAACTCATGTTGCCTCAATAGAAATAATACAGTAATGACAGAAAAAGGAAAATTAAAAAAAAAGGTAAATTGTCTCCATCAATCACCGACCTCAGGACTTTGCCTCCACCTCCTCACTGTCATGCAGGGTGAGGGGCTGGTTTCCCACAAGGGCAGAGGCAGGAGGTGCAGGGACTCCTGGGGCTGCTCAGACCCCGCTGAGTAGAGACACTGCAGAGAGGGCGGCTCTGAGGGGACCGGAGACAGAGGGTCAGAGTAACCCGTGGTGCTGAGTGAGGATCTGGTACCCAAGGAGAGGGGAGTGTGTGTGTGTGTGTGTGTGTGTGTGTGTGTGTGTGAGATAGGAGAGACAGGGCACACAGCATAGACAGTGGGAGGACAATTACACATCAAGCCCAGCATAAATGACTTCAAATCCCACAAAGACCAAAGAATGTCAGGACAACACCTCGATGGCAAAAGTTCCATCAAGAAGCTATTTTGAGCAGGTCTTGAGAAAGCAATAGGTATGAAGAAGAGGAGGAAGTTTAGAAACATGTCTTGGTTGAACTGAGCTGGAAGGAGCTGGGTAGCACCCCACTCCAGGACCCCTGCTAGGAGGTGGTGGCCCCCCTTTCCCTGACATCCCCCTCCCCCAGTCTCCAACATAACTTTAAGCTCACCTCCTTTGGGGTCACTATAGAAAACCCACTGGCCTCAGAGTCAGGGATCTCCAGCCTGGCAGCCCCTCTGTTTCCCAGGGGGTCACTGGCTCCATGGGCTGCAGCTACTCTCTTTCTAGACCAGAGCTGGAGGGAGTCCCACAGGGGGAGGGAGGAGTGTGTGCCCTGCTGGCCTGGCCCAGGGATGGGATTAGCACGGGTCATACCAGTTTCTGAGCTGAGCCTTTGTTTACAGTCCAGGGAAGGAGGGGAAAGATGGAGCAGGGCCAACCTCAGCTCCTGGAGGAAGGTGTAAAGTTAGAGTGGGTGAAATTATTGTTTCTTTCTTATTTTCTCATCATCACAATCCACTGGACAACATCCAGAGTGAGGGTTGGGTCCCCTTAGTGATGGACACCCACTACCTGCCCAGGCAGCCCTTTTATTGTTAATCTTATAAAAAAAAATTCCTCCTGAACAACACACAAAAATAAAACTACAGGCCAATCTCTCTAATGAACACGGATGCAAAAATCCTCAATAAAATTTTTGCCAACAATGTATCCATAAGACAATTCACCAGGACCAAGCAGTGCCACAAAATGTCCTGTCAGGGGTTCCTGAAAGGATGAGACGGCCTAGGCAACACATTAAGGGCTGAAGGGAAGGGGTGAGGCAGACACGCACTCTTTTTTTGGGTGCAAGTATCTCCTACTGAGGGGCTCAGCAGATCCTTTATTTATACTTTTTTAGCAAGCCATGAGATTACATTATCATGTGCATAGAAACGAAGCAGAAACAATCAGTGCATCCCTTAGACTTTTTGTTGCTATGTGCCTTCCGCAAGAAGGCAACCTTCAAGGTTAATAGATCGAAAACTAAGCCTTACACCAAAACTTATTATTTCAGTTAAACAATTTCCTAAAACAGTTGATAGCTGTCGGTACACTCCTATCAGCTAAAGCCTAAGCATCAGAAGACTCCTCTATTCATATGGCCTTCAGCCAGAGACCAGCTGCTTCTCAGCTATCAGAACTTTTTCTACCTAGAAACTCCTTAACACAACTAACTTCATTTAAAAACTTTCCTAAGAAACTTCTAAAAAAGCAAAAGAAGGACTTGCTATAATTGTTGTGTTGGATTGCTTGTCAGGCATGTACAATAAATTGTCTCCCACTGTCAAGTGTGCCAAACTGTTTAATAACTAATTTCTAAACAAATATTTTTCCATGCCATTTACTTGCAGTCTACTGATACATATAATTTTTTTTTTTTAAGATTTATTTATTTATTTATTTATATAAGCACTGGGTACAGTCAGAAGCACAGGAGGGTGAGAGAATTCACCAGAGCCAGAACAGGGAACAGAGCAGGCAGACTGATGAAATACACTGCTAAGGGGAGCAGCGGGCGCGGCAGGAGAGGTCTATCACGCCATGTGGGACCCTTGCCGGTGGCCGGAGATAGAACTGGCGCTGCAGAGGCTGCGGGCAGCTTGGCAACCCAGCACTCAACTGCTGTGCCACCAGGGAGGCCCTGATACCTATAATTTATTGCCTAATGTACTTTCTGAGAAATCTTTCTCTTTTTATGACCAAGAACAAAAAACAAAGGGATGTTAAATCTTCAGCCCCACAGTGTGAGACTCTTTAAACTTTGGCCCCATGGTGGGAGGCCCTTTTTCTTCAGCCCCAGGGTGTGAGGCTCTTTGAGCTTGGGCCCCACCACAGTGTGAGGCCCTTTTTCTTATCTTAGTGAGGGCCTTTTTTTTAGCTGAGTTCCAGTGTCTTATCTGGCTGGGGCATCAAGGCCCCCTGCAGCAAAGTAGGATTTATTCCAGGGACACAAGGATGGTTCAACATCTGAAAATCAATCAAGGTAACTCAACACATCAACATAAAGAAACATAAAAACCATGTGATAATATCAACAGATGCTGACAAAGCTTTTGACAATGTACAACACCCATTTATGATAAAGGCCCTTGAAATTCTCGGGATACAAGAAACATACCTCAACATCATAAAGGCCATCTATGACAAGCCCATAGCCAATATAATTCTAAATGGTGAAAAGTTGAAAAAATTTCCATTAAGATCTGGAACAAGACAAGGATGTCCACTCTCACCACTGCTCTTCAATATAATACTGGAAGTCCTAGCCAGAGCAATAAGACAAGAGAAAGGCATACAAGGAATCCAAATAGGGAAGGAAGAAGTAAAACTATCACTATTCACAGATGATATGATAATATACATAGAGAACCCCAAAATGCCACAGAAAAACTAATCAAACTAATCAATTAGTTTAGTAAAGCAGCAGGATACAAAATCAACACACAGGGCCTCCCCAGTGGCGCAGCGGTTGAGCTTTACCCACATTGCAGCAACCAGGTATAAGGCAGGCAGGGAGGCCAGGAGGCCAGTAGACCTCCAAGCCTCCCAGCAAGTCTTCACTCTGGGCTTCTCTCTCCCTCTTCTGGCTTTCTTTATCCCCTTGTCTCTCCTGCCTCTTATCCTGCTTCTCTTGGTGACTATCTCAATACTCCTCCCATGGCCCACAGAAGTAAACAAGTCAGCTTACAACAGTGTGACAACTGCAGGGGCCCCATCAGTTAGGGCAAACCTAATTGTGGGAGGGCCGAAAAGCCTGAAAACCATTTACCCTACACCAACATTCTTTTACTGAGACAGAGAAGAAAAATAATTGCAAAAATGGAAGCTGTAAAAGATCCACTTATGACCCTGATTGTTTTCTTACGTATCTGTATTTCTTTAAGATACTTTGTGAACACACAATGATTATTAATATTATTCTAAATTAAATAAAAATATCTATAAAATGTTTTTATTCCTCATGTAGTAAATACTGAGAGCAATAACCTCCTAAAATTATACCAGGGTCTCCGCTAATTTGTAAAACTATAGAGATCCTGAATCGAAAAAGCTTGAAAGTCGCTCACCTAGTCCTTGCCCTGGACTCAGGAAGGCAACAGTGTGACAAAGGCCTTGGAGCAGGAGAGGAGGGGCAGCAAAATCCCAGGTATAGGGTGTGGTTCTCAGGGTCTCAGCCCTGTGGGTTGTGTCTGGGGCAGGGAAGGTTACTGTTGGGGATGCCCCATCTCCCCACAGTTTCACCTCTCTCTCTCTCTCTCTCTCTCTCTCTCTCTCTCTCTCTCTCTCTCTCTCTCTCTCTCTCTCTCTCTCTCTCACAACCTGTGTGGGGTCTTCCTTCCTGGATACTGGTGACTCATCCCAGTTCTCACTCCCCATTGCTTGGAGGGTTTCCAGAGCCGCCAATCAGCAGCTGGGAGTAGGGGGCCTCCAGTTATAAATTCTCTGCTGACCAGTCTGGACTCAGGGTCTCCCCAGACCCAAGAGCCCAAGTAATGACGTCTCAAACTCTCCTGCTGCTGCTCTCCTGGGCCCTGGCACTGAGGGAGGCCTGGGCAGGTGAGTGCGGGCTCAGGAGGGAAAAGGCCACTGAGGAGGGGGAACTAGAGGAAACCTGGTGGAGCACAGGACCCAGGAAAGTCATGGCTCCCCCACTGCTAGCCCTGTTGACCCCGTGACCCCACCCTGCCCTGCCCCTTTCTGTCCTTCCCAGCCTCCCGCCTCCTCTAGCCCCCTGAGTCTCCAGCCTCCTCATCCGCCGCCCCATTTTAATCTCAGGAGCCCCTCTCCCCCTCCCCTCCCGCCCCGTCTCCCCAGCCCGGGTCTCCCTCCCGCCCCCAGGCTCCCACTCCCTGAGGTATTTCTTCACCGCGATGTCCCGGCCCGGCCTCGGGGAGCCCCGCTTCATCTCGGTGGGCTCCGTGGACGACACGCGGTTCGCGCGGTTCGACAGCGACTCCCCGGGCCAGAGGATGGAGCCGCGGGCGCCCTGGGCGGGGCGGGAGGGGCCGGAGTACTGGGAGGAGGAGACGCGGGCCGTGAAGGGCCAAGCACAGCGGTACCGAGAGAACCTGCGCGCCCTGCGCGGCTACTACAACCAGAGCGCGGCCGGTGAGCGGGGCGGGCCCGGGGCGCTCACGACCCCACCCCCGCGGGCGGGCGGGGACCCCAGACCCCGGCCCGAGCGTCCCCTCGAGGCAGGGGGACCCGCCGGACCCTCGACCCGGGACGAGCCCCGGGACGTTCTTCCCTGCGGTTTTAGGGTTATGGTGGGCGGGGTGGGCGGGGTGCGGGGTATGAGGTAATTTTTGTGTGTGGTGTGAGGTAAGTCTATCTTCACTCTTTGTAACTGTCCGGTTCTCCCAGTGCCATTTATTGAAGAGACAGTCCTTGCTCCATTGTGAGCTCTTGGCTGGTTTGTTTTAAGTGAGTTGTGCATGCTTATGATACCGGAACTGTCAGGCCTAGTCTCCCAGCCAGGAACAGATTCCAGGCTGCAGGGCAGCGCTGAGCTCCAGCCTCTAGACCCCCAACGGCTGGTGTCTCAGGAAGCCGAAGCAGGACCTTCGCAGATGCTCAGGCAAACAAGCGAGAAGAGGCAGGTTTGTTTAGAGAAAGAAAAAGTTTATTGAGGAGAAAAAGAATAGGAATAAAGTGGGACTCCCAGGCCAGGGAACCAGGCCAGGGAGGGGCAAGGAAGCCAAAGTGGAGTCGTGTCTCAGGGAATATAGACCTTCTTTCCCTCATTATTCTAAAGCTCCACCAGTCTCTTTGTGATTGGTTAGTTCTCTGCTGTCTCACTTAATTTGCTACTGAGTGGGGAGGATCTTCACACTCCTTGTCTAACAGGTCTGTCTTTCCTCATTTGTTGCCTCTTCCCCCTTGTTTGATAGATTTATCTTTATGGCCCAGTCTCCCAAGTGAGCACCCCTGCATTTTAGGGAAGAGAAAGTTAAACATCAGCTATTGAAGAAAAACAGGCTGCCGCCCACCAGTCTCAGTGCTGACCCCTTCTCATCTCCCCCTTGCATAAATATCCCTGCACTCTGACAAAGGGCAGAACGGTGGTCTTTCAGACATGAGTCTGCTGCCCTCCTAATTTGTCCATAAATTAAACCACTCTCTGTTTCCCCAAACTCCACCTCCCTTTATCACCTGAGGGAAACCAAGGCCAGTGTTAACAATGTTGTCCTTGGTGCTGGGATGTTTATTATTCCCAATGGAGTTAGTTATATTCCTCTTGTTGCCCTTATCTCTGAAGCCTTCCTTAATTCTCCGGAGGTCCCCACCTGTACTGTCCTTGAGGCTGCCTAATTCTCCCTAATTTGTCCTCAGATTCATATATATCTTCAATTTGTGGACAAATAAGTATTCATTATGTTCTTTTATGGTCCCTTAGATTTCTGTAGTATTTGTTGCAAAATTGCTATCATTTCTGATTTTGTGTTTTCTCTCTCTTCTTTGATTAAATGTGTGTGTGTGTGTGTATATATATATATATATATATATATATGTTTATTTCTGGGCTCTCAGTTCCTTTCCATTTTCTGTTTGTTTTTATTCCAAAGCCATGCTGTTTTGATTACTATTGCTTTGTACTAGTTGGCAGTGGGGTGCATGATGCCTCCATTTTTATTCTTATTTTCTCAGGATTATTATTGCTATTTGGGTCTTTTGTAATTTCAAATGATTTTTATGATTGTTTGGTTCTATTTCTATGGAGAGTGTCATTTGGTGTTTTTAGGGATTTTGTTGAACCTGAACATTGCTGTAAGTAACATAACCATTCTCATGATGTTGGTTCTTCCAGTCTATGAGCAACATGATCTTTTCAGTTCTTAGGGTCTTCTGTTGCTTTCAACAATGTCATGGTTTTCAGAGGCTTTTAACCTCTTTGATTTGACTCTTTTTGACTTGGTTGATATGGGATGGTTTTCCTAATTTCACTTTCTGCTGGTTTATTATTTGTGTGTAGAAACAACACAGATTTTTTTGTATATTAATTTTTTAGCCTCTCACCTTACTGTTTTCTTTTTATTGCTGTGAATAGTTTTTTATTGGAGCCCTTGGGATTTTATATGTAAATTATTATATCATCTTCAAATGGTGATATTTTTATTTCTTTCTGTACAGTTTGGTTACCTTTATATCCTTCCTTGGTCTAATTGCTGTGGCTAGGATTTCCAATGCTTCCAGTATGTATTGTTGAATTCCGCTTTCTTGTATTTTGTTGAGGACTTTTGCATCTATATTTATCAGAGATAATGGTTTATAGAGGTCTGTTTTGTGAAGTCCTTGTCTGTTGATGTTTGGAATTTCACTCTCATTTTCAACTTTGTTTTTAGAAGAGTTTGATTAAATAGGCATCAATTTTTTTAAAAAGTTTGGCAGCATTGGGCCTCCCTGCTGGTGCAAGGGGTTAAGTCTTAGCACTGTGAAGTTATCGGTAGCCACTGGGCACGAGCTCCCTGGCCAGGGAGCTGACCCACCTGGCACAGCAGACCTCTCCTGTCTCGTCCCCTGCTCCCCTCAGCAGTGTGTTTCAGTCATTCTGCCCATTCTGCTCCCCACTCTGTCTCTGGTGAGTCCTCTCACCCCCCACCTCTCCCTCTCCTTGCACCTCTGGCCTACACCCCAGTTCTTGTATGCACAATAAAAATAATTAAATAAAGTAAACCCTTAAAATAAAAAGTTTGGGAGAATTCACTCATGAAGCCTCTGGTCCTGGACTTTTGTTTTTTTGAAGGCTTTCAAGTTACTGTCTCAGTTTTCTTACTCACTGTCTGTTCAGATTTTCTGTTTCTTCCAAATTCAGTTTTGGATATTAAATATTTTAATTTGTTCATTTCTTCTGGGTTGTTCAATTTGGACAAATAAGTATTCATTATATTCTTTTATGTTCCCTTAGATTTCTGTAGTATTTGTTGCAAAATCGCTATCATTTCTAATTTTGTGTTTTCTCTCTCTGTGAGACTAAAAGTTTATTGATCTTTATTCATCTTTTCAAAGAACCATGCCTTGGTTTCACTGATGTTTTGAATTCTTTTTTTCATTTCGATTTCATTTATTTCCCTTCTACTTTTTATTACTTTCCTCCTTCTGCTGTTTTCTTTATCTTATTTCTTTTACTACTAGTTCCTTTAGTGTTGGGAGAGACCCCGTGCAGTGAGCAGAAGGGCCTTAACCTGAGTCCCAAAGGCATGTGAAAACACATGCGTCTCAGAGGAAAACCTCTGAGTGCCCGGACCTGGTGTTGAGTGCCGGGAAAGTGTCCTGTGTGGAGTCAGGCCTCTAGTCTCCACAGCTTTTTTTTTTTTCCCTTCAAGATTATTTATTTATTTATGCAAGAACTGGGTACAGTCAGAAGCGTGGGAGGGTGAGAGAATTCACCACAGCCAGAGCGGGGAACAGAATAGGCAGACTGACGAAATACACTGTTGAGGGGAGCAGCGGGCATGACAGGAGAGCTCTACTGTGCCGTGTGGGACCCTCCTGGGTGGCTGGGGATCAAACCAGCTCTGCAGAGGCTGGGGGCAGCTGGGCAGCTTCACAGCCCAGCGCGCACCCACTGGGCCACCAGGGGAGGCCCCCTCCACACAGTCTTAGAATAACAAAAATAATGAGCAAAATTCCCATGCTCTAGCTAGGGGGCAATAAGAATATGTGCGTGAGAACTAACCATCTGGTACCCTACTGTCTGAAGTAGATAGATAATAGTAATAAAGTAGACTAATCAATCATATGTGTTGTCATTATATGGTATGCTTTGATGTTACACCTGCTGCACTTAAACTAGTATATAATGGGGCCTCCCCTGGTGGCACAGCGGTTGAGCACTGGGCTGCGAGGCTGCTGCCCGCAGCCTCTGCAGCAACGATTCGTTTCCCGGCCACCGGCCAGGGTCGCACCAATAAATAAATAAATAGATAGATAGATAGATAGATAAATAAATAAATAAATAAACTAGTATATTATGAGCACTAAGAAAATAAAGATTTGCTGCATGCTGGACATGACAGTCCCGCCTGTCTGATTTCCCTCACTGTCGCATCCTAGGTCCAGGACTCACTAGAATTCCACACTTTAGATATAACCTTAGATTTTTTTGTGGTTCTTCTTGTCTCCTGAAATAGGCCTGTATTACTATTTTTTTTAAGATTTATTTATTTATACAAGGATCGGGGTACAAGCCAGATGTGCGGGAGGGTGAGAGTATTCACCAGAGACAGGGGAGCAGAACAGGCAGACTGACCGAAATGCACTGATGAGGGGAGCAGCGGGTAAGACAGGAGAGGTCTGCCGCGCCATGTGGGTATCTTCTGGGCCGGCTGGGATCGAACCCGCACTACAGAGGCTGAGGACTGCTCCACAGCACTACGCTCAACCTCCTGTGCCACCAGGGAGATCCAGGTCTGTATTACTATTACCCTCCCTCTTAGTGCTGCTTTTGCTGCATCCCTTTAGTTATGATGAGTGTGTCTTCATTTTCATTTGTCTTCAGGTAATTTTTGATTTCCTCATTAACTCAATTGTTTGGTAGTGTGAGAAAGATCTGTGAACACCTTGAATGAATAAGTATTCTGTTGCTTTTGGGTTTTATGCTCTGTAAATATCTATTAAGTAAATCTCATCTAATTTCTCATTTAAGGTCATTGCTTCCTTGTTGATTTGTTGTCTGGATGACTGTCCATTTAGAAAGTGAAGTGCTAAACTCCCATGTTATTATTGTGCTGTTCTCAATGGATATTTACACCTGTTAATATCTACCCTATACACTTTGGTAAGCATATTGTATTCACACATATTAACAAGTGGTATATCTTCCTATTGAGTTGATCCTTTTTTCATTTTCATCTTTTTCAAATATAATACCCATCTTTGTTTCTGGTGAACTTTTTTGGTCAGAAGTTTATTTTATCTGCTACAAGTATATTTGTTTCTGTCTTTTTAAATTATCCTTTCACTGTGGCCCCTGACTTACTCTCCCTGGGGGAGGTTTCCCAGGCCCTAAGGGTGCAGTAAAAGAACTATGTATTTTATGTGCATTGCAAAATATAAAATGCAAGAGGAGGGTTCCAAGTGGGAGGTGGGGGGTAGAGACATTGATAGGTCAGGGCTAAAGGGGGCAGACCCCGCCTCAGGTTGAGGGAGTCTCAAGAGCCCCCGGTCTGCACTGAGAAGGAAATCCCCTAAAGCTGTGAGCCAGTGCCTGCTCATGTCCCCTCTAGGACTGGGTAGGAAGGCCTGGGCAGCCTCAGCCAGGTGGCAGCATTCGGGGTGGAGCTAAGATTGCAGAGTGAGTGGGCCAGGAAGGGCCACAAAGGCCAGTGCAGCCTGAGAGCCTGGGGAGCTGCAAGGACCCAGGCAGGGTTGGCCTCTGTGAGCACAGGGCCGATGAGGCACAGAGCATATCACCTGAGATCCAGAAGACCATGCAGTTAGGAGCTGCTGGCCAGGGCTGGGGCTGGAGCAGGCTAAACTGCAGGGGAGGTCAGTGATGTGGGGTGGAGGTTGGGGAGGGAGCAGGCAGTGGCCCTGGGGTACAGGTGCCTGTGAGGAGAGGATGTTGGGAGCTGAGGAGAGAAGCCCCTGCTGTGGGCACCCCTCTCCAGGCCTGACCTCTCTCTCTCAGGGACCCTGACTCAGGCACTGAGTGTGGGAAGCGCAGGGCTAGAGAGGGGGCATTGGGTTTCTACTCCTGGATCTGGCCCTTCAGTCTGGCCCTTTCAAGCTCTCACCTGGTGGTGGTGGTGCTGGGGGTAGGGACAGGTGATGGTGTGGTGGAGTCAGGGGAGGGGGAGACCAGCAGGCTGTTAAGTGGGGTGAGAGGGAGAATATGTGGGGTTATCTTCCCTCAGAGACAAGTGGAATGTGATTCTGGAGTGACTTAAGGGGAATTCCTGAAGGATCTGAAAGTAATATTCTGCAACCACCTGAGCATTTACTAGTGTCTCTTTCCCCAGGGCCTGTTAGCCTGCAAAACCTAAGCCAAGGGACCTTCAGGGCATTGAGCCGCAGGGTTTTCGGCCTCTCTTGTCAGCGCCTGAGTCCAGGGACTCAACTGCGGCCTCTTAGCATCTGCACATTCCGTCTAGACTCATGGCCTGTGCTCCTCTCAGCAGCACTGTCTCTTGGTGCCTCTGTTTTCTTATCTGAAATTAGATAGTGGCATTCTCTGTAACTGTCTTTCCTCTGCTAACTCCTGAGGATTCTCACACCAGCTTTCCTCTGTGCTCTGTCAATTTGTATCTCTGTGCAGGTCATGTAATATATGTATATGTATATGTATATATGTGTGTGTATATTTATGTACCTATCTATAGTTTTCATTTGTGCAGTATTTTACAATTTTATATTATAAATCTTTAAACATACATATCTGGTGTGTGTATTATTTCATGTAGCTGGGAAGGGATAGTATGAGGTTGTGGGGAGATGGAGAGGTAGATACAGCGCTGAAAATCCCCAGCTCCCTCTCCCCAGCTCCCAGTACTGCCAGACTCACAGGAAAGCACAAAGGGCTGGAGAAGCTGGAATGGGGCATCTGGGGCCAGTGCTCAGGGGCTGAGCCTGGGAGGAATCTGCCCTGATGGTGGGAGCTCACGTGAGAGAGCAGAGCTGATCTCGGGAGGAGACAGGGACACTGCATTGGGGTGACCTTGTGACAGGGTAATCCCCAGGGTCCGTGCCCCCCAGGAAGGAAGGGTGGAGTTGAGCAGGGAGGAGAAGCTAGGGAAGACCAGGAGAAGGCAGGCAGGGGAGCATGAGGAGGGCTTAGGCAAAGTATAGGGGCAGAGACATGTGAAGAAGCTGCACTTGCTTCTTGGCCTTGGCTTGTACCAGGGATGGAGGGACATGGAAGGAGACACGTGAGACAGAAACGTGGGTGAGAGGCCGTGGGGAGGCTGACGATGGCAGCCTTTACTTGATTTCAGTTTTGATTTTTTTCTCCTTTCCTTGGAGACTTGCCTGGCCCCTTCCACCCTTTCCTATGGTTCCACACCAGAAGGGGCCTTAGACTTGTGGCAAGATTTTGGGCCTCAGCAGTCCTGTTTTCAGCCAACCTTGTTTGGGCATTTGCCCAGGAGGGGATGGGTAATTTTGGATGTTTGATTTGGAAACTCTTCTTTCCTTCTCTCTATTGCACACTAATTGTATTAAAGTTCCTCTGAGGGGAAGGTCTCACGCACTAGATTATGTTTTGTGTTGATGAAGCCGTTGGCAGAAGGCATTTAGCAGGCAGGTTTGGGGATTCCCGGGGTGCCCCTCCCCCTGCCCTGTGACAGCCACACCATGGAGAATAGGGGCAGTCCGCTGGGATGAAGTGGCTTCTGGGCGTGTGTAGACTGAGGAGAGAATAATTGAACATGGAGTGTGGATGAGCACACACAGCCCCAGCATCTCCCTCCACCCCCCCAGTTCTGTGAAGTTTCTGCAAGAGGGAAATTTCTGCAAGGGAGATGAGGGGTTCCCCATCTGAGGCTCAGTGCTTCTTCACTTTGGGGGCACACAGACAGTTGGTACTCTTCCTGGTCAGGAATGACCCCTACCAGGATAAACACTGATGACAGAGAGCACTGGGGTGGGGGACCACCACCCACAAACCTAACATTTGAGGGGAGCCCAGTGGGCAGCAAGACCTGCCTGGAAAGGGGAGGATGAGGGTCCTGTTCCCCTTACCTAGGTTCACAGCGTTAACAGTAAGGAAATTGGAAAAGAGAATTCACTGAGACATCTTTTCAGATTTGTGTGCGTTGACATATTCGTGTTTTTATTCAGGTTGATGTCATGCAGCATTCAGGCTTGTATTCAGGTATTTTTGCACTTAGGCTAGCTGCAAGTGTCCTTGTACTCAGTTGTCATTAAGTAAACTTCATACTCATGCAACTCTTTGCTTTTATTTGAATCAGTCACAAGTGTTTGTCATTAAGATGCAAATATTTGTGCAAGATTTCTCTTGAAATTGACACCCTTGTAGTCCTCTTCTCAGCTTTTGCCTTCCTCCAGGTAACTATTTTCAATATTTCTAGATGATTCTATTGGCTTTACTTTCATATGTCTAAATTCCATGTCTTTAGTACTGCTGCTTGATTTTCTGGTTGTGGCATCAATCGGTGACTGATGTGATTATTGATAATAAATATTTTCTTTTTCATTCTTTTTTTTCCTTCATAGAGTGATTGCTTCCCATAGAATGATAAAACATCTCAGTGAGAGCAGGTATGGTGGCTAGGAGGTGAGAGAGGAGGGCTGGATTGATTAGGGGAAGGAGGGTGGTTGGAGGCAGGTCCCAGGTAAGGTGGAGCTCCCTGAGGAGCAGAAGAAGGTAGAGAAAGAGAATCTAGAGGATCTGAGAAATTTGATGACTGGTCATGAAGCAGTCTTTTTAGTGTCAGAAGTAGAGGGTGGGGAGTGAGAGGAGTCTCGAGCAAGGAGAACTTAGAAAGTATGGCAGGTTTTCTGGAGGGAGACATGGGAGGGGGGGATGGGAGCGCAAGAGAAAGAAAGCCTGGCCCTAAGGGATCTCTGACCATTTCACTTCGCAGTGACAGAATTTGTTTAGGTCTGTAAGGACCATGAAATCAAAAGTGTCATGTTTTGGCCACGAGAGCCATTATCCAATTGGTATTGAAGCTAGGCAGTGTTGCAGAGAAAAATGAGTCACTTAGGATGTATATCTGGCCTTAGTCCCAGTGGACCGAGGTTTGAGAGGAGTTATCCCAGTGGAGTAGCTGGATCAGGCTTAGAATTTGCAGACCGCATAGCTAACCCAGCTCCTTTTCCCAACCAACAGGGGTCACAGTGTCAGGACCAGTGTCCCACGAGCCTGGCCTGGCCTACAGGGGGCACAGACCCAGGATCACAGTGTTCCACAATTCAGTTCTGGCCAACAGGCAGGGGGCAAACAATTGAGGGGCATGTCTCCACCTCTCGGTTCTGGCTACAGAACAGGAGACAGACAGATGAGGGGGACGTCTCCACCGCTCACCTGTTTTCTTAAACCAGGGACCTAGTCTGGACGGGCATCCCCAAATCCAGGTCTAGGTATAACAAGGGGTCGGCTGACGTGGGCCCACGGTTTCAGGATAGCCGACCAAAACGGGGTTAGGAGAGGAGCTGGATAGCCAGAGGCGAGGGCCTCCTAGGAAGGAGAATCAGATTGATGACTTACCCCAGGAAACAAGGCCAGTGGTGGATATGAGGTATCTACAATGGAGAGGAGAGGTCCCAGGGACGGGAAGGTGGCCCCAGCACCAGGGGACACAGCCCTCCTGGGTTTCAGCATCAAGAAGAAAGGATCGGCGCAATAAAGAAAATGAAAGCCAGGTTAAGTTTCTCACAGGCAGGAAATTTATTGCGCTCCTGGGCGAGGTTCGCCGACCCCCGTGGGGGTTGGAGAAGTTGTGCCCATTGGGGGATAGGGCAAGTTTTTATAGGGCAGGGTCTGGCCTTGGAGGGAGGTGGAGAATGCGGAGTCGAAGTTGCTTTTCAAAGAAGTTTTTTTCTCTCAGAACTGGTTGTTCTTTCAACTCTGCTTATTAGGGCCCATGCAAACCGGGCAGAGCTGGCTCCCGGGATGCAGATGGCAGCAGTTTCAAGATGCCACTCTCTACCCCATCTCTGCCCCGGCCTTGACCTTACGCTTCTCTTTGATGCTTTGCATTTTGATCCAATCAAAATAAGAAACAGAAAAATAATTCAGGAAACAAAAAATAAGTGAATTAAAACAACAGAACTGGAAGAATAGACAGACTTTTTTTAACCTTAAAATAAAAGCTGTATAAGAATTTTATTGTTTCTTGAACAAAGATTATTCACTACCATTTTAATTCAGTATGTTTTCTTTAACTGCATTAACTTTCCATTACATACTGTTTTTAATCAATAAAAAGTAACACGAGGGCTTCCCTGGTGGCGCAAGGGGTTAAGAGGTAGCACTATGAAGTTATCCCCAGTCACTGCAGCAGGAGTTCAATCCCCAGTCGGGGAGATACCCACATGGTGCAGCAGACCTGTCTTGCCCGCTGCTCCCCTCAGCAGGGCATTTCAGTAGATCCGCCTGTTCTTCTCCCCACTCTGTTTCTGGTGAATCTTCTCACCCCCTACACCTTTGGCCTGTATCCTAGTTCTTGTATGCAAAAACAAGTAAATCTTCTTAAAAAAAGTAACATAAAACATGATAAATGAGCAATTGTATTTTGTTTGGTGAAGGAAGCAGGTAAATCTGGGGTAATTGGAAAGCCCAATGTCTAAGGCATTTAGCGTGCAGCTCCAGCAGCTGAGTGCACCTTCTAGTGTCCAGGTGGACACAGGTCCCCACAATAGAAAATTAATCACCTGGGTAGGTCTGGTATGGAGGCATTTGAATGAAGCCATTAGCCAAAATATAGGGCCCTCATATGCTCCTATTGTGTTATTCCTATGTTTGCTCATGCTTGACAGAATATGTTGCCCCACATTTGCATAAGATGCACACCCAGAGCTCTGCCCAAAAGCCAAGGTGCTGTAGAACAAGGCCCAGAGGTGAATGTAGAGGGTGGGGAGCAACTGAAGGTGTAGGAGCAGCCCATGGGCCCCCAGGAGCTGCAGAAGACTCTGTCGGGTCACCCTGCTGCACCCGTCCCTGGCCCCTGGTTGGATCAGGGCCATTCCTGGGACCCCAAGGAAATCAAACGCTGCCTCATTGAGGAGTGGGTTTCTGGGAAGGACCAGGTGTGACCTGCTTTATCCTGTCCTGCTCTCCCTCACAGGCCTCTTCTGATATAAGAAACCAAACCTGGCTGACTCAGGGTGGTGGGTCTCAAATGCTGCACTGGCACTACCAGGTCTGTGGTCAGGAGCATGCCAGCACCCTCTGGGGACATGTTTGAGGGATGAGTCATGTAGCAGGTTTGCAAGGCAAGACTCTGCTGCTCAGTAAACAGCCCTCTTGCTTTTTATTAGCAGTAACACACAAGAATGATTGATTTTGTAACAATGGCAGGAGAAACAGGGTCTGCGGAAACAAAGGGTAATCAACTTTAAGGTGAACAGGGGAGGACATGTTGGTCACGTATACAGGGAGCACTTCCCATGCAGGTGCATGGTATTGTTTTCAAGCTACTCCCAGTCCATCTCGGATCCTGTCCATACAATCAGTCAACAATCACAGATGGATGGTTTTTTTAGTGTTGCCTTTATTGCTCAGCTGACTCCTAGAAGGACGGATTAAAAAGAATTCATTTCTTCCAAAGAAGGAGGGTAAAAGCTGCTCAATCTCAGACAATTCTAGACTATATAGAAGAAGAAAGCTGGAGCCTGTAACAGCGACATCTCCATAAGGGCAGAGGCACCATGTTCCCTGTCCCTACAAGTGCAGCCGCGTTGGACTGGCCTCTGGGAACCGGGGGGAGCTGAGCGCCCAGGTGAGGCATGGATGGCTGAACCCTTTAGAGGGTGTAAGTTTGGGAGCCTGGGGGTGTCCCTCTGCCACCAGCTACAAAAAACCCATCTGTTGTCTCCATAGGGGTGACCGTGGGGAATGCTTTGATGGGTTCAGAAGCTCTTGTCCTTGTGATGCGGCCCCTGCAGCTGTGCTTCACAGCCCTGGTCCCCTCGGTGTTTTTTATGGCTGTGAGCCTGTGTGGTCTACACAGACTGACACATTATGAAGTCTTTTGAATCCTCTTCTGAAAATGTAATGATTACCAATAGACAACCTTATTGAATATTCACACCTTAAACAGTTTTTTTTTTTTTTGGAAAAGCATCATTTTGTTTTATTTTATTTTATAAATGCATTTATTTATTTTCTTACATCTTTGTTAACTTTTCTACAGTATTTGATTTCTCCCCTCAAGTGTAGTCCCCGTGGTTCTCCCACCACAGCTCCCGATCCATCTCTACGGTCCCTCCTCTGGACAGATGTGCCCATTTTCCCAGCTCTTATTTCAGAGTTCACCTCCCCTGTCCAAGGTCTTATTCTCTCTAGTTTTGCTGTCTTATTTAAGCTTCCTGGACTTTCTGTCCTCATCTCTGGAGTATGTTTGGTTAACACCTCTTAGAATTTATGGTCGTTATCTCAGAAGCCTCTTTAACTCTCCCAAAGTCCCTGCCTGCACTGTCTAATTAACCCTAACTTGCCTAATTAACCCTAACTTGCCCTGGGACTCAGCCATATTGGGTCAAAATTGTGTTACTCCTGGAAGGAAGGAGAACCCTGGTGGGTTTTTTTTTTTTTAAAGAATATTTATTTTAGGCCTACCCGGTGGCACAGTGGTTGAGCGCTGGCTTGTGAAGTTGCCCGCAGCCTCTGCAGCACCGGTTTGATCCCCGGCCTCCAGTAGAGGGTCCCACATGGTGCGCAGACCTCTCCTGCCGCCTGCTGCTCCCCTCAGCAGTGTATTTCCTCAGTCTGCCTGTTCTGTTCCCCACTCTGGCTCTGGTGAATTCTCTCACCCTCCCACACTTCTGACTGTACCCAGTGCTTGTATAAATAAATCTTTTTTAAAAAAAGACTATTTATTTATGCATACAAGAACTGGGGTGCAGACCAGAGTGGGGTGTGTGTGTGTGTGTGTGTGTGTGTGTGAGAGAGAGAGAGAGAGAGAGAGAGAGAGGATTCACCAGAGACAGTAGGGAGCAGAACAGGCTGATCTACTGAAATACACTGCTCAGGTATAGCGGTGGCAGAGTCAAGGCGAGCTTGATAGAGCTTCCTTTAATTCCTGCTCCACCAGGGAGTTTCCCCCTGGGTTTTTCCCTGGATGTTTGCTTGTCACTTTTCCTTTGGGCTGAAGGAGCCACACTCCAACAGGGGGTCCAGGGGTGGCTGGAATCTGGAGAAAGTGTTTTCAGGCTGGGAAGTTTCCAATGTGTTGAACCTGGGGAGGAACTTGGAAGCCTTAACGTGGATTGTTTGTGGCACACACCTCACATTGTGCACAGACAGTTTGAGTAAGTGCCAGGAACCTAGAGATATAGAAATATGTGGAAAGTAATTTTTCTAAGGCCTCATTTCCTAAATGAATCTTCTGGTGTATTTCCTGGATGAAAGCTGCAGCCCATGCTGATGGTATTACAGTCTGCCCATTTTGTCACTGTTTCCATCCCCCAGTCCTGAATGGCCCTGGCTCTTTTCCTGGCCATTCCTGTTCTTGTTGGGAATAATGGCAACATTGGTCCAGATAAAGGGCCAGCAGGAGTGGAGGAAAAACTGGAAGGACAGGTATGGTGTGGTAGGGATAGGCTGATGGTGAGAAATTCTCCAGGGCTGTTTTTTCCTTTGGTGCCTCTTTGTCTGCCTTCCTGTTTCCTTTACTGATGACAGAACTGTCCTTCTGGTGTCCATGACAGTGCATGACTACAACCTGCTTTGGGGCCCACACTGCCTCAAGGAGTTCAAGTATCAATTCTCCATATTTTAAAGTCTTGCCTCCTGCACTGATGAACCCCTTTTCTTTGTATAAGGCACCATGCACATGAAGAGTAGTGAACGCAAGTTTAGAGTGTATATAGATATTGGCCCGCAATCCTGCCACTAATTGAAGAGCCAGTGTTAATTTCCTAGCAGCCGTTGTCCTTGTGAGATGTGGAATTGTTATAGGACAGGGAGAGGGGCAGCCCAAACCCCTTTCCTGGGGACCACCCTGTTGCAGAATCCCAAGTATTTAACTATTTCTTGATTGATGTGGGCCTTCCTTTTTGAGATTTGATATCCACCCTGCCACAATAATTGCAGGATTCTTTCGGTTCCCCATAAGCAGTCTTCCTGGTTGGGGCTGGCAAGCAAGAAGTTATCAACATACTGGAGTGAGACACAACTGAGCTGAATTGCCAAACTGGGCTAGCTCTCCAGCAAGGGCAGTACTGAAAAGGCCAGGTGAATTTTTGAATTCCTGGGGCAGCCGCGTCCATGTTAATTGTCCCCAAAAAGTAAAATCAGGCTTTCCCACTGAAAGGCAAAGATCAGCTGCTCTTGGGGGCTAGGCAGATACAGAAGAAGGTGTCCTTCAGATCCAACAGCAGAATTTAGCCTCAGGGGGGATGAACCCCAGGAGTTTGTAGGGATTTGGCATTACCGGTAAATAATTATTGTTTCCTGGCTTACAGCCTGAAGGTCCTGGACTGGGCAGTAATCTCCAGTGTCTGCCTTCTTTACTGGCAGCAAGGGGGTATTCCAGCTGGACTGACACTGTGTAAGAATTCCAAACCGCCAAAGTCTTTCCAGGTGACACTGGATACCTAGGCGTGCTTGCTGTGGGATGAAGTATTGTTTTAGCTGAACAGGCTTAGCACCTGGCTTAAGCTGTTCTATCACTGGAGGAATGTTTCTAGCCAGTCCTAGTGGATTGTCCTCAGCCCAAACACCGGGGATGTGGACAGGAAGCTCAGGCGGGGTCTTTCGAGTCTGAGTGCAGAATAGTCGCCATTCTTCCTCTCTAGGTACTTGTAAATGAAGAATCTTATCTCTAGTAGGGCCTATGGACATTCGAACCTGTCCAGAAGGCTCAAAGGATATCTGAGCTTGTAGTTTTGACAGTAAGTCACATCCCATGAGGGCAACTGGGCAATCAGGGAGGTATAAAAATTGGTGGTTGACTTGATGTCCACCCAGAGAAGTACGAGGCATTAGGAAAGGCTATTGGACACGGTCTCCAGTGGCCCCAATGATAGTGGTTAGATGTGAAGACATGGGAGCCACAGGATGAGTAACTACAGAGTGTTCTGCCCCCTGTGTCCACCAAAAATTTAATAGGTTGGCCCCCAACACAGATTTTGACCATAGGCTCTTGGAGGCCTGGTGTAGAGCCCGGTTGCCCCTAATCTTCATAGTTTATGGATGCCAACCTGATGAAGTCTTGGTCCTTATACTCATTGTGTTAAGGGGAAAGGATGTCCTGAGTTAATTCCATACAGGCTTTGTGGACTCACCCCGACTCCAGACCAAAGCCGTCAAGACATTGGGAAAGACAAATCCTACCACCACCAAAGGGAAGGTGGCTGGGAACTGAGGGTGGAGTTAAGCTGCTAGGTTTGGTATAAAACCAGACATATGGGACTTGGGTCTCTCTCTTGGCCTCCTGGCTCTTGGCTCTTCACCAGCTCTTGGTGTGCCATTGGGATTCCAGGTTGGCGGAACAGGTAGGACGCATTTAAGACTATCTCCCTCTTTTCTCCCTGAGTTGTGCATTTCCTCATTTCCCTTCCCTTGTAAATAAACCTTTCATTAACCTTTTGTGTGTGCCTGCAGTTCAGTATTAATAAGTCCCTTTTAAGCATGTGGGTGAGGACCCACAGCCAGGCAACCCGTTTTAGAGCCGGGTTGCCCTGTAACAATTGGGGCAATAGTGGCCATCTGTAACTTTTCCCCTCAACTTATCCTGGTGTAGTTTGGGACATTCATTTTTCCAGTGGCCTGGCTGGTGGCAGAGTGCACACTGATCCCAGTTTAGGGGAGGCCGAAAGCAAAGGGAGGTTGGACGCCCTGTCCTCTGCTTCTTCCCTGTCCTCTTGTTGGTTGAGACCTGCACTCGGTCAGAGCTGCAGCTATAAGGTCTGCCTTTCTTTTCACGTTTCTGTCCGCCTCTCTCTTTGCCTCTTGGTCACGGTTCATGAAAACTTTCGTGGCCCCTTCCATTAACTGACTAATGTTCATACTGGCATATCCTTCCAATTTTTATAACACCTGATATCCCTTTGAGCCTGACTCACAAGGCAGCATTTATAATAGGCTGATTGTCGGTGGCCTCAGGGTCAAAGGGAATGAACAGCCTGAAGGACACACATAAGCATTCATAAAAGGCTGCTGGGCTTTCATCTATTTGTTCTAAAACCTAAGCCATTTTAGCCACATTCATGGCCTTTTTACTCCCTTCTTTCATACCAGCAATCGGAGCCTCTAAATATCTTTCAAGTCTTTGTCAATCTCCCTCATCATTAGGGTCCCAATGAAGGTCATCAGAGGGGAATTAATTTTGGGCATACTGGCCGGGATTGAGAATTTCAGGTGGGGCATTGTTCCAGCCACTCGTGCCCCTCATGTTACCTGTCTCCTTTCTTCTGTGGTAAGTAAAATTAACAAGAGCTGTCTTGCATCCACCCAGGTTGGCTTATGGGTTTGAGTAATGGACTGTATGAGATTAATCATAGCCTGGGGCTTGTCCGTGTATGAGGTTGTGTGGTTTTTCCAGTTGAGCAGATCCGTGGTGAAGAAGGGCTGGTATGTAAATAATATCTGTCCACCTTGGAGAGTCCCATCTAGATCATAATATACTGGTTCCTGAGTATCTCTCAAGGGGAGCTGGGGAGCTCCTTTATCTGCACCCTCCAGTCTACACTTGGGTTTTACTACCTGGGGTGTAAGAATCAGTGGCTCTGGAGAGTCAGAACTAGCAAGCGACAGCTGAGACTCAGATCCAGATGGAGTATGTAGATGTAGACGGGGCTCACTCAAGTGGGATTCCTGGGACACTGGCAGAGGAGAATACAAGGGGGCTCTAAGGGGTGCCGAGGCATAAGGTGGCAATTGTTTTTCATCATCAGTGGATGAAAGGACGAGTTTCTCAAGCTTTGTGGGGTCGTGGATCTTGGAGAAGGCTTTGACTTTGCAACAAGGACCTTGCATTCTGATTCAAGATTTTGCAGCTGAGGTTGTAAAACAGAAGGAGGTTGTTCTGCAACTTTTTTTTTCTTTCTTTTTTTAAATTTTATTTTTATATTCCCCATACAATTGCAACCCCCTCATTTTGATGTATAAAAAATTATACGAGAGGGCGGAGCAACATGGCGGCGAGGAGACGCTGAGAGTAAGATCTCCCATTAAAAAAAAGTTAATAGGGAGGAAAAGCGGCAGGTCCCAGTGAGAACTGGGACACGGAAGATAAACGGACGACTCCAGGAAACTATCCGAAGAAGAAAGTTGCCTTAAAAGAGGACTAGAAGGGAGGAAAGCGCAGAACCCTGCTCCCCTCCCCCACCCACAGAGTCGGCACTCTCCGACCAGCAGAAAGGAGGAAAAAAAACAAACTAAAACGACCAACAAGAACAAACCATGCATCAAGCGGGACTGTGAGTGGAAAGGAACTATTTCAGCCACCACACCCCATGAACTGGAGCTGTGGAGAACCCTGCAGGATTCGCTGTGGGGCGGTGAGCAAACGGCTCTGGGCGCCATTAGAGAACAAAGAGACTCTGGAGACCCGCACACAGCCCCAGGCACGCCAGTAAGCTTGGGGGGGGGGGGAGAAAGTGGTGGGCTTGAAAAGCAAATGAGGATTGTGGCTGCCCAGGTCGCGCATGAGACCTAGGCTTGCAGGGAATCGTACGGGGGCCCTCACTGAGGTGAAAGTCCCTCACTGAGTAATCAGGAACCAGGCACCCGGACATGGGAGCGGGGTGCAAAAGGCGTCATTCCGGCAGCCACTGAACTGGGCTACAGCCCGCGTCCTGGAACTGAGGGCTTTGGAACTGAGACTCAGGGCACGAAATTCGGGGCGTGGGTCCTCCACGTCGGTGGGGCACAAAGCAGAAACAGCACCCCAAAGCCGTTGAGGTTTTCCCTACCATTCCCACTCTGTTCCCTGTCCCACCAGGTGAAAAAGGCAGCTCCCCAAGAACAATAGGGGAGATCTCTGGCGCCACCTAGCGACCAGAAAAAAAGTCACTAACACCTTTCTTCAGAAAAGTCTGCTTGAAAGCGGCGTGGCCAGCTGGGAAGTTAGCCCACCCCAGGTCCCTTCAGACCAGCAGTCTGAGCCCACAGGGGGAGCGGGCACCCACGGCCGGGGCAGACCGGGTGCACAGAAGAGTGTGCCTGAGACCGGACGCGCAGGGAGTGCGTCCCGCATCGCCACTTTAGAACAGGGACATTTCTTCAGTAAAGATTGCCTGCAGAAGGCTGCCTCAGGAGCCAGAGGTGAGCGGGGGAAGCTCGCCCACGCCAGGCCCCTTCTGGCCTGCAGTCCAAACCCAGAGGGGGAGCGGGAACCCACCGCCAGGGCAGACCAAGTGCACAGGGGAGTGTGTTCCCACATCGGCATTTAAGAACAGGGACCTTTCTTCAGTAAAGACTGCTTGAAACCGACAGATGGCTCCTGGAGGAGCCAGAGGGGAGCAGAGAAGCTCACCCAAGATGCCGGCCAGTCCCAGCAACACAGTGTCCCAATGCATACGACAAATTAGAAAACAGACAGTAGGGAGTAGAAGAACCACACGGAACCTAACAACTCCTCAGGAAAAAAGCACACCACAAAAAGAAAACCACTCCCCAGAATGCAACGACAGTAACTTGGAAGAACTTCTGAACCTTCCAGAAAGATAATTTAAAATTGCCGTGATTAAAAAAATGACAGAACTCATAAAGGAAAACAATGGTCAGAAGAATGAAATTGAGTCCCTAAAGAGGGAAGCAAAAGAAACGCAGGAGATCAAAGAATTAATGGAGGAACTAAAGAACTCTGGGAAAAGCAATGAAAGCAGAATAGATGAAATGGAAGAACGAATAAGTACTCTTGAAGACACAGAAATAAAAAGAACCAAAACAGAAAAGGAAAGAGAAGTACGAAGGAAAAAGAACGAAGAAAGAATTCAGGAACTATCTGACTCCATGAGGAAAGGAAATATAAGAGTTACAGGAATACCAGAAGGAGAGGAGAAAGATGTAGGAACAGAGAAAATATTCAAAGAGATAATTGAAGAGAACTTCCCAAATGTGAAGAGGGGCTGAAAATTGATATACAAGAAGCAAGAAGAACACCAAACTTCCACGACGAAAGGAAAAATACAGCAAGACACATGATAGTAAAGCTCCCAAGAATCCAGAACAAGGAAAAAATAATGAAGCTGACAAGAGGGAAGAAACAGATAACATTCAAAGGAAAACCAATCAGGCTGACATCAGACTTCTCTGAAGAAACACTACGGGCAAGGAGAGAGTGGAGGGACATAGTCAACAGACTCCAAGAAAACAGATGCCAACCAAGAATACTCTATCCTGCAAAGCTCTCCTTCCTCTATGAAGAAAGAATAAGGACCTTCCCAGACAAACAGAAACTCTGGAATTTCATTACAACTAAACCCCCACTCCAAAAAATACTACAAGGAGTCCTAAAGCCAGAACCTCAGAGGGACGAATAACAACGAAAGAAGGCCAAAAAAAAAAAAGTTATTAAAAGAATAAATAAATAAAATCAAAGGAAAGACAAACACAATGGCAAATACAGATGCTAGCATATCAATATTAACTCTAAATGTAAATGGACTAAACTCTTCAATAAAAAGACACAGAGTTGCAACCTGGATTAAGAAACAAAACCCAACCTTTTGCTGTCTCCAGGAAACATATTTAGCTACAAAAGATAAAAATAGACTCAAAGTTAAAGGATGGAAAACAATCCTACAAGCAAATGGACCAAAAAAGAAAGCAGGAACAGCTATACTTATATCAGATAAAACAGATTTCAAACTCAAAAAAATAAAAAGAGACCCCAATGGTCACTACATTATGATCAAGGGGACAATATTTCAAGAAGAAATAACACTCATTAACATATACTCACCAAACGAAGGAGCACCAAAATATATCAGACAATTGTTGTCATCTCTGAAAACAGACATCAGAGAAAACACATACGTAGTGGGAGACTTCAACACACCACTATCAACAATGGATAGATCAACAAGACAAAAAATAAGTAAAGAAACTAAAGCTCTAAATAAGGACCTAGAGCATTTGGGCTTAACAGACATCTATAGAACACTAAACCCCCCAAAAACGGAGTACACATTTTTCTCAAGCGCACACAGATCATCCTCCAGGATCGATCACATACTGGGGCACAAGACAAACATCAACCGATACACCAAGATTGAAATCATACCAACCATCTTTTCTGACCATGAAGGCATCAAACTAGAAATAAACCATAAAAAGAAGGCAAGGAACTTTCCTACCTCATGGAGATTAAAAACCACACTACTGGAAGACCACTGGACTAATGAGGAGATCAAAGAAGAAATTAAAAAATTCTTTGAATTGAATGACAAGGAGGACACCAATATCCTAAATGTATGGGATGATGCAAAAGCAGTAATAAGAGGAAAATATATAGCAATAGAAGCTCACATCAAGAAACAAGAAAGAACTCAAAGAAACAACCTAATCTCGAAGCTCAAAGATCTAGAAAAAGAACAACAAAAAAACCCAAACCCAGTAGAAGAAAAGAAATAATAAAAACCAAAGCAGAAATAAATGAAATCGAAACTAAAAAAACAATCCAAAAGATCAATGAAACCAAGAGCTGGTTCTTCGAAAAAATCAATAAAACAGAAAAACCCCTAGCCAGGCTCACAAAGGAAAAAAGGGAGAAAGCACAAATAAACAGGATCATAAATGAAAGAGGAGAAATCACAACGGACGCAGCAGAAATGAAAAGAATAATCAGTAACTACTATGAACAGTTATATGGAAACAAGTTCAACAATCTAGAGAAGATGGACAAATTCCTACAACTCTACAATCACCCAAAGCTAGATAAAGAAGAAATAGAACACCTAAACAGACCAATTACAAGCAGCGAAATTGAAATGGTAATCAAAAACCTCCCCAAAAACAAAAGCCCAGGACCTGATGGATTTACAAATGAATTCTACCAAACATTCAGAGACGAATTAGTGCCTATCCTTCACAAACTCTTCCAAAAAATTGAGAAGGAAGGGACAATCCCAAACACGTTCTATGAAGCCAACATTACACTAATACCAAAACCGAACAAGGACAACACAAAAAAGGAAAACTACAGGCCAATCTCCCTAATGAACACTGATGCAAAAATCCTCAATAAAATTTTAACTATCAGAATGCAACAATGTATCCATAAGATAATTCACCACGACCAAGTAGGATTCATGCCAGGGACACAAGGATGGTTTAACATCCGAAAATCAATCAATGTTATCCAACACATCAACAAAAAGAAATATAAAAACCAAATGATAATATCAATAGATGCTGAGAAAGCTTTCGACAAAGTGCAACACCCATTCATGATAAAAGCCCTTAAAATTCTTGGGATACAAGGAACGTACCTCAACATCATAAAGGCCATCTATGACAAGTCAACAGCCAGTATCATTCTCAATGGTGAAAAGCTGAAAGCAATTCCATTAAGATCTGGAACAAGACAAGGATGTCCACTCTCACCACTGCTTTTCAATATAATACTGGAAGTCCTAGCCAGGGCAATAAGATAAGAGAAAGACATACAAGGATTCCAAATAGGAAAAGAAGAAGTCAAACTATCACTATTTGCAGATGATATGATAATATACATAGAGAACCCCAAAAACTCCACAGAAAAACTAATTCAACTCATCAATCAGTTCAGTAAAGTGGCAGGATACAAAATCAACACGCAAAAGTCAGTAGCCTTCCTACACACAAACAATAAATCTGAAGAAGAAGAAATGAAAAAAACTATCCCTTTTATTATTGAAACAAAAAAAATCAAATATTTGGGAATAAATCTAACAAAAGAGGTAAAGGACCTATACAAAGAAAACTATAAAACACTGTTAAAAGAAATAGAAGAAGACACAAAGAAATGGAAAGACATCCCCTGCTCATGGATTGCAAGAATAAACATTATTAAAATGGCCATCCTACCAAAAGCAATCTACAGATTCAATGCTATTCCAATAAAAATTTCAATGTCATTCTTCAAAGAAATAGAACAATAATTGATGAAATTCATATGGAATCACAAAAAACCCCGAATAGCCAAAGCTCTCCTGAAAAAAAAAGAAGGGAATGGAGGCATCACACGCCCAGACTTCAAACTACACTACAAAGCCATAATCATCAAAACTGCATGGTATTGGAACAAGAACAGACATACAGACCAATGGAATCAAATAGAAAATCCAGAAATAAACCCACAGATTTATGATCAACTAATCTTTGACAAAGGAGCAAAGACTATGCATTGGAGCAAAGAAAGTCTGTTCAATAAATGGTGCTGGGAAAACTGGGTAGCTACATGCAAAAGAATGAAGCTTGACCACTACCTCACACCATACACAAAAATCAACTCAAAATGGATTAAAGAACTAGACATAGACCTGAAACCATAAAATACATAGAAGGAAATATAGGCGAAACACTACGTGATATTCACATCAAAGACATCTTTACAGACACATCACCCAAAGCAGTGATGGTGAAGGCAAAGATAAACAGCTGGGACTACATCAAATTAAAGAGCTTCTGCAAAGCAAAAGAGACAATAACAAAAACAAAGAGAAACCCCACCAACTGGGAGAACATTTTTGCACACAACACTAATGATAAAGGACTGATCACAAAAATCTGCAAAGAGCTGATGAGACTTAACAACAACAAAGAAAATAATCCAGTCAAAAAATGGGCAGAAGAGCTAAAAAGAAACTTCTCTGAAGAGGAAATGCAAATGGCCAACAGGCATACGAAAAAATGTTCAATATCACTTGTCATCAGGGAAATGCAAATCAAAACTACCATGAGATACCATCTCACACCAGTGAGAATGGCACATATTAAAAAAACTAGCAACAACAAATGTTGGCGAGGGTGTGGAGAAAAAGGAACTCTCCTGCACTGTTGGTGGGAGTGCAAACTGGTCCAACCACTATGGAGAGCTGTGTGGAGATTTCTGGACCTACTAATCATAGAGCTTCCATATGATCCAGCAATTGCACTCCTAGGTATTTACCCAAAGGACACAGAAACATCAATTCCAAAGAACACCTGCACCCCTACGTTTATAGCAGCACTATTTACAATAGCTAAGCTTTGGAAACAGCCCAAATGCCCAAAAATAGATGACTGGATCAAGAAGATGTGGTCCATATACACCATGGAATATTACTCAGCATTCAAAAAAGATAAACTCATGCAATTTGCAGCAACATGGATGGCGCTGGAAGGGATCATGCTCAGTGAAATAAGCCAGAAAGACAAAGAAAAATACCGGATGGTCTCACTCATAGCAGGAAACTAGAGAACTTAAATAAGGGACCAGGAAAATGAATAAGAAAGTGAAAATCAAAATTAACAAAAAACTATGAACCAGAGACAGTTTTTGGGGAGTGGAGGGCGGGAGGGGAGGGATTGGGGACAGAATGGGGGGGGGTTGCAAATGTATGGGGAATATAAAAATAAAATTTATTATTTAAAAATAAATAAATAAATCTTTAAAAATATATATATATAAAAAAATTATACATGATTTTCCCGCTCCCCTCCACTCCCTGCCCCCCCCGCCCCCGCCAGTGTCTCTGGTTCATAGTTGTTTGTTGATTTTCATTTTTTCTTTCTTATTCTTATAGTTATTCTTTTTCCTGGTGTGCTGTAACTTTTAACCAAGGTGGCTGGGAAAGGACTATAATAAGCCAGGAAATTCGTCTGGGTGACCCGGGTTGCCCGTGACTGCTCTGTAAACTCTTGACTATTTGGCTATCTAGTGATCACTTGGACAGCCATCCTGCATCAAAATTAGCCCAATCAATTTTACAGAGAAGGCACAATATCTCAGGAGACAATTTAACACCATAATAAATCCCTAAAGCCCTTTTTAAGTTATGTAACATTCATCCTAGTGGTGTTGAAGTTTCCCTGCTGTGTTGTCCACCCATTCCACACAAGGATTGGACTCACTCAATTGATTTGCTTTGTCCTTTTCCAGCCGCTTCCCTCTCGGGAATTTAAGTGCCTCTTAGCATTGGCGAGATGTTATAAGCCCACGTCAGGATCCCGTGTGGGGTCACCCTAAGCCGCATGAGGTCACCACGGAACCAGAACCACGGAACAGGACTCTAAGCTCCTACTGCAGCTTATCAGCCAAGTCTCATACACACAAAGAGAGCTCTTACCGCCACACTCACACTGCTGCCCTCTACCCTTTACCTTTCTGGAGGCAACAGTTTCACCATACTTTCATGGTTACTTAGGTGACTCACAGGAGGTGATCAGCTCCCTTTATGCAACACAGGGCAGGACCTCTGGACCGGGTCCTTTTACCTTATATCCCTTTCTTTTTTCTTTCTTTCTTTTTTACCTTTTTCCATGGAAAGAGGACTTCCTTATCTGGTTTCTGGTGCCATAGGTTCCATTGTGCCCAGGAGATGCCACAGATCGTCAGGAAAGTCGAGTCTCACCCGGCACAGTCGATTGGGTGGCCACGAGGAGGGTCACGAGGAGGGTCGGCCTCCCCAGCATCCAGTCTAATCCCCCAGGGTCAAGGGAGGTGAATACACCATCTCCTGTTTCCTGGCCAATGCACCAGGGCTAACAAGAAGTAGGTTTAATGCACCAGTGCTGACTCGGTGGATTTGTATCCCAAGGCTGAGCCCCATCTGTAGGAAGTCAGGGGCTTATATACACCTTCAGTTTATGCAAGGTTCCGGGTGGGTTTGTATTGGCAGCTGTACATGGTCAAACATGACATGGGTACTACCAAGAGGTAAGTTGTATAGCTCCGTACCAAGGTGTGAGTAAAGGGTCGTAGTCATGGGTACCCCCAGGTCCATCCTGCCTCACGGCAGTATATGGGCTCAGATTCATATCAGGGACTAAGTTGCATACCAGATTGTTACTAAGGTGTCCAGGCTGCTTATCCCAGGTCACCATGCTTCATTCTAATTTGTCGACAAATGAGGAGAGCAGCAGACTCATGTCTGAAAGACAACCATCCTGCTCTTTGGCAAGGGCAGGGGTATTTATACAAAGGGGAAAAAGGGGGAGATGGTCTAGGGTCTGCAAAGGGGAAGGGAAGGAGTCCGGCTTGGAGACTGGTGGGCACCAGCTTGCTTTTTTCCAACTCCTTGGAATGTAAGAAGACAAACTTGTCAAACTGTTATAGAGCAGCCCCGATATTGAACGGGTTCCTGGCTGTGGGTCCTCACCCACACGCTTAAAAGGGACTTATTAATACTCCACTGCAGGCACACACAAAAGGTTAATAAAAGGTTTATTTACAAGGGAAAAGGAAATAAGGAAAATGTACAACTCAGGGAGAAAATAGGGAAATAAAGTCTTTAATGCGTCCTACCCGATCCGCTGACCTGGAAACCCAAAGGCACTCTCAGAGCTGGCTGGGAGCTGGCAGAGAGCCAAAATGGGGGGATCCCCCAAAGCCCACGTGTCTGCCTTTATATCCACCTGGCTGCTTAACCCCACCCTCAGGTCCCAGCCACCTTCCCTTTGGTGGTGATGGGATTTGGAGTTCCCAGTGTCTTTGGCTTTGGCCTGGGGTGGGGGTGGAGTCCACAAAGCCTATATGGAATTTGCTTTGGGACATCCTTTTCCCCCTAACAAAACAATGGAGGAATTGCTAGAAATACAGGAAAGAGAAACTTGTTAATGCTTATCTGGGAGAGCAGTTATTAAGACAGAAAACTTGTCAAAAGTGGGAAGACAAACTTGTAAATTCTTATCTGAGACACCAGTCATTTGTAACTGCATCACAATGACCAGGGAGTTGGAAGGGGGGAGGGAGAGGAGGAGGAGATCAGAATGGCTGTGGGGCTTTGGCGGCTTAGAGAGTTTGGAGCCTGAAGGATTCAGCTTTGGAAGTGGCTTCCCAGATGCCCAGGAGGCAGAGATCTGCAAATATTTTGCACATCTGGTGTTTGGTGACTTTGCCCGAGACCCTGGAGCAGGCCAGGAGGGTGTGAGGGGAGAAAAGGAGAGGAGGGGGGAGCAGGAGAGGCTCCTTGGAGTCTCCTCAGGAGCTGGGGGAGGCCTTGCTCTGGAGGGAGCAGGGGTGGTGATCCGGGGGCTGCTGGGGTTGGGCCACTCCCAGCTGCCCAGAACCGGTCTTTGGGATTTCTGGCCCTTAAATCTTCGGTTTATGTAGCTTTGCCGATTTTTGTCTCCCCTGCCCAGACATCAGGACACAGTGTACTTCCTTTCCTTTTTTTTTTTTTTTTTTTTGTTTTGTTTTCCTTTTAAAAAAGTCCGCTGAGCAGGAGGGGCAAGAAATACTGGGGGTCCGCGGGAGGGCGGGGAAAATAGTGGGAACACTATCACACCATGGGGCACACTGTCACGCGCTATAGGGCACACTATCACGCCATGGGCATGGGCGTGCCATGCCATACCTGGCTGTCACTCAGCTTCCACTGCCTCAGGCTCCGCTGGCTGGGCCAGGCTCACTCCTTTAGGGCACTTCAGATTGCCGGCTTCTGAATGGCACGGTGCCAGGTTCTGCTTCTGGCTGCCCTTGTCCTTCCTGTAGCCCTGGGCACTGGTGAGTGGGCTTCATTGGTCCTGGTGGGCGGGAGCCTGGGACTTTTTAGGGTCTGGGAGGGGTGCCCTGGGTGTTGCCCAATGTGTGACCTTTAGCTGGGTTCTTGAGGGGGAAGGTGGGGCTGGACTTGCTGGTTGCACCCTCCTGATATATTGATGTATTTAAACAGTAAACTTCTGGCCTGCTCTCTGGGCAATGTGCCGCGTCCCCATCCCCCCAGGTTGCTTCTCAGTCCTTTTCTGGTCTTGTGTGTTTTCCCCTACTACTCCATGGCTCTTGTCCTAAACCCTTTCTGGTCTCACCTGCTGCCTCCCCTCCGATACTCTTGAGACAGGGCAAGCTAGGGTTATTAGGCAGTTTTAGGGACAGTGCAGGAGGTGACCTCTGAAGAATTTAGGGAGGCTTCAGAGATAAGGACAACCAAGGGAATGTAACCAATTCCACTGGGAAAAACAAACATCCCAGAACCATTGTTAACAATAGGGGAAAAACAAACACCCTAGAACCATGGACAATATTAAGGATGGTCCTGGTTTTCTTCAGGTGATAAGATAAAATGTAAAATGTAAAGATGCTCTAGTCCTGGAGGACTAGACCATAAAGATAAAGATAAGCATAACAAATGGGGAAAGACAAACCTGTTAGATAAGGAATGTGAAGATCCCCCACTCAGTAGCAGATTAAGTGAGACAGCCGAGAACTAACCAATCACAAAGAGACTGGTGGAGCTTTAGAATAATGAGGGAAGGAAGGTATGTATTCCCTGAGACACGACTCCACTTTGGCTTCCTTGCCCCTCCCAGGCCTGGTTCCCTGGCCTGGGAGTCCCACTTTATTTCTGTTCTTTTTCTCCTCAATAAACTTTTTCTTTCCATAAACGAACCTGCCTCTTCTCGCTTGTTTGCCTGAGCGTCTGCGAAGTTCCTGCTGTGGCTTCGTGAGACACCAACCCGTGGGGGTCTAGCGGCTGGAGCTCAGCGCTGCCCTGCAGCCTGGGATCTGTTCCTGGCTGGGAGACTAGGCCTGACAATTCCGGTATCACTCTCACCCTTCCTGCTACCTTCCCCTTCTCTGCTGCCCCTCCTTCCCAGCTCCACCCCATGCCTTCCCTGCTTCACCCCATCTTTGCTGTTCCCCTCCCTCTAGCTCCCCTCCCCTGAGGTCCCTTCCCCTGATGTCCCCCTTCCCTGCTGTCCCTCCTCTCTGTTTTCTAGGTTGTTCTTCCTCCTCTTCCTCACTAGTTTTGTTCCGCCCTCCTGCATCATTGCCTGCAAAGAGCCTTCACCTGATGGATCCTACCTCCCCCGCATTTTACTAAGCCCTGATTCTGAGGGTGCCTTTGGCCTCAGGTATCTCCCTTCTTGCTAGTCCTGTTGCAGAGCAGGGAGAGGGGCAGCCCAGACCCCCCAAACCTGCCTACTCTAAATAGGTTCTGCCATCCGCCGCATCAACACAAAACATATGAGACTTTAATGGGAAGGAACTTTAATACAATTAAGGAACAATACAGGAAAGGCAAAGAATCTAGTTTCTAAATCAGGCACCGAAAGTTACCTGTCCCCTCATGGGTAGAACTCCATTCAAATGGGATTGGCCCAGAGCAAGGCCCCAAAGCCTACCACAGGTCTAAAGCATCTTCCAGTGGGGACCCACAGAAAAGGGTCAGAAACAACCAGACAAGTCTGGAGGGAAAAGAACAAAATCAAAATCAAGACAAAAACCGCCATGGTCACCTCCCCATGGGTCTCACCCACATCTGTGTCACCCCGTCCATGACCAAAAGGCAAGCGCAGTTTCTTCACATGTCTCTCTGCTCCATGTGCCTCCTCCAGGTCTCCTTCTGGCTCCATCCTGCTTCCTTCTTTCTCAGTCTCCTCTGCAGCTTCTCTTTCTCTGCTTAGCTCCACCCTCCTTTTGCGTGGGGCAGGGAACCTGGAACCTCCCCCCTTCCTGGGGACCACGCTTTTACAGTACCTTACACCTTGGGAGCTTGGGAGCTCCTCATCTTTGCCGTGACCACAGGCACAGCCCTTGTGCACAGACCTGCCCTGTTCTCGGGCCTCTCCTCCCACCCCCAGCCAGTGCAGCTTCTGCTCCTGGGTTCTCACCACGGGCCCTTCCCCACTCCTCTGTCCTCAACTGGAGACCCTCCTCTCTGGTCAGCACCCTAACACAGGCCCCTCCGGCCCCCACAACCCCCACACCCCCAACACAGGCCCTGCTCATCTCTGCTCCCAGTCCTGCCCTCAGCACCAATGTTCCAACTGCCTCTGTCTTCCAGCCTCCCGCCCTCCCCAGACCTGAGAGCTGCTCTTGATGTGGCTCCTCTTCGGCCTTCACCCCCTTGGCTTCCTTGACCCCAGTGGGCTCTCGCTCCTCACACCACAGATGCACCACCCTGTGGCAGCCTTTCTGCCCACCCCCCAGGGCCTTCTCCCACCCTCCTCTGATGGACACAGCCTCCCTCTGTGGAGGGGCCTCATTGCCATCTGCATCACCCCACACTGCTACTCTCCCCTCCTGTGCCCTGGATACCTGCTGGGCATTGAAATTCTGCTCCCCTCTCCCCAATCTAAACTCCCTGGGCCCACAGGCTGACTCCAGTCCCTGCACCTGCCTCTCCCCGGGTCCCGGGCAGGTTCATCCACCTCCCCAACTTGTCCTTGAGGAAGCACAGCCCTGCCTGGCTCATGTCACCACCACCCCCGCCCCACCTCACACCACAGCTGCTCTGACCTCTGACCCCTGGACCCTCATATCCCCTCCCTGCTCTCTGACAAGACCCCACAGTCCTCATAGGGAGTCAGTGCCCCCTCTCTTTGCCTCTGGCTCCAGTTTCCCCTCTCCATGCCTTTCTTCCACCCTCACCCCTCTACTTCTTTCCTTTCTTTCTTGAGATTTATTTTCTTACATAGTTGTTGACTTTTGTACAGAATTTGATTTCCCCTCTCAGGTGCAGTCTCCTTGGTCCATCACCCCATCCCTTGTGCTCTCCCTCCCCAGGCTGCCCCTCCCTGCCCCTCCCTGGGCCCTCTCCTTCCTTCTCCTTGCCTGTGTCCTGTACTGTGAACCCTCCCTCCTGTCCCTATGAACACAGCCCTGTCTGCAGCCCCCAGGCCTCCAGGGCTCAGGACACACAGCCTCGGGTGACTCTGATGCTCAGGTAGCTCCTACCTGCCTCACTGAGGATTTCTCTCCCCAGGACCTCACAGGCTTCAGTATGAGCTCACGGAGACCCAGGATGCCTCTCTGCCCTCGATATTTGTTGCCATGGAATACTTGGACAATCAGCTCATCCTGCGCTACAACAGTGGGAATGGCAGGCTGGAGACCCCAGGCCTGCTGGCACGAGTCACCCTGGGAGCTGAGCCGGGGGACACAGTGACCAGTGGCTTTGCAGAAGACAGGAAGCCCCTTCAGACGAAGCTGGCAGATATCAGGGAAAAGAAGAGGCAAAAAGGAGGTGAGAGGGGCCAGTATGGGGGGTCTCTCCCAGGAAAGTTAGGGCAGGTGGTTGGGCCTGTTCTTTCCACTGGATTTGCTGTGGGGGGTTGAGACATCACAGAGGTGATGTCTCTTCAGCCAGAACAGGGAGAGGTGGGAGAGTGGGGGTGGGGGTGGGGTGAGTTTCTCCCCTGGGGGAACAGGGGACACAGGACCAGGGAATCACCAGTGGTTCTATGTTGGGGGTAGGCTCCCATTCCCTCCAGGAGGTTCGGGGCTGTGAGATCCAGGAAGACAACACCACCAGGGCCTTCAGGCGCTTCTTCTATAATGGGGAGCCCTTCCTCTTCTATAACGAGATGACCCATGAATGGGGAGCACCCCAGTCCTCAATTCTTCTCTTGGCTATGGAAGTCAAGAAATCCTGGGACACAGATAGGAGTGGAAACCAGAATTCCTGGGCCCTTGTGCAAGGTGATGTTTGTGAAAAACTGCGGAGATATCGTTACTCCTGGATGATCATCACGAAGAGGACAGGTGAGACCCTGGGCTCCCCACACCCCCCAGCCCCAGGTTCCCAGCTCTGCCCAAGGGGACCCTCCAGTACTATGGCTGCCTGTATGGTCTCAGGGGTGTGGTGTTGGGAGGTGATAACCAAGGGTGTTAACACGAAACCAGAGGGCATGGAGTCCAGGGGAGCTACAGAGCACTGAGCAGGAGTGTGGGTGTCAGGAAGGAGGGGACACCCTGAGGCTGGACATCAGTCCTGCTGGCTCCCAGCCTGCATGTCAGTCTCTCCTGGTCCCCTCGTGCAGGAGCCCACCCCTCACATCTCTCTCCTCAGCATCAGCATGTGGGTCCCGGGCCTCCCACCAGCCTGAGGAGCTGGGCCCCAGGGTGCAGAACCACCTGGGGAAAGCAGGAGGTGGGCAGGAGCAGCCTCCGTGTCCCTTACTGGGGAGCAGGGCTTGGCCTTGTTCTTTCCTGACTCTGTGCTTTCTTCCCGGTGCCCCCAGCTGTGAATGCAACCTGCAGCCAGGCCTCAGAGGGCGTGGTCAACGTTACATGCTGGGCATCTGGCTTCTCTCCTTGGAATATCTCACTGGTCTGGCTTCAGGACCATGGATGCCCAGCTGCCTGGGGGTGTCCAGTATGATGAGAACGGGACCTATTGGGCCTGGGTGACCCTAAGGATTCCCCAAGGAGTGGAGCAGAGGGTCACCTGCTCTGTGGAAAACAACTGGAATTCCACTGTGACTTGTGGTGAGCCTGGGGTGACCTGAGGGGGTGAGACCTTGTAGGGTCAGGATGGGAGTGGAGAACAGGCTGGTGGCTCTGAGTGTACAGGTTAAAATAAGACCTTTTCTAGGAAACATGCAGGTGCTTCAGCGTCCACAGCCAGCTGTGTACCTGGATGACAGCAGCAACATTGCCATCTCTGTTGCTGTTGTCTTTGTTGTCCTTGTTGCTGCTGTCCCTTATATCTTCCGGGTCAGGGAGACATCAGCTGGGGAGAGTCCAGGTGAGCTATGGGCCTGTGGGTGGTGAGGGAGGGGCTCTTCTGCCTGTGACCGGGGTCTCATGTCTCCCACTCTGTAGCTAAGAGAGGGATGACTGGCCTCTATAAACGAGCTGGAAGTGGGGTCCTTGTGAGGGATTTGGGGGCCACATCTGAGCCCTTAGCCCTGCGCAGAAGCAGAACCAGGGCCCTAAGTGTGCAGCCGGGGCCTCCCTCCTGGCGATGGGGGTGGCAGAGGCCTTGTCTCCTGCTCAGTCTCCTCAGGCTTGTCCCTGCTCTCAGGCTCCCCAGGGCTGTGGGGATTGGGGAACCATGGGCATGTTGGGGATGGGGTTGGGTGATCTTGGACTTGGGGGGAACAAGCAATAAAGCCTCTGTGACCTAGTGGAGGCTTGGGAGGTTGACAGCTGAGGAGAGAAGCCCCTGCTTATGAGCACCCCCAGGGCCTGACCTCTCTCTCAGAGACCCTGGCACTGAGGGGGAAGGCCAGGGATGGGGAGAGGGGCATTGTGTTTCTGCTCCTGGATGTTGTCCTTCAGTCTGGCCCTTCCAAGCTCTCACCTGGTGGTGGTGCTGGGGGCAGGGACAGGTGATGATGTGGTGGAGTCAGAGGGGGAGACCAGCAGGTCTGTAAAGTGGGGTGAGAGGGAGAAAAAATAGGTGTTATCCCCCGTCAGATACAAACAAAATGTGATTCCAGAGCTGCAGAAGGGGAATTCCTGAAGGAACAGAAAGCAGTAAGTCTGCAACCAATTGAACAATTACTGGTGTCTTTTTCCCCAGGCCGGTTTGCCTGCAGCCAAGTGGTGACAAAGGACCTTCAAGTTGCGGAGCCTCAGGGCTCTCAGCTTCTGTTAGCAGCGCCTGGGTCCAGGGACTCAACTACAGGCGCTTAGCATCTGCACATTTGGCCTAGACTCACTGCCTGCGCTCCTTTTACCAGCACTTTCTCTTTTGGTGGCCCCCTTTTCTCATCTGTGAAATTGCAAAAGAGTATTTTTCTCTTGTAATATGATATCGTTATGGGATGAAAATGAATATATGTGAAGTGGTTTTGTTATAGGGCATTTCCTGGGGACCACCCTGCTACAGTTCAATCTTTGCCACATTTAAGTATTATTATTTCTTTTATTATGTTGCTGTAATATGCTCTCATCCCACTACTGTGCAATTACATGTGATGATTGAGCTATTTTGCATTAGCATTATCTGTTACAGCCTTTCCTATGGTACTTAATGAGGAGTCTAGCGCCAGGTTTCCTTAGTGCTCTGTCACTTTGTATGTCTTTTCAGGTCATGTAATATATATAAATATAAATATAAATATAAATATATATTTACACACATATCTGTAGACTTGACTTCATTTGTGCAATAGTATGTAATTTTATAACTGTCAACATACATATCTGAACTGTGTTTATTTCATGTGGCTGGGAAGGGATAGTATGAGGTTGTGGGGAGATGGAGAGGTAGATACAGACCTAAAATTCCCCAGCTCCCCTTCCCCAGCTCCCAGTCCTGCCAGACTCACAGGAAAGCACAAAGGGCTGGAGAAGCTGGAATGGGGCATCTGGGGCCAGTGCTCAGGGCCTGAGCCTGGAGGAATCTGCCCTGATGGTGGGAGCTCACGTGAGGGAACAGAGCTAATCTTGTGGGGAGACAAGGACACTGCATTGGGGTGACCTTGTGACAGGGTAATCCCCAGGGTTCCTGCCCCCCCGGGAAGGAAGGGTGGGGTTGAGCAGGGAGGAGAAGCTAGAGAAGACCCGGAGAAGGCAGGAAGGGGAGCATGAGGGGGGTTTGGGCGAGGCACAGGGGCAGAGACACGTGAAGAAACTGCACTTGCTTCTTGGCCTTGGCTTGTACCAGGGATGGGGGACATGGAAGGAGACACGTGAGACAGAAACGTGGGTGAGAGGCCGTGGGGAGGCTGACGATGGCAGCCTTTATATTAATGTGGGTTTTGGTTTTCGGCCTTTCCTTGCAGTCTTGCCTGGCCGCTTCTGGCCCTTTCCTGTGATTCCACACCAGAAGGGATCTCAGATATGGCAAGATTTTGGGCTTCAGCCGTCCTGCTTTGGGCCACGCGGGCATGGGTCATTTTGGGTGTTTGATTGGGAAAGCATTCTTTATCTTCTCTCTATTACACACTAATTGTGTTAAAGTTCCTCTGCATGGCAGGTCTCATGCACTGATCATGTTTTGTGTGGATAAGGTGGAAGGCAGAATGCACTTAGCAGGCAGGTTTGGAGGTTCTTGGGGTGCCCCTTCCCCTGCCCTGTGCCAACCTCACCGTGGAGAACAGGGGCCCGTCTGCTTCTGGGATGAAGTGGCTTCTGGGCGTGTGAGGACTGAGTTGAGGAGAGAAGAAGTGAACAGGGATGTGGATGAGTACTCGCAGCCCCAGCATCTGCCCCCTAGTCCTGTGAGGTTTCTGCAAGACAGATGGGGAGGTGAGGGGTTTCCCACCTAAGCCTCAAGGGTTCCTCACTTCAGGGGACACACAGACTGTTGGCGCTCTTCTTGGTCAGGAATCACTTACCCTACCAGGTTAAACACTGATGATGAGAGCACTGGGTTTGGGGGGGCACCACCCAAAAGCTAAGATTTAAGGGGCACCCATTAGGCAGCAAGACCTGCCTGGAAGGAAGAGGAGGATTTGGTCCCGTTCCCCTTACCTAGGTTCACAGCAAAGATATTGGAAAAGAGAATCATTGATACATCTATTCAGAGTTGTGTGTGTCAAGATATTTCATGCTGTTACTCAGGGTTGATGTCATTCACACCATTGTGCATTCTAGGTTTTTTTTTTTTTTAAAGATTTATTTATTTATGCATACAAGTATAGGGGTACAGGCCAGAAGTGCAGGAGTGAAAGGATTCATCAAAGACAGAGTGGGGAACAAAACAGGCAAATCTACTGAAATCCACTGCTAATGTGAGCAGTGGGCGAGTCAGGAGAGGTCTGCTGCGCCATGTGGGTATCTCCCTGGCTGGGGATCAAACTCCAGCTGCAGTAGCTGCGGATAGCTTCATAGGTTGCATCTTAACCCCTTGCACCACCAGGGAGGCCCTGTCTTCAGTTTTCTATACCCTACATGTTTCTCTCTCCTAAGAAATGCTAAGCTCTTACTAATATACTTTAAGTTAATTAATGTTAATTAAGTAATTAATGGGGTTAATAAAGTGAAAATTTTTTATTGTGGTAAAAAAAATACATGAGATAAAATTGCCATAGTAGCCATTTCAACAGTGAGGTACAGCAATTTTGTATTTTACTTATTTTTTTATATCCAAAAGGGCCAGTTTCTTATATAGGGAAATTTGGAAGGGCCTCCCTGGTTGCGCAGGGGTTTATTCTCAGCGCTGTCATGCTATTGGCAGTCACTCGGCCAGCTATTGCAGCATGAGTTCAATCCCCAGGCCAGGGAGCTGACCCACATGGCGCAGCAGACCTCTCCTGTCTTGCCCACTGTTCGCCTCAACAGTGTATTTCAAGGCATCTGCCTGTTCTGCTCCCCACTCTGTCTCTGGTGAATCCTCTCACCCCTGCACCTCTGACTTACACTCCAGTTCTTGTATGCATAAATAAATAAGATTAAATTTCCTTAAAAAAAAAAAGAAGAAAGAAAAGTTGAAGGAGAGGACACTTGCGCAGACACGAGCGGTCAGGAGAGCTGCCCTGAACGGGACAGGTGTGTGAAAAGAAACAGCTGCAGAGTCACAGGTGGGCATTGTTGGGAGTAGAGTGGCCTCTTCCCACTTTTTATTATTCCTGTTTTTAGTATATGTGTTGCAGAGTGAGCCCTTCTGTCCACTTTTTATTGGGTTGTCGATTGTTCTGGTCTATAAACTATGTATTTTGACTGTTAGCCCTTTTCTTATATGTGGTTTGCAAATTTCTTCTCCATTCAGTCAGCTGTCTTTCCATTTTATATTATTTTATTATGTTTTTTAGGATTTGTTTTTATTTATGTATGCATACAAAAACTGGGGTGTAGGCTAGATGTGTGGGGAGTGAGATAATTCATGATAGACAGAACAGGCGGATCTACTGAGTTACACTCCTGACAGGAGCAGCGGGAGAGACAGGAGAGGTCTGCCTCGCCATGTGGGTCACCTCCCTGGCAGCTCCCTGGCAGCAGCTCAAACACATGCCCCAGGAGCAGGAGACAGCTTGATAGCACTGAGATTTTTTAGCCCCTGCTCCACCAGGGAGGCCTATCTTCATTTTTAAAAAAAATTTATTTATTTATGCGTACAAGAACTGGGTACAGGCCAGAGGTGTGGTTGGGGGTGTGTGTGTGAGAGAGGACTCACCAGAAACAGAGTGGGGAACAGAACGGGCAGACTGACTGAAACACACTGCTGAGGGGAGCATCTGGCAAGACAGGTGAGGTCTGCTGCGCCATGTGGGATCCTCCCTGGCTGGCTGGGGATCGAACTGGTGCTGCAGAGGCTGGGATAGCTTCACAGTGCTGTGCTTAACCCCTTGTGCCACCAGGGAGGCCCCACCTGTCTTTTCATTTTAATAGTTCTTTCTCCGTGCAGGAGCTTTCTGGTTTGACCTAGTGCCATTGTTTTTGTACCCTTTTGTTTCTCTTGCTTTTGGGGAGCATCTACAAAGACATTACTGAGACTGATGGCAAGGAGCTCGGGTACCTATATTTTCTAACTACCGTCCTCTTTCCTGCTTCTGTGACTTTGCTTATGGCACACTTCACAGGGTGGAGTCATGAATTGCTGGCCTCTGTCCCTGTCTTACTTTTCTGAGCATAATGTGCTCTTTCACCCATGTGATAACAAAGGACAAGATTTCCTTCCTTTTTAAAGCCGAATAGTACCCCATCACATGCATAGAGAATATTTGAATGATGCAGGTATCTCTCTGTAAACAGAGAGCTTGTGGCTTCTGTACATTTGCTTTTGGAAAATTGCTGCAGTGCAGGCAGTGGGGTGTCTGTCTCTATTTTTATACCCTCCCTCACTTTGGCGGAAATAATATTTAAGTAGTTTTTTAGGAGCAAATGTTTCAGGTCCATCTCCCGCATTTCCTAGTGTGTAATTCACCGTGCTTGTATTAATCAAGTGCTTGATGGATAGTTTGACTGAGTGAAAAACTCTAAGGCAGGAATCTTCCCTTTGCATATCAAAGGCATTGCTTTCTGTCTTCTCTGCCTTTAGGGAGGGGGAGAAAGGGAGAGAGGGAGACAGAGAGAGAAAGGGGTGGGGGGAGAGAAAGCATTTTCAGTGTTGAAAGTCTCATTTCAAGGGTGCTGACAGTTTTTGGTGTAGAGGATCACAGTAGCCATTCAGTCATGTTTTTGTAGTTGTGCTGTGATAATTGGCATGTGGAGGAGGTGCAGAACTTCAGTGTAGGGAAAAGAACTGAAATCCTTAAATACAGAGAAGAAATCATCGGCACAACCCTCCATGACAAACATCTCAGAAACTTGTTTGAGGACTCATCCCAGAGGCAAAGAAAAAAAAGGAAAAGCTGCACAGCTGGCCCGACATCAAGATTAAAACCTTCTGTACAGCAAGAGACAAGAACCAAATGCAGAGATATTCCACAGATTCGTAGAAACGCCATACAACAGATAAGGACCAATTTTGCACTGTTGCCATGGTCTCTCTCGTCCCTCCTCTGCCCTGCGCGGGTGCAGGTGACTCCCGGAGCCAGGAGAGCGTGTGGCTCCACTGTGACCCCGCTTGGAGAAGGAAACCTAGATGGTGTGACCCCGTTATAAGCCTTTGCTGATGACTGGTTATTTTATCTTTATATCTTATTTAATGAAATGTCATGTGCGTTACATTTACTGGCAGTATAAGAGAGAGTAGAAAGCTCATTAAGTTTTTTGCCCAGTGAGATAAGGACACAGATAAGAACCCAGTGGGCTGGGCAGGAGGATTTTGACTTGGAACTCCAGGCTCAGGGAACAACATTCTCCCTTCATGTAATTGCTCAGCCCAGGCACCATCTGGAAGCAGGAGCGGACCAATGTCGCCCCCTTGTGGCCATGGTCTTCCTGTGCCCATGTCAAGCAGGACCTGAGCTCAGCCTGTTATTCTTTGGGTCTGAGATGTTCTTTACTGCTCCCCAGCCTGAGTCCACCTTCCCACAAAGCAGTAAAGCCTGAGGTGGGACTATGTGGATGGAAGGGTGTCACCCACACCTCTGGGGAGATCCCTGTCACCATGCTCAGGGGAGAGCTAAGCCTCCCTCCCCATGCTGAGGGAGACTTGGGCCTTGATGGGCCTGCAGAGAAGGAGCTCATGCTCCTCACCCTGAAGGAGAAGCCAAGTGCCTGCTTGGGGGGGAGAGAAGGAGGCTTCTCAGCTGTGTGCTGGTCAGGGCCACCGAGGGTAAGTGACTGGACCAAGGACATCGCCACAGCTGTTGTGAGCTCCAGGGGTGCTGTCTCCCAGGGGGTCCTTGGGCTCCCAGTTCCTCTGTGTGCTCAGATGTGCTCAGATGACAAGATGGTAGCAGGTTCTGTGTAAATTAGACATTTTAGTATTTTCTTACATAGGCTTTTTTAATCTTAAAGGTACAAAAAAGATCAACACTCTAAAAAGGTGGCCCTTCCTAAAAGGCAAACAACTTTAGGCCCCAGACACACCTTTGTGAGCCTTTGTTCCGTTTCAATCCTAACTTCTTCCCTCCTTCAAAGACAAATATGTTCAGACTTTAATGATTATCATGTCATTGCTCTGTTTTATAATTTATCATTAAATTATATATATTAAAGATTTGTTTATTTATGCATGTAAGAACTTGGGTACAGGCCGGAGGTGCGTGGGGTGGGAGGATTCACCAGAGACAGAGTGGGGACAGAACAGGCAGACTGACTGAAATATACTGCTGAGGGGAGCAACAGGTGAGTCGGGAGAGGTCTGCCACGCCATGTGGGTCATCTCCCTTGCTGGGGATTGAATTCATGCTGCAGAGGCTGCGGATAGCTTCATAGCACTGCATCTTAACTCCTTGCTCCATCAGGGAGGCCCCTAAATTATATTTTAACTTACCTTTTAAATTTTGTTCTTGTATGGGTTCCTCTTTTATCCTCCTAATATGTCTATGTCTGCAGAGATTCTGTTAAGTTTGGGTTTTTAAAAAAATTTTTGCACAGAAGTGGGGTGCAGGCTAGAGATGTAGGATTGAGGGAAAGGTGAGAGGATTCACCAGAGACAGAGTGGGCAGCAGAAAAGGCAGATTGACTGAAATACACTGCTGAGGGGTGCAGTGGGTGAGCAGGAGAGGTCTGCTATGCCATATGGGTAGCTCCCTGGCTGGGGAGCATCTCAGGCCATGGTGGTGATAGCTTGGAGACTTAACCTTGAGGCCACCAGGGAGGCCTAGATCTTCATTTCTTTTGAGTAACACCTAGGAATGTAAATTCTGGTCCTGGGTTCATGTTTAATAACTTCATGAAAAGATACAAAACTCTGTCCCAAAGTGGGTGTTTTATATGCCTTAGAGTAGTGGCTGAGATTCAGCTTGTTCCATGCCTTTGTCAACCTTGACTGTTATTAAACTTTTCACTTTTAGCCATTCTAATGGGTGCACAGTGACTTCTCACTGTGGTTCCACCTCGCATTGCCCCCTCCATCCCGTGACTGTTAATGTTGAGAATTTTTTCATAGACACATTGACCATTCATGTATCTTCCATTGTAAAATGCCTATTTAAATCTTTTATTTTTCCTAAAGATTTATTTTTTTGTTTATACAAGAACCAGGGTACAGGCCAGGTCCTCAGGAGGTGAGAGGATTCACCAGAGACAGAGCGGGGAACAGAACAGGCAGACTAACGAAATCCACTTCTACGGGGAGCAGCAGGCGAGACAGGAGAGGTCTGCTCTCCATGTGGGACCCTCGCTGGCCAGCCAGGATCAAACTGGCGCTGCAGAGGCTGTGGGTAGCTTCACAGCGTGGCACTCAACTGCCTGCGCCACCAGGGGAGGCCCATGCCTATTTAAATCTTTCTCTTTTTTTTTGCTGTTTGTTATTTGTCTTCTTATTATGAAGTCATGGGAGTTGTGTATATACTCTGGATAGAAATCCTTTGTCAGATAAACGTATGACAAACATTCTGACAAAGAGCTGTCAGTCTGTCCTGGTCAAGGTCACTAACATGCTCTGTGTCATCACCAGAGACGGAAACATCTGTGTCATCACTGCACCTCTCAGCAGTTCCCACACGCCAGGCTGCTCTCGCCTTTTACTCATATTTGCACCAACCCTTGGATTTCCTTCACACATTTCACTAGAAGCAGATCTACTGGAAGAAAGGAAAACTAGAAGTAGATCTACTAGAAGGAAAAAAACCTGACCTACTAGGAAAAAAAACAAAACAGAAAACTTGCTGGGGTCACCACCAGGTTTGATACTTGGCACATGTGATAGTGTTTGCTGCATGTAGGGGACAGAGCAGGCCCCAGACCGTGCTCATGTTCAGTTCTGATGTGTGTGTTTCAGCAAACACTGCACAGGCAAGGGCTGCCAGGAGGAGTCTAGAGTTAGGTGCTTCCCTTTATACTTTTCTAAGTCCCTCCTTTGGGTGGGACTTTAAATTGTATAAATTATTTCTTTTCTTTGTACTCAGTTATTTATTTTAATAGCTTTATATGTAATATTTTTTATTAGTCTATACAAATAAAAAAACTAAGTTCTTTTCTTTAAATTAAAATCTAAAGTATTCAAAAATAAGTCATTCAATATTTGAAAAAGTACACATTTACAAAGTGTGTATATATCCTGTCATGAAAACGCAACTTTATACACATGGAAAAAAAAATACAAACAGGATCCATCCCATGTTTATGCAAGCAGTAACTTAGCTTACCCCATTGGATGAAAAGTATATAATCAACATGTCACTCTCTGGGCCTCCTTGGTGGTGCAAGGGGTTGAGGCACAACCTATGAGACTATTCACAGCTACTCAGCGCGAGTTCGATCCCCGGCCAGGGAAATGCTCATGTGGCGCAGCAGATCTCACTCGCCCGCTGCTTCCCTCAGCAGTGTATTTCAGTCAATCTGCCTGTTCTGCTTCCCAGTCTGTCTCTGGTGAATCCTCTCACCCCCCTCCCCACACCTCTGGCCTGTACCCCAGTTCTTGTATGCACAAATAAATAAATACATAAATCTTTAAAAAAACAAAAAAACCATGTCATCCCTCAGCTTGCTTTTGCAGCTAGTGGTGTGTGAGATGAATCCTTGGTTATACAAATAGTTCATTGTTTCCCATTGCAGAATAGTATCCCATGTAGGATGGGCTAGGATTTATCTCCCCTTCTGTGACCTTTAGCTTGTTTCTATCACAGGCATTGCTGCAGTGAATGTACTGGGGTTTCCCCCACCCCCAGCTCCTTTAGGGTTCCCATACAGGAGTGGGATTATGCACATCTTGACCACGTGATGCTCCCTGATGCCAATGTAGGTGATAATTTCCTTACCTCCTCTGCCCCCTCAAAAGCTTCGGTGACAATCTATAGGTCTGGTTTTCTTCCCGCCATGCTGACTGCTGCTTCTTACTCTCCTTTTGCTCTAAATGTCCGTGGGTTTTGGGTCCCACCTGGGCTGCGTGCTCTGCTCTCACCGCCTCTTCCAGGCTATAGTTTCATTCAGTGCCGGGATTTAAGATTGTCACCTCTGAACAGGCCTAGTTCCTCAGCACATACCTCTGTGTATTTTCATAGTTGGCAAAAGAGCTGCACCAAGATAAATACTCAGATCCGTTGCACTCTGGCCATTTATGTTCAAATTGAAAAATGCACACACCTAGCAGCCCCAATTCTGGGACGGTATCTCCAAACACACTTTCTACCTGCAAAAGAACTACATTCAAAAGTACACTGCAATAGTGTGTAAAAGCAAGAGAAAAAGGATGGAAAAATGAAGAACCCAAATGTCTCTCAGTCGGGGACTGTTGTTTAAAAAGAATTGCATCGGGCCTCCCCGGTGGCGCAGTGGTTGAGCGCTGGGTTGCGAAGCTGCCCGTGGCCTCTGCGGCGCCGGTTCGATCCCCGGCTGCTCCCCAGCCACCGGAGGAGGGTCCCACATGGTGTGCAGACCTCTCCTGCCGCCCGCTGCTCCCCTCAGCAGTGTACTTCGGTCCTTCTGGCTGCTCTGCTCCCCGCTCTGGCTCTGGTGAATTCTCTCGCCCTCCCGCGCTTCTGACTGTACCCAGTGCATGTATAAACCAAACAAACAAACAAACAAATAATAAATAAATAAGACATGCCTCTAGAAAATTAAAATAAATAAATAAATAAATAAATAAATAAATAAATAAATAAATAAATAAAAAGAATTGCATCTATACAATGAAGCACCAAGAAAATTAAAAAAGAGAGACATAGATAGTTCTTGGTATCTCTCATGGGATCATTTCCATGGTCCATTGTTAAGGATCAGAACGCCCGGTGCAGCAAAGCATGATGAGAGGCTAGACCTTGCCAGGCAGATAGGGACTGGGGCTCTGGGAGATGTAAGGGCTGGGACCCCTGGAGACATGGGACCCCTGGGAGACATAAAAAGAGAGAAAAGTCACTAACAAGAAAAAAGCCCATGACACTGTCACTGGTTAATCTCTGTTAGGACAATGGCCAAGTCTGACCCATCAGACACTGCACTAGCTAGTAAAGATACTAGCTCACCTCCTGACCCAAAACCTGAGCTTAACTATGAAAACCCTGAAGTTGGCTTCACCATCTGCAACCCGTTCAAGGACCCCTCTTGGTGCGAGGGAGCTGTTTTTGCTTTTTGTCTGTCCTTGCATAAATCTCAGGCCTGTGCCTGTTTCTTTAACCCTTATGCCTTTGCATGAGAGAGCTGGCCTTTGTCTTTCTTTCTTTTCTTTTTTTTTTTTAAAGATTTATTTATTTATGCATACAAGAGCTGGGGTACAGGCCAGAGATGCAGTGGGTGAGAGGATTCACCAAAGACAGAGTGGGGAGCAGAATACACACACATATGCATAAAATTCTTTGGAAGAATTGAGTAATAACAGCAGTTTCATCAGGAATGGGTCTGGGTAGGAGAAACTTCTCTTTGAAGTTTTGAATTTTTTTTGAAGGATTTATTTATTTATGTACACAAGAACTGGGGTACAGGCCAGAGGTGTGTGGCAGGTGGCGGGGGTGTGGGGGACAGAGTGAGATAATTCACCAAAGACAGAGTAGGGAACATAACAAGCAGATCTACTGAAATACACTGCTGAGGGGAGCAGTGGGTGAGTCAGGAGGGATCTTCTGTGCCATGTGGGTCACTTCCCTGGCTGGAGATCGAACTCCTGCTGCAGTGGGTACAGATAGCGTCATAGTGCTGCATTTTAACCCCTTGTGCCAACAGGGAGGCCCTGAAGCATTGTATTTTGAACCAAATCAAAGTAGAAAACAAAAATAATTCCAGGGCCTTCCTGGTGGCACAAGAGGCTAAGTGTCAACCTATGAAGCTATCCACAGTCACTGCAACAGGACTTCCTGCCCCAGTCAGGGAGGTGACCCACATGGCTCAGCGGACCTCTCCTGTCTTGCCAGCTGCTCCTCTCAGCAGTATTTTTCAGTCAATCTGCATGTTCTGTTCCCTGCTCTGTCTCTGGTGAATCTTCTCATCCCCCACACCTCTGGTCTACACTCCAGCTCTTTTATCCATAAATAAATAAATCTTTAAATAAAAAAAAAAGAAAAAAGGAAAAACAATTCCAAAGACAAAAAATTAAGTGAAGTAAACAAACAAAAAACTTGAAGAATCTGAACAGAAAGATTTCTTTTTACCTTAAAATAAAAAACTGTGGGGCCTCCCCTGGTGGCGCAGGAGGTTGAGCGCAGCGCTGTGAAGCTGTCCACAGCCTCTGCAGTGCAGATTCCATCCGGCCAGCAGGCAAGTGTCCCACATGGCTTGGAAGACCTCTCCTGTCTTTCCCGCTGCTCCCCCTCAGCATTGTATTTCGTCAGTCTGCCTGTTCTGTTCCCTGCTCTGTCTCTGGTGAATCCTCTCACCCTCCCACAAATCTGGCCTGTACCCCGGTTCTTGTGTAAATTAAAAAAAAAAAAAGCTGTGTAAGAAATTTATTGTTTCTTGAACAAAGATTACTTACTGCCATTTTAATTCAGTATGCTTCCTTTTAACTGTGGTAACCTTCCATTACACATTTGTCTCTCGTCATTAAAAAGCAACATGAGACATGATAAATGTACAATTAACATTTTGTTTGGTGAAGGAAATCAACCAAATGTGGTATAATTGGAAAGCCCAAAAGTTAAGGCATTTTGTGGGGAGGGACCTAATGCTTGAAGCACCAGCAGCTGAGCACCCTCTGGTGTCCATGTGGACACAGGTCCCAACAATAGAAAATTAATCACCTGGGTAGGTCTGGTGTGGGGGCATTTGAATGAAGCCATTAGCCAAATTTTAGGGCCCTCATATGCACCTACTGTGTTATTTCTATTTTTGCTCGTGCTTGTCAGACTATGTTGCCCCATCTTTGCATGAGATGCACACCCGGAGCTCTGCAGGCCACATGAATGGCCCAAAAGTCAAGATGCAGTAGAACAAGGCCCAGAAGTGAACGTAGAGGGGTGGGGAGCACCTGAAGGTGTAGGAGCAGCCTGTGGGCCCGCAGGCTGCCCAGGAGCTGCGGAAGGCTCTGTCTGGGTCACCCCGCAGGCCCTGCCCCTGGCCCCTGCTTGGAGAGCTGCCATTCTTGGGACCCCAAGGAAATCAAACACTGGCACATTGGGGAGTGGGGTTCTCGGATAGGCCAGGTGTGGTCTGCTTTATCAGGCCCCCTCTCTCCCTTGCAGCCCTCTGCTGATATTAGAAACCAAACCAGGCTGACTCAGGGTGGTGGGTCTCAAATGCTGCACTGGCACCACCAGGTCTGGTGGTCAGGAGCAAACTAGCACCCTCAGGGGACACATTTGAGGGAGGAATCGTGGAGCAGGTTTGCAAGGCAAGACTCTGCCACTCAGTGAGCAGCCCTCTTGCTTTTTATTAGCAGTAACACACAGCATGATTGATTATGTGACAATGGAAGGAGAACAGGGGCCCAGGGGAAACAATGGGTATTCATCTTTAAGGGGACCGGGACTTCAAAGGGATCCAAGGGTAATCAATTTTATTGGGAGGACATGTCGGCCACATGTACAGGGAGCACTTCCTGTGCAGGTGCATGGCATAATTTTCAAGCTACTCCCATCTGTCTCGGATCCTGTCCATACAATCAATCAACAGTCATGGATGGTTTTCTTAGTGTCGCATTTATTGCTCAGCGGACTCCTACAGCAAGGGTGGATTACGAATTCATTTCTTTCTTAAGAGGAGGGTAGGGCCTCCCCGGTGGCGGTGGCGCAGCGGTTGAGTGCTGGGTTGCGAAGTTGCCCGCAGCCTCTATAGCCCCGGTTCGATCCCCAGCTGCTCCCCGGCAATCGGAGGATCGGAGGAGGATCCCACATGGCGCGCAGCCCTCTCCTGCCGCCCGCTGTTCCCCTCAGCAGTGTGCTCCGGTCCTTCTGCCTGCTCTGCTCCCCGCTCTGGCTCTGGTGAATTCTCTCACCCTCCCGCGCTTCTGACTGTATCCAATGCTATGTATGTATGTATGTATCAATCAATCAATCAATAAATCTTTAAAAAAAAAAAAGAGGAGGGTAAAAGCTGCTCAATCTCAGACAATTATAGAATATACAGGAGCAGAAAGCTGGAGCCTGTAGCAGCGGCATCTCCATAGAGGCGGAGGCACCATGTTCCCTGCTCCCACATGTGCAGCCACCTTGGACTGGCCACTGGGAACCTGGGGGTGGGGATGGAGGCGGGGACTGAGCGCCCAGGCGAGGCTCTACTACAGGGCAGGCAGGTGAGCTAGGAGGAAGACAAGAAAGGAAGAGACAGAGACGGCTCCTGTTCCCACGCCTGGCTTGCACCCTGGCTCTCCTCCCTGGCAGGAGACCTGGCAGGAGACAGGGGGAGGAATGACACCTAGAGACAGTAGGAAATGACACTCGCTTTTAAAATGGAAAGACTAGGGTGAAGCTAGGCAAGTTGGAAATCTGAATCATTTGCGGATGGAGATTTTACTGTTTACCCAGCAATGGATTTTATTGCTTTAAAATATCTTATGATTCTTGAGCCAGGAGTTGGGGTGACAGCTCAGGTCAGTCTCTGTTTTTTGCTTCTGGAAGAGTTTAGATTCTACAATTAGGCAAAGCAAATTTGCGTTAGGTGTTGAAAGATGGAGTCAACAACTGTATAATCAATGATTAAGTTTAAACCTTGAGGGACCCAAGGAAATTCTATATTCCCCCCCTCCCCGCCCTGAAAAGAGCTCACTGCGCTGCTGAATGAGAGGGTCTCTCTGGGCCCAATGGAGTTCTTCTTTCTACCTCCAGCCCTTACAGAGCCTACAACCAATGCAGTGATCTCATCTGAGCTAGGATTGTGGTTTTCTGATGTTTGTTGTATTTGAGCCATCACATGAGTAACAATGGACATGGGGTTTTGCTACACTGATATTCTGTGATGGAATCCAACATGCACCTGGTGGTTCTGCTGATCCTGCCGGGTCCCAGGGAAAGGGACTTGTCCTGACCATGATTCAGTGTCCCTTTGTGCAGAAGTGATCAGTAGATGTGGGGTCAATGGCTCCTCAATCTCACCCTCCTCTCCAAAGCAGCCCTAAATTTGGGGAGTGGGCAGGGATCTCCATGACTACTCACCAGCTATCACTGTCCCATCTCCTGACTTAAAGCCACATGTCACATAACACCAACTGTTGCGTGCAGTGTCAGAGCGTCTGGGAGAGGGATGGCACCAGGCTGGGGTCTAAGGAGGGAGCCACGGGTGACCTGCAGGGGTTCTCTGTTGTCTTTGTCTTTCTTTCTTTCTTGTTTCCTGAAATCATGCTCAGTCAAAAGTCTTTGAAGATGGGGCCTCCCCTGGTGGTGCAGCAGTTGAGCGCTGGGCTTCGAAGCTGCCTGCAGCCTCAGCAGTGCTGGTTCGATCCCCGCCACCAGAGGAGGGTCCCACATGGCATGCAGCCCTCTCCTGCCGCCCGCTGCTCCCCTCAGCAGTGTACTTCGGTCCTTCTGCCTGCTCTGCTCCCCACTCTGGCTCTGGTGAATTCTCTCACCCTCCTGCGCTTCTGACTGTACCCAATGCTTGTATAAATAAATAAATAAATCTTCTAAAAAAAAAAAAAAGTCTTTGAAGATGGCCAGGAAATTCAGAGGCAGGTTGGGAGAGGGAAAGGATGAGGAAGTATAGACAAGGAGTGGGGCTGGCAGCAGGTGAAGGGCATCCAGACCAGTGGGGCCTGATGGAGCCCAGCCTCACTGCGGGGAGTCCCCAAGCCCTCGAGCAATGGGGAGAGTGGCAGGATCTCCTGAGGCCAGAGTCTGGTTCAAAGCCAGAATTGTCTCTTGGTTTTGTTTGTTTTAATTTTTCCAGATGAATCTGGCAAACCCATCAGAGTGGAAGATGAGAAGTCCACTTTCCAAGTGTGTGTTTTACAGTTTCCTCCCAGTGTGGGGTCAGCAGTGGTACCTGCCAGGAGCAGCCCAGGTTATGGCCTCAGGCCTGCCCAGGCCCACGCTGTCCATTCCAAAGAAGAGGAGCGTGGGGACTTCGGGCCTTCTTTTTTCCTTCTTCCTTTCTGGGCCCTTTTTGTGTTTCCTCAGCTCCCTGCTGCTGCCCCAACCTTCACTGGAGCAGAGAGAACACAGCTGCCACTGTGGCCTGGAAGCCCCTTTGAGCCTCAGACAGGGGGGTGCAGTTTCTCTGTGCTCCGCATGAGGGAGCTTTGCCCAGATGGGCTGGATGGTCTCACAGACACTGCCATTGCCCAAACATTCTGGAAACTTCCTTAGAGCAGAAAGTCAGTATCATTCTTCAGACTTGCGCTGTAATCCTTCAAGCTTTTGCAAGGGCAAATTGATCCTCAAGGAACAAGATTTGTCCTGACTGTTTTGAAGTTGGTCTGAGTGTAAGCTAGGCACTTTCCTGCCTACCCACAACTTATTCTTTCCATTATACCTGCTCCTTCTATAAGTATTTGATTACATGTATGTCTAAAGCACCTAAGAAAGATTCAATGCCATTAAAATGTGAAGGATTATCTTCGAAGAAAAAGAGTCTGGTATTGAATTTTAGTGAACATTTTGATTTTTAAACACCTGTTGGAGTTTAGGGTACTAGCTTCATATTTTCCATCATAAATTGTCTCTCCCTCAGTCCCTCCCCATGAAATCCAAATGTACATTAAGAGATAAAATACCACATTTCACACAAAGTGTAAGTTATCACCCCCTGGAGATATCACTGTCAAAACCCTGTGAATAGTCTTCCAAGTTTTCTTCTTTAAAATACTTATTGTGTGCCTCCCTGCTTGCACAAGGGGTTAAATTTCACTCTATGAGGCTGTTGGAAGCCAAGGTAGCATGAATTCTATCCCTGGCCAGAGAGCTAGCTCACATGGCACAGCAGACCTCTCCTGTCTTGCCTGCTGTTCCCCTCAGCAGTGTGTTCCAGTAGATTTGCCTGTTCTCTCCCCACTCTGTCTCTGGTGAATCCTCTTACTCCCTGCACCCCTGGCCTGCACCCAGGCTTTTCTATGCGTAAATAAATAAATCTTTTAAAAAAATACATATTGTATAAGTGGCATTATAACTGCATATCAAGTGTTCTTAGGCATTGGTGATGGAGGACAAGAATAGAAAAACTGGAAAGGAGGCCTCACAAGACTAAAACCTCACTCACACAAGGAGGTGGGGGTCAAAGGGAATAACATGACCATTAACCCAGATGTAGAGGTGACCCTTAGGCACCAGGGCCTTATCACAAGGCATATGAGACCCAAGCAGGATCAGATGCTATAGGAAGTGGAGCACAGCCCTGAGGGTAAATATACGGAGATTGGGCCCACCCTGGAATCTCTGGTCCCTTTCTAGTTTTACCTGTTACCCAACATCAACAACAGCACCTACTCCACGGAGGAGTGAGCCCTCCCAAAGAGAAGAGGACTATATCAGTGCAGTCTCTGCACAAGCTGGGGCAGCACTCCCACTGCCCACCTGTGACCATGCAGGTGCCTCTTTTCACCCACTCTCTCCCTCCACAGGGCAGCAGCCTCCTGCCTGCCTGTGACCTGTACCGGGCAGGGCAGGACTTCTCCTCACTGACCTCCCTCGTGGAGGCAGTTCTCTTCAAGGCCACCTGCCTGCAACCCCGCAGGCCTCTCTCAGCAAACCTGTTCCTTTCCCTAATAAGCTTATTCTTTAAATATGACCATCGTCTCTGTCTCGTGGAGAAACTTGCCGCGTGTGGCTGAAACGGGAGCTCTGGTGACACCTTTCCCAGAGTGAACCCAAGGACTCCGCACTCTACAAAACGACATCATTGGGAAAGATTAAAAGAAGGGGCACATGTTTTCATAGCAACACGGTAATGTCTGTCTTTCTCCTTGTAATGGCTGCAGTTTCCCCGGGCTGCGCAGTGTCGCAACTGGCGGGAGGGACAGTCCCGCAGTTTGCGAACCAGAAACCTGAGGGCCACTCGCCCCTCCCTGCCTGGCTCCAAGCGCCTGGCTTCTGCTTTTCTGTAAAAAAAAAAAAAAACAAAAAAAAAACTTGTTTCCTTCTGCCCCCGGTGGGAGTGTTGTAGAGCAGCCCCGATATTGAACGGGTTCCTGGCTGTGGGTCCTCACCTGCGTGCTTAAAAGGGACTTATTAGTACTCCACTGCAGGCACACACAAAAGGTTAATAAAGGTTTATTTACGAGGGAAGGGCAAATGAGGAAATGTACAACTCAGGGAAAAAAGAGGGAGATAAAGTCCTAAATGCGTCCTACTGGTTCTGCAAACCTGGAATCCCAATGGCACTCTGAGAGCTGGTGAAGAGCCAAGAGCTGTGAGGCCAAGGAGCCCCAACGCCCACGTCTGGTTTTATACCAAACCTGCTGCTTAACTCCACCCTCAGGTCCCAGCAACCCTCCCTTTGGTGATGATGGGATTTGTTTTTCTCAAGTCTTAAAGGCTTTGGTCAGGAGTGGGGGTGGAGTCCACAAAGCCTGTAGGGAATTAGCTCAGGACATCCTTTCTCCCTAACAGACTGACTGAAATACACTGCCGAGGGGAGCTGTGGGCCAAGCAGGGGGTCTGCAGTGCCAAGTGGGTCAGATCCCTGGCCAGGGACCAACTGGAGCCACTGAAGTCTGAGTGGTGAGAGAGCTGAGACCTAACCCCTAGGCCATCAGGGAGGTCCCATTTTAAAATTATTAGAAGTCTTTTTGAGGCTTTGTGAGCCTAATGAGTTTCTTGGTGCTGCCATAGGAAGTCCTGAGAAGCAGGGTGGCCGCTGAGTCACCTTTGGAGGTTAGCAGGGCTGGGCTCCCTCTCCCTCTCCACTGCCACAGTCCTTGTGACTTTGGCCAGGAAAAGAATCCCTGAGACCCTGTCCCTCACTGACTAAATAAATGATGGTGGGGGCCTCCCAGGTGGTGCTGCGGTTGAGCGCTGGCTTGCGAAGCTGCCCGCAGCCTCTGCAGCACCGGTTCTATCCCCCGCTGCTCCCCTCAGCAGTGTACTTCGGTCCTTCTGCCCGCTCTGCTCCCCGCTCTGGCTCCGGCGAATTCTCTCACCCTCCCACGCTTCTGACTGTACCCAGTGCTTGTATAAATAAATAAATAAATCTTAAAAAAAATAAAAAGAAAAAAAGAAATGATGGTGGTCAACGTAATTCATGAGTAAAAGCGAATCTGGAAACTAAGCATTTGTTACAGCTGTGAAACATGACATTTTCATACACAGGAAAATACAGGCTAGTAGAGGCAGTCGGAGTTCAAGGCTAAAAATATAAAGCATGGCAATGAGACAGAAGTGACATGACAGAGTTCCCGATCCTGAGTTGCTTGTGTCTTAGTGGGGTTGTAGGGTGGTAAGATGGGTTCAAGAACCCCCCCTGTTATAGGACAGGTAGAGGGGCAGCCCAAAACCCCGCAAACCTGCCTATTCTAAATGGGTTCTGCCATCTGCCGCATCAACACAAAACATAGGAGACTTTAATGGGAAGGAACTTTAATAAAACTAGGAAACAATACAGGTAAGGCAAAGAGTCTAGTTTCTAAATGAAGCACCCAAAGTTACCCGTCCCCTCGTGGGTAAAAGTCCATCCAAATGGGAGTGGCCCAGAGCAAGGCCCCAAGGCCTGCCACAAGTCTAAAGCATCTTCCAGTGGGGACCCACGGAAAAGGGTCACAAACAACCAGACAAGCCCGGAAGGAAAAGAGCAAAATCAACATCAAGATAAAAGCTGCCATGGTCACCTGCCCACGGGTCTCACCCACATCTGTGTCACCCAGTCCACGACCAAAAGACAAGCGCAGTTTCTTCACGTGCCTCTAGGCTCCATGCGCCTCCTCCAGGTCTCCTTCTGGCTCCATCCTGCTTCCTTCCTCAGTCTCTTCTGCAGCTTCTCCTCTTCCTGCTCAGCTCCACCCTCCCTTGGGTGGGGCAGGGAACCTCCCCCTTTCCTGGGGACCACCCTGTTGCACCCCTACACAAAGGCCACTCACCTCTTTAGAGGGTCCTCGGGACACCCAGGGGACCCCTCCCACCTCCTGGAAAGGCCCCTGGCCCCTGCCCACCAGGACCAATGGAGCCCCCTCCCTCCACCTTTCAGGTCTCCCCTTAATCCCTTTGCTCTCCTTGGTGGTGGGGAGGGAGGAAAAAACAGTTTCCCTCCACCTCCTGCACTCATAGCTTACACGGTTGTGATGAAAGACGGGGTTACTAACTAAAGAGCAGGGAGGGTCAAATCTTGGACTTGAGCAGGGCTTCTGACACCCACCTGCACGTGGGCACTGACCAGGGAGTTGGAAGGGGGGAGGGAGAGGAGGAGATCAGAATGGCTGTGGGGCTTTGGCGGCTTAGAGTTTGGAGCCTGAGGGATTCAGCTTTGCAAGTCGCTTCCCAGACGCCCAGGAGGCAGAGATCTGCAAATAATCCTGCAGATCTGGTCTCTGGTGACTTTTCCGGAGACCCTGGTGCATGCCAGGAGGGTGTGTTGTGGCAGCCTGCGCCTCCCATGCTGTCTCTTGACAAGAAGAGGGAAAGTTGTACTTCCCAGAAGAAGGAAGTTCTTGCACTTCCCAAAGAAGATCTGAACTAGGGAGTCTCCATGGCAAGGCCTGCTAATGCTCTCCTCTTTGATCTTGGTTAATGTGGAAGTAAGTTAGTTATTAACTGGCCTGTGTAAACCTAATTCAGACCCAGGTGACAATTGGCTTATTGTTCTTGCGCATGAACTATCACTAAAGAAGTAAAAATTGTTAAAGGTATAGTTAGGAAAGAAATGTTCCGGCCCTGAGAACTATGGAGAACAAACTGCCCTGAACCATCTGTGCTTGGAAGCCATAGCCTAACATGAGAGGTGCTTGTTTGCGGCAACAATACATTTCCTGGTGTATGAGATCAATAGTTCGCAGGCCCAGTGGAGGTTAGGAATTTCTAGTTAAGAGTTAGACTTCAGTAGAACTTACGTAGATCTGATGAATTGTTTTAAACCACTTTGAAGTAATTAATATACTAACCAAGTTAATTGAGTGCTAGGAAATAGATTGATTTTAGTAATTGAATATAGAATAGGAATTTTACACCCATGTTTGTAATTGGGAAAGTTTAAATGTTGCCAAATGTTGTGCTGTTGATCATGCTAGTAAATGAGCTGTACCTAGGAAACTAATTGTTCTTAGGTTACCAAAAAAAATAATCTACAGGTGTAAGGCCAAGGGAATCTTTACATGATCATGAGAAAATATGTATTGATTGTCTTTGCTCTGCTTCAATGCTTACGCTGATGTAATCCCACCGCTCACCTTAAGGTATAAAGACCCGCTGAGACCCTCAGTAGGGAGATACTTGCACGAAATAAGGTGTCTGTGTCTACCTCACTCCTACTGTTATAGAGCAACCCCGATAGATATTAAACGGGTTCCTGGCTGTGGGCCCTCACCCGCGCGCTTTAAAGGGACTTATGAATACTCTACTACAGGCACACACAAAAGGGTTAATAAAAGGTTTATTTACAAGAGAAAAAGAAATAAGGAAAATGTACAACTCAGGGAGAAAATAGGGAAATAAAGTCTTTAATGCATCCTACCCGATCCGACGACCTGGAAACCCAAAGTCACTCTCAGAGCTGACCGGACTCTGCGAGCTGGCGGAGAGCCCAAAAATGGAGAGCCCCCAAAGCCCACGTGTCTGCCTTTTGTATCCACCTGGCTGCTTAACCCCACCCTCAGGTCCCAGCCACCTTCCCTTTGGTGGTGATGGGATTTGGAGTTCCCAGTGTCTTTGGCTTTGACCTGGGGTGGGGGTGGAGTCCACAAAGCCTATATGGAATTTGCTTTGGGACATCCTTTTCCCCTTAACACTACCTCGCTCCACTTCCCCTCAGTCCTCCGAAGAGAAAACTTGGCCGATGCTGTCCTCTCCTCTCTGAGACCCCTGACACAATTTCTAGCTGGGGTTGGTCTCCAGCAGCGTGTAGGGAGAAAAGGAGAGGAGGGGGGAGCAGGAGAGGCTCCTTGGAGTCTCCTCAGGAGCTGGGGGAGGCCTTGCTCTGTGGAGGGAGCAGGGGCAGTGATCTGGGGGCTGCTGGGGTTGGGCCCCTCCCAGCTACTCAGAACCGGTTCCTGGGACTTTGGGATCCTAAATGTTAGGCTCATGTAGCTTTGTCCATTTTTTCTCCCCTGCACAGACATGTGGACCCAGGGCCCATGTATTTGCTTTCCCTTCCCAACCTTTTTTTGCATTTCTCTAAGAAAGTAAGGTAGCAGGTGGGGCAGGAAATGCTGGGAAAACTTGAGAGGTGGTGGAGGGCTGGTCGTGGGCGGGTCTTACCCACACTGGCTCTGCCGCCAACAGTTCTTGAGAGACTGCACACAGTGAAGGTCAGAGTCTGAGTCTCTCCTGTTTCCTGGCTGCCGCACTGCCACAGGTCCGGGTGGGTTTCACACGGCATCTGCGGGTCCCCAGCGCTGTAGGTTGCTGGCGTCAGGATGGGGCAGTGGCCAGTTCTGCTTCTGGCTGCCCTTGTCCCCTCCGTAGCCCTGGGTGCAGGTGAGTGGGCTTCATTGGTCCTGGTGGGCAGGAGCCTGGGCCTTTCTGGGGTCTGGGAGGGGTCTCCTGGGTGTCTTGGGGAACCTCTCAGGAGGGAGTGGCCTTTGGGGGAGTTCTTGAAGGTGGGGCTGGACCTGGCTTGTTGCACACCCTCCTGATATATTGATATATTTATTTTTGATGTATTGATTTTATTTAAGCAGTAAAGTTGTGGCCTGTTCTCTGGCCCTGCTCTGTGCCCCCCCACCCCCCCTTAACAGTCTCTCAGTTCTTTTCTGTTTTCTGGTCCTGCCTGTCTGTCCCTCCCCTAGCCCATCGCTCTTCTCCCTCCCCCTTCTCTGGTCTCACTCACCAGAAAAACTGCCCCCCTCCTTCTTGACCCTCTCTCTGCTGCCCCTCTCCCCTCCTGCACCCCACTTCTGCCCTCCCCCTGCTACTTTCTCCCTTCCTGGGACCCTTCCCTTCCACCCCTTTTCCCTTCCACCCCCTTTCCAGGTCACCTTCCCCATCCCTGCTGCCCCCTTACCAGCTGCCCACTCCCTTCTGCCCCCTTCCCTGCTGCCCCCTTCCCTGCTGGACCCCACTCTTTGCTGCACCCCTCCCTACTGACCCCCTTCCCTGCTGTCCCTCCTCTGTGTCCTAGGGTGGCCTCCGCCTCCCCCTCACTATTTCCTCCTCCCTCCTGCACCATTGCCTGCAAGGAGCCTTCACCTGTGGATCCTGCCTGCTTTACTAAGCCCTGCTTTCCGAGGATGCCTGTGGCCTCCGGTATCTCTCTCCATGCTAGTCCCCCCACCCCACCTTCATCCTGGGGAGCCTGGGAGCTCCTCATCATTGCCTTTACCACAGGCACAGCCCCTGGGCACAGACCTGCCCTGTCCTCTGGCCTCAGCTCCCACCTCCAGTCATTGCAGCTCCTGCTCCTGGGCCCAACAAGTCTCCCAGCTGCTTCTTTCTCTTCCAACCTCCGGCCCTTCCCAGACCTGAGAGCTGCTCTTGGTGCAGCACCTCTTCGGTCTTCTTCGTTCCCTTGGCTTCCTTGACCCCCTAGGCTCTCGTTCCTCACACCACAGATGCGCCACCCTGTGGCAGCCTTTTCCCCCCCAGGGCCTTCTCCCAACCCACCACCTGATGGACGCAGCCCCCTCTATGGAGGGGCTTCATCGACATCTGCATCACCCCACACTGCAGCTCTCCCCTCCTGTGCCCTGGCCACCTGCTGGGCATTGAGGTTCTGCTTCCCCCTCCCCAATGTAAACTCTCCCTGGGCCCAGGGCTGACTCCCAGTCCCTGCACCTGCCTTTCACTGGGTCCCAGGCAGGTTCATCCACCTCCCCAACCTGTCCTTGAGGAATCACAGACAAGCCTGGCTCATGTCGCCCTTCCCGCCCCACACCACAGCTGCTCTGACCATGGACCTCTGCCCCAGACCCTCACGTCTTCTCCCTGCTCTCTGACGAGACCCCCCCCCCCAGTCCTCTTAGGGACCTGGTGCCCCCTCTCTTGGCCTCTGACCCCAATTTCCCCTCTCCATCCCGTTCTTCCACCCTCACCCCTCTCCTTCCTTCCTTCCCTTTTTTTTTTTTTTAAAGATTTATGTATTTATACAAGAACTGGGGTACAGTCAGAGGCACAGGAGGGTGAGAGGATTCACCAGAGACAGAGTGGGGAACAGAACAGGCAGACTGACTGAAGACACTGCTGAGGGGAGCAGCGGGCAGGGCAGGAGAGGCCTGCTGTTCCATGTGGGGTATTCCCTGGCCAGCCAGGAATCGAACCTGCATATGCAGAGGCTGCAGACAGCTTCATAGTGTGCCGCTCAACCTGCTGCGCCACTGGGGAGGCCCCCTTCCTTTCTCTCTTGAGATTTATTTTCTTACATAGGTGTTAACTTTTGTACAGAATTTGATTTCCCCTCTCAGGTGCCATCCCCTTGGTCCATCTCCCCGCCACTTGTGCTCTCCCTCCCCAGTTCTGCCCCTCCCTGCCCCTCCCTTGTCCCTCTCCTTCCTTCTCCTTGCCTGGTGTCCTGTACTGGGAATCCTCACTCCTGTCCTCTGTACACAGCCCTGTCTGAAGCCCGAGGCCTCTAGGAGCTTCGGACTCGCAGCCTTGGGTAACTCTGATGCTCAGGTAGCTCATCCCTGCCTCACTGAGGGAAGTCTGGAACCATTGATCTAGCAACTCTGTATCCAACTTTCTTGCAGGGTATTGAGGAAGCTTGTGTGTTCCTGCAGCACAGAGTTGGGGTGTGGACAATTCAGAGAAAATTAGCAGGACCTTTGTTCAGGAGGACTCTCAGATCTGTGGCTTGTTCCATATTAAAAGCAAACAAACATTGTTATTAAGAGATCTTGAGGGCCTCCCTGGTGGTGCAAGGGGTTAAGACACAACCTATGAAGCTATCAGCAGCCTCTGTAGCACAAGTTCGATCCCCAGCGGGCCAGGGAGCAACCCACATGGCGCAGCAGACCTCTCCTGACTCACCCGCTGCTCCCCTCAGCAATGTACTTCTGTCAATCTTCCTGTTCTGTTCCCCACTCTGTCTCTGGTGAATCCTCTCACCCCCTACACCTCTGGCCTGTACCCCAGCTCTTGTATGCATAAATAAATAAATCTTGAAAAAAAAAAAGAGAGAGCTTGAGGGCCTCCCCTGGTGGTGCAGGTGGCTGAGCGAATTGCTGTGAGGCTGTCTGCAGCCTCTGCAGTGTGGGTTCCATCCCAGCTGGCCCGCGAGGGTCCCACATGGCACGGCAGACCTCTCCTGTCTGACACGCTGCTCCCCTCGGCAGTGTATTTCATCAGTCTGCCTATTCTGTTCCCTGCATCTGTCTCTGATGAATCCTCTCACCCTCCCGACCCTCTGGCCTGTACCCTGGTTCTTGTATAAATAAATAAATCTTTAAAAAAAAAGAGAGAGAGAGAGCTTAAAAAAATAGAAATAATTTTGTATGCCCTTTCTCTGTCTTAGATTGATTGTTTTTTGTTTTTTGTTTTTTTTAAGATTTATTTATTTATTTATACAAGCACTGGGGACAGTCAGAAGTGCAGGAGGGTGAGAGAATTCACCAGAGCCAGAGTGGGGAACAGAACAGGCAGACGAACAAAATACACTGCTGAGGGGAGCAGTGGGCAGCAGGAGAGGTCTCCGCGCCATGTGGGACCCTCACTGACCCTTGCTGGTGGCCAGGGATGGAACCAGCGCTGCAGAGGCTTCCCAGCCCAGCGCTCATCTGCTGCGCCACCAGGGGAGGCCCTGTCTTGGATTGATTGTTAACCATTATTTTCTGAAAGAGAAACTTGAGGCATGAAAGAACTAATCAGAAAAAAGAAACATTTGACTTACAAAATCATGAAACTATTCAATTTTTTAAAAAAAGATTTTATTTTATTTATACAATAGCCAGGGTACAGGCCAGATGAGCAGGAGAGTGAGAGGATTCACCAGGGAGAGAGCGGGGAACAGAACAGGCAGACTGATGAAATACACTGCTGAGAGGAATAGTGGGCCAGACAGGTGAGGTCTGCTCACCATGTGGCTTGCTATGAGGCAAGGCAGGTGGGGATTATACCAGCACTGCAGAGGCTGCAGACAGCTTCACAGTGCTGTGCTCAACCACCTGCGCTACCAGGGAGGCTCCTCAATTTTTTTTTTTAAAGATTTATTTATTTATGCATACAAGGGCTGGGGTACAGGCAGAGATGCAGGAGGTAAGAGGATTCACCAGAAACAGAGTGGGCAACAGAACAGCAGATTGACTAAAACACACTGCTGAGGGGAGCAGTGGGCAAGACAGGAGAGGTCTTCTGTGCCATGTGGGCATTTCCCTGGCCCGGAATTGAACTCAAGCCTCAATGACTGGCAACAGCTTGACAGCACAGAGACTTTAACCCTTTCACCACCAGGGAGGCCAAGAATCACCTTCTTTTAGATGCAAAGCACTTCCCATCTTGGCTCTGCCCAAATAAAGTCTTGGGAAACCTGACTGGGGGGTGGGGGGGACCCAAAGTGTGAAAACTGGACACTGCATTGTTGAAATGAAGGGCCATTTTCAACAAAAGGCAAAGAATGTTCTGAGAGATAGTCCAGTGATGCTTGCTCCCCTTTTCCTTCCCTCCCTCAGTAAGGGCCTCCCCCCCATGCCTTCCTTGCCTTACCCCCCTGTGAGTTTTTAGGAGAGTCCAGGGCAGGGACATGGAGGGGGTGGGGGAAAGACAAGGCTTCCAGTTCAGGTCAGTGACTTATTCTGGAAGGGGCAGTGGAGGAAAAAGGGGCCGACACAGCCTGTGGGGCCTTCCCTCAGAGAGCCCCTGGGCCAGGACTCAGGGAGACGCGTGACAAAGAGCTGCCCTGGCTGGAGGACAGTGTCCAGGGCAAAGTCCCTGGTCACCAGGTGGACTCTCAGGGTGGCCGGGACACAAACTCAGTGTTGGGGAGAATCCCTCTTCTTGGGGAGTCTCACTTTTATTCTCACAGGCTGAAAGGTTCTTCCCATTTGCTGCACATTTCTAGGCCATCAAATCGTCACGTGGTTCTCATTTACAAATTTTCTTGGTAACAGGGCCTGGAAGCCTCTTCCTGTTGCTCTTGTGGGTCCCTGTCCTGCCTGAGACCTGGGAGGGTGAGTGTGAAATGGGAGAAAACCTGGGTGGGGGGGGGGGGAAGAGCCAGGGGACCGCCTGGCCGCTTTCCCTCTCGACTGGGGCTCCAGGCCCTTGCCCCCTCCACATCCTGCCCTCCCCCCATGCACCCCCTTCTCTGCCAATCTTATGACCTTCCTGGATCTTTTCTCTCGCCACCCCTTTCATGTCTCAGGGTCCTGTCCCTTGACCCAATACTCTGGTACCAACAGCGCCCAGAAGAGGGTCAGCCCGGGTCTCCCTTCCCGCCCCCAGGCCCCCACTCCCTGAGGTATTTCTCCACCGCGATGTCCCGGCCCGGCCCCGGGGAGCCCCGCTTCAGCTTCATCGCTGTGGGCTACGTGGACGACACGCAGTTCGTGCAGTTCGACAGCGACTCTCCGGGTCCGAGGGCGGAGCCGCGGGCGCCCTGGGTGGCGCAGCTGGGCCCGGGGTACCAGGACAGGAACACCGGGACCTACAAGGCCACCGCACAGACTTTCCGCGAGGGTCTGGGCGCCCTGCGCGGCTACTACAACCAGAGCGCGGCGGGTGAGCTCCTTGGGCTGGGCCGGGTCCAGTTCTCCGGTCCCCGAAAGGGCCCCGAGTCCCCGGGTCTCAGCGTCTCCCCAAGGCCGCCCACAGGCCCCGCCGGCGAGGAAGCCCCACGGGGACACCCCGATGTCCCTTCCAGCTGAGGAGGGTGATGGCTGTGGGCGTGACCTGCCGGGTGGCCGGTGGCCTCTCCTGGGAGGGGCTGGGGGCGGGCGGGGCAGGTATGGGGGCTGACACCGGCGGGGACAGGCTCTCACACCATCCAGGAGATGTACGGCTGCGACGTGGGGCCCGACGGGCGCCTCCTCCGCGGGTACAGTCAGTTCGCCTACGACGGCGCCGATTACCTGGCCCTGAACGGGGACCTGCGCTCCTGGACCGCGGCGGACACAGCCGCGCAGATCACCCGGCGCAAGTGGGAGGCGGCGGGAGAGGCCGAGCGCCAGAGGAGCTACCTGGAGGCCACGTGCGTGGAGTGGCTGCGCAGATACCTGGAGCACGGGAAGGAGACGCTGCAGCGCGTGGGTATGAGGGGCCGCAGGGTTGTGTTCAAATTGGGTCCTAAAGAGTGACTTGCCCAGAGGCCCCACCTTCCTCTAGACACGGAAGGGACCCAGTCTCTGGATGGAGGGGGGAAGCCATCCCTGAAATAATTCATTCCTGCTTCCCTTTGCCTCTGGCAGCAGCCCTGGGAGCCCTGGGAACTTTCTCTCTCAGGCCTTGTTCTCTGCCCCATGTTTTTGGGGCCTGAATCCAGCTTTTCTGAGTCACTGGCCTCATGCTAGGTCAGGACCAGAAATCCCTTTTCTCACCCTCAGAGACCTGGTCTCCTGCCCTGGACTGTCTCATTTTAATTCTAGAAATTTGCAAATAATAGGAATTATTCCTGATACCTGTGTCCAGGCTGGATCTGGGTTTTGTGTTCCCTCCCCTCCTCCTTCTTCCCTGTCCATTCTTATGAGTCCCACTTCAGTGACCCAAAACATGTATAAAGTTCCCGCATTTCTGACCCTTCTCAGACCCCCCAAAGACACAGGTGACCCACCACCCCACCTCTGATCATGAGGTCACCCTGAGGTGCTGGGCCCTGGGCTTCTACCCTGCGGACATCACTCTGACCTGGCAGCGAGATGGGGAGGACGTAACCCAGGACACCGAGTGGGTTGAGACCAGGCCTGGGGGGGACGGAACCTTCCAGAAGTGGGCGGCTGTGGTGGTGCCTTCTGGAGAGGAGCAGAGATATGCGTGCCATGTACAGCATGAGGGGCTGCTGGAGCCCCAAGTCCTGATATGGGGTAAGGACAGGGGTTGTGGGCACAGAGGCTCTGCCCAGGGGCATCGGGAGCCCTTCTGGAGACCTTCAGAGGGTCAGGATGAAGGCCTGGGGCTCAGGGTCTCCCCTTCCCTTCCCTTCCAGTGCCCCCTCCTCAGTCCTCTCTCCCCACCGTGGGCATCATTGCTGGCCTGGTTCTCCTTGGAGCTGTGCTCACTGGAGCTGCGGTGGCTGCAGCTGTGATGTGGAGGAAGAAGCGCTCAGGTAGGGAAGGGAGTGGGGGTCTTGTCCACTGGGGTCTTTCAAGTCCCAGGGAGCACTTGCCCTACCTGGGTAATGGGAAGTACCCACTTGTGTCCCCCAAATTGGAGCTGATCTCTAACCCTCTTTTGTAAAGCACTTACGAAAGTGAATCACAGATTGTTCACCTTGATAATTCTGGTGATGGGCCTTAACTTCCAGCAAATGGCAGAGGGGAAGGTCCCTGCTGATGGCAGACTCCAGGAAGCAGTTGGTCCAGTCCCCCCTCATCTCCTTTCTTCATATTTCCTGGTCCTGCCCTGAATTTTCAGTCCCAGTTCTGGAAACTTCCCAGTGGTCCAGGGCTAGGAGATTCCTTTAGGATTTCATGGCCTCACTTCTCCCTGGTCTCATATAATGTTTTTACCCACAGGTGGACAAGGAGGAAGCTACACTGTGGCTGCAGGTAAGTGTGGATCAGGGGTTTGGTCCCTGAGCCCCTGGGGACAGTGTAGATGGAGCCCCTGGGGGAGTCACCTCATCAGTCCCTCCTGTGGTCTCTTCTCTCCTGGCTCTAACCAGGTTCTGTTTTGTTCTTCCCCAGGCAGTGACAGTGCCCAGGGCTCTGATGTGCCTCTCACAGCTGCTAAAGGTGAGACCCTGGAGGCCTGTGGTGGGAGGGGCTGGGGCAGAGAGGATGGGACCAGGTTCTGGGGATACTGTGAGGGGGACATTCTGATGTTGCAGTGGACCATTGAGAATGTCCACTTATGTGATTCCCTGAGTTTGTTCATGATATTTTCTTTCACAATGTGCTGGGTCTCAGATGAATACTGAATTTTTCTTATCCACACGTCATGACTTCAAGATCCCCTGAAAAGGGCATAGCATGTACCTGTGATCTAACTGGCATACTGTAAGGAGGTGGGGAGATTGGCCCAGCACTGTCCATCAGGCCCCTCCACACACTTTCCTGTGTCTCTCCCTGGTGACTTTCCTGCTCCAGCAGAGGAGGAGCTGACTCCATCCCTGCCTGTACTTTGTGTTTTCCTGAGGAATAGTGTCTACTTCCCTGTTGAAAATAACAGTGCAGAAATGCAATTATTTTTCTAATCTTGTGAATTGGAGTTGATGGATTAATAAAATAGTGTCCTAAAGTTTGAGAAAGGAACTAAATGGAAGACAAAGTACTTACCAAATCTAGTTTTTGGGTCTTTTGGGGGCTATTTCCTGGATTATTTTTTCCATGTTTTCCCAACCTTTTGTTTTTTCTTTAACAAAACAAGTTCCGGTATTAGTACAGAGAAGGATCACATAATTTCTGCTCTTAGAAAAGTTCCTGTTGGATATCTGTTTTCTCAGCTGCACCCCCCCCCCCCCACCGCCTTACGTGTAGTTATCCCAGACTGGCTCGGTTCCAAATTCATGGGTTTTAAATAAGAGTCAAAGTGATACTCACAGTTGCAAAGTTGGACCCATAAAACCAGGATTATCCTTTCTGAAGAATGATGCTTGTGGTCTGTGTGTGTGTAGAAGGAAGGGAGGGGGAGGGGAGAGCAGTGCTTGTGAGAGAAGCTGAGGCAGCATTAATGTCACTGTGAGTCATGGCTGGAACTTCCTAAGATCCTGGATGAGATCCTAAAGATACTAAACATTACCAAAGATACTGTTTCCAGAATAGGGAAATAATGATAAAATAAAAAAAAAAATCAACAGGCAACTGTAAGCCGGAGAGATTCTGCAGGGTGGGGAGAAAGGAGTTGGATCAAAACAAGAGTGGGAAGAGCACAAGGGACCATGGTGACAGTTCACGGGTGAATGGGTGGTGGGGATTTCACGGGGACTATAAGAATGAAATTATCATGCACTACACTGTTCATTCAACTGGTAATTGTTGCACCAGCTATGTGACAGGCTGTTTTGTTGTTTTTTTAATTATTTTTTTTAAGATTTATTTATTTATTTATTTATTTGTTTGTTTGTTTGTTTGTTTTGTTTATACATGCACTGGGTACAGTCAGAAATGGGGGAGGGTGAGAGAATTCACCAGAGCCAGAGCGGGGAGCAGAGCAGGCAGAAGGACCAAAGTACACTGCTGAGGGGAGCAGCGGGTGGCAGGAGAGGTCTGCGCTCCATGTGGGACCCTCCTCCGGTGGCCGTGGAGCAGCTGGGGATCGAACCGGCGCTGCAGAGGCTGCGGGCAGCTTCGCAACCAAGCACTCAACCGCTGCGCCACCAGGGAGGCCCGTGACAGGCTGTTTTTCATCTAGGAAGCCTTAATGAACTAAAAACATCCCCAGCTTGCTGGCCTGTGGATGTGTGACCTAGTGGGAAGGAGAGACAGGAGACTGTGTGATAGTAAATAAGGGACGTGTCTGGTTAGAAGTGGGTAAGGGTTGTGGGAAGTGACCCAGAGTCAGTGTGTGGGGACAGGGAGGATGCTGTCTTCCTAGTGTGGGCCTCAGTTAGAGGATTGTTGAGAAAAAATTTGAGGGACAGCTTGTCCACAAGGATAGTTTGTCCACATTCCTGAGGCAGGAATGTGACTGAGATGAGCTGGAGCTCCAGCTCCAGCTGGCTGGAGCGAAGGTAATAGAAATGACACCAGCAGGCCTCAATTATGTTGAATGAGTTTTGACTTTTCTCTGTGTAAGTTGTGGGGTTACGTGTCCATTCTGGACAGATATTGACTTGTGAGAGTTCTCTTTAGAAGCCACAGTCTGACCTTCGTGAAGAATCAAGAGTTGAAGAGTGAGAGGTGGGAATAAAAATGTAGGAAACCTGTGCAGATTCCAGGATTGAGAGGTTCATGGCCTTGTTGGACTGTGAGCAGGAAAATAATATGAAGTGATTGGATGTGGATATGTTTAGAGATGGATTTGATAGCATTTCCTAATGAAACATCTGGACTGTGAGAAAGAGGATCAAGATTGACACTCAGTATTCCAGACTGTGAAGTAGAGATGTGAAGGGCCTGCAGTGATAGGAGGAAGGTTCTAGAAATAGTACACTTGAGGAATGGCATCCTAGGTATTCAATTTAGGAGCGTGGAAACTGAGATCTACCAGCAAGTCAGAGATGGTGGCAGTTGGACAGACAAGCCTGTAGCACAGGTGGCTCTTCTGAACTGAGAAAAGCTTTGGGAGATGAGAGAGTGTAAAGGATACCTAAACTCTTGACCATGAATGAGGTCACCCAGGGAGTAATTCTTTCCATTTTTTTTTCTTTGCAGAAGAGAAAGGAGCAGAACTGGACCACGGGACCCCAGTGTTCAGCAGAGTAAATTGTACAGACAACACCATGTGCAGAAGGCACAGAGACCAGGGAATCCCACTTCAGCAAGCACAGGAGTCACCTGGACACTCATGAAGACTCGGAGGGTCTAGAGTAGATCCTGAGATTCTATTATGAGACCCCTCTCCTCGTCTTTGGGGAGAATTTAAGGTTGACTCTAAGAAGGGGGAACTTCATCCCTGGAAACAGAAGCAGGAAGAAATAACGGACTCTGCAGTCCAAGGTTCCATTCTAAGAGACTGAAGGACCCTCTTTATTTGGGGTATCTGCACAGATCTGGGAACCAGTTGTTTTTATTTATTTTTTTACACCATTTTTCATTTTTGTACAATGTATGCATTTTCATCTCGGTTATAGTCCCCGTGAAATTCCCACCACCCATTCACCCGTGAACTGTCACCGTGGTCCCTTATTTTGATCCTACTCCCTTCTCCCCCTCTGCAGAATGTTTTCAACTTACAGTTGCCTGTTGATTTTTTTTTTTTTCCCATCATTATTACTTCTCCCCGCCCCCAACCTCTACATTCCTCCTATAAGTACCAGTTCTTATGACTTGGAAACTAGGTTCTTTCCTGAGTCCCTAGGACTCACTGGGGAAGTAATTTGAGTACCTGCCACTTGTCACTAGACCTCGTGCCCCTATTCACAGTTTGGAGTCCTGCTGTTGGGGCCCAGCGGGCACTAGGGAAGGCCTGACTGAGCAGAAAGGGCAGCTCTGGTCGCCTGTGCTCAGCCCTGTGGCCACACGGGGGCGCTGCCGCGCTGTTCCGGATTCTGGTGGAGCCGCCAGGACGGGGCGGGGGCTGAGGTGGGCAGAGTTGGGGGTCCTGGAGGGCGGCGTCCTGGGGTGAGATGCTCTGTGAGGAGTCAGAGAAGCAGGGCTCAGAGGAGGGGAGACCCCGGAGACTGCCTTGTGTGTGAGGTTTCCAGCTTTTCTCCCAGTATCCCTCTTTCCAGTCTTTTATAGCAATACCTGGGGAAACTGGAAAGTAGACCTTTTTTTCCCTTCTACAACCTATTACTTTATTGAGGGCTATTTTTTAAAGTTACATTAAAAAATAGTATTTGCAGAGATTTTGCAAAGGTATTATAGCGTTCCTTTATATACCACACTCTTTTCCCACATAGTTAACATCTTACGTAGTAGCTACAGTGCATCTGTGCAGCTAATGAAGCAACACTGACTCACGTTTACTAAACTTCATGCTGTATTTGCAGTTCATTACTTTTACTTTTTATGTTTAGGACCTCATCCAGGATCTCAGTAAGTTCCAGCCATGTCTCCTTTAGGCGCCTCTAGCTCAGGCAGTTTCTCAGACTTTCCATTTTTTTGATTGAGTACCGCTCAGGAGTAATGTCCCTGAATTTGAGTTTTTTCCCACTGGGCAGCTCACACGCAATGGTTGTTCTGCTATAAACATTTAGATGCATGTATGGTTTTTGTGCAAATACAAGTTTTCAGATTAGTAGGGTAAATAGCTGGGGCAGTGCTCTGGACTATATGGTGGGTCTGTGTTTGGCTTTAAAAGAAGCTTTCAAACCTCTTCCCTAGTGACAGTGCCACTTTGTATCTTGCCACAATGAATGAGGGTTCCCATTGCTCCTGGTTAGGACTTGTTTCTATGAGTTTTTTTGATACTTGCCTGCTAGTGTGTGATGACATACCATTGTTTGTATTTGTCTTTCCCTAAACTCTTGACTCCTGTCACCTAGACGTGGGCACCTCCTTGGGCCGGGAGATGTAAAGCCCTGCCCCTCCCTCATGTTCCTTCACCCCTTGTACATCCCAGCAGTCCACCATCCAGGGAGTGAGTTGTTTGGGGTGCTGATTCCACTGACTCCATTGAGAGCCTCCTAGAATAAACTCTTCTGTGCAAAGACATCTCTTGTGGCTTAGATTTTGGCTTTGTCCACTCCAGGGAAAGTCCTGCTTATGTCCTTTACAATGTGGTGACTTTGCTTCAGATCCAGGGACTCAGGGATTTGCTGACCATGTCAGATCCCTGACTCCTCACACTGGGTGCAGGAGAGGGTGAGCACAGACATGGCTGGGGTGGACCCTTCAGCCTCCCCTCCACTCACAGTCCCTTCATCTTCCACTGTTTGGATTTCATGATGTCCCAGCACAACTGGACTTACTCCTGACCCCACAGCTCCTCAGCAGGAGATGCTTCCTGAAGTCTGTCCCGTACCCTTCCCATGCACCCCCACTCCTGCTGCAGCCTCAGAGCTTCTCCATCAGAGCCAGGGCTGTGCAAAGGGTGATTCTAGAACAGTCTTCCTCCCAGGGACACAGTACTCACTGCTGTAAATCCCAGCATTCACCTCCTTCAGGTCTGAGCTCTAAAGTCACCTACAGGAAAGTCTTCCTTGAAGATAATATTTTATATCACACCCGGCTCCCCATCTCCCCTATCTTGATTGTTTTAAATCATAGTTCCCTTATCTCCCCTAACTTGTTTATTCAGTATATCGCTCTTTATTGTTTGACCCCGATCACTAGAGTTGCTTTCTTGTTCATTGTCAGGTGTTCAATCAGTAAGTAAACTCTGGGAGGGGAGGGATTTACTTTCTTTGTTGAAATATCCCAAATTGCCTAGACAGTGTCTGGCACACAGTAGGTGGGGAATAAGTATGCCAATGAGTGAATAAGTGTCGGGAATAAAATCCCTTAAAGCTGAGTGTGGCTGGGGCAGGAAGAGAGGAAAGTTCTCTGGTACTCTACGGGGCTGGGGGTTCCTTGGTGCTTGGAGGGGAGGGAGCAACTCGCTAGCTCAATCCAGCTGAGCCAAGCAGAAAGCCCCAGCAGCCATTCAGCCAAAAGTGCTTGGGGTCAGAGCATCTGCTGCCTCTGCAGATCTGCACTTGAGGGCGCCCTGGCCAGGTGGCAGGATTGCAGGCTCTGAAGTCCTTCTTGTCCCAGACTTATGTCCAGAATCCACTGACGATGCCCAAGTAAAGGTATGACTCAGCCATAGTATATGGGGTCCTGGGACCCTTGACCCTATGGGCAAGCTCCAGAGACTGCACAGGGGGTTGAGGGCTGTGAGCTGAGATGGACTCAGGCCTGGCCGTGAGATCCCAGCACAGGGATGGGGCTCTGGAATCTGGGGTGAGGGTGCAGGGCTGCTCCCTCCAGGGATACAGGCCTTGTGCTCCCCCTCTCTGGGGCTGTTTGACTCTCCCTCTCTGGGCAACTTGATTCAGCATAAGGGGGGCTTGCTCAGGAATATGGGAAGTCCGTAAATTGAGCCCTCTTCTTTTCCCTTTTTTCCATGTGTATTTGAATTACACCACAGCTCTAAGCATTGAGAAACCCTTAAACCTAAGTATAGAGCTAAACCCTGTGCAACTGTCACTCAAGGTAAAGTAGAGATTCTCCCAGCCCCTGCCAGAAGCCCCTGGGCCTCTCCCCTCACAGACCATCATCCCTCCCACCCCTCTGGTTGCTCCATTTTCACTCCTATTGCCCTCCCTTTTGGCAGAATGAGTAGCTGTATTTTAAAATCACAAGTCCTTTTAGGTATTTACCTGAAACTATTTCAAAAGCACTTAAAACAATGAAAAGATTATAGGTATATGTCGGTTAAAGATGAAGGTAAATTATTAACCCACCAGGATAAGGACACTTTGTATTCGACAAGACAGAACAGGGAACAGTGTGTGTTGACAAAGCAGCAGAAACAGGCCCTGAGGAGCTGGAGAGGCAGTGAGGCGGGTGAGTGTCCTTCCTGCAGGGTGTCCAGAGTCCCCCAGGGTTGTCCAGGGACACCTGTCCTGTGTCTGTAACCCCCCTTTTCCCTCTCCATATGGAACAAAAGGCAGCATTTAGGGGGAGATGAGGTTTCTGGGTGTGTCCTCCTGGGGCAGTTTTGAGTCCAAGGTCCCCTTCCTGCTCCCCTCCCCCTGAGGGGTGTGACCAGCCAGACTTCCTGGGGTGCTCGTCTGGTTGTTTCTGATCCTTTTCTGTGGGTCCCCACTGAAAGGTGTTTTAGACTTGTGGCAGACTTTCGGGCCTTGCTCTGGTCAGTCTGCAGGATGATGTGGGGCAGGAGGACCTGACACAGGATCCAGGCAGCTGGGGCTCAGACCTGGGCACTACCATAAACTGATACAGTTAACAAGTTTGTCTTTCCTCCATTTTTTGCAATTGCCCTTATCTAGCATTAACAGGATTGATGACTTGTCTTTCCCATTTGTTGCAGCTTCCCCTCCCCTTGGGAAGAAAAACAAGCTGGCGCCCACCGGTTTCCCTGCAGACCCTTCCCCCTCGCCCTAAGAAAAACAAGTTGGCGATCACCCGTTTCTGTGCCTTGACACCTTCCCCTTCCCTTAAGATGAATGAGCTGACACCCATCCATCTCCCTGTTGAGCTGGCGCCCACTTGTCTCTGTGCGGACCCCTTCCCCCTCCCCTTCGCGGACCCCTGCCCATCTCCCCCTGTATAAATACCCCTGCCCACGGCCAGAGAGCAGGACGGTGGTTTTTCGGACATGAGTCTGCCGCCCTCCTCATTTGTCGACAAATAAAACCGCTTTCCTTTTCCTCAAACTCAGTTTCCTTTTATTGGCTGAGGGAAACTGAGGCCGGCGTTCGGTAACATAGCCTCCCCGCCTCCCCCTCCAGTCTCCATGTCCTTGTTTCTGAAGGGGAGGGGGAGGGGTATCAGGACAGTATCAATTCCCAATTCCCTGAGGTCACACAGAGAAAGTAACTGCTGGGGTCATGTAGTCGGCCTTCCATCAGCTCCCTGAGCCACTTCTGTTCCTGTGCCCGCATCTGGTTTTCAAGACCCAGCTCTCACGTCCCCTTGCTGCTGAGGAAGGACCCTCCCTGTCTCTGCCCTGGCCTCTCTGATGCAGCCCTTCTCTCAAACCCCCAGGCTGCAGGTCCTCCAGGGTGGGGTCACGTGGTTCTCTGTGACCCCAGCACCCTATGGAGGATGTTTCTGAGCAACAGCATGTGTTGGGCTAGGGGAGCCCAAATGCCCGACAGCAGGTCTGTGCTATCAGAGTTGCCTGCGGTGTATTTAGAGAGACGTTCCCAGGCCTGTCCCCCCAGGCAGAAAGTAGGGGTTCCTGGCTGCCCAGGGATGGGAGGGGACGTTGAGGGTAGTATCCATTGGCCCAGGCCAAGAAAGCAAGGGATATTGTGCGTGATGAAAGTGTTCTAAAGTTAGATTAGGGGATGGTTGCCCTGCTCTGTACTTACCAGAAGGACATGGGTTGTACAACAACTTCTTGCCTTCAACAAGCTACTTGATGGTATCTCAATAAAGGTACTTTAAAAAATACATAAAATCGTGTGTCTATAAGTTGTCCTGTGTCTGTCCCTACAACATACCCACATGGACAGCTTTTTTTTTTTAAAAAAAAAGATTTATTTATTTATTTATTTATTTATTTATTTATTTATTTGTTTATACAAGCACTGGGTACAGTCAGAAGCATGGGAGTGTGAGAGAATTCACCAGAGCCAGAGTGGGGAACAGAACAGGCAGACTGATGAAGTACACTGCTGAGGGGAGCAGCGGGTGGCAGGAGAGGTCTGCGCGTCATGCGGGACCCTCGCTGGCAGCCGGGGATCGAGCTGGCACTGCAGAGGCTGTGAGCAGCTTTGCAACCCAGCGCTCAACCGCTGCACCACCGGGGAGGCCCACATCGACAGCTTTTGAGCCAGGAAACTGTCCCTTCTTGTCACAGCCCTCAGCCCACAAGAAGCTGAGCACAGAAGGGCTTCCCTGCACAGGCCCTCAAGTCTCCTCCTTGCTCTGTCCCAATTTAAATGAGATGCTGGACTTCATGCTGATTCTATAATGAAAGACAGATTTAGGGGCCTTAGGAGGGAGGCAATTTATTTTTCTGTGGGCAGAATAGAAATAATTTGCTGGGAGCCATGCTACTCATGTCATCTGACAAGGGTCTGGGCATGGGGCAGATTCCTGAAAAGTCAGGAATCTCTTTGGCTGACTCCTGCTAGATTCTCCTCATTTGTTTATGGCTAGTTTCTACCATTGTTAAAATATGCATTTAAAAGTAAAACTGCAAATGCTGTTTGATCAATTACTGAATATCCAATTTGACGGCAAGTGGCACTGCATGATACAAATATTACATTTTTTTAAATAAAATTAATAATTCTCTGCTGAAAGGCAATAATTCACATTTGGCCTTACATTAGCAAGTGAAAAACTTCCAGGAACAAAAGGCTATAAACATCCCTCGGCCAAGTCTTTTTTTTTTTCAATTTCTCTAATATTTTAATGTATCAATTTATCAATGAATTTTTGACAGAGATCAGTATTTTTACATTGTTTTAATATGAACCAAATGACAATTTCTTAAGTCCTCTGAATGATGTTTTACTATAATTGCTTAGACTTATTTCATTTACTTATAAAAGTTTCCCTGTATACAAAACTTTATTTTTTTTTAATATTTTATATAATTCTTGCATCATTTTTCATCTTTGCACAATGTATGCATTTTCATTTTGGTTATATTCCCCACACAATTGCACCCCCCCTTATTTTGACTCTAGTTCTTCCTCTCTCTGTTCCCTTCTCCCCCCCCCCCAAGTGTGTCTCTGGTTTATATTTGTTTGTTGATTTTGATTATTACTTTGTATTGATTAATCTTTTTCCTGGTCTCTTATTTAGGTATTCTAAATTCCTGCTATGGGTGAGACCATCCGGTATTTTTCTTTTTCTTTCTGACTTATTTTGCTGAGCATGATCCCTTCAGCTCCATCCATGCTGCTGCAAACTGCATGTGTTTATCATTTTTGATTGCTGAGTAATATTCCATTATATATATGTACCACATCTTCTTGATCCAGTCATCTATTTTTGGGCATTTGGGTTGTTTCCAAAGCTTAGCTATTGTAAATAGTGCTGCTATAAACATAGGTGTGCAGGTGCCCTTTGAAATTACTGTTTCTGTGTCATTTGGGTAAATACCTAGGAGTGGAATTGCTGGATCATATGGAAGCTCTATGTTTAGTAGATCAAGAAATCTCCACACAGCTCTCCATAGTGGTTGGACCAGTTTTCGGCCAAGTCTTTGATATAGATTTGGGGACTTTTGAGGCAAGGGCTGACTGGAGGAAATTATTGTGCTTTGAAGTTAGAGATAGCAGTTAGCTGGCAGAGGAGAGCCATGCTGCAAGTGTAAGAAAATTCCTGATAAACCAGGAGGCGCCATAGCCGGCTCCTGCTAAATTCTTCCTGTTTGTTTATGGCTGATTCCCCTGGATGTGACAACTGGTATGGTAGCTGTTAGAGTATGCATTCAAGAGTAAGTCAACAACAATTTTGTGACTGGTTGAGCTAATAACCATGGCAGCACAAATAGTGCACTTGGAAATAGTCAATGTTACAACTACTGATATGTCACATATTAACTATTCTGGAAACCAAAAGCTATAACCACCTCCAGCCCTGCCTCCGATGAAATATTTTTAGTTCCTTATGTTAGAGCACACTGGTGCCGAGTCCAAGAACAACTGAGATCCAAGTTTGATGCAAAAGCAAAAGCGGCCTTTATTAACTAGCTCGAGCTAGGGTCCGAACCCCCAGAGTGGAATCGACACAGCGGCTGCGCCCAGACAGGGTTGGAGGGTTGGACCCCGAGCACCAAAATTAAGCAGTTTAAATAGGCATACAGAATGGGCCCCTTAGGGTAATCTGACAGCTGCAAATGTGGATTCTAAGAATTGCAACCTCAGTCAGTTAAGCTCTTAAATGGCTGCTGTACATTAAAATGGCTGCTGTTATGTTCTATTCTTACACTTAAAACAACAATCAGCAATCTTACAGAAAAAGGAATTTTCCCTTGATCTTAAAGTAATACATAGAAACTAGGCTGCCAAGATAAGTAGAGGAGTAATAGGTAGAAAAACTCTTCTGTTAGATTAGGAGAATTCCTCCCTTGAGAGCTTGGGGCTAGGGAAGAGTCAGTGCAGCTTGTCTGGCATTGACGCCCTCCAGGCCCTTGGTTCCTTAATAGTGAATCAATATCTTATTAAAACAATACATTATTAAGTGATATTTTCTATATGAAAGTCTTGTGATTTTTGCTTTAATCATATGGTTATATGTTAGTTTTAAATTTATAAGTTAGTTATAAAAAATCCCTTTGTCTCCCTTCCCGAGGTAACTTCCTATCCTTTGTTTCCCCTAGCCCCTAGTTAATCCTTCACCATGGTAAACATAGAAATGTTAGTTTTGTTACAAGGCAGCACTGATATAAAACGGGTTGCCTGGCTGTGGGTCCTCACCTGCGTGCTTAAAAGGGACTTATGAATACTCCACTACAGGCATACACAAAAGGTTAATAAAAGGTTTATTTACAAGGGAAGGGCAAATGAGGAAATGTACAACTCAGGGGGAAAATAAGGAAATAAAAATCTTAAATGCGTCCTACCCGATCTGCCCACCTGGAAACCTAATGGCACTCTGAGAGCAGGCTGGGCCCCGCCCACGAGCTGGCAGAGAGCCAAAAGGAAGACCCCAAGGCCCATGTGTCTGGTTTTATACCAAACCTGGCTGCTTAACTCCACCCTCAGGTCCCAGCCACCTTCCCTTTGGTGGTGATGGGATTTGTCTTTCCCAATGTCCTGATAGCTTTGGTCTGGAGTGGGGGTGGAGTCCACAAAGCCTGTATGGAATTAGCTTAGGACATCCTTTCCCCTAACAGCCCTACATTAACAAGTGAAAAAACTTCTGGGAACAAAAGACTGTAAACATCCCTTAGCCAAATCTTTAATATAGATATGTGGTCTTTTGAGGCAAGGGCTAAATGGAGAAGGAAATTCTTTTACTTTAAAGGTAGCAGTTGGTGGGTTGCTACATGCAAAAGAATGAAGCTTGACCACTACCTCACACCATAACAAAAATCAACTTGAGACAGGGCAAGTTAGGGTTATTAGGCAGTTTTAGGGACAGTGCAGGAGGGGACCTCTGAAGAATTTAGGGAGGCTTCAGAGATAAGGACAACCAAGGAAATGTAACCAATTCCACTGGGAAAAACAAACATCTTAGCACCATTGTTAACAATAGGGGAAAAACAAACATCCTAGGACCACAGACAATCTTGTTAAGGATGGTCCTGGTTTTCTTCAGATGATAAGATAAAGTGTAAAGATGCTCACCAGGAGGACTAGACCATAAAGATAAAGATGTAACAAATGGGGAAAGACAAACCTGTTAGATAAGGAATGTGAAGATCCCCCACTCAGTAGCAAATTAAGTGAGACAGCCGAGAACTAACCAATCACAGAGAGACTGGTGGAGCTTTAAAATAATCAGGGAGGGCCTCCCCGGTGGCGCAGCGGTTGAGCGCTGGGTTGCGAAGCTGCCCGCGACCTCGGAGGCGCCGGTTCGATCCCCAGCTGCTCCCCGGCCACTGAGCGAGGGTCCCGCATGGCGCGCAGACCTCTCCTGCCGCCCGCTGCTCCCCTCAGCAGTGTACTTCGGTCCTTCTGCCTGCTCTGCTCCCCGCTCTGGCTCTGGTGAATTCTCTCACCCTCCCATGCTTCTGACTGTACCCAGTGCATGTATAAACAAAAACAAATAAATAAAACATGCCTCTATTTAAAAAAAAAATAAAAATAAATAAATAAATAAAATAATCAGGGAAAGAAAGTATATATTCCCTCAGACACGACTCCACTTTGGCTTCCTTGCCCCTCCCAGGCCTGGTTCCCTGGCCTGGGAGTCCCACTTTATTTCTGTTCTTTTTCTCCTCAATAAACTTTTTCTTTCTATAAAACAAACCTGCCTCTTCTCGCTTGTTTGCCTGAGCGTCTGCGAAGTTCCTGCTGTGGCTTCGTGAGACACCAACCCGTGGGGGTCTAGTGGCTGGGACTCAGCATTGCCCCTGCAGCCTGGGATGTGTTCCTGGCTGGGAAACTAGGCCTGACAATTCCGGTATCAAACTCAAAATGGATTAAAGAACTAGACATAAGACCTGAAACCATAAAATACATAGAAGGAAATATAGGCGAAACACTTTGATGTGTGATATGCACATCAAAGACATCTTCATAGACACATCACCCAAAGCAGTGATAGTGAAGGCAAAGATCAACAGCTGGCACTACATCAAATTAAAGAGCTTCTGCACAGCAAAGGAGACAATAACCAAAACAAAGAGAAACCCCACTGACTGGGAGAACATTTTTGCACACAACACTAATGATAAAGGACTGATCACAAAAATCTGCAAAGAGCTGATGAGACTCAACAACAAAGAAAATAATCCTGTCAAAAAATGGGCAGAAGAGCTAAAAAGAAACTTCTCTGAAGAGGAAATGCAAATGGCCAACAGGCATATGAAAAAATGTTCAACATCACTTGTCATCAGGGAAATGCAAATCAAAACTACCATGAGATACCATCTTATACCAGTGAGAATGGCACATATTAAAAAAAACTGGCAACAACAAATGTTGGCTAGGGTGTGGAGAAAAAGGAACTCTCCTGCACTGTTGGGGGGAGTGCAAACTGGTCCAACCACTCTGGAGAGCTGTGTGGAGATTTCTTGATCTACTAAACATAGAGCTTCCATATGATCCAGCAATTCCACTCCTAGGTATTTACCCAAAGGACACAGAAACATCAATTCCAAAGAACACCTGCACCCCTATGTTTATAGCAGCACTGTTTACAATAGCTAAGCTTTGGAAACAACCCAAATGCCCAAAAATAGATGACTGGATCAAGAAGATGTGGTACATATACACCATGGAATATTACTCAGCATTCAAAAAAGATAAACACATGCAATTTGCTGCAACATGGATGGCGCTGGAAGGGATCATGCTCGGCGAAATAAGCCAGAAAGAAAAAGAAAAATACTGGATGGTCTCACTCATAGCAGGAATCTAGAAAACTTAAATAAGGGACCAGGAAAATGAATAACTATAAGAAAGTGAAAATCAAAATCAACAAAAAACTATGAACCAGAGACACTCTGTGGGGGGTGGGGGGCGGGGAGGGGAGGGATTGGGGTCAAAATAAGGGGGTTGCAATTGAATTGTTAGGGGGAAAAGGATGTCCCAAAGCAAATTCCATATAGGCTTTGTGGACTCCACCCCCACCCCAGGTCAAAGCCAAAGACACTGGGAACTCCAAATCCCATCACCACCAAAGGGAAGGTGGCTGGGACCTGAGGGTGGGGTTAAGCAGCCAGGTGGATACAAAAGGCAGACACGTGGGCTTTGGGGGGCTCGCTCTCCATTTTGGACTCTCGGCCAGCTCACAGAGTCCGGTCAGCTCTGAGAGTGACTTTGGGTTTCCAGGTCGTCGGATCGGGTAGGACGCATTAAAGACTTTATTTCCCTATTTTCTCCCTGAGTTGTACCTTTTCCTTATTTTCTTTTTCTCTTGTAAATAAACCTTTTATTAACCCTTTTGTGTGTGTCTGTAGTAGAGTATTCATAAGTCCCTTTAAAGCGCGCGGGTGAGGACCCACAGCCAGGAACCCGTTTAATATCGGGGCTGCTCTATAACAGTATGGGGAATATAAAAATAAAATTTATTAAAAAAAAATATGGGTAGCAGTTGGGTGGCAGACTGGAGCCATGCTCCAAGTGCAAGAAAATTCCTAATGGGCCAGGAGGCACCATAGGCGGCTCCTGCTAAATTCTTCCTGTTTGTTTATGGCTGATTCCCCTGGATGTGGCAATTGGTATGGTAGCTGTTAGAGTACGCATTCAAGAATAAGTCAACAATTTTGTGACTGGTTGAGCTAATAACCATGGCAGCACAAATAATGCACTTGGAAATAGTGAATGTTACAACTACTGATATGTCACGTATTAACTATTCTGAGAACCAAAACCTATAACCATCTCCGGCCCTGCCTCTGATGAAATGTTTGTAGTTCTGTTAGGGGGAAAAGGATGTCCTAAAGCTATTTCCATGCAGGCTTTGTGAACTCCACCCCCACCCCAAGCCAAAGCCAAAGACACTAGGAACTCCAAACCCCATCACCACCAAAGGGAAGGTGGCTGGGACCTGAGGGTGGGGTTAAGCAGCCAGGTTTGGTATAAAGCCAGACACATGGGCTTTGGAGGGGGTCCCCCATTTTGGCTCTCTGCCAGCTCGCAGCGTCCAGCCAGCTCAGAGAGTGACTTTGGGTTTCCAGGTTGGCGGATCGGGTAGGACGCATTAAAGAGTTTATTTCCCTATTTTTTTCTCTGAGTTGTACATTTCCTCAATTCCCTTTCCCTTGTAAATAAACCTTTTATTAACCTTTTGTGTGTGCCTGTAGTGGAGTATTAATAAGTCCCTTTTAAGTACGCGGGTGAGGACCCACAGCCAGGCAACCCGTTTTATATCGGGGCTGCCCTATAACAGTTCCTTAAAACAACAAACAGCAATCCTACAGAAAAAGGAATTTTCCCTTGATCTTAAAGTTAGATACGGAAATGAAAGGTTCCGCGGTAAAGAAAAGGAGAGCCAGGCTACATTTCTCAAAGGGAGGGAAAGTTTATTGCGCCCCGGGCGGACCTCACACACCCAAGGTGGGGGGTCAGTGAAGCCGCGCACGTTGTTAGGGGGATGCAGGCTTTTATAGGGTGAGGAGAGGTCAGGTGGGTAGTTGGGCTAGTAGGGCTGGAGAAGTTTGTAGGGCAGGTAGAGGTTCTTTGTCTGAGAAGAGACTCGTAGGGGGAGGGGGGAGGCTCATTGTCTGAGTCCTCCAGGCATGTATCCGCATTCCTGCCCCCAGGTGGGCTTCGGGGTAGGCTTTTGCATTGCGACCTGCTGCATGGACCTTTCAGGAAACTAGGTGCTGAGATAAGTAGAGGAGTAATGGGTAGAAAAACTCTGCTGTTAGATTAGGAAAATTCCTCCCTTAATTGAGAGTTTAGGGCTAGGGAAGAGTCAGTGCATCTTCCTTCCCCCAGTTAACTTCCTGCCCTTTGTTTCCCCTAGCCCTTAGTTAATCCTTCACTATGGCAAACGTAGAAATGTTAGTTTCAGTCAGGCAAGTTTTTTGCTAGTAATAAAATGACTGTTTGGTTGTTTAAGGACCACCCCCCCAACCCCCGCGGGGGATGAGGATCTAACCAGCGCGGTAGAGGCTGTGGACAGCTTCACAGCGTGGTGCTCAACCGCTGAGCCACCAGGGAAGGCCCAGTAAATGACTATTCTAAGAACACTTTTGTTTAGCAACTGTGCCTTCTTTAAAACAAAGAATAATAAATGTCATGACCTAGCAGGACTGCAAATAGTCCCTTGGCTGTTCTTGAGAAAGATGTGATGATTGTTATCTTCCTGCCTTAATGCATATGCTTATGCACTCTCACAGTTTGCTTGAAATGTATAAAGAGCTGCTGAGACCCTCAGCAGGATGATGTCTGCACCCTGATCAAGTGTTTCCTGCTCCTCACTCCTCCTCCCCCTAATCCTCAGATTTGTCCATGCCATCTCACCCTTACAGGAACCCTTGACAGGACAGTTTGCCAAGGCTGGTCCCTGGCAGGTGAGGGCGCTGGGACTTTTTATTTTCTCCCCCTGCTCTTCCTCCCATCAGCCCAGCCCCAAAGCCATGGCAGGGCACTGGGCTCTTGGTGCACAGATGCTGTTCCATATTCCTCCTCCATGGCAAAGCAAAGAGCAGTCAGTAGCTGAGTGTGGTGAGGGAGTCATCCTCACCCCTGCAGACTCTGACCTGATGTCCTTTTAGGCGATGGCCCTTGATTTGTGACCCAGAGGGGATCTGCTCTGAGCTTCCTTTTGGTCATCCAGAAAATGATGCCTTTCTGGGCTCCTCTGAGCAGGAGAGACCAGAAGCAATGGAGTGGGGGAAAGGTGAAGGTTGTGGTGTGCACCCCAAGCACAGCGGTAAGCAGGTGTCTCTTTGTTCATCCAGAGCCCAGTTTGCGGGGACCTTCTGCTTGTGTCCCTGCTCTCACCACCCCGTCTGCACTGAGCCCTGTGATGCGCCCACTCTGCAGAGACTCTGGTCCCTCCCTGGCCCTACCCCTGCTCCTGACCCAGACAGAGAGCATGACTCCTGCTTTGTCCACACTGGGAGAAGAAAACCTAGATGGTGTGACTCCATTAGAAGCCTTTGCTAATTACTAGTTATTTCATCTCTCTATATTATTTAATGTAATGTAAGGTGGGTTCCGGTTTACTGGCAGTATTACTGAGAGTAGAAAGCTCATTAACATTTTTCCCCAGTGGGATAAGGACACAGAGCTGGGAACCCAGAGCACTGGACAGGAGGATCTTGACTTGGAGCTCCAGGCTCAGAGACAACATCCTCCAGGCAAATGGCAGTCAGTCCAGGCATCCTATGAGAGCAGGTGCTGCCCAATATCGCCCCCTTGTGGCCATGGTCTTCCTGTACCCAGGTGGAGCAGGACCTGAGCTCAGCCTGTCCTTCCTTGGGCCTGAGAGTATCTTCACTGCTCCCCAGTCTGAGTCCACCTTCCTACAGAGCAGAAAAGCCTGAGGGGGACTATGTGGATGGAAGGGTGTCACCCACACCTCAGGGGAGATCCCTGTCACCGTGCTCAGGGGATTGCTAAGCCTCCCTCCCCATGCTGAGGGAGACTTGGGCCCTGATGGGCCTGCAGAAAGGGAGCTCCTGCTCCTCACCCTGAAGGAGAAGCCCAGTGCCTGCTGGGGGGAGGGAGGGAGGCTTCTCCTCAGCTGTGTGCTGGTCAGGGCCACCCAGGGTCAAGGACTGGACCATGGACATCACCTCAGGGGTTGTGAGCTAGAGGCTCACACAGGGGTGCTGTCCCCCCAGGGGTCCTTGGGCTTCCAGTTCCTCCATGTGCTCAGATGTCTGACAAGATGGTAGCAGGTTCTGTATAAGTGAGACATTTTAATATTTTCTTACTATTCAGAGGCTTTTAAAGAATACTTATTTTTCGAAGATTTATTTATTTATGTGTACAAGAACTGGAGTACAGGCCCAGGTGCCAAGGTGAAAGGATTCACCAGAAACAGAGTGGGGGGCATAAGAGGCAGATCTACTGAAATACACTGCTGAGGGGACCAGTGGGTGAGTCAGGAGAGGTCTGCAGCACCATGTGGGTAGCTCCCTGGCCCAGAATCATCTCAGGCCATGGCAGTGATAGCTTAACCCCTAAGCCACCAGTGAGACTCCATATCTTCATTTCTTTTGAGTAACACTTAGACATGTAAATGCTGGCTCTAGAGTTCTTGTTTACTTTATGAAAAGACACAAAACTCTGTTCCAAAGTGGGAGGTTTTTTTTTTTATTTTTTTGGTAAAGACTTATTTATTTATGCATACAAGAGGTGGGGTTTGGGCCAGAAGCGCGGGTGTGTGAGAGAATTCACCAGAGACAGAACGGGGAACAGAACAGGCAGGTTGACTGAAGTACAGTGCTGAGGGGAGCAGCGGGCGAGGCAGGAAAGGTCTGTTGAAGGTGTAGGAGCAGCCTGTGGGCCTGCAGACTGCCCAGGAGCTGGGGAAGGCTCTGTCTGGGTCACCTGCTCACCCTCCCCTGGCCCCAGCTTGGGTCTGGGCCATTCCTAAGACCCCAAGGAAATCAAACCCTGGCTCATTGGGGAGTGGGGTTCTGGGTAGTGGCAGGTGTGGTCTGCCTTATCCTGCCCCCTCTCTCCCTCACAGCCCTCTGCTGGTATCAGAAACCAAACCAGCTGACTCAGGGTGGTGGGTCTCAAATGCTGCACTGGCACCACCAGGGAACGTGTTAGTTATGCAATTTCCAGACCCCAGCCCTCCCTACTAGAGAGAAACTCCAGAGCGGGGCCCAGGACTCTGTATTTTCATAAGCCTTTCAGTAGAATTTTGTTTTTCAAATCAGTGCAAACTCTCTTTCTCTCTCTCTCTCTCTCTCTCTCTCTCTCTCTCTCTCTCTCTCTCTCTCTCTCCTTCATCAGTATATAAGATCTCTGAATAGCCAGATGTTAGGACATACTTTTTATTAGGCGGTACCTGGCTTCTCAGTCAGCTTATTCTGAGCCCTGGCCTGGCTCAGGCAAAGAAATTCACGTCTTGGAGTCTGTCCGTGTCCTCTTGTCCTGGATGCCCACTGGTAGCTACTTCTACCTCAGAATGTAGCCCCAATGTTGTCTCTTTCATGAGGTTTTGGTGGCTTTTTGGTAGGCACGGATGGTCTCCCTGTAAGTCCATATACAGTCCACAAAGCCTGGAGCGTGCCCACTTCATGTGTGTTCACATCCTTCGGCATCTGTGCCTGACTCAGGCCCTGCCTTCCTCGAGGGTTAGGAGAGATGGGTCCATCAGCCCCAGACCTGAGTACAGACTTGGTAGGTTCAAGGTCTTCGGAGAAGAACTACAGGTAGCTTGGGAATACAAGGACCATCTTAGGGCTCACTAACCCACCTGGCTGTCACCCACAGGAGTCACCTTGGCCCCCTGCTGTGCTGGGTGTGGGTGGCTCTCTGGTCCAACCCTGAGAGGCTCTGGTCGTTGCTATGAAGATTTTGGGGGGGTGGGGTATAAAAATACCTAGAGAATCCAGGGCAGGTGCTCAGAATCCCAGGGACAGCCTCTCAGGGTGTGAAACTAAAAGAATGTACCCCACTCTCTCAGGGGTTTTGGGGTCACAATTAGATGATAACTGGTAATCTATAGATGGATGTTTTTCTTACTGTTGCCTTTATTGCTTAGACGACTCCTACAACAAGGCAATTAAGAAAATTTCATTTCTTGACCTCCGTGGTAGCACAGGGGTAAGGCAGAGCACTATCTATCACCAGCCCCTGCGGCACAAGTGTGATCCCTGGCCAGGAAGCTACCCACACGGTGCGGCAGACCTCTCCTGTCTCTCCCGCTGCTCCCCTCAGCAGTGTATTTCGTCAGTCTGCCTGTTCTGTTTCCCACTCTGTCTCTAGTGGATCCTTTCACACCCCCACACCTCTGGCCTGTACCCCAGTTCTTGTATGCATAAATACATCTATCTTAAAAAAATAATTTCTTCCCTTAGGAGGAGGGTAAAACCTGTTTAATCTCAGACAATACAGACTGTATAGAAGCAGAAAGCTGGGGCCTATAGCAGCAGCATCTCCATAAAGGTGGAGGGACCATGTTCCCTGCCCCTACATGTGCAGCCGCCTTGGACTGGCCACTGGGAACCCGGGGATAGCTGAGCGCCCCGGTGAGGCTCGACTGCAGGGCAGGCAGGTGAGCTGGGGGGGCGGAGACGAGGAAGAAGAGACTGCTCTTGTCCTGCTGCAGGTGGAAATGACACAGAGGGGGAGAAGTGTGGGGAGGAGGACAACGGCAGCCCTTGTCTTCACGTGTCACACGTGTTGTCAAATGGCTTTTCCAAAGCATAGATGACTTATGCTCTTTCATTCCACCATATTGACTGAGCAGCCGCGCATTACTGGGTCTGTGCGGGGTGCTGGGAAACAAGGAGTGACCAGGACACAAGGCTCCTGCTGTAACGAGCATGTATTTCAAGAAGACAGACAACACCAAGACCCATCATTCTGACATCAGTGACCACTGATTCTGTGGGGGAGCATATTGCCAGCTACAAAGTGTTGAGGGCGTGCAGGGTGTATATTTCATACAGTTGGGTGTAGATATGGTTGTGATCACAGGGCACTTGGGCAGAGACCTGGGTTGTGATTGATCAGTATTTGCAGTTTTACTTTTAATTGCGTATTTTTAGCAATGGTAGAAACTAGCCATAAACAAATGAGGAGAATCTTGGAGTCAACTAACGAGATTTCTGATTTTTCAGAAATCTGCCCCATGCCTGGACTTTTGTCAGACCACATGAGTAGCACGGCTCCCAATAATATGGTTGTGACCACAGGGCACTTGGGCAGTGACCTGGACTGTGAGGACAGTCAGGTGGGCCCCTGGGAGGGGCTGCACCAGAGGTCATAGCAGGGTGGGTGCCCTGAGACAGCCCTGGCACAGAGGTTGGTGTGAGTAGAGACAGGAGTGAGCCCAGCTGAGAATGGTGGGGAGGCTGGAGTCAGAGGGGCCCCATGAGAGGGACTGGCAGGCAGTGGGGAGGGGCTGCGCTTTCAATCTGCTCCTAAAGGAGAACTGGTGAGTTCTCTGGGATGTGGGGGAGGATGTGTTCATATTCACAACGTAAAGTGAATTCGTCACACACTTGTGTGAGATGTGCTGATGGGCAGCTGGACGTGAGGGGTTACAGGGAGCCCCCGCAAAGGCCCACCTTCCTGGCTGCAGTGGGCACCCTAGGATGGAGCAGTAGAGGTGAGGGAGGTGCGTGGATTCAACATTGGCCAGTGTTGGCAGCGGCCTGGTACAGAACCACTCATTTCTATACTTGCCTTAATTACATAGTGACTTGAGGTAACTTGAGGCACAATGTAATAAATAGACACAAATTGTTTAAAAATAAAAACAAGGAAAATATAGCTTTCAAAATGTTAAGAGGGGGCCTCCCCAGTGGCGCAGCGGTTGAACGCTGGGTTGCGAAGCCGCTCGTGGCCTCTGCAGCACCGGTTCCATCCCCGGCTGCTCCCCAGCCACCAGACGAGGGTCCCACATGGCGCGCAGACCTCTCCTGCCGCCCACTGCTCCCAAAGCAGTGTACCTCGGTCCTTCTGCCTGTTCTGCTCCCCGCTCTGGTTCTGGTAAATTCTCTCACCCTCCCGCGATTCTGACTGTACCCAGTGCCTGTATAAATAAATAAAAATAAATCTTAAAAAAAAAATGTAAAGAGGGCCTCCCCGGTGGCACAGTGGGTTGAGCACAATGCTGTGAAGCTGTCTGTAGCCTCTGCAGTGCGGGTTTGAGTCCCAGCCTGCCAGGGAGATACCCACATGGCGCAGCAGACCTCTCCTGTCTTGTCCGCTGCTCTCCTCAGCAGTGCTTTCAGTCCCTCTGCCTGTTCTGCTCCCAGCTCTGTCTTTGATGAATCCTCACACCCCCCACACCTCTGGCCTATACCCAAGATATTGTATAAATAAATAAATCTTTCTAAAAAAGATTGGGGTGAAGCTAGACAAGTTGGAAATCTGAAACATTTGTGGAAATGAATAATTTACTGTTTACACAGCCATGGATTTTGTTGCTTTACAATCTCTAATGATTCCTGAGCCAGGAGGTGGGGTGACGGCTCAGGCCAGTCTCTCGTTTCTTCCTTTACGAAGATGTTAGATTCTACAATTAGAATCAAAACAAATTAGTGGTCAGGTGTTCAAAGATGGAGTCAACATCTGCATCATCAGTGATTAAGTTTAAAACTTGAGGGACTCAAGGAGAGTCCACATTTCTCCCTGGAAATGGCCTCACTGCGCTACTGGGCCAGAGGGTCTCTTTGGGCCTAAAGGAGTGGTTCTTTCTACCTCCAGCCCCTACAGAGTCTACAGCCAATGCAGTGATCTCATCTGAGCTAGGATTGTGGTTTTCTGATGTTAGTTGTATTTGAGACATCACATGGGTAACAATGGGACATGCAGTTTTGTTACATTGATATTCTGTGACGGAATCCGACATCCACCTGGTGGCTCTGCTGTTCCTGCCTGGTCCTGGAGGAAAGGGGCTTGGCCTGAAACACTGTTCAGTGTCTGTGTAGGCGTGATCAGTGGACTTGGGGTCAGGGGTTCCCTAATCTCACTCTCCTCTCCAATAGTCCTAAATTTGGGGGATCGACAGGGATCTCCATGACTACTCACCAGATATCATTGTCCCATCTCCTGACTTAAAGCCACATGTCACATAACACTAACTGTTGTGTGCAGGGCCAAGGTGAGAGTCTGGGGGAGGGGTAGGATTGGGCTGGGGTCTAAGGGGGGATCCATGGGTGACCTGCAGGGTTTCTCTGTTGTCTTTGTCTTTCTTTTTCCCTGAAATTTGTACGAAATCACACTCAGCCAAAGGTCTTTGAAGATGGTCAGGAATTTAGGGGCAGGCTAGGAGAGGGCAAAGTAAGCCTAAGTGGAGACAAAGTGTAGGCTGACAGCAGGTGGAGGGCATCCAGGACCAGGGGGGCCTGATGGAGCCCGGCCTCACTGCCGGAGTCCCTAAGCCCTGGAGGAATGGGGAGAGTGGCAGGATCTCCTGAAGCCAGAGTGTGGTTCAAAACCAGAATTGTCTCTTGGTTTTGTTTCTTTTAATTTCTCCAGATGAATCTGGCAAACCCATCAAAGTGGAAGATGAGCAGTCACTTTCCAAGGAAGCGTTGCTTTTACAGTTTCCTCCCAGTGTGGGGTCAGCAGTGGTACCTGCCAGGAGCAGCCCAGGTTATGGCCTCAGGCCTGCCCAGGCCCACACTGTCCACTCCAAAGAAGAGGAGTGTGGGGACTTCGGGCCTTTTTTTTCCTTCTTCCTTTCTGGACCTTTTTTTGTGTTTCCTCAGCTCCCTGCTGCTGCCCCAACCTTCACTGGAGCAGAGAGAACACAGCTGCCACTGTGGCCTGGAAGCCCCTTTGAGCCTCAGACAGGGGGGTGCAGTTTCTCTGTGCTCCGCATGAGGGAGCTTTGCCCAGATGGGCTGGATGGTCTCACAGACACTGCCATTGCCCAAACATTCTGGAAACTTCCTTAGAGCAGAAAGTCAGTATCATTCTTTAGACTTGCTCTGAAATCCTTCAAGCATTAGCAAGGGCAAATCGATCCTCAAGGAACACGATTTGGCCTGACTATCTATAAGCCAAGGACAATGTCAGAACTCGGGTTTTGAAGTTGGTCTGAGCATAAGCCAGGCACTGTCCTGCCTGCCCACAACTCATTATTTTCTTTATACCTGCTCCTTCTATAAATATTTGATTACATATTTGCCTAAAGCACCTGAGAAAGATTCAGTGCTATTAAAATGTAAAGGATTATCTTCAAAGAGAAAGGGTGCGGTATTGAATTTCAGTGACTATTTTGGTTTTTAAACACCTGTCAGAGTTTAGGGCACTAGTTCATATTGTAACAGGGTGGTCCCCAGGAAAGGGGGAGGTTCCCTGCCCCACCCAAGGGAGGGTGGAGCTGAGCAGGGAGAGGAGAAGCTGTAGAAGAGACTAAGGAAGGAAGCAGGATGGAGCCAGGAGACCTGGAAGAGGCGCATGGAGCCTAGAGACACGTGAAGAAACTGTGCTTGTCTTTTGGTCGTGGACTGGGTGACACAGATGTGGGTGAGACCCGTGGGGAGGTGACAGTGGCAGCTTTTATCTTGATGTTGATTTTGCTCTTTTCCTTCCGGACTTGTCCGGTTGTTTGTGACCCTTTTCTGTGGGTCCCCACTGGAAGATGCTTTAGACTTGTAGCAGGCTTTGGGGCCTTGCTCTGGGCCAATCCCATATGGATGGTCTTTTACCCACGAGGGGATGGGTAACTTTGGGTGCTTCATTTAGAAACTAGACTCTTTGCCTTACCTGTATTGTTTCCTAGTTGTATTAAAGATCCTTCCCATTAGTCTCATGTGTTTTGTGTTGATGCGGCGGATGGCAGAACCCATTTAGAATAGGCAGGTTTGCGGGGTTTGGGCTGCCCCTCTCCCTGTCCTATAACAATATTGCCCATCAAAAATTGTCTCTCCCTCCCCATGAAATCCAAATATACAGTAAGAGATAAAATAGCACATTTCACACAAAGTGTAAGTCACCAAGTTATCACCCCCTGTAGATATCACTGTCAAAACCTTGTCAATATTCTTCCAAGTTTTCTTCTATAAAATACATATTGTGGGCCTCCCTGGTGGCGCAAGTGGTTAAGTCTCACACTATGAGACTGTTGGGAGCAACTGTAGCATGAGTTCTATGCCTGGCCAGAGAGCTAGCCCATATGGTGCAGCAGACCTCTTCTGTTTTACCTGCTATTCCCCTCAGCAGTGTAGTTCAGTAGATGTACCTGTTCTCTCCCCTCTCTGTATCTGGTGAATCCTCTTACTCCCTGCACCTCTGGCCTACACCCCAGTTCTTCTTGTATAAATAAATAAATCTTTAAAAAAATACATACTGTGGGGCCTCCCCTGGTGGCGCAGTGACTGAGCGCTGGCTTGCGAAGCTGCCCGCGCAGCCTTTGCAGAGCTGGTTCGATCCCCAGCCACCAGGGAGAGTCCCACATGGCGCAGACCTCTCCTGCCACCCGCTGCTCCCCTCAGCAGTGTACCTTGTCAGTCTGCCTGTTCTTTTCCCCACTCTGGCTCTGGTGAATTCTCTCACCCTCCCGCACTTCTGACTGTACCCAGTACTTGCATAAGTAAATAAATAAATATTAAAAAAAATACATACTGTGTAAGTGGCATTATAACTGCATATCAAGTGTTCTTTAGCTCTTGGGAAATCTTAAAAGGATGGGCACATCTTTTATAGCAATACGGCAACATCTGTCTTATTCCTTGTAATAGCTGCACAATTTTTAATCACTGGGATTTTTGGGGGGACCATGTTGAACATCTTCATTGGTTTACTGATGACATGGATGTGTTTAATTGCTAACGCTCAACCAGCCGTGCACTTCTACATTGCATTTCATGTAAAATGTACTCGAATAAAGTTGGTTTTCAAATATTATCCTTTGGTTTGGTTACGTAAAAATAAAACCCAGCCCATGTTGTTTTTGTTCCTAAGAGGCAGACATGTTAACGGTAAACATTTCTTTACCGAGCTCATGTTTGGCTGTACCATTAGCAACTGCGTATTTATGTGTTTTAAGAGGATCAGGGCAGGAGGCCTGGAAATGTGCATAAGTGAGAACAGTACAGGGGGGAAGGAAAGGTTAGCAACGATATTACATTGCATCTGACTAACATTATTTACAAATTAAATGTTTCGTTGATGGGAATTAAGTATATATTAAAAACCCACAGATTTATGAATAACTAACATTTACTTCCCTTTTATAGTTCCCCCCCATTTCTCCTTTCCTCCACACCCCCTCCCCTGCCCTCCTCGCCCGCGCTCCCCTCCCCCCTCCCCCCGCACGCGCGAGCCCGCGGCAGCTCAGGTGCGCGCACCTGGACGGTCAGGCGGGGACACGGGCCCGCGCTCGCCCCGCCGCCTGGCCCGCGGGGAAGGCGCCGCCGCCGCCCCGGCTCGGGAGGCCCCGTCTGGGGGGGGCCACACCGGGTCTCGTCACGATCCTCCCCGAAGGGGGGAGACCCCGGGGGGTTCCCCGGATCTGCCCGTCGCTGTCCCTCCGGGCGGCGGAGCCCCTCCAGGGGCGGCCCGGGCGGCGGGGGTCCGGGAGGGTTTTCGGGGGCACGTGGGCAGCGAGAACCGTTCCCTCGTGCGGGCCCCGGAATCTGCCTGAAAGAGGCGCCCCCAGGACCCCCCTCCAGGCCCCAGGACCCCGGCCCGGGCTGCGCAGTGTCGCGACTGCGGGAGGGACAGCCCCGCGTTTCGCGGACCAGACACCTGAGGGCCGCTCGCCCCTCCCCGCCCGGCTCCAAGCGCCTCCTTTCTCCTTTACTGGAAAAAAAAAATAACTTGTTTCCTTCTGCAGGGACTGGTGGCGGTGCGAGCTCCAGGCCTCACTGCAATGGTGACTCTTCGCCCGCGCACCCCAAGCCCCGCCCCGGTGCATTAGGTTTCCTGCGCAGTTTTTTCCGTTTTCTAAAACGAAATGTGCCCCGGGTGCGACGCGGTCTTCACGGGGAGGAAGAGCCCCCACGCTTGTGACTCCAGGAGCCCAGAGGTGAGCGGAGGAGAAAAAGGCGACCGGAGGGCAGCCCAGAGGGGCCTGGAGGCAGGTGGGGGGAGGGTAAGCGTTTGTAGGACAGAAAACCTCTGAGGCCTGCGGGGGAGGGGAGCCCCAGCTCGATCCAGGGGAGCGCCCCCAATCCAGAGCCCTAGACCCGCGGGGCCTCCCCCACCCTCCCAGAAGGAGTAGGATTTGCTTCCCCTCGTAAAGCAGTCATCTGTGACACGCTGGGCCACCCGCCTAAACAGTGTTATTAGTATTATCTTTTTGTTTATTTATTTGCTTACAAGAGCTGGGGTGTAGGCCAGGGGTTTGGGGGGTGAAAGGATTCACCAGAGACAGAGTGGGGAGCAGAGCAGACAGATCTACTGAAATACACTGCTGAGGGGAGCATCAGGGGAGCCAGGAGAGGTCTGCTGCCCCATGTGGGCAGCTCCCTGGGCAGGGATCAAACTCAACCTGCAGTGGCTGTGCACAGCTTCACTATTTCTTCACAACTATGTAGCTAGCCATTTAATAAAATCACAACTACTTAGCCATTTAAGGAAATCCGGAGGGGTGAAGGGGCAGGAAATACTGGGGAAATAGAAAACTCCTACGAGCTTGACATACCTGGCTGTGGCTGCTACTGTTGCTGACCCTTCCTTTCTGTGGCTGGCCCCCTCATTTCTGTTTCCACTGCTATTTAAAGAACACTGCTATTTAAAGAACTACAGAGATAGCCTAATTAAGGTAATGAAATCTAGTGAGTAGGAGGAGGGGAGGGGCAGGAAATACTGGGGAAATATATTGTCAGGAAACTCCCATGAGCTTGACACACCTGGCTTTGGTGTCGCTGGCTGCCTCACTTTCTGCTTCCACTGCCTCGGAGCTCTGACTCCTGGCCGGCTTGGCAGGGTGCCAAGTTATGCTTCTGGTTGCCCTTGTCCCCTCCCTAGTCCTGGGCACTGGTGAGTGGGCTTCATTGTTCCTGGTAGGCGGGAGCCTGGGCCTTTCTGGGGTCTGGGGACTCTTTCAGGACGGTTTTGCCTTTGGGGGGGTTCTTGAGGAGGATGGGGGGCTGGACTTGCTATTTGCACACCCCTCCTGAAATATTCATATATTGATCTTATTTTTATGGATTTATTTATTTTTATTGATATACTGATTGTATTTAAACAGTAAACTTCTGGACTGCTCTCCGGGCACTGTCCCATGCCTGCCCCACCAGGTTGCCTTAACAGCCTCTCAGTTCTTTTCAGGTCTTGCATGTGTGCCCCTCCTACTCCATGGCTCTTGCCCCCCTCCCCCTTTCTGGTCTCATCTGCTGCCCCCCTCCCTGCTACTCTCACCCTTCCTGCCACCCTCCCCTTCTCAGTTTCCCCTCCTTCCCAGCTGCCCCCCTTTCCAGCTACCCCATCCCTGCTGCTCTCTTCCCTGCTGCACCCCCTCTTTGCTGACCCCCTTCTTATTGCCCCCCTTCCCTGCTGTCCCTCCTCTCTTTGTTCTAGGGTGTCCTTTCTCCTCTTCTTCACTAGTTCTCCTCTCTTCTGAGCCTCTCCTGATGTAGCCTACCTCCCCAACATTTTACTAAGCCCTGCTTTCCCAGGGTGCCTTTGGCCTCCAGTATCTCCCTCCATGCTAGTCCCCCCCCCCCACCTTGGGAGCTTAGGCGCTCCTCATCTTTGCCGTGACTGCAGGTACAGCCCCTGTGCACAGACCAGCCCTGTCCTCCCGCCTCTCCTCCCACCTCCAGCCAGAGCAGCTCCTGCTCCTGGACCCTCACCCAGGCCCTTCCCCACCCCTCCTGTCCTCTCCCCAGACCCTCCTCTCTGGTCAGCACCCTAACCCAGCCCTGCCCCCAGCAACCCAGGCTCTGCTCATCTTGCTCCCCAGACCTGCCCTCAGCACCAGTCTCCCAGCTGCCTCTTTGTTTTCCAGCCTCCTGCCCTTCCCAGACCTGAGAGCTGCTCTTGATGTGGCTCCTCTTCGGCCTTTACCCCCTTGCCTTCCTTGACCCCAGTGGGCTCTCGCTTCTCACACCACAGATTCGCCACCCTGTGGCAGCCTTTCTCCGCCACCCCCCAGGGCCTTCTCCCACCCACTACCTGATGAACGCAGCCCCTGTCTGTGGAGGGGCCTCATCGCCACCTGCATCACCCCACACCATAGCTCTCCCCTCCTGTGCCCTGGCCACCTGCTGGGCATTGAAGTTCTGCTCCCCCCTCCCCAATCTAAACTCTCCCTGGACCCACAGGCTGACTCCCAGTCCCTGCACCTGACTCTCCCTGGGTCCTGGGCAAGTTCATCCACCTCCCCAACCTGTCCTTGAGGAACCACAGCCCGGCCTGGCTCTTGTCCCCTCCCCACCTCACAGCAAGCTGCTCTGACCCCTGCCCTGGACCCTCACGTCCCCTCCCTGCTCTCTGTAAGACACCCCAATCCTCTTAGGGATCCGGTCACCCCTCTCTTGGCTTCTGACCCCAGTTTCCCCTCTCCATCCCTTTTCCACCTCTCTCCTTTTTTCACCTCTCTCCTTCCTTCCTTCCTTTGATTCTTTTTTTTTTTTTAAAGATTTTTATTTATTTATTTATTTGTTTGTTTATTTATACACACACTGGGTACAGTCAGAAGCTCAGGAGGGTGAGAGAATTCACCAGAGCCAGAGCGGGGAGCAGAGCAGGCAGAAGGACCGAAGTACACTGCTGAGGGGAGCAGCGGGCGGCAGGAGAGGTCTGCGCGCCATGTGGGACCCTCCTCCGGTGGCCGGGGAGCAGCCGGGGATCGAACCAGCACTGCAGAGGCTGCGGGCAGCTTCGCAACCCAGCGCTCAACCGCTGCGCCACCGGGGAGGCCCCTACCTTTGATTCTTGAGATTTATTTTCTTACATAGTTGTTCATTTTTGTACAGAATTTGATTTCCCCTCTCAGGTGCAGTCCCCTTGGTTCATGGCCCTGTCCCTTGTGCTCTCCCTCCCCAGTTCTGCCCCTCCCTGCCCCTGCCTGGGCCCTCTCCTTCCTTCTCCTTGCCTGGTGTCCTGTACTGCCAACCCTCCCTCCTGTCATGCCCTACGCAGCCCTGTCTGCAGCCTCCAGGAGGTCAGGATGCACAGCTTGTGGTAACTTTGATGCTCAGGTAGCTCATACCTGCCTCACTGAGGGAAGTCTGGAACCATTGATCTAGCTGCTCTGTACCCAGCTTTCTTGCAGGCTATTGAGGAAGCTCGTGTGTCCTCCTGCAGCACAGATGCTGGGGTGGGGACAATGCAGAGAAGATTAGAAGGGCCCCTGTTCAGGAGGACACTCAGATCTGTGGTGTGTTCCATATTAAAAGCAAAGAAACATTGTTATTAAGAGAGCTTGAAAAAAATTAGAAATAATTTTGTATCCCCTTTCTCTGTCTTGGATTGATTGTTAACCATTATTTTCTGAAAGAGAAATTTAAGGCAGGAAAGAAATAATCAGATAAAAGAAATATATGACTTAGAAAATCCTGAAACCATATTCAACTCTAATGTTGGTGTTAAACATGCAGGTGAATTCTTAGATATTTCTGCATTCCAGAGGCGGCGCTTAATTCCCTCTTGAGTATAGACTTCTGAGCGTAAGATTGATGTACTGGTGTTGACTCTGCAACTGCTCTGGGTAGCTCTCTCTCAGATTGCTTGCTCAGGGGAAGCCAGTGGCTGGATCATAAACAGCCCACATGGAAACCTCCGTGTGGGTAGAAATTGAGGTTCTTCCAGTAGCCATACAAGTGAGTCATTTCCCCTGTAAATCCTCCAGCCCCAGTCAAGCCTCAGATGATGCAGTGCTAGGTACAACTTGACAGCAATCTTGAAAGAGACCCTGAGCCAGAAGCTCCTGGATCCCTGACTCTGGGAAACTGTGGAAAGAATACTCACATTATTGTTTTTAGCTGTTATGTTTTGGGCAAATTGTTATGCTGTGGTACACAATAATACAGTGTCCAAAGAGAGAATGAACTGTTACACTTCAGTTTTGATTTGCTCTATATAATATATTGAACATGTCACTGGGCTTTAAGATTTTAAATTATCATGGCTAATAGGTTGCATTTTATTTTTAAAGATTTGTTTATTTTTATACAAGAACCAGGGTATAGGCCAGATGCAGGGGAGGGTGAGAGGATTCACTGGAGACAGAGTGGGGAACAAAACAGGCGGACCGGCGAAATACACTGCTGAGGGGAGCAGCGGGCGAGACAGGAGAGGTCTGCTTGCCATGTGGGACCCTCGCTGGCCGGGATCGAACCCGTGCTGCAGAGGCTGTGGATAGCTTCATAGTGCGGCGCTCAACCGCCTGCACCACCAGGGAGGCCCTAGGTTGCATTTTGTTCCCTTTTAAGCAATCTTCTTCCTTGAACTTCAGTTTCTAACTGCGACCCAATTAAGCACAAAGGAAAAACCGGGTCAGGCTAGGCAGATTTCATGATGGGGCACAATAACCACATCCTTAGTTATTACTGCTTGCCTCTCCCCATAGCTGCTCATTCAAATACTCATGCAATTGTTGCTGTAAAGGGATTTTGTAAATGTGCTTAAGATCTTAAATTGTTGGGCCTTCCCAGTGGCGCAGCGAGTAGAGCGCAGTGCTATGAAGCTGTCCGCAGCCTCTGCAGCGAGGGATCGATTCCCGGCCGGCCAGGGAGAAACCCATATGGCGCTGCAGACCTTTCTTGTCTTGCCCACTGTCTTCTCAGCAGTGCTTTCGGTCCATCTGCCTGTTCCGCTCCCCGCTCTGTCTCTGGTGAATCCTCTCACCCTCCCACTCCTCTGGCCTGTACCCCAACATTATATAAATAAAATAAATCTTTAAATAAATAAAAATTTCCAGGTAAAACATAGTTTTAGAAAAAAAAAGACCTTGAATCATTGACCTTCAATAGGAAGAGGACCCTAGGTTTGACTGTCCTAGTCAGGTGAATCTTTAAAGGGACTGAGTTTTCCCTGAGGAAAGGAATTCAAAGGCTTTGTGACTTTGAGCACAGCCAGGATGCTGAGAATACTTAGGGAATGCGTAGAAAGTACAAGACAGTGGGGTGCTGCCTGCTCACTTTCAAAGCCACACACTGCGCCTCTAAGGCACGCGAATCTTTGGACTGAATCACGTTGCCGCTAAGTCCCACTTTTGGTACTATGTGTCTCAGTTCAAGAACATGAAGTCTTCAGGGAAAATTGTCTACTCTGTGTGGGTGCCCAAGATACGTCCTCTGTGGGTGAAGAACTTTGGTGTCTGGCTGCACGGACTTCCAGAGTGGCACCCACAATACGTACCGGATCTGACCACTAGGGGTGCTGCCACCCAGTGCTAAAGAGATAAGGGTGCCCAGCACCTGCTCAGGGCCCATTCCCTCTAGATCATGAAGATAGCTGTAAACATGTGTACTCTGCTAGTGGGCAAGCAGTTCCACAACATCAAGATCAAGTTCCTGCTTGGTCCTGTGTCATCAGCACAAACCCTGCTTCGCCACCAAGGCCCCAACACCTTATTTTTTTATTTTAATTTTTTAAAACAGATTTATTTTTCATTTATTTATGCATACAGGAACCTGAGTGTAGGCCAGAGGGTGTGTGTGTGTGTGTGAGAGAGAGAGACAGAGAGAGAGACACACACACACACACACACAGAGACAGAGAGAGAGGATTCACCAGAAGCAGAGTAGGGAGCAGAACAGGAGCATCTACCAGAACACACTGCTGAGGGGAGCAGCAGGCGAGACAGGAGAGGTCTGCTATGCCATGTGAGTAGCTCCCTGGCTGTGGATTGAAGTCAGGCCTCAGTGACTGGCAACAGTTTGATAGCACAGAGACTTTAACCCTTGTGCCATCAGGGAGGCCCCTAATCACCTTCCTTTAGATGCAAAGCACTTCCCATCTTGGCTCTGCCCAAAAGTCCTGGGAAACTTGACCGGGGGCCTGGAGGGAAGGGGGTGAAGGGGGGAACCTAAAATGTGAAAACTGGACACTGCATTGTTGATGTTGAAATGGAGGGCCATTTTCAACAAAAGGTAAAGAATGCTCTAAGAGATAGTCCAGTGATGCTTGCTCCCCTTTTCCTTCCTTCCCTCAGTAAGGGCCTCCCCCCCCACCCCCCCTTGCCTTACCCCCCTGTGAGTTTTCCAGGAGAGTCCAGGGGCAGGGACATGGAGGGGGTGGGGGAAAGACAGGGCTTCCAGTTCAGGTCAGTGAGTTATTCTGGAAGGGGCAGTGGAGGAAAAAGGGGTGAACACAGCCTGTGGGGCCTTCCCTCAGAGAGCCCCTGGCCAGGACTCAGGGAGACGCGTGACAAAGAGCTGTCCTGGCTGGAGCACAGTGTTCAGGGCAAAGACCCAGGCTGCCAGACGGACTCTCAGGGTGACTGGGACACTAGACTCAGTGTTGGGGGGAGCCCATCTTCTCAGGGAGTCTCACTTTTCATTCTCACAGGCTGAAAGTTTCTTTCCATTTACTGCGCATTTCTAGACCAACAAAACATCAAGTGGTTCTCATTTACAAAATTTTCCTGTAATAGGGCCCCGAGGCCTCCTCCTGTTGCTCTTGTGGGTCCCTGTCCTGCCCGAGGCCTGGGAGGGTGAGTGTGAAATGGGAGGAAACTGCCTCTGAGGGGGAAGAGCCAGGGGACCGCCTGGGCGCTTTCCCCATGACTGGGGCTCCAGGCCCTTGCCCCTCCACATCCTGCCCTCCCCACCCAATGCACCCCCTTCTCTGCCAATCTTATGACCTTCCCGGATCTTTTCTCGCCACCCCTTTCATGTCTCACCGGGACCCCACCCGGGTCCTGTCCCATCACCTAAGACTCTGGTACCAGGCGCGGGGAGGAGGCTCAGCCCGGGTCTCCCTCCCGCCCCCAGGCTCCCACTCCCTGAGGTATTTCTACACCGCGATGTCCCGGCCCGGCCTCGCGGAGCCCCGCTTCATCGCCGTGGGGTACGTGGACGACTCGCAGTTCGGGCGGTTCGACAGCAGCACTGCGGTTCCGAGGGAGGAGCCGCGGGCGCCCTGGGTGGCGCAGCTGGGCCCGGGGTACCGGGACAGGAACACCAGGACCTACAAGGCCACCGCGCGGGCTCTCGGCGAGGGTCTGGACACCCTGCGCGGCTACTACAACCAGAGCGCGGCGGGTGAGCTCCGCGGGCCGGGCCGGGTCCAGTTGTCCGGTCCCCGAAAGGGCCCCGAGTCCCCGGGTCTCAGCGTCTCCCCAAGGCCCCCACAGGCCCCGCCGGCGAGGAAGCCGCGCGGGGACCGGCCCCGATTTTCCTTCCAGCTGGGGGGGGGGATGGCTGCCCCGTGACCTCTCCCGGGAGGGGCAGGGTGCTGGGCTGGTGGGGGAGGGGCGGCCTCGGGGCGGGGCTACGTGGGCGGGGCTGGTCGCAGGGCGGGGCTGACACGAGGGGGCGGGACAGGCTCTCACACCTTCCAGTGGCTGGCTGGCTGCGCTGTGGGACCTGACGGGAAACTCCAAGGATACAGTCAGTTCGCCTACGACGGCGCCGATTACCTGGCCCTGAACCGGGACCTGCGCTCCTGGACCGCGGCGGACACGGCCGCTCAGATCACCCGGCGCAAGTGGGAGGCGGCGGGATACACAGAGCGCGTCAGGAACTACCTGGAGGACACGTGCGTGGAGTCCCTGCACAGATACCTGGAGAAGGGGAAGGAGACGCTGCAGCGCGTAGGTATGAGGGGCCGCGGGGTAGTGTTCAAATTGGGCACTAAAGATGGACTTGCCCAAAGGCCCCACCTTCCTCTCTAGACACGGAAGGGATCCAGTCTCTGGATGGAGGGGGAAGCCGTCCCTGAAATAATTCATCCCTGCTTCCCTTTGCCTCTGGCAGCAGCCCCTGGAGCCCTTGGAACTTTCTCTCTCAGGCCTTGTTCTCTGCCCCATGTTTTGGGACCTGAATCCAGCTTTTCTGAGTCACTGGCCTCATGCTAGGTCAGGACCAGAAATCCCCTTTTTCCCCCTCAGAGACCTGGCTTCCTACCCTGGACTGTCTCATTCTAATTCTAGAAATTTCCAAATAATAGGAATTATTCCTGATACCTGTGTCCAGGCTGGATCTGGGTTTTGTGTTCCCTCCCCTCATCCTGCATCCCTGTCCATTCTTATGAGTGCTACTTCAGTGACCCAAAACATGTATAAAATTCCTGCATTTCTGACCCTTCTCAGATCCCCCAAAGACACAGGTGACCAACCACCCCACCTCTGACCATGAGGTCACCCTGAGGTGCTGGGCCCTGGGCTTCTACCCTGCGGACATCACCCTGACCTGGCAACGAGATGGGGAGGACCTGACCCAGGACACAGCGCTGGTGGAGACCAGGCCTCGGGGGGATGGAACCTTCCAGAAGTGGGCAGCTGTGGAGGTGCCTTCTGGAGAGGAGCAGAGATACACGTGCCATGTGCAGCATGAGGGGCTGCTGGAGCCCCAAGTCCTGAGATGGGGTAAGGAGGGGGGTTGTGGGCACAGAGGCTCTGCCCAGAGGCATCAGGAGCCCTTCTGGAGACCTTCAGAGGGTCAGGATGGAGGTCTGGGGCTCAGGATCTGATCTTCCCATCCCTTCCAGTGCCCCCTCCTCAGCCCTCCATCCCAACTGGGGGCCTCATTGTTGGCCTGGCTCTCCTTGGAGCAGTGCTCGCTGGTGCTGTGGTGGCTGCAGCTGTGATGTGGAGGAAAAAGCACTCAGGTAGGGAAGGGAGTGGGGAATCTTGTCCACAGGGGTCTTTCAAGTCCCAGGGAGAACTTGCCCTACCTGGGTAATGGGAAGTACCATCCACATATGCGGCAGCCTCTGCTGCTGCGGCAGCCTCTGCCGCTGAACGCATGTGAACACTGGAAAAAGGGAGGCTTTTACTCAGACATAACATAAGTCAGAGTAAATAAGACCCCCTTTCCCCTGTGAGCTGGACTGGACAGTCAATGATGGGTAAGATCAGGGGCAGACAAGAAATGACATTGCCTAGCCACATGTCTGTGACTCCTGACATCCTAAGACAGGCGCAGTCCCCGAGAGGCATTATTATGAAAATATTCTGGCAAGGCAAATGCCTGTTGGCTCGCAGTTAAGAAACCCCTCGTTCAGCATGGTCAAGTAGGCGAGGGGAACATACTGCACTTTTCCCCAAAAAACATTGCTGCAAGATGACGATATTAAACTATAAGAAGATTGATTGCTATGAAGACAATGTACCTGCTGTTCCTGCCATAGCAACAACTTTTCCCTATGTTTCTGCATACCTTTTTGTTTATCTGTCTAGTTATAAATGTTTTTCTTTCCTGCATAACTTTAATCTTCTTAGTTACAGCATAATGGTGTGCAGAGTCAATTGTCACTGATTAAAATATAACTATATGAATTTGGCAATCTGAAATCCAGTAAGTAACCAAGGTGACAAAAACATGCAAAAACTTCCTCCATCCGTCAAAACATACTTTATAAGAATCAGAAATAAACAGGCATATATCAACAGTCCCTTTAAAATATAAAAGAACTAAGCTTGCAAGCTTTTAATTAAAACTAACCACCCCAAGTAAAATATTGACAAGATAATAGTAGAACTAATATAGAAGGCTAGATTTCCAGTAGTAATAACAATAATTGCAGTAGGTAAAACATATAAACTAGTTAAACAGGTTTGGGCAAGAAATATATTTGAATCACTGAAACTGTAATTCATAATCAATCACTAGTTAAAATGTAACATTTTGAAATACTAATGTCATGGTGATTATGTTATGCTGAAAAGAATATCATGTTAATCATTTCTGCAATAATTTCATATGATGTAATGCATTAAGAAAATGTATAAAAATGTACAATGATTCGAGCACATTACATTCAGATCTTCACTCTTGAAGTGTGTCTGTCTGTCATTTCTGCACCGAATCCTTGACCACCCTGCTCAGTCTCTCATCCCTGGGTCAGCCTTGCTAATCTACCGCTGCGCCGGTCGGCGGCACACATACTTGTGTCGCCCAAATTGGAGCTGATCTCTAACCCTCTTTTGTAAAGCACTTACGAAAGTGAATCACAGATTGTTCACCTTGATAATTGTGGTGATGGGCCCTGACTCCCAGCAAATGGCAGAGGGGAAAGTCCCTGCGGAGACAGACCCCAGGAAGCAGTTGGTCAGTCCCCCCTCATCTCCTTTCTTCATATTTCCTGGTCCTGCCCTGAATTTTCAGTCACAGTTCTGGAAACTTCCTTGTGGTCCAGGACTAGGAGATTCCTTTAGGATTTCATGATCTCACTTCTCCCTGGTCTCATATAATGTTTTTTCCCACAGGTGGACAAGAAGGAAGCTACACTCAGGTTGCAGGTAAGTGTGGATTATGGGTTTGGTTCCTGAGTCCCTTGGGACAGTGTAGATGGAGCCCCTGGGGTAGTTGCCTCATCAGGTCCTCTGTGGTCTCATGACTCTTACCAGGTTCTGTTTTGATCTCCCCCAGACAGCGAGATTTCCCAGGGCTCTGATGTGCCTCTCATAGCTGCTAAAGGTGAGACCCTGGAGGCCTGCAGTGGGAGGGGCGGGGGCAGAGAGGATGGGACAAGTTTATGGGGAAGCTGTGAGGGGGACATTCTGTCGTTGTAAGAAAACCATTGAGAATGTCCATGCTTATCTGATTCCCTGAGTTTGTTCATGGTATTTTCTTTCACAATGTGCTGGGGACTAAGGAATACTGAATTTTTCTTATCCACACATCATGACTTCTAGATCCCCTAAAAAGGGCATTGCATGTATCTGTGATCTCACTGGCATACTATGAAGAGGTGGGGGGACTGGCCCAACCCTGCCCACCAGGCCCCTGAAAAGGGCATTGCATGTATCTGATCTCACTGGCATACTGTGAGGAGGTGGGGAGAGTGGCCCAGCCCTGCCCACCAGGCCCCTCCCCGCACTGACCTGTGCCTCTCCATGATGACTTTCCTGCTGCAGCAGAGGCGGGGCTGACTCCATCCCTGCCTGTACTTTGTGTTTTCCTGAAGAATAGTGTCTACTTCCCTGTTGAAAATAACAATGCAGATATGAAATTATTTTTCTAATCTTGTGAATTGGAGTTGATGGATTAATAAAATAGTTTCCTGAAATTTGAGAAAGGAACTAAATGGAAGACAAAGTGCTTACCAAAATCTAGTTTTTGGCTTCCCTTAGGGCTATTTCCTGGATTTTTTTTTTTCCTTTTTTCCCCAGCCTTTTTTTTTTTTTTTTTTTAAACAAATCAACTTCTGGTATTAGTAGGGAAAAGGCTCACATAATTTCTACTCTTAGAAAAGTTCTTGTTGGGGCCTCCCCGGTGGCGCAGTGGTTGAGCGCTGGGTTGCGAAGCTGCCAGCAACCTCTGGAGCGCTGGTTTGATCCCCGGCCACCGGCGAGGGTCCCACATGGCGCGCAGACCTCTCCTGCCGCACCTGCTGCTCCCTTCAGCTCCCTTCAGCAGTGTACTTCGTCAGTCTGTTCTGCTCCCTGCTCTGGCTCTGGTGAATTCTCTCATCCTCCCGCACTTCTGACTCTACCCAGTGCTTATATAAATAAATAAATAAATAAATAAATCTTTAAAAAAAAAAGAAAAGAAAAGTTCTTGTTGGATATCTATTTTCTCAGCTGCCCCCCAACCCTGCCCTTAAGCGTAGTTATCCCAGTGCTAGCTCGGTTCCAAATTCATGGTTTTTGTTTTAAAGATTTATTTATTTATTTATTTGTTTATACATACAAGCACTGGGTACAGTCAGAAGCGCAGGAGGGTGAGAGAATTCACCAGAGCCTGAGCGGGGAGCAGAGCAGGCAGAAGGACCGAAGTACACTGCTGAGGGGAGCAGCGGGTGGCAGGAGAGGTCTGAGCGCCTTGTGAGACCTCGCCAGGGGCCGGGGGATCAAACCAGCACTGCAGAGGCTGCTGGCAGCTTCACAGCCCAGTGCTCAACTGCTGCACCACTGGGGAGGCCCCAAATTCATGGGTTTTTTAATGAGTCAAAGTCGACACTTAAGGTTGCAAAGTCAGACCCATAAAACCAAGATTATCCTTTCTGAAGAATGATGCTTTTGGTCTGTGGTGTGTATAGAAGGAAGGGCAGGGGAGGGGAGAACAGTGCTTGTGAGAGAAGCAGGGGCAGCATTAATGTCACTGTGAGTAGAAGTTGTGCTTGGCAAGTGGTCTGAGGCCACATTACTAAAGATACTGTTTCTAGAATAGGGAAGTGCGCTACACTGATCGTTCATTCCACTGATAATTGTTGCACCAGCTATGTGACAGGCTGTTTTTCATCTAGGAAACCGTAATGAACTAAAAACATCCCCAGCTTGCTGGCCTATGAACCTGTGTCCTAGTGGGAAGGGGAGGCAGGAGACTGTGTGATAGTAAATAAGGGACGTGTCTGGTTAGAAGTGGGTAAGGGTTGTGGAAAGTGACCCAGAGTCAGAGTGTGGGCACAGGGAGGATGGCTGTCTTCCGAATGTGGTCAGTGCGGGCCTCAATTAGGGGATTGTTGAGAAAAAATTTGAGGGACAGCTTGCCCACAAGGATGTCCAGGAAAGCTGTGTTCAGGCAGAACAACCTCTAGTGTAGATATCTGAGGCAGGAATGTGTCTGTGTGACTTGAGATGAGCAAGGAGGCCAGCTGGCTGGAGCAGAGGTAATAGAAATGACACCAGCAGGCCTCAAGTATCTTGAAAGGGTTTTGGCTTTTCTCTGTGTAAGTTGTGGGGTTACACGACCTTTCTGGACAGATATCGGCTTGTAAGAGTTCTCTTTAGAAGCCACAGTCTGACCTTCGTGAAGAATCAAGAGTTGAAGAGTGAGAGGTGGGAATAAAAATGTAGGAAACCTGTGCAGATTCCAGGACAGAGAGGTTCATGGCCTTGTTGGACTGTGAGCAGGAAAATAATATGAAGTGATTGGATGTGGATATATTTAGAGATGGATTTGACAGCATTCCTAATGAAACATCTGGACTGTGAGAAAGAGGGTCAAGACTGACACTCAGTATTCCAGACTGTGAAGTAGAGATGTGGAGGGCTGCAGTGATAGGAGGAAGGTTCTAGAAGTAGTACCTTTGAGGAATGGCATCCTAGGTATTCAGTTTGGGAGCATGGAAACTGAGATCTACCAGCAAGTCAGAGATGGTGGCAGTTGGACTGACAAGCCTGTAGCACAGGTGGGTCTTCTGAGCCGAGAAATAGCTTTGGGAGATGGTACAGTGTAAATGATACCTAAACTCTTGACCATGAATGAGGTCACCCAGGGAGTGATTCTTTCCATTTTCTTTCTTTGCAGAAGAGAAAGGAGCAGGACTGGACCCCGGGACCCCCAGTGTTCAGCAGAGTAAATTGCACAGTCCAACACCACGTGCAGAAGGCACAGAGACCAGAGACCCCACTTCAGCGAGCATAGGAGTCACCTGGACACTCATGAAGACTCAGAAGGTCTAGAGCAGATTCTGAGATTCTATTATGAGACCTCTGTCCTCATCTTAGGGGAGAATTTAGGTTTGATTCCAAGGAGGGGGCACTTCATTCCTGAAACAGAAGCAGGAAGAAGTAACAGGGACTCTGGAGTCCAAGGTTCCATTCTAAGGGACTGATGGACCCTCTTCAATTGGGGTATCTGCACAGATCTGGGAACCAGTTGCTTTTATTTATTTTTTTTGCATCATTTTTCATTTTTGTACAATGTATGCATTTTCATCTCGGTTATAGTCCCCGTGAAATTCCCACCACCCATTCACCCGTGAACTGTCACCATGGTCCCTTGTGCTCTTCCCACCCTTGTTTTGATACCTCCCCCGGGGGGGGGGGGCAGAATGTCTTCTGCCTATAGTTGCCTGTTAATTTTTTTTTTTTTTCATTTTATCATTATTACTTTTCCTCCCCTCTATCCTCTACATTCTTTCTCTAAGTACCAGTTCTTATGACTTGGAATCTAGGTTCTTTCCTGAGTCCATAGGACTCACTAGGGAAGTTATTCGAGTACCTGCCACTAGTCACTAGACCTGGTGCCTTTTTCACAGATCCCTGTCCTGCCGCTGGGAGCCCAGGGAGCCTGGGGAGGGCCTGGCTGAGCAGGAGAAAGGGCAGCTCTGGGCGCCTGTGCTCAGCCCTGTGGCCACACGGGGGCGCTGCCGCGCTGCTCCGGATTCTGGTGGAGCCGCCAGGATGGGGCGGGGGCTGAGGTGGGCAGAATTGGGGGTCCTAGAGGGCTGAGATGCTCTGTGAGGAGCCAGAGAAGCAGGGCTCAGAGAAGAGGAGACTCTGGAGCCTGCCCTGTGTGTGAGATTTCCAGCTTTTCTCCCCAGAACTCCTCTCTCCACTTCCTTGAAAGCAATACCTGGGAAAACTGGAAAGTAGACCTTTCTTCCCTTCTACAACCTATTACTTTATTGAGGGCTATTTATTTATTTATTTATTTATTTATACAAGCACTGGGTACAGTCAGAAGCACAGGAGGGTGAGAAAATTCACCAGAGCCAGAGCAGGAACAGAACAGGCAGACTGATGAAATACACTGCTGAGGGGAGCAGTGGGCGATGCAGGAGAGGTCTGCGCGCCATGTGAGACCCTCACTGGTGGCCAGGAATCAAGCCAGTGCTGCAGAGGCTGCGGGCAGCTTCACAGCCCAGCGCTCAACTGCTGCGCCACCAGGGGAGGCCCTATTGAGGGCTATTTTTTAAAGTTACATTAAAAATAGTATTTGCAGAGAATTTGCAAAGGTGTTATAGCGTTCCTTTATCCCACACTCTTTCCCCACATAGTTAACATCTTATATGGCTGCACTGCATCTCTGCAGCTAACGACAATACTGAGTCACGTTTACCAAACTCCATGCCCTATTTGCAGTTCATTACTTTTACTTTTTATGTGTAGGATCTCATCCAGGATCTCAGTAAGTTCCAGCCATGTCTCCTTTAGGCACCTCTAGCTCAAGCAGTTTCTCAGACTTTCCATATTTTTCCTCCTGACCCCACTTTCCTCCTGACCCCACAGCTCCTCAGTCCCTGAATTTGAGTTTTTTTCCCTGGGCAGTTCACACATAATGAGCGATAAACATTTAGATGTTTATGTTGTTCTGCTATGAACATTTAGATGCATGTATGGTTTTTGTGCAAATACAAGTTTTCAGATTAGTAGGGTAAATAGCTGGGGCAGTGCTCCCTGGACTGTCTGGTGGGTGTGTGTTTGGCTTTAAAAGAAGCTTTCAAACCTCTTCCCTAGTGACAGTGCCACTTTGTATATTGCCACAGTGAATGAGGGTTCCAGTTGCTCCTGGTCAGGATTTGTTTCTATGAGGTTTTTGATATTTGCCTGCTAGTAATTTTGTGATGACATATTGTTTGTATTTGTCTTTCCCAAAACTCTTGACTCCTGTCACCTAGAAGTGGGCACCGCCTTGGGCTTGGAGATGTGAACCCCTGCCCCTCCTTCATGTTCCTTCAGCCATTGTACATCCCAGCACGCCCCCATCCAGGGAGTGAGTTGTTTGGGGTGCCGATTCCACTGACTCCATTGAGAGCCTCCTAGAATAAACTCTTCTGTGCAAAGACATTTCTTGTGGCTTAGAGTTTGGCTTTGTCCACTCCAGGGAAAGGCCTGGTTGTGTCCTTTACAATGTGGTGACTTTGCTCCAGATCCAGGGACTCTGGGATTTGCTGACCACATCAGATCCCTGACCCCTCACACTGGGTGCAGGAGAGGGTGAACACACTGGGGTGGACCCCAGTGAGGCTGGGGTTGATCCTTCAGCCTCCCCTCCACTCACAGTCCCTTCATCTCCCCCAGTGTTTGGATTTCATGACATCCCAGCACAACTTGACTCACTCCTGACCCCACCCACAGCTCCTCAGCAGGAGATGCTTCCTGAAGTCTGTCCCCTAACACCCTCCCTCCCACTCCTGCTGCAACCTTAGAGCTTCTCCATCAGAGCCAGTGCTGTGCAGCGGGTGATTCTAGAACACTCTCCCTCCCAGTGACACAAGACTCACTGCTGTAAATCCCAGCATTCACTTCCTTCAGGTCTGAGCTCTAATGTCACCTACAGGAACGTCTTCCCTGAAGATAGCATTTTATCACACCTGGCTCCCTCATCTCCCCTACCTTGTTGGTGCTCTAAATCTCCCTTTACTGTTTGACCCTGATCACTGACAATTGCTTTTTTGTTTATTGTCAGGTGTTCAATCAGTATGTTAACTCTGGGAAGGAAGGGATTTTACTTCCTTTGTTGAAATATCCCAAATTGCCCAGACAGTGCCTGGCACACAGCAGGTGTGGAATAAGTATGCTAATGAGTGAGTGTCTGGAGCAGAAACCCTTAAAGCTGAGTGTGGCTGGGGTAGGAAGTGAGGCAGTTCTCTGGGATGGGATGGGGCTGGGGGTGCCTTGGTGCTTAGAGGGGAGGGAGCAACTTACTGGCTCACTCCAGATGAGGAGCCAAGCAGAAAGCCTCCAGCAGCCCCTCAGCATGGGCATGCAGCCAAAAATGCTTGGGGTCAGAGCATCTGCTGCCTCTGCAGATCTGCACCAGAGGGCACTCTGGCCAGGTGGCGGGATTGCAGGCACTGAAGTCCTTCTGTGGTTACTTAGGTTCAGAATCTACTATTCTGCCCAAGTAAAGGTATTGTTGCAGAGCAACCCCAATATAAAACGGGTTGCCTGACTGTGGGTCCTCACCCTCGCACTTTAAAGGGACTTATTAATACTCCACTGCAGGCACACACAAAAGGTTAATAAAAGGTTTATTTACAAGGGAAGGGGAAATGAGGAAATGTACAACTCAGGGAGAAAATAGGGAGATAAAGTCTCAAATGCATCTTACCCATGAGGTTGACCTGGAATCCCAATGGCACGACAGTTGGCGGCAAGCCAAGAGCCAACAGCCGTGAAGTAGAGAGAGAGAGAGACCTCCAAGGCCCACGTGTCTGGTTTTATACCAAACCTGGCTGCTTAACTCCACCCTCAGTTCCCAGCAACCCTCCCTTTGGTGATGATGGGATTTGTCTTTCCCAATGTCTTGATGGCTTTGGTCTGAAGTGGGGGTGGAGTCCACAGAGCCTGCATAGAATTAGCTCAGGACATCCTTTCCCCCTAACAGTATGACTCAGCCTTAATATATGGGGTCCTGTGACCCTGGACCCTTATGGTCAAGCTCCTGAGACTGTCCAGGGGGTTGAAGGCTGTGAGTTGAGATGGACTCAGACCTGGCTGTGAGGGCCCAGCACAGGGAGGGGCTCTGGAATATGGGGTGAGGTCACAGGGCCACCCCCTCCAGGTGGCACAGACCTTGAGCTCCCCCTCTCTGGGCAGCTTGACTCCTCTGGGCAACTTGATTCAGCATAAGGGCGGGTTGCTCTGGAAGAGGGAAAGTCCCTAAATTAAACCCTCTTCTTTTCCCTTTTTTCCATGTGTATTTGAATTACACCACAGCTCTAAGTATGCAGAAACCCTTAAATCTAAACCCTGTGCAACTGTCACTCAAGGTAGAAACTCTCCCAGGCCCCAGTTAGAAGCCCCTGGGCCTCTCCCCAGACAGACCATTCCTCCTGTTATAGGACAGGGAGAGGGGCAGCCCAAACCCCGCAAACCTGCCTATTTTAAATGGGTTCTGCCATCCGCCGCATCAACACAAAACACATGAGACTAATGGGAAGGATCTTTAATAAAACTAGGAAACAATACAGGTAAGGCAAAGAGTCTAGTTTCTAAATGAAGCACCCAAAGTTACCCGTCCCCTCGTGGGTAAAAGTCCATCCATATGGGATCGGCCCAGAGCAAGGCCCCAAAGCCTGCCACAAGTCTAAAGCATCTTCCAGTGGGGACCCACAGAAAAGGGTCACAAACAACCGGACAAGCCCAGAAGGAAAAGAGCAAAATCAACATCAAGATAAAAGCTGCCATTGTCACCTCCCCACGGGTCTCACCCACATCTGTGTCACCCAGTCCACGACCAAAAGACAAGCGCAGTTTCTTCACGTGTCTCTAGGCTCCATGAGCCTCCTCCAGGTCTCCTGGCTCCATCCTGCTTCCTTCCTCAGTCTCTTCTTCAGCTTCTCCCCTTCCTGCTCAGCTCCACCCTCCCTTGGGTGGGGCAGGGAACCCCCCCTTTCCTGGGGACCACCCTGTTACACTCCCACCCAGGTGCCCACTTAGCTGTGTTGTGCCCAAGGTTAGCAGACTCGGCGAGCATAGCCTCCAAGAATCCAAAGACAGCCGATGCAAACACAAAAGGGAGTTTATTTCAGACTCGAGACTGGGCTCATGGCACCTACCAATTCAGTGGCAGATACCAAGAGCCCTGAACAAAGGAAGCAGGGGTCTTTTAATAAGGTTAAACTATGCTGGCAGTTACTCACTGGCTACAAGGATTCGTTCTCCAACTTTGCCAGGCTATCATTCTAAGCTGACTGGCCAGGCCAAGATGCAGCTCCAGCATGCAGCTCCAATTACCAAAACTATCTCTGGAATGTAGTCTTTCCTGGGACAGCAAGACCTGCAAGACCTGAAATTCTAAAATGGCAGTTACACACAAAATGACAAAGCAATGGCTAAGAATACTTATGCTTGGTTCCACATTCCCCGCATTTTTTTTTTTTTTTTCAAGAACTATTACAAAGCAAAGCTATTTGAATCATTAAGAGGGAGGGGAGCATATCGGGAGCAGAGGTCCATGAGCTGAATGGTTTGCAATCATTTCTCTTTTAAGGAGATTCTTATTGGTCTAAGGCCAGATACTGCTGCCTCAAAACACCATCAGCGGGGGGCCTCCCCGGTGGCTCAGCGGTTGAGCGCTGGGTTGCGAAGCTGCCCGCAGCCTCTGCGGCGCCGGTTCGATCCCCGGCTGCTCCCCGGCCACCAGAGGAGGGTCCCACATGGCGTGCAGACCTCTCCTGCCGCCCGCTGCTCCCCTCAGCAGTGTACTTCGGTCCTTCTGCCTGCTCTGCTCCCCGCTCTGGCTCTGGTGAATTCTCTCACCCTCCCGCGCTTCTGACTGTACCCAGTGCATGTATAAACAAACAAACAAAAAAAAAACAAACAAACCAGCAAACAAATAAATAAAGCATGCCTCTATAAAAAAAAAAAATTAAAAAAAAAAAATTAAAAAAAAAAAAAAACACCATCAGCGGCCTTCAGGTATCTAGTCAATTCAGGCACAACTGACTGGTTCACAGCATTCCTTACATAATTGTCTGTCAGATACGGGTATAGTTCATTTTCAGGAAACAACTAGGCAGTCATTTTTATCCTGTAGTCCAATTGGGTTTACTCAGGTGAGCAATGGAGGGTTGCGACAGAAGACCTCCCAGGTCTCAGTGGAACTTACTCAGTCTTACTCATCTGCAATTTCATCATCAGGGTATTTTTCTACTACAGAAGTAAAAAGCTGCTCTAACATCAACTAAGATTCCCAGACCTTAAAATATTTTTCCTCCTGTACAAACACTAAGCCATTCCAAACCTTTACATAACCAGAGTTCTGTAGTATCGGGCCAAGCACAAATTTATTTTACAACACAGCTACCAAGGCTTTTATCAGTTAGTCAGTCTCAAAATTATGGTTGAGTTCAGCCACACATAATGTGCTATCTATTGTTCACTCACAGGTTTATAGGTCCAGCAAAGTTGAAAAATTGCCATCCTTATACAAAACATTGACTTTTTCTGGGTCATCTCAGACCACGACCTCTGAAAATCAGACGCTAAACCATCTATCTAGTCAGCAAGAGGTATTATTTTCAGTTACAAATGAGAATTACTCTGCTTAAACAAGGGATCTCTCTTCAGTTAGCCAGTCACAGAGTTATTCATCTGGTCACTAAACATCAGCTATTGAATAAAACAGGCTGCCGCCCACCAGTCTTAATGTTAATCCCTTTTCATTTCCTCCTTGCATAAATGAGTCTGCTGCTCTAATTAAAACACTCTTCGAAGGAAACCAAGGCCAACATTAACACATTCCTTTAGTTGTTTTTATCTCTGAAGCCTTTCTAAACTCTCCAGAGGTCCCCTCCAGCACTGTCCCTAAAGCTGCCTAATTACCCTAACTTGCCCTATGTCTCATTCCTCCCCTTCTGAGAATGGAGCCCCTAACTGCAGTCAGGGAAAGGGGCGTCGTTCTGATCAGTAACTGCTTCCTGCTGAAAGTGGGCGATGAGGGGAAACAGTCAGGGCTCCACCGCAGGGCAATGATCTAAGGGACCTCGAAAAGACAGTGCAAGCTTCATAGTTTGATGGTCTCCAGGCGAGAAATGGCCTTGGTGAAGGCATTGAGGATGTAAGGCCCAAGCAAGAGAAAAACAAAACCAAAAGATTTTAGTTCAAGAGTGATGAGGTTCAATAGTAAGGAGGTCACAAATTCTTTTAACTTTAGCCATTAATAGGTCTAGGGTTCTAGGGTTTTATACATACTTAATTTTACTGTAGTTATAAAAATGTGGCCCTCTAAATGTTAGTACATAAAATGTTAAGTTTCAACATAATAAGGTAATCCTCCAAGATGAAGACTCAGGACATCAAAACTTTGATTATTATTGCACCTATTTTACAGAAAAATGGAAATTTTACATCACAATTTTCTGAAACGTGCACAGACAAATTGCAAAATTACAGACTCACCAGCACCAACCAAAATTTGCAATGAACAGTTCCTGTGAATTGATGCCCAACATCAATGCACGACGAGACCTGGCCAACCATGATCATGCAAACAAAAATCCTTCTCAATTATATTTCTATATTTTATAAAACAGTCTTAAAGATATACTTTCATAAACGTTCTGGTGCAATTTTGTCAATGACAAAAAACACAAAGCTATTTTTTTATTTTATTTAACCACTGAGACTAGGGTTTTCAAGGAAGGTTAGCAGTGTTGTAAAGTGTCCTAGCTCAGGCTGGCCATCTGTACTAGTGAGGGGGACAATTGACCAGTAGGTCAATCCAAAGAATTGGAGTAAGGCAGAGCAAGTGGCCCCTTATTTACCAAAAAGATGATCTTTGTCTGCCACTTTTAGGGTCACCTGAGGCTTATTCATATAAACAGTAAACAGGGGAGCCTGTCTCACCTCTGGGCTTCTTCAGAGAAGGTCTTCTCCTATACCGGGTTCTTCATCAGAAGCAGCTGACCGTCAAGCCTGTCCTCCCATCCTGGCCCGTGGTTTGGGCTGGCCCCTCCCTCTCTGGAGAGTGGGACAGTCCCTCTTTTCAGTGCCCTGTACGATGGCACTGAAGGCATGGCCCTGGGGACAGCTTCTTGCAGCTGAGGTGTCCTGGTTGCTGGCAGTGGATGCAAGCTGGCAGCCCATGAGAGGTTGAGGTCCCGAATGCCCTAGGGCGCATGGGGCCTTGGATGAGTCTGAGGTGGCAGAGTACTGTGATGGCAACTGCCATCTACTGGGCCCTTTTCTTGCCTCTCTCCCTTTCTTTTTAGTCTAGCCAGTCCCCTCCATATTACTGTAGACCTTGAAGGCCGTGTCCAATAAAAGTGTAAAAAGGATTTTAGGCCCTTAATTTAGTCTCTGGAGCCTGCACCTGATATCAGAACAAGGCTGGCTAAAACATACATATTTTAATCATGCATTTTTATAGGTTTTACACAGTCTCTATAAAATAGAGACTAGAGACCACTTGGATATTAAGTGACACCAAAACCATGAATAATATTCTCCCAATTCTGAACAATTACACATTATAACATTTTCTTCACATAGTGTCTACATATAATACTGGAGAGAAAAATACAGGAAACACAAAAGTTATCATGCTGCCTCTCTTATGAAGAAGTTAACTTGTTTTCCACCATTCCTGTCATTAACTATAAAACAGGTGTTTGATATAAATTATTTTACTTTACCTTGTTCACCTGTCCTGTGTCTAAAATGCTACTATTTCCCACATACACACTTTTGCATATAACACCTTTTGCCAGGGGCACATGGGATAAAATAGTTGGTTCTTTTTAACAAAGCAATGAATAGGCAATTGCCAAAATCCAGACTATTAAAAACAATCATAACATTACACAGTTTATAGAGCAAGGCCAAAATACAGAGATACAGGACTCCTGGGAAAATAATTTAAAACACACACAATAGTATAAGGCACTACCTTCACTTTACTTGTATTCAGAATTATTACATCCTGGTTTCTAATCTCTGCATTGTAAAACACCGCAATAGCTGTTTATTATTTCTTTAGACTGCACAACTTAGACACATTTTTTAGTTGAGATGACATTAAACTTAGTTTCCTTACAATGAGGAACAAAATGTAAACCTGAAAGTTCAGTAAATGGTTAACAAATTTTTATTACTAAACTTAGCAAAACCTTAGTTTAGTTTCAGTTTTTCCTTAGAACTGGAATTTTAAGTCAACTTCAGAGTTGCCACTATAACAATTTTATATACCAAGTTTTTTCTTAGGGAAGCACTAGATATGTTACAGGGCAGGGAGAGGGGCAGCCCAGACCCCGCAAACCTGCCTGTTCTAAATAGGTTCTGCCATCAGCTGCATCAACACAAAACGTATGAGACTTTAATGGGAAGGAACTTTAATACAATTAGGAAACAAGGCAGGAAAGGCAAAGAGTCTAGTTTCTAAATCAAGCACCCAATGTTACCCGTCCCCTTGTGGGTAAAACTCCGTCCAAATGGGATTGGCCCAGAGCAAGGCCCCAAAGCCTGCCACAAGTCTAAAGCATCTTCCAGTGGGGACCCACAGAAAAAGGGTCACAAACAACCGGACAAGCCCGGAAGGAAAAGAGTAAAATCAAAATCAAGATAAAAGTTGCCATTGAGACCTCCCCACGGGTCTCACCCACATCTGTGTCACCCAGTCCATGACCAAAAGGCAAGTGCAGTTTCTTCATGTGTCTTTAGGCTCCATGCGCCTCCTTCAGGTCTCCTTTTGGATCTTCATCCTGCTTTCTTCCTCCCTCCCTTGGGTGGGGCAGGGAACCTGGAATCTCCCCCTTTCCTGGGGACCACCCTGTTACGGATAGGTTGACAAAAGCAAGAAAGAAGAAAAAAAATAGACACCTAATACCATATACATTTGTCCAGTAACTTGTCCATATGGCTTTAGACGTTAACCTTGAATTTTGCAAAGAAATCTAGTCATTTACTGGGAGAATATATTGTTTTCTCCAAGGAGAAAAGACAAGTAGATCAGTCTTCCTGGAACGAAACCTTATCAAGAGAAGTAAAACCTAGAAGTAAGTTTGTTTATTAGCCAGGTTAATTATTATTTTCCTCGTACAGCACAAGTAAACACATTCAAACAAAGCAAAGCACCAATTTTTTTTAACACTTTTTTTTTTAACACTCAAACCTTAAGGCATGTATGCTCTAAACAATTAAATTTTGAATTAGTTTTTCTTTACTACAATTTTAGATTGAGATCTCAAAATTTAGGATTTTCTATAGGCGCCATTTATAATTAATCCTCTGGAGGCAAAAAGCAAGAACAAAGAGATCTCTTAATTTCCATTTAAAATTTTTGGCCACGTGCACTAATTTTAAGAAACAGTTATTTTTCCAATATTTGCAAAAACACTGAGAAACTACAATTTAGTAAACTCCAGTTCTTTAATAACAATTTTTTTTAAAAGTTTGACACATCCATGTAGGCAAGTTTTTAATATCCTTTTTATATCAAGCAGGTTTTTAATAACATAGAAGTTAGAATCCTTTCATAGAACAAGTATTTAATTTTAACCCTTACTTAAAATCTAGGTTCCAGCAAAGACCACAACAATTTCAAAGTTAAGCAGTTTGTACTAACTTTCTTAGATAAGAAAAACATTTTGAGTTTGTATTTTTAAGTAATTATTATTTGGCTTTACATTGTTTTAGTTCTGTCTCACTGAGACCAAGCACATTTTTAAGACAGAAGATTTTTTTTTTCTTTTTCCTTTTCAGAACCTTATATGGGGAGGACAGAAGAGGAAGAATAAGATCTTCCCTTACAGTTTGCCTGTTTTCAGACTCTTATCAGAAGTTAATTAGTCTTAATAAGAAACTAAACTTTTACAGGTCCAATAAGCAATTTGGAAGTTTTTACTCAACCAAAAATCACCTTTTATAGCTCTAGTGAAAGGTCCATGCAGGAGGCTGGAATGCAAAAGTCTTCCAGAAATTCCACCTGGGAAGAGGAATGCGGAAGCCTGCCTAGAGGATTCAGACAATGAACCTTCCCCCTCCCTACCATTTTTTTTTTTTTTTTTTTGTTCAGACAAAGAAACTCCCTCCGCCCTATAAACTCCCCCCCCCCCACCCCCCCCCCGGCATATGTGGCTTCGCTAACCCCCACCTTGGGTCCGTGAGGCAATAAATTTTCCTCTCCCTTGAGAAATTCAGCCTGGCTCTCCTTTTCTTTACCACACCGAACCTTTCAGTTAGCAAGTGCAAAGTAACTCAGCAGTTTTATTTATTTATTTATTTATTTTAAGGTGGACAAAGGGAGAGTCTAATTCCCCCACAGCTGGAAGGCAGCAGAGATATATCAATGATCTCAACACTGGAGAAGATGTCTAGGCAGCTGCTCATTGAGCTCAGAGGCAGTCTCTTACCAGCCAGCTGTAGTGGCTTTTTAGTCCCCAGCATTTTACTTTTTGCCTTGACTGTGACCAAAGACAGTGGAGTAGGCATTGCCTGACCCATGATTACAAACACACAAACGCAATAAGGACAACAAACACCAGGAACAAAACCAGAGGTCCCTGGGTAAAGACAAAAACCAAAGTTACAAGAAATGAACCAAAAACAAATTTTTCAAATGGGCCCCATACAGGTACTCAGTACAAACACAAATGCTACCCTAGTGCTGCCCACAGGGGATAGCCAATCAAGCAGTCCGGGGACATCTCCCGCGGTCCACGCCAGAGGCTCTCTTTAGTGCGTCCACCGAGCCTCTCCTGGCTACAGGTACTGAACACAAACAGCTTCTAAATAATCAGGTGGTCTGGGGATGTCTTCCACGGTCCACGCCGGAGGATCTCATTAGTGTGTCCACCGAGACTTTTCTGGCTATTCCACAGGTACTGAGCACAAACGACAGGTACTCAGTACTTCTACAGGTCTGCAGAACTAAAACCTCACCAGGGTGAGTGTTGGCACTCACCTGCGTGCTTTAATGGCTCCCTTCAGCTGTTTGGTAGTTGGAGTCTGTGCTAGCCGATCCCGGACGAGGCCCCGAAATGTTGTGCCCAAGGTTAGCAGACTCGGCGAGCATAGCCTCCAAGAATCCAAAGACAGCCGATGCAAACACAAAAGGGAGTTTATTTCAGAATTGAGACCGGGCTCATGGCACCTACCAACGCAGTGGCGGATACCAAGAGCCCCGAACAAAGGAAGCAGGGGTCTTTTAATAAGGTTAAACTATGCTGGCAGTTACTCACTGGCTACAAGGATTGGTTCTCCAACTTTGCCAGTCTATCATTCTAAGCTGACTGGCCAGGCCAAGATGCAGCTCCAGCATGCAGCTCCAATTACCAAAACTATCTCTGGAATGCAGTCTTTCCTGGGACAGCAAGACCTGCAATACCTGAAATTCTAAAATGGCAGTTATACACAAAATGACAAAGCATGGCTAAGAGTACTTATGCTTGGTTCCCCAGCTGACCCTTCTCTGCCCCTACCCTCTGGCTCCTCCATTTTCTTTCTTTCTTTTTTTTTTAAGATTATTTATTTATATAAGAACCGGGGTACAGGCCAGATCCACGGGAGGGTGAGAGGATTCACCAGAGACAGAGTGGGGAACAGAACAGGCAGACTGACTGAAATCCACTGCTGAGGGGAGCAGTGAGTGAGACTGGAGAGGCCAGCCATGCCATGTGGGCCCCCCCTGCTGGTCGGCTGGGATCAAACTGGTGCTGCAGAGGCTGGGGACAGCTTCAGAACACTGCGCTCAACTGGCTCTGCCACCAGGGGAGGCCCTGGTTCCTCCATTTTCACTCCTTTTGACCTCTGTCCCCTCAATCCCTACATCCTTCCTCTCCTCACTCCTCCAGGAGCCTCCCCTCTCCCTAGCCCATGGCCCTGGAGCAAGAGGAGATCCTGCCCCTCTTCAGACCAATCCTAGGGGTGGACGGTTTATGCAACTACTGGTTGAAGCCAAAGACTGTTACAGGTGGAGCCCCTTAAGGCAGGTGCTAGTGAGGAGGGATAGCCCCAGGTGAAATTCCAACTAAGTATGGGTTGGGGTGGAGACTCTGATAAGAAATATAAGGAGTTGAGATGTATGTCTTGGAGTGTTTTACCTATATTTTCCCCTATATATTTTATGTTTTCAGGTCTTATGTCCAGATCTTTTATCCATTTTGAGTTGATTTTTGTGCATGGTGTGAGATAGTGGTCTAGATTAATTCTCTTGCTTATGTTGGCCCAGTTTTCCCAGCACCATTTATTGAACAAACTGTCCTTGTTCCATTGCATATTCTCTGCTCTTTTGTCAAAGATTAGTTGTCCATATATGTGTGGCTTTATTTCTGGACACTCATTACCCAAACCAAAGAAAGTGAAGGAAAAGATGAACAGTTGGGATTACATCAAAAGGAAAAGCTTCTGTACAGCAAAAGAGACATTAACCAAAACAGAGACACCTACTGATTGGGAAAAAAAATCTTTGCACTCCATACAACTAATAAGGAACTGATCACAAAGATTTACAAAGAACTCACAGGACTCAACAAAAACAAAGTAAACAATCCAGTCAAGGAATGGGCAGAAGAACTTAATAGACACTTCTCCAAAAAGGAAATGCAAATGGCCAACAGGCATATGAAAAAATGTTCAACATCCCTTATCATCAGGGAACTGTAAATCAAAACCACAAAGAGATACCACCTTATACCAGTAGGAATGGCACATATCAAAAAAAAAAAAAAAAAAAAACTAGCAACAACAAATGTTGGGGAGGATGTGGTGAAAAAGGAACTGTCCTACATTGCTGGTGGGAGTGCAAACTGGCCCAACTGTTACAGGGCAGGGAGAAGGGGCAGCCCAGACCCCACAAACCTGCCTGCACTAAGTAGGTTCTGTCATCCGCTGCATTAACACAAAACAAATGAGACTTTACTGGGAAGGAACTTTAATACAATTAGGAAACAATACAGAAAAGACAAAGAATATAGTTTCTAAATCAAGCACCCAAAGTTACCCGTCTCCTCATGGGTAAAAGTCCAACCAAGCAGGATTGGCCCAGAGCAAGGCCTCAAAGTCTGTCAGAAGTCTAAAGCACCTTCCAGTGGGGACCCACAGAAAAGGGTCAGAAACAACCAGACAAGTCTGGAAGGAAAAGAGCAAAATCAAAATCAAGACAAAAACCGCCATTGCCACCTCCCCACGGGTCTCTCACCCACATCTGTGTCATCCAGTCCACAACCAAAAGGCAAGCGCAGTTTCTTTACATGTCTCTCTGCCCCATGTGCCTCGTCCAGGTCTCCTTCTGGCTCCATCCTGCTTCCTTCCTTCCTCAGTCTCCTCTGCAGCTTCTTCTCTCCTGCTCAGCTCCACCCTCCTTATGGGTGGGGCAGGGAACCTGGAACCTCCCCCTTTCCTGGGGACCACCCTGTTACACAACCACTGTGGAAAGCTGTCTGGAGGTTCCTCAGCCTACTAAAAATGGAGCTACCACATGACCCAGCAATTCTGATGGAGGATAAGAATAGAAAGACTGGAAAGGAGGTGCTCCAAGACCAAAACCTGACTCACACAAGGAGGTGAGGGTGGAGGGGAATAACATGACCATTAACCCAGGTGTAGAGGTCGTGACGCTCAGGCACCAGGGCCTTATCACAAGGCATGAGACCCAAGCAGGATCAGATGTTGCAGGGAGTGGAGCACAGGCCTGAGGGTAAGTATATGGAGGTTGGGCCCACCCTGGAATCTCTGGTCCCTTCCTGGTTTTGCCTAGTTATCCCAAATCAGCAACAAACAGACCACTCCACGGAGGAGTGATCCCTCCCAAAGAGAAGAGGACTATATCAGTGCAGTCTCTGCACAGGCTGGGGCAGTGCTCCCACTGCCCACCTGTGACTACGCAGGTGCCTCTTTTCACCCACTCTCTCCCTCCACAGGGCAGCAGCCTCCTGCCTGCCCATGACCTGTACATGCTGGGCCTTCTCCTCATTGACCTCCCTCAGCGGAGGCCGCTTTCCCAAGGCTACCCGCCTACAACCATGCAGGCCTCTCTCAGCAAACCTGTCTCTTTCCCATTCCCTAATAAACCTGCCCTTTAAATATAAGTAATGTCTGTGTCATGGAGAAACTTGCCCGGGAAACTTGCCCCGAGCCGTTGAAACAGGAGCTCTGGTGACACCTTTCCCAGAGTGAACCCAAGGACCCTGCACTCTACAAAACTACCACAATTCCACTCCCAGGGATCTACACAAAGGACACAAAAACATTAATTCAAAGGAATACATGCACACCTATGTTTATTGCAGCACTTGTTACAATAGGTAAGCTATGGACACAACCCAATTGCCCAAAAATAGATGACTGGCTCAAGAAGATGTGGTACATATATACCACGGAATAATATTCAGCAATCAAAAAAAATAGATAAACTCATGCCAAAAAAGATAAACTCATGCCATTCACAACAAGGAAAAAGAATAATATTAGATGCTTTTGCTTATAGGAGGAATATAGGGGAACCAAATAAGACATGGTGGGGGGCTGATAATAACAATAAAAAACACAACAAAAACAGACAATTATAAACTAGAGATATCCTGGGGGGAAGGGGAAGGAGAGGGATCAGAGGAGGGAGGGAGAACAGGGGACTGTGGTGATGGTGCACGGGTGAATTGGAGGAAATTATATGGGGACTATACCTGAGGGAAACTAAGGAACATTTTTAAAAATGAACAATGATGTGAAATATAAATGAATGAATGAATGAATGAATTAAAAAAAAAGTCAAAACTAGCAAGCTGACCACAGAAATGAGGCACACAGCAGGGAGGGGGTGAAGGAGAAGAATATGGTGATGGTTCACAGGTGACACAGTGGTGGGAGAACTATGGGGACTACAACAATGTAAGAAAAAATTTAATTAAAAAATCAAATAAATCAATTAAATTTAAAAAGAGAGAAATATAAGGAACTGCAGAAGCAGCCCCCAGGTTCAGTGTTTGGGATTTCAGCGTTTTTGGATCTTCAGTGATTCCACGGTCAGCGATTTCTGCCCCCACCATGCAGATCTTCCAGAAGGCTGTTGTGGGCCTATGAAGGATGTGGAGAGACCCCCAGCAGCCAACCTCAGAGAGGAAAAGCTCAGAGGCTTTGCAAGTAACCAAGCGACTGAAACTGTTCCAGGTTTTGTGCTGTTACAGCCTGGCAGGGAAGGCGAAGACCCAGAGCTGAGTGCCTCTCTGAGCTGTGAGTGTGGCCATTTTTCCGGTCATTTGGCTGCTGAGTTTTGCTTATCTGGTGCTGCGCTGCGGTATCTCGGCAGCTCTAGGAGCATTTCCTGTTGTGTCTTCTGTTGTCTATGTGAGTTGGATCCCGGCCTATAGTCTGGCTGCCTCATGACTCATGGCCCTCAGTGGTGGAAGAGGCCATTTTGGGACCTTTTGTGTTCAGCATTTTAAAACACTGAACACTGCTTCAGGTGAGGTAAACGGTCATTTCTGGCCACAGTAACTCTTGTTTTTCCCTGGTTTGTTAAATAAATCCCATTATTGTTGTTCTCTGAACCTGAATATATTTGCAGTTGTGCATTCTGGTGAAGAACTCAGGCAGTGACCAGTAAACTATTTTGGCAGTGTCCTTGGCCAGTTTTGGTGCCCCTTGCTGCCCTGTATCATTCAGAGTTGATGCCCAGGAGGAGGAGCCTTCATCCCTGAATCAACAACAGGAACAAGTGACAGGGACTCTGGGGTCAAGATCTCATCCCAGAGACTGAGGGCACCTGCTTCACTTATGGGGCTCACCCTGATCCTGGGAACCAGCTGTAATGTCCTGGGATGTGCTCCTGCCTGAACCAAAGAGTATGGTTATTGATGGAGAGGAGCCCTCTCTGTCTATTCTATTTAGGAAACATAGAATGTGTGACTGGATAGGGGATAACATTTACACACAATTCATTCCTGCTGGGAACCCAGGGAGATCCTGGGGAGACCTAAGGGCTCTGGGTCTCTGTCCTCACCCCATGGCCACACGGGGGTGCTGCAGCGCAGTCCTGGGGAGAGGCTGGGTGTGTGTGACTCAGGCTGAGAGGGTGAGCTGGGGCTGAGCATCACTGGGGGGAGGGGGTGAGATGCCCTGTGAGCAGCCCTGGCACCAGGCTGGGGTGGAGGAGAGGAGAGGAGGCTCTGGAGCTGCCCTGGGTCTGAGGCGCCATCTTCTTTCCCCACAGCCTCTCTCTGCAGCCCCTTGATGACCACACCCTGGAGACTGTAAAGCAGATGTTTATCTCCTCCACTTCCTGTTCCTTTTTTTTTTTAAGCCCTTTGATTTGTAATTACATTTTATTTATTTAGTTTTGATTTTAAAGTTATTTTATTGAGCTAACATTGGTTTGCAGCGCTGTGTTTTAGAGGTGTAGGATCTCCTGCCTAGGGAGTTGTGACCACACCCACCAGCAGAGTTCCCACAGTCCTTCACTGTAGTCCATTCTGCTCCCTTTCCACTTTGTCCAAATCCCTCCTCCTCTCCCACTAGTAGTCTCTGATCTAGTCTTATATGTAGGGTTTGTGATCTGCTTGGTATTATCTGACCCTTTGTTTTGTTTCTCTATAGCCCACATATGAGTGACACCATCTAGTACTTGTCTTTTCCTTCTGACTTACCTCACTTAGCATAATCCCCTCCAGCCCACCCACACTGCTGCAGATGACAAGCTTCTGTCTCTTTTGGTCACTAAGGAGTATTCCCTTGTGTATAGATCCACCTTTCTGGTCCACTCATCTATTTGGGTGCTCTTCGGGTGGATCCATAACTTGGCTCTTGTAAACAGTGCTGCAATTCACATAGGAGAGCACATATACCCTCAACTAAGTGTTTTTGCATTTTTTTTTTAATGTTTGTAATCTCTTTTTTTTTTATAGAGGCATGTTTTATTTGTTTATTTATTTGTTTGTTTGTTTGTTTTGTTTATACATGCACTGGGTACAGTCAGAAACGGGGGAGGGTGAGAGAATTCACCAGAGCCAGAGCGGGGAGCAGAGCAGGCAGAAGGACCGAAGTACACTGCTGAGGGGAGCAGCGGGCGGCAGGAGAGGTCTGCGCGCCATGTGGGACCCTCCTCCGGTGGCCGGGGAGCAGCAGGGGATCGAACCGGCACTGCAGAGGCTGCGGGCAGCTTTGCAACCCAGCGCTCAACCCCTGCGCCACCGGGAGGCCCTGTTTTTGCATTTTTTGTATGAAAAACCAAAAGGTGGAATTGCTGGAGTGTATGCTCTGTCACTTTTAATATTTTGTGAAAAGACAACACTAGGGAATGGACCAGCCTACATTGCTGGGTGCTATTTTTTAAGTAGACATCATTTTTCAAAAAGTTTGTACTTTATGGAAATTTAATTTCAGTACAGAGTTCCTGTGTTTTCCACACTCATGTCCCCAGTTGTTAACATCTTATATCACTCTTTTATTTGTGCAGCCAATGAAGCAATGGTGATACGTTATTACTAAATCCATGTTTTATTTGAACGTCATGGTTTTTCTTTTTTTTCTGTCCCAGGCTCCCATCCTGATATCACATTTACTCCCAATCATGTCCCCTGAGGCTCCTCTGGCTAAGTCAGTCTCTCAGGCTCTCCTTGGTTTTGATGGTCTTGACAATTAGGGGAGCACTGCTCAGGTGTATTGTAGGAGGGCCCTGAATTTGAGGTTGGTTGACTGTGGTGGTTGGGGATGGGGAAGAGACCACAACATGAAGGGCCCTTCTCAGCACAGAGCCCTGGAGAGTCACCTGCACCTGCTCCTCACTGGTGATGTCACCTTCCCCCCTGGCTGAGGTCGGGTCTCCACTTCCTCCCCGGGAGGTTCTTTCTTCCCTGTGTCTGCTCTCAGCACTGTAGCCTTTGGAAGGAATGACCACGCAGAGCCCACGGTTAAGGGGTGTTGTCCTTTAGACACTATGTGTAGGTTTTGTGTAAATGTAAGTTTTCTAATGAGTTGGGGAAATAGCTAAGAAAGTGAGCGGCAGGTTTTAGGGTAAGTGTGTATTTAGCTTTATGAGAAACTACCAAATCTCTTCCATAGTGACTGCACTATTTTCTATTCCTGCCAGCAGTGAATGCGGGTTCCTGTTGCTCCATATCTTGGTCAGCACCTGGTGGACACTGTCCCCCATTATCTGAGGTTTCACTTTCCAAGGTTTCAGTTTCACTCAATCAAGTGGGGTCCAAAACTTTTGTAAGGTATGTAGCAAAGCATTATTATTGTTATTATACATTACTGTATATATAATATTATTGTATATTATTATAACAAATTATTACAAAATTTTGTTTTAACTGCCCTATTTTATTAGTTGATATTAATCTCTCATTCTGCCTAATTTATGAATACATCTTTATCCTTTGTGCATGAGGAAATCTTATTAAGGACCTGATTTGGTGCTATCAGTGTTTCAGGCATCCACAGGGGGTCTAGGATTCTATTCCATGCGGATAAAGGGACTGAAGTGCTACTTTTGGGATCTAGACCATCGAACAGGTGTGTAATAGTATCTGCTTGTTGTTTTCTTTGGCATTTCCCTACAGACATGATGTCAAGTATCTTTTCACATATTTGCCACCACTGTAGCTGCCTTGGTGTCTGTTTAGAGTTTTGCTAAGTTTTTGAAAGTTATTTGTTTCCTCATTGTTGAATTCTTTTTTTTTTTAAGATTTATTTATTTATACAAGAACTGGGGTAAAGGCCAGATGCACGGGAGGGTGAGAAGATTCACCAGAGCCAGAGTGGGGAACAGAACAGGCAGACTGACGATATACACTGCTGAGGGGAGCAGCGGGCAAGACAGGACAGGTCTGCCCAGCCATGTGGGACCCTTGCCAGCGGGCCTGGCCTGAACCCAAGCTGCAGAGGCTGCAGACAGTTTCACAGTGTGGTGCTCAACCGCCTGTGCCACCAGGGAGGCCCCCTCATTGTTGAATTCTAAGGCTTCCATGCATGCTGTAAAACATGTCTTTTTCCAGTTATGTAATTTTCAAAGCTTTTCTCCCAATCAGTGGCCTGAGCTCTTTTACAGACCTAACACTGACATCCAGCATAAGCTGCAGTGGTTTCAGAGTAGAGAGGACTTGGGTGACTGGAAGATGATGTGACTCATTATTTTTGTATATTCTTGAGTTGCTTTTAAATTCTCTTGTCTGGGGACCTCCCTGGTGGTGCAGGTGGTTGAGCGCAGTGCTGTGAATCGCAGGCTCTGCAGTGCCAGTTTGATCCCTGCCTGCCTAGGAGCAACCCACATGGCGAGCAGACCTCTCCCATCTCGCACGCTGTTCCCCATTCTGTCTCTGGTGAATCCTCTCACCTTCCCGCGCATCTGGCCTGTACCCTATTCTTGTATAAATAAAAAAAAAATCTTTAAAAAAATAAATTCTCTTGTCTGTGCATGAATATTAATTATCAAAGTAATTTATTATAAAAAAAAATTACACGAGAATCCCTGACACTATGAAACACTTGGCCAATCAGTCTCAGTCACATGTTCTCTGGCTCTGAACCCCCACTCTAGGACCCGCCATCTTTTTGTTGAAATATTTTGCCTTAGAATGTCCATCTGACAAATTTGGGCTGGATGGATGGATACACCTTCCCACTGAAAATAGCTAAAGATGCCATCTTCTTAAAAGCATCAGGCTTTACACTGTAATAAATGGCCACCCCCAGAAGAGAAAGGGGAGATAGTGAGCGGGCCCCACAGAGAGCAACATCCTGAGGAGGGGAGGAAGGGCTAAGAGGAAGAAGGAAGCAGACAGGAAGCCCAGCCCTTCAGCTCTGCGCTGAGCCTGATGGCCAAAACCAGCTTTCCCTTTCAAAATTTAGGAAGACCTGCTTTATTCTGGTTAAATGTATATGCATAATGTAGAATTTATGTGCTACAATGTACATTCCTTGTAAAAAATATGAAATGTTACAAATGGGAAAGTAAAAGTAACTGTAGTCCTCACACTTGGGAGAGATTTTGTTTCATTCTTTCCTTGTCTGTTGTAGATCCTGTGGCTGCTGCCTGAGTCAGTCTCTCTCTCTCAGCTGATGAGCACAGAGCCCAATGGCCTCAGTCCTGCCACCTCTAGATGCCATTGCCCAGGTGAGCTCACTCCCACCCCTCCTGAGAGGGCTCTTTCCCACTCCACCCTCCTCCTCCTCAGTCCCTCAGCTCCACCCACTCTCCACTCTAGCTGATTAATACTGTCGTTTTTCTTTCATAAAATATGAAGCACTCAGGTGAGAACGGCACCATCATCCCTGCACCTGCACCTGATCCTCTGCCCTCACCAGGTGATGGGAGAAGGGCCCCTACTGTCTAAGGCCTCCCCTCAGCTTGGGCGCAGTGAGGCCCCTCTGTCCCCTGGTTCATTGTAGGGTAAATGGTTTTCAGGCTTTTCTGCCCTCCCACCATTAGGTTTGCCCTGCTGATGGGGCACCTGTAGTTGTTACATTGTTGCAAACTGTCTTGTTTACTTCTGTGGGCCTTGGAAGGGGTATTGAGATAGAGAGAAGCAGAAGCACGAGAGAGAAGGGGAGAAAGAAAGCCAAAAGAGAAGCCAGAGAAGCCCAGATTGAAGATTTGCTGGGGACTTGGAGGCCTACCGGCCTCCTGCCCCACCCCCAGCACCCCTGCCTGCGTGTACCTGGTTGATGTAATACACATAAAACTCAATAAAACCCTAAGAAACCCACCAAGGGCTCCAGGACTCTCCTTTATGCATCATAGAAAACCTGCTCAGTGGCCCTTCCTGCCCCTATAGTCATCATATCCCACTCTCTTGTGGCTCATTCTTCTCTCTATAAAAACATGCAGTAATATCTCCCATTGAAAAGAAAAAAATTCCTAAGGCAACCAAACAATCTCCTCCCACAAAAATCTACAACCTGATCCTGTGTCTTTAAACAAAACCCCATTTCTATGATACTCCTTAGAGAACTATTCCTGAGAGTCCCTGCTCTCCGCTGCTGGGCCGTCTTTTTAGTTTTTCAAATATAACACATATGTGACTATCTAGACTATACTGTACACACACACACACACACACACTCACAGAGTTGTAATGAATGGTCCCTCCACAAGGCTTGTTATGAAGACACAGGTCCCCATCGTCCATGACCCACTTCCTGAATCTCAGAGACAACCTGCTCAACTCCATTCAATTGATTCTCTAACTGCTACTTCTGTGTCTCTAAACACCATGTAATAACATTTTCTTTGTTTTTGAGTTTTATGTCTCATTTTTAGTGAATTGACTTTTCTTTCATACATCCATGTCCTCTGTAATGAAAAATAATACATTATCATTTTCATTAACTCAAAATGTAGTGTTTGTAGTTTTTTCCAGAACATCTTATTATTTAATATCATTGTTAAAACTTTGCTATCATTTAAACAAACTGACAATACCTCCCAGAAGACAGAGGAGGGAAACACTTTCAGACTGGAGGGAGTAAAGGGCGCAGTCAGCTGTTATTTACAATGTGAAACAGCAAAGTGTTGACTGGAATGAGGCCTCAAGATTGGAGATGACCGCTCACTGTCAACCTTCCACAGGCAGGGCCAGCGTCTGAGCCCAGAGGAGAAGGGCTGCCCTGGAGGGAGAGCGGGGAGGGAGCAGGGACGTGGGCAGAGACCACCCAGTCCAGTATGAAGAGCTGTGGGGTCCTGGACAGGGAGGCTCAGGAAAGCAGGGAGCATCTTCTCAAGCCTGAGAAAGAATCTGGAGACAAAGTAAACCCTGTTTTTGTTCTGGAAGCTTCAGGGAGATCAAAGCACAGACTTGATCTCAGAAGAACACTGATGTGGGGCTCCCTGGTAGCGCAAGGGGTTAAGACAACCTATGGGGCCTCCCCTGGTGGCTCAGGCAGTTGAGCACTGGCTGTGAAGCTGTCTGCAGCAGTGTCTGTCCACAGTGGCAGTGCTGGTTCGATCCTGGCTGGAACTAGTGTTCCCCACTCTGTCTCTGGTGAATCCTCTCACCCTCTCACACATCTGGTCTGTACCCTGGTTCTTGTATAAATAAATAAATAAATCTTAAAAAAAAAAAAAAGACACAACTTTTGAAGCTCGCCACAGCCACTGCAGCACAAGCTAGGTGCCCAGGCAGGGAGCTAGCCACATGGCGCAGCAGATCTCTCCTGACTTGCCTGCTGCTCCCCTCAGCAGTGTATTTCAGTCAGTCTGCCTGTTCTGTTCCCCAGTCTGTCTCTGGTGAATCGTCTCACCCCTCTCCACAACTCTGGCCTGTACCCCAGTTATTGTATATATAAATAAATAAATCTTAAAAAAAAAAAGAAGAACAATGATGTTAAACCACCTAGCACAGGGGTCACTGGGCACCCGGAGGTGTTCAGGGCTTACAGAGCTAGACACCCATTTACATTCTCAGTGAGGGCTATTGAAGTATTGTGATATTGTCCTCTGCTTAGGCCAAGGAGGCACTTTGCCCCCAGTCAAGGTGATATAAATCTGAACTAAACTAGTGAGAGTCATTTCAGATGAAACCTGGGGAGTAGGAAGCTGACAGCTGATTGCCCCAATTCTTGTTCTTTACACACACACATGTTGTTTAGGGCTGTTACTTGAAATGGTCTTTATTTTCATGTTCTCAAAAAACTTAGGGAAGTTGATGATTTTGTGAAAATTAAGGTTATAAGGTTTCTGACTGGTATGTTTTCTGTCAATAACTTGTTATGCAATTTTTTTTAAAGATTTATTTTATTTATACAAGAGCTGGGGTACAGGCCAGAGTCATGGGAGGGTGAGCGGATTCACCAGAGACAGAGCAGGGAGCAGGACAGACAGATGGACCGGAGGCACTTCTGAGGGGACCAGCTGGTGAGACAGGAGAGGTCTGCTACGCCAAGTGGGTTAGCTCCCTGGCAGGCCAGGAGTCTAACCACCCATTGCTGAGGTTGTGGACAGCTTCACAGCTCTGTGATCAAACGGTGGGCCACCAGGGAGGCCCTTGTTATGTAATATTAAAGTAGTATTCACATAAAGGAATTGATGTGCTCTGGATGACTTGATAAAGGTAAATTATAAAGTAAATTATTGTTTTCTTGTCTTCTTTTCTATCCCTGGAAGATTGTTTTGCTAGAAAAATGATCATCATCTGCTCTAGCAAAATTATGCTTTAGCAATTGCCTGTACATACATATTTTTGATAAAACTTAAAAATATTTTGTATGTATATATACACATACATGTATACAATATGCTATTCTTCCTGCATGACCAATGGTTTTGTGGATGGGAAGGCAAAGGGAGAGTTAGATGAACTTATTTGTTGAAAAGTTGAAGAATAATACACCATATATTGATGTTTGTGTTGAGTGTGGTGTGATCACACACATTTGTAGAGGTTTGAACATGCACCCCTAAATCATATTCAGTGTTGTAAACCAATTACCTTAATGAACATAATTAAAAATAACTCTGAGGACGAACCAGGCACAGACTATCTTCCAGGAGGACCGTGGTCACAGGACTTGGCTAGAATGGATGGGCCATGGGGGCTTAAGGTTGGACTGTGAGAGGAATTAAACAGGAAGGAGGTGTGATCAATTCTTCTTGTGAAGTATGGCACATCATTAAGATATTTAAGTGTTCCTTCGTATCCAATAAAATAAAAGTTATATCATAATGTTCTTGATTAGGGACAGAACTCATCAAAGAGTAAACTTAAGATTTACATATTACTCATAATATGAATTTTGGGCCTCCCTGATGGCACAGGGGTTAAAGTCTAAGTGCTATCAAGGTATTGCCAGCCACTGCAGCATGAGATGGATCCCAGGCCAGGGAGCTAATGCATATGGCACAGCAGACCTCTTGTCTCTCCCGCTGCTCCCCTCAGCAGTGTATTTCAGTAGATCCGTCTGTTCTGCTCCCCACTCTGTCTCTAGTGAATCCGCTCACACCCCACACCTCTGGCCTGCACCCCAGTTCTTCTATGCAGAAATAAATAAAATAAATCTTTAAATATAAATTTTATCACAAAAATGAATTTTAAACTATTTGAATTCTAGTTATTTAGTTGAATGATGAAGTGTTGAGAAATGAAATTTACTCACATCTGCAACTGACTTTTAATATCATCAGAAAAATACAATGGATGGGAGACGTGGGACCTGGGTTAGTCTATGTCTCAACATTCTGTGTCTTTGGCTTGATTATTCTGTGCCTTTCACTCAGAATATGAACAGGAAATTTTGAGAGAAAGAACCTCTCAAGGCAAAAGTCCTGGTATAAAGATCTATAGATGCTGCAAAGAGTGTGTGCAGACACAGCAGTAGATGTTATGGTGAGACCAGCAAAAACACTGAGGCTTCCCTTGACTCTCCCTGATTTCCCAGCCCAGGCTGGAGGCAGCTGGTTATGTGTCCGCCACACACTTGTGTGTTCCCTATTTGCCTACTGCTGCTTTGATCTTTTATATATTTTCCGTTTGATCCAAAGTAAAAATGAGACTGCCCTTGGAGCTGGGCTGCACCTTCCTGGTGGGTCCCTCTCGGTTTCTCATTGTTCTGCACAGGGACTCTGGGTACTTATTCTTCCCATGTCACACATCGTAAGGCAACAGAGACAGACTGGCAGGCAGACGTGTGTTAAAGCAAATGTGGGAAAATGCTAATGCTGGGATCTAGGTGGGGTGCTCTACACTATTATTTCAATTTTTCTATGTGCTTGAAAATGTTCATAAAATACCACAGACTGAGCGATGAATGCTGCCACACTCTGGGGGCAGCCGTGGCCTATATCCTGTCCTCCAAAGCCTCCAAGTGCACTCATTGTTCTGAATAGTGAGGTGGATAACTGAGCCCCATTCAGCTGTTCCCTCACTAGCTCAGTTCCTCTTGTGCTCATTACTAATCCCCCTTAAACTACCCCCCGGGGTCAGAATCTCCACGGACATATCACACACACCAGCTCTCCTGCCCGTTTCATTCTGTGCAGACGCTGTCCCACAGCCTCAGTCCTGCCTCCCAGGCCTGGGCCTGATCATAGACTCATTCTTGTAGGTCTTCTCTCTGCTTGTCAAGTCTCTTCCATTTGTATACTTAGTGGGGGTGAGACTTTAATATTCCAGTTTGTCTGCTGAATTATTATGATCAAATTTATAATTTCAAAAGCTCTCTCATTCTGAGTATATACAGTTTTATAAAATCTTTTTTTCTTATACTAATTTAGTTTATATTTTTTGCATCTTTTGATATTATTGAAAATAGTTGTAGGGACTTGTTAAGACTCTTGCTTCTCTGATTTTATAAGGTACAAACTTTTTCTTCCCAGCATATGGCTCAGGTTGGATTTACATGTGTCTTTGTCACCTTTACTCAGTGTCCATCTCTCCTGACAGTGCAAGCTCCACGTCTCCAGGGTCCTCTCTCTGCTCTCCATTGTATCTACAGGGGAGGCAGCTTGGGAAGGCAGGAGCCAGCCAGGGAGAGGGATGCTGGGAAGTGAAGAGGAGGCAAAGGCAGAAAACACTCTGGAGTTGCTCCCTGGTTCACTGAGAAAATAATTTCTCAAAGTGTGGTCTGTGGATCCCTTGACATCACTCAGAACCTTTCACGGATGCAGGAGGTCAAACCTATTTTCAAAACATCACTTAGACACCATTGTCCTTTTCACTATTTTGACATTTGCTGAGGTAAAACTTAGTAAGAATGTAGGTTATAGCATCAACTACAGTAACAGTTATTCTTCACCGGCACTTATCTGCAGAAATAAAAATTCAAGCCACTTTCTCGAGAATGTCCTGGATAAAGCATTAAAAATTATCTTTGCTATTGTATCATCCTCAAATGTACATTAAAAAAAAATCTGATGTAAAACATGGAAGTACACATAGAGCACTTCTGCTGCTTTCCAAAACACTGTGTCCCAAGGGAAATACTGTTGTTGTTTTTTTAAAGATTTATTTATTTCTGCATACAAGAACTGGGGTACAGGCCAGAGGTGTGGGGGATGAGAGGATTCACCAGAGACAGAGCGGGGAGCAGAGCAGGCAGGCTGACTAAAATATACTGCTGAGGGGAGCAGTAGGGGAGACAGGAGAGGTCTCCTGCATCATGTGGGACAGCTCCCTGGCTGGCAGGGGATCTAACTCTTGTTGCAGTGGCTGTGGAGAGTTTCACCGTGCTGTGCTTAACCCCTTGTGCCACCATTGAGGCTCCCAAGGAAAATATTTGTAAGAGGTAAACTAGCCTCTTTATTTTGTAGGCAATAACATCTTTACTTGAAGGGATGAATGACAAATTGGCAGACACTTTCCTATAAATAAATGACTGTTCCTTTAAGAAAATCAACTGATAATTGAGAAAGGACAGTAATTTATCTATTTATTTATTTCAAAGATCTGTTTATTTATTTATTTATTTATGCAAGAACCGGGGTACAGTCCAGATGCACGGGAGAGTGAGAGGATTCACCAGAGACAGAGTGGGGAACAGAACAGGCAGATTGACGAAATACACTGCTGAGGGGAGCAGCGGGCGAGACAGGAGAGGTCTGCTGCCTCATGTTGGACACTCTCTGGGCGGCTGGGATCAAACTGGTGCTGCAGAGGCTGCCGACAGCTTCGCAGCCCAGCGCTCAACTGCCTGCGCCACCAGGGGAGCCCCGAAATTACAGTAATTTTGTCTTGACAAATTATAAGCTCTCAGAACAAATAACGAAAAATTGTGTCCCATCACTAACTTAACAATGTACACAGTACTACCTTTACTTTTGTGATTTCTGGTAAAAAATAAACATATATGAGTTTTTGGTAATTTGATTCCAGCATAATGAACATTGAAGATCTACATAATTGAGGAGAACAATGCAAAAAATAAATTCATACATTAACACAAGATCCAATCAATTTGCAAGACAGGCTTATGGAAGAATAACAGAACAGGACTATCAAGTGATAATATTTCAGATTTCACTTTGTAAATAATCTTCAAGAAACTACCACCTTGATAGTTGTTGTTCTTGTTTTTTTTTTAAGATTTATTTATTTATTTATACAAGCACTGGGTACAGTTAGAAGTGCAGGAGGATGAGAGAATTCACCAGAGCCAGAGTGAGGAGCAGAGCAGGCAGACTGACGAAGTACACTGCTGAGGGGAGCAGCTAGCATGGCAGGAGAGGTCTGCGCACCATGTGGGACCCTCGCCCTGCGGGCGGGCATGGAACATGTGCTGCAGAGGCTGCGGGCAGCTTGGGGAGGCACAGTATAGTTTTAATTTAGAATCAAAGTGGAATATTCACAATTAACTGAAAATACTAGTCCTACACATGTGTGAGACTGTATATTTTTTTTTCACAGACTTCAACCAAAATCACAGACGAAAAGCAGAAGGAAACATGAAAATCCTACTGTCTTCTAATGAGACAGACAAGAAAGACACTTGCACGATTACAAAATGTAAAAGATCCACTCTTCTCATTGCCCTGATTATGTTCAGAAATAGTTTTCTTAAAAACATTTTCTGTTAACATGCATCGGCTTATTAATATTATTCTAAGTGAAATAGTAACATCATTAAAAAATCTATTCCTAGTGTGATAAATATGAATAGCTATAACCTCATAAAATTATACCGGGGTCCTGGCTAATTTGTGAGGCTGCGCAGAGATCACGAAAGGAAAATGCTTGCGAATCACTGACCCAGCCCCTAGGCTTGGCCTCAGGGGTCTTGGGGCAGAAAAGGAGGAGGCAGCGCAAAGTCCCATGTCCCTGGGCGAGGTTCTCATAGTCTCGGCCCCCAGGTCTGGGTCTGGTGTAGGGCGGATGACTATTGGGGATACCCTACCCCGCTCATTATCAGCTCTCCCTCTCACCCTACGTTACCCTCCACCCCCTCCCCCCCGGGGCCTGGAAACTGCTGACTCAACTCCAGTTCTCACTCCCCATTGCCTGGGGGTTTCCAGAGCAGCCAATCAGCATCACCCTGTTAAAAAGTGCAGCCAATAGCATCAAAAAAGAGCAGCCAATCAGCATCGCCCAGGCTCCAAGTAAGTACAGTCCCCACTGACGCGCCAAGTTCCAAATGCGCGGCACCTCTAGGGCTCAGGTGATGCGGCCCCCAAGCCTCCTGCCGCTGCTCGCCCTGGCCCTGGCCCTGGCCCTGGCGGAGAGCTGGGCGGGTGAGTCGGGTGGGAGGGAAACAATCGCTGCTGGTGGGCGCAGTAAGGGGTCCCCTGACGGGGTGGGGGGAGCCCCCGGGAAAGGAGTGTCTCCCCCACCGCGGGGCCTTTGCCCCCCTCCGGCCCGTCCTGCCCTGGCCCTTCTGTCCCCCCAGCCTCTTGCCTCCGTTAGCCCCGAGTCTCCGCCCTTCTCGTCCTGCTGCCCCTTTTCAACCTAAGGTTTCCCCTGTGCCCTCCTCCCCGCCTCCATCACGTTGGGACTCGGGACGCGCGGGGCGGAGGGTCAGCCCGGGTCTCCCTCCCGCCCCCAGGCTCCCACTCCCTGAGGCTTTTCTACACCGCGATGTCCCGGCCCGGCCCCGGGGAGCCCCGCTACATCGCCGTGGGCTACGTGGACGACACGCAGTTCGGGCGGTTCGACGGCGACTCCCCGGGTCGGAGGGCGGAGCTGCGGGCGCCCTGGGCGGGGCGGGTGCGGCAGGAGGACCTGGACGAGGAGACCCTGAACCAAAAGCGCACCGCCCGGAGGCTCCGAGCGCTCCTGGAGGACCTGCGCGGCCGCTGCAACCAGAGCGAGGCTGGTGAGCAATGTGGGCTCAGGGCGAGGCCACCGACCCCATCCCCACCGACCGGCCGGGGCGCCCCAAGTCTCAGGGTCCGAGGTCACCCGAGGCTACTGCTCCCGCCGTGACACTCGGCCTGGGAAGAGCCCGCGGGTCTTTCCTGCCTGAGATTTTAAGTTTACGTTTTTTCTGGGCTGGAGGTCGGGGTGCCGGTGGCGTGATCAGGGGACTGACCTCAGGGCCGGGGCTCAGGGTCTCACACGATCCAGAGGACTCTGGGCTGCGACGTGGGGCCCGACGGGCGCCTCCTCGGCGGGTACAATCAGGTCGCCTATGATGGCGCCGATTACCTGGCCCTGAACCGGGACCTGCGCTCCTGGACCGCGGTGGACACCGCCGCGCAGATCACCCTGCGCGAGTGGGAGGCCAGCAGGGAGGCCGAGAGCCTCAGGGACTTCCTGGAGGGCAGGTGCGTGGAGTGGATCCGCAGATTCCTGGAGATCGGGAAGGAGGTGCTGCAGCAAGCAGGTAAGAGGGACCCAGCGAACCCCATCTCTCCTCAGGCCCTCTCTCTGGTCGGGAGAGGGAGGAATTCCTCTGGGTTTCAGGCTCTGTAGAGAGAGACAGTCCTCCAGAGGACCCCGCTTCTCTGAAGGACAGGGAAGGAATCTAGTCTCTCCTGAGGGAGGGAGACCACCCTGAACCAGCCCTTCCCTGGACCCTTGTGAGACAGCAGCATCTTGGGAACCAGGAGTTTCTCTCTCAAGGGCTTGTTTTTGGTCTGAGAACGGTTTTGGATCTGACTCCTGCCTTTCTGTTCATTCACTTTTCACCCAGGTCAGAAGCAAAAGTCTGTGTTCTCCTTAGAGACCTGCCTCCTCCTACCCTGGGCTCTCCCCCCATTAGCCCAGATTCCCCAGACCAGGCAGGTCTCTGGGTTTGTGCTTCCTCCTTCCACACTGACTGTGCTGTCCATTCCGAGGGTTGTCACGTGAGGCTGCTCAGTATCCCTGGAGCAAACCCAAAGAGTGAAATTTTCTGATTCTTCTTCCCTTAGATCCTCCAAACATACACATGACCCACCACCCCATCACTGAGCATGAGGTCACCCTGAGGTGCTGGGCCCTGGGCTTCTACCCTGCGGACATCACCCTGACCTGGCAGCGAGATGGGGAGGACCTGACCCAGGACATGGAGCTGATGGAGACCAGGCCTGGGGGGGACGGAACCTTCCAGAAGTGGGCGGCTGTGGTGGTACCTTCTGGAGAGGAGCAGAGATACACGTGCCATGTGCAGCATGAGGGGCTGCAGGAACCCCGAGTCCTGAGATGGGGTAAGGAGAGGGTCATGGACAGAGCCTCTGCCCAGGGGAATCAGGAGCCCTTCTGGAAACTTTCAGAGCATCAGATGGAGGCCTGGGGCCCAGGGTCTGACCTTCCCTTCCCTTCCAGTGCCCCCTCCTCAGTCCTCCATCCCCACCGCGGGCATCATCGCTGGCCTGGTCCTCCTTGGAGCTGTGATCATTGGAGCTGTGGTGGCTGCAACTGTGATGTGGAGGAAGTTCAGGTAGGGAAGGGAATGGGGGGTAACTGGACATTAGGCTTTCATGTCCCAGGGAGAGTTTGCCCTCCCTGGTAAATGTAAATACTATCCACACACTTGTCCCTTAGTCTGGAGCTGACTAAATGCTTATGAAAATGAATTATGCTTATGAAATGCTTATGAAAATGAATCACTAATTATTCATCTTGATGATTCTGGGGACCTTACTCCCAGAAAATATCAGTGGGGAAGAAGTTGGTCCAGACCCCTCTCATCTCCTTTCTTCATATTTCCTGGTCCTGCCCCGGGTCTTCAGTCACAGTCTTGAAACTTTCCTGTGTTCTGGAATGAGGGGATTCCTTTAGACTTCATGGGTTGACTCCTCCCTGGTCTCACATGATGTTTCTTCCCACAGAAGGACAAAGAGGAAGCTACACTCAGGCTGCAGGTAAGTGTGTATCAAGGGCTGGAACTCTGAGCCCATGGGGACAGCATAGATGGAGCCCCTGGGGGAGTCACATCATCAGGTCCTCTGTGGTCTTCTCTCTCCTGCCTCTGACCAGGTTCTGTTTTGTTCTCCCCTAGGCAGCGACAGTGCCCAGGGCTCGAATGTGTCTCTCTCAGCTCCTAAAGGTGAGATGTGGAGGCCTGTGATGGGAGGGGCTGGGGCAGAGAGAACGGGACCAGGTTATGGGGAAGCTGTGAAGGGGACATTGAGGATGCGGTGGACTATGGAGAATGTCGACACTTACGTGTTTCTTTGAATTTTTTCATGATCCTTTTCCTTCACAGTCTGAGACAGCTGCCCTTTGGGGCCTGAGTGGTGCAGGATTTCTTCTCAACCCCCATTTTGTGACTGCAAGAGCCTCTGGTTTAAACTACAACGAGAAACCACTTCATAGCTGTGAGAATGGCTCATATCAAAAAGACTAGAAATAGCCATTGCTGGCCAGAACATGGGGAAAAAGTAACAGTTTTTACTGGTTTTGGGGATGTGGACTGATCTAGCCCTTATGGAAAACAGTACCGAGGTTTCCGAAAAGACTAAAAGTGGATCAGCTATAGGACGCAGCAGTCCCGCTCCAAGGTATCTATGAAAAAATACGCAACTTTGAAGGGACCCTGTGCTTCCATGATCACTGCAGCACTATTCACAATAGCCAAGCTGTGGAAACAACATAAACACCCCCAAACAGATGAGTAGATCAGGAGCCTCAATGGTGATGGGCTGTTCTGATGGACGATTTGCTCAGAACATGAAGGTTTGTCAGCGCAGAGAGCACCAGGAGACACCCAGGAGAGAGACGTGTGGAGAAGCCGCCTTGCTTCTTGGCTTTGGCTTGAACCGGGAACTTGGAAGGAGATGCCTGGAAGAGACCCATGGAGAGATCGACCTCTCCCTTGCCTTGTACTTTCATTTTGCTCCTTTTGGCCCAGATTTGCTGGCTCCTTCCATCCACTTCCCAGGTCCCCACCTGAAGGCACCTCAGACTCAGAGGACCTTTCAGGCCGCAGTGGCCCTGCCTTGGGCTGAGGCTGTGTGGTTGTGTCTTTACCCACGAGGGGATGGGGAACTTTGGGTGTTTTATTCCCAGTGTTCTTTCTTCTCTTTGCTCTCCATGCCCATTAATTCTTTTCAAGTTGTTCACACTAAGAAAAAAAAAATACAGGTTTCTCCTGAAACTAAAGAAAACTAAAAACTTAGGCAAAACTGGACCCATAAATATGGCACCTTATAATGAGCAAACAAGCACTTGCTTTTCTCTCTCTTTCTCGCCAGGATGTAAAACTTTTACTAAGTATTCTCATCTCTCATTTCAAAATGGTTGTATAACTCCAGCCTATTATCCATTTTGAGTTGGTTTTGTGTGAGGTGGGAGACGGTGGTCTAGTTTCATGCTTTTGCACGTGGCTGTCCAGTGTCCTCAGCACCGTTTATCGAAGAGGTTTTCCTTGTGAACCCTCATCTTAACCTTGTCGACATAAACTTCACTGGATTGCGTGTTGGAGAACGGGGCTTATTTCTTCCCATCAGTAGTTGTATTTTATATTATAATTTATTTGTATATATTTTACATCATTGTTCACTTTTGTACAGTGCGTGCGTGTATGCTTTCTCCTCTCAGGTGTAGTCCCCATAGAATTCCCACCACCAGTTCGCCCCTGCACCGCCACCACAGTCCCTGGTGCTCTTCCCGCCCTCCCCCTGCAGAATGAGTAGTTGTATTTTAAAATCACAAGTCCTTTTAGATTCTCCACTGTATTTTGGCAACCTTAGGTATTTCCCTGAAACTATTTCAAAAGCACTTGAAACAGTGAAAAGATTAGAGGTATATGTCCATTAAAGAGGAAGGTAAATTATTAACTCACCAAAATTAGGACAATTTGTATCTGACAAGACAGAACAGGGAATAGTGTGTGTTGACAAAGCAGCATAAACAGGCTCTGAGGAGCTAGAGAGGCAGTGAGGGGGGTGAGTGTCCTTCCTGCAGGGTGTCCAGAGTCCCCCAGGGTTGACCATGAACACCTGTCCTGTGTCTGTCCCCCCCCCCCCCACTTTTTCCCTCTCCATATGGAACAAAAGGCAGCATTTAGGGGGAGATGAGGTTTCTGGGTGTGTCCTCCTGGGGCAGTTTTGAGTCCAAGTTCCCCTTCTTGCTCTCCTCCCCCTGAGGGGTGTGACCAGCCAGACTTCCTGGGGTGCTCGTCTGGTTGTTTCTGATCCTTTTCTGTGGGTCCCCACTGGAAGGTGTTTTAGACTTGTGGCAGACTTTCGGGCCTTGCTCTGGTCAGTCTGCAGGATGATGTCGGGTGGGAGGCCCTGACACAGGATCCAGGCAGCTGGGGTTCAGACCTGGGCACTGCCATAACCCCCCAATCTCCCCCAGACTCCATGTCCTTGTTTCTGAAGGGGGCGGGGAGGGATGTCAGAACAATATCAATTCCCAGTTCACAGAGTGCTGGGGAGGAATCTCCGAGATCACACAGAGAAAGTAACTGCTGAGGTCACGTAGTCGGCCTTCCATCAATTCCCTGAGCCACTTCTGTTCCTGTGCCCACATCTGGCATTCAAGACCCAGCTCCCATGTCCCCTTGCTGCTAAGGAAGGAACCTCCCTGGCTCTGCCCTGGCCCGCCTCTGAGGCAGGCTACTGCAGCCCTTCTCTCCTCACACACCCCAGGCTGCAGGTCCTCCAGGGTGGGGTCACATAGTTCTCTGTGACCAAAGCACCCTATGGAGCATGTTACTGGGTGACAGCATGTGCTGGGATAGGGGACCCCAAATGCATGACTGCAGGTCTTGCCATCAGAGTTGCCTGCGGTGTATTTAGAGAAGTTCCCAGGCCTGTCCCAGAGGCAGAAAGTGGGTTCTTGGCTGCCCAGGGCTGGGAGGGGACGTTAGGGGAGGTATCCATCGGCCCAGGTCAAGAAAGCAGGGGATATTGTAGGTGATGAAAATGTTCTAAAGTTAGATTATGGGATGGTTGCTCTGCTCTGTACTTACCAAAAGGGCATGGGTTGTACACCTTCAACAAGCTACTTGATGGTAATAAGTTGTATCTCAATAAAGGCGCTCAAAAATACATAAAATTATGTGGCTACAAGTTGTCCTGTGTCTGTCCTTACAACATATCCACATAGACAGCTTTTGAGCCAGGAAACTGTCCCTTCTTGTCACAGCCCTCAGCCCATCAGGAGCTGAGCAAAGAAGGGCTTCCCTCATAGGCCCTCAAGTCTCCACCTCACTCTGGTCCCAATTTAGATGAGATGCTGGACTTCATGCTGATTCTATAATGAAAAGCAGATTTAGGGGCCTTGGGTGGGAGGCAATTTATTTTCATGTGGGCAGAATGGAAATAATTAATGTCCAGAAGGTCTACTGGGTTGGTTTTCAATTTTCCACAAATTCTGGGATACACAGGAGGGGAGACAGTTCCCCCCGTGAGTGTGTCTGACTGGCTGGCTCTTCCTCGTGAGGAGAATGAAGCAGAAGGGACGCGCCTTGTCACAGAGTCAGGCTCACAGGGGCTGAGACTTCCTGCCCGGGCTCCCCTCCTGGTCCCTCTCTGGGGTGACTCCCTGCCTACGGTGGACGCTCAGCTAAGGGGACGCCCACAGGACAAAGACCTGAGGGTTTTCTCCAGGAGCCACATGCATGAGCTCTGAATCAGGTCCTTCCACGCTGATCACGGCCGTTCAGATCCGCCAACATCTCGTCCCCATTGCAGCCTTGTGGGACCCAGAGCTGGAGCCTCTGAGTGAGGCCCCTCCTGCTGCCTCCCCCTCAGAGACTGTGCCAGATGCCAGATCCTTGTTGTTTAGAGGCTAAGTATGAAGTGATTTGGTACAAACCAGTAAAAAATTAAGGCAATGAAGTGATCAGTGCCTGTTTTCACACAAGAAACAGTGGAGGCCAGGACAGCTGGAGTGACATAATCAAGGTCTTGATAAAAAAGAGCTGTCAGACAAGAATTCTACATGTCCTGAAAGTGTTCTCAAAATATAAAGGTGATTTAAAAAAATTATCCCTACTGTTTTTAGATTCCATTTAATTTTGCTGTTTTGTTTTCTTTACACTATCCCAGAGCGGTGTCTGCAGGGTCACAGCACAGAGTCTGTCCAGCTGCCTGGAGCTGTGAGTGGGGCTGACTCTGACTTGCCTCCAGGGAGTGGGGCCCTGGAGCCCCATAATCCTCCCCCAGGGCTGGTCCTCCAGGGTGGCACAGGCCTTGCTCTGTCCTCCTCTTGGGGTCCCTGAATCTCCCTGTCACCCCAGTGTTCATTAGAGAGATTGGCCTGTAGTTTTCCTTTTTTGTGTTGTCCTTGTTTGGTTTTGGTATTAGTGTAATGTTGGCTTCATAGAACGTGACAAACACACCTTTAAATGTCTTCATTTAACTGTCAATTTTCTTTCCCTCTTCTAGAATATAAGCCTTATGGGAACAAGGAGAGAGATTTTGCTTGCTCACAAGTGTATTTCCATTGCTCTGAGAATGCTGGTTGTTGATTTTAAAATATTTGTTGAGAGAGTGAGTGAGTGCACAGACAGAATGACTTATATATACACACACACACACACACACACACACACACCATTGAATGCTGCTTTTATGTCAACATTATGCTGTGAATGTTTCATGAGACATTGGAAATCCTGTTTTTAAATGTTTTCCATATTGGGAATATTTTCAAATATTCAAAAGAACAGTGTAATGATTACCTCAGATTCGACAGTGTAAAGTGTAACAGTGTAAAGAACGGTGTAGTGATTACCTCAGATTCAAAAGTTTTTAACTTTTTGTAATTTTAACATTTTGTAATTTTTTCTCTCCTGTGTATAGTACCTTATGTTTGCATGATTTTTGCTAATCACAGGAATGTGATTTTAAAGGTCATTACCCTCATCCCTAAATACTGCAGTATTTGCCTCTTAAAAATTACAATTCCCTGGGGCCTCCCCTGGTGGCGCAGCGTTTGAGCGCTGGGCTGCGAAGCTGCCCGCAGCCTCTGCAGTGCTGCTTCGTTCCCCGGCCACTGGGCGAGGGTCCCACATGGAGCACAGACCTCTCCTGCCGCCCGCTGCTCCCCTCAGCAGTGTACTTCGTCACTCTGCCTGTTCTGTTCCCCGCTTTGGCTCTGGTGAATCCTCTCACTCTTCCACGCTTCTGACTGTACCCAGCGCTTATATAAATAAATAAATAAATCTTTTTAAAAAAAGATATTAACATTTAAAAAAAAATTACAATTCCCTGCAAATCATATTGCTATTGGAGAGGGAAAATAATTACAATTGTCAATTTTTTTTTTTAAGTTTTAAGGTCATAAAATGAGCTAATTATTCTCCCAAAGTCAGATTTCATATCTGGTTTTTGGGACAAAATTCACTTCTTATTTGTAAATACCATTTTAATGTCTCCCTACATTCCATAGGTTGGATATGCGTATTGTGGAGAACAGCTTTCTTGGAATTCTGGCTCCCTAAGCAAAGGGCAAACAGGGCCTCTATTTCAGGGGTAACACCTGGTTCCCAGACATTTCTCTGCCAAAGCATATGAAGGCAGGCCTGAGACCTGGTGTGAGTGTCCTCCCTCCACACAAGGGTCAGAGTGACCCTGGTCTTTAACACTCTTCTTCCCGGGGTTTGCATCTCATAATCAGGAGCCAAGAAAGGGTCCAAGAACTGGAACTGAAACCCAACCATCCCAAATCTCCTCATTTCCACTGGTAGAGCCCCAAATCCCTGTCCTCTCACCTTTGTCTTTCAGACTCACCTCCTTCATCAGCCCGAATCCACCAGGGCTAATCTCACTACATCCTGTCCGTTTTCTTATCAGTCACCATTGACTACAAATCCCCTGCAATCTCTTCTCCACAGCCTTATTCTGTCTTCTCTCACACCCCTCTCCAGCTCCTGAAGCCTCTGCACGGTGACCCCTGGAGATCCCAGTCCATGATCAGCAAAATCTCTGAAGTTCTCTCTTAGCATGTCCCTTTACCTCTCAGCTCTGGCAGAAATCTGTTCTCCCAAGGACACAATCCATTCTCTTTGAGGTCCTCTTCCATGGGGTGCTTCCTCTCCCACCAATCAAGTGTTATTGACTGGCATGGCAGAGATGAGGCTACAAAGGGGTCCATAAGCCTTAATTCCCTCTTACCACCAACCTTGGACCTCTGAACTGGGAAGTGATGTGTGTCCTCTTAATAGTTTTCCATCCACATTCTTATTTTAGCTAATGCCTTACTGCCTCCTTTACCAAGACAACCGAAGACAACGTTTACAGATTCTGTCACTGTCGACTCATGTATCAGTGTCTGCCCCACATGAGGGGCCTTCAAGTCCCTCACCGCAGGTCAGCGTCCACACTGCCAGCCAGAGTCAGTCCTTCTGCTGGTGCCCTAGACCTCATCCCTTCTTCTCTAATAATTCTTCCCTTTGATTTCTACTGGATTATTGGGGAGGCGGTGTGAATATGCATCCCAGACCCTCAGACTGCGGGAGTGTTATTGACTAACAGCACCAAATACTGTGCTCTCAAATGTGTGCTGTGCTTGCACTGAGACCACGCTACCTATGGGCGTCTTCCAGTGAGTGATTCAGAACCGTAGGGAAACGGAAGATGGACATTTACTGCTCTGAAGTTTGCCTGAGGTTCCAGGACTCCCTGGCACCTCTACTGAGTTTACTTTACTCTGTATGGCACATGAATGGAGGGGACCAGGATGGTAGAGATGAGGCTACAAAGCAGTCCAGAAGCCTTGATTCCCTCTGACAAAGGCTTCCTGGCTAATGCGCCCTCCCAATGTCTACTATGTCAGCATTACAGACCAGAGCTGACCCAGATATAACACTATCTCTTGAGTGACCAAGTAACCACTAAGTGACAAATGTACAGCTTCTCCTTTCCATCCCCGGAGGGCCAGAGTTTCATCTTCTCAGGAATAGACACCTCTCCACATCTGTTTTCCTTCTCTGTCCTCAGAACTACAGCCAGCTCCATTCTCAGAGGCCATTGCAATGCCTGATCCACAGGCATGGGATTGCTCTTAGCCCTGCACCCAGCCAGGAACACACTTCACAGGAAGGAGGGGCGGGATGGGCATGAGCATGGGATCTACTGGGCACATTGCAGTCCACACCGTCCAGGGGTTGCCGGCCACACAACACTGGACGGGCCTTCTGAAGGGGCACCTGAAGGGCCTGCTTTGAGAAATGCCATTAATGGGTAGAGTCACGGCTTTTATAAAAAAAAAGGATTCACTGAGTCACAGCTCTCTATTTGGTACTATCAGGAAGAGTACAGGCCGCTGACAAGTCCAAGACCAAGATCAAGTCCATGGAGGCCCTGCTTGCCATTATTTTCATCATCTACTGAGGGATTTTGTGTTTCTTGTCTCTGCAACTATGGACTTGGTAGGGCAGGTGGTCCTGTCTCCCAAAAGGGGGACACAATAAAGGTTCATTGAACTACACTTCTACAAACTAGAGTTGTTGCCAGGGAAGTGTAGACTCCATGTGCCCAGCAGGTGTGAAAGAGGGGTCTCCCCTTTTCTGGGTAGCAGTAATTGATGCTGATCCAAGGGTAGGGCTGCTGTCACACACATGGGCAGGAGAAGCCGGTGATAGACTGGGGTTCCTTCCTTGCTCCCTGTAATTGTGAATGCACATGTGTAGTTATCCACACTGAGAAAAGCTCTTCAAAATGTGATTGGTTGGGTGACTTAAACAAAAAAAATTATTGCTTACAGTTCTGGTGATTGAAATCCAAGATCAAAGTGATCCAGTGGTTAGTTCTTCCTGACTGCCATGGCTTGGGGGTGGATACGATCAGTCCACAACTGAAGGGCCTACACTGATCAGGTAGGAAGGCCTGGGTCCTCAGGTAAGCCCCAAGGACTCCTGCTCCTGTGTGCTGAAGTCCATGCAGCTTTGGCGCAGAAACCCTGTGCCCCTGTGCTGTTTCCAGATGGTGACTGTCTCAGCAGAGACACTGAGGCAGCCCGCTCCTGGCACACAGAGACCCCTCTGATGGCTGGCTGAGTGGAGGACTGCTGCAGGAGGCCTTGTAGCCCCAGCCAGATAAATACTGGCAAGCAGCGAAGCCCAAAGGGCCTCACACCGTGGGGCTGAAGATCTAACATCCCTTCACTTTTTGTTCTTGGTCATAAAAGGAGAAAAATTTCCCAAAAAAATACATTAGGCACTACATTATATGCATACTGTAAATAAACGGCACAGAAAATTATCTCTTAAAAACTAATTATTAAACAATTTGGCCCACTTGACAATGGGAGACAAGTTATTAAACATGCCTGACAAGCATTACAATATGACTATTATTTTAAGTCCTTCTTTTGCCTTCCCTTGAAGTTTCTTGGGAAAAAAGTTCTTAAATGAAGCTATTTGAGTTAAGGAGTTTCTAGGTAGAAGAAGTTCTGATAGCTGAGTAGCAGCCAGCCCCTGGTGTGAAGGCCATGAGAATAAGAAAAGTCTTTTCTTGCTTAGGCTTTAGCTGATAGGGATGTATTGGCGGCTATCCACTGTCTTAGGTTATTGTTTAGCTGAAACAATGAATTTTAGTGTAAGACTTAGTTGTTTATTAACCTTGAAGGTTGCCTTCTTGCTGAGAGCACGAAAAAAAGATACACTAATTGTTTCTGCTTTGTTTCTATGCACATGATAATGTAATCTCAATGCTTGCAAAAAATGTATAAATAAAAAACCTGCTGAGCCTTTCGGCAGAAGATACTAACACCTCACCAAGTGTCGGTGTCTCCTCATTCCCTTCCCCTCAGCCCCTAAGTTTCAGTTCATTCGTATTCGCTGAGGCCGTCTCATCCTTTCAGGAACCCCTGACACGACATTTTGCCGGAGGCTGGTCCCTGGCAGAGGACTCCCTGTGGCCTGCTCAACTTCACGTAATTTTCTGCTGGTCTAGGACAGTTCAACAAACCTTCTCTTCTCACCATCACTTGGGGTCAGACTTGCATCTTGGTCTGCTGGCTCTCCAAGTTTTCTGGCTCCCTCTCCATGTTCTCTGACAGGTGTTTTCCCTAATAAAATACAGCTGTTTTTGCCCCCATCTTGGCATCTGGCTCTTGTGGGACTTGAACTAACAAAATCATTTCCATCTCTTCACCAATATCCCCTTATTCCATCTTGCAAAATCCTTCTTTTTTTTCCTTAAAGTTTTTTTTTTTAATGTGTTTATTATCCTCCCCCTTTCATTGCGTTGGCCAAGTTTTCTTTCTTTCTTTTTTTTTTAAAAGATTTATTTATTTATTTATTTATTTATTTATTTATTTATTTATTTATTTATACAAGCACTGGGTACAGTCAGGAGCACGTCAGGGTGAGAAAATTCACCAGAGCCAGAGTGGGGAACAAAACAGGCAGACTGACGAAATACACTGTTGAGGGGAGCAGTGGGTGCGGCAGGAGAGGTATGCGCGCCATGTGGGACCCTCCCCAGTGGCTGGGGATTGAACTGGCACTGCAGAGGCTGCGGGCAGCTTTGTAGCCCAGCGCTCGACTGCTGCGCCACCAGGGGAGGCCCACAAAATCCTTCTCTTTATCCAGTTTCTCTCACTGACACATACTCCATGTTGCTTATCTTTATATTATCTCTTTGAGTGAATAGAAGTTTGTTATTTTAAGATGTTTGTTACTTAAATATTAGGCTAATTTGTTGCAGAACAATAATTAATCAGGATCTCTTAAGCTTTTATTTTCTATACGTGTTGCTTACATCTCTTTTCTCTCCTGAACCTCCAAAATGTTATCTAGTTTCCAATTTCTCTCCTCTGTTTCTTTCACTATTTTCTATTATCTACTCTTCTTTTTTCATTCTTTCTTTTATTCTAATTATCAGATATTTCAAACTTATAAAATAATACTATGCTAAGAGAAAGCATTATCTATGTGTACATGTTAAAAGTGTAATGTTAACCTTTGAATAAAAGTAGAGGCAGTGCCTCACTGGTGGCGCAGGGGTTAAAAACACAGCACTATCAAGCTATCTCCAGCCATTGCAGCACTAGTTGGATCCCTGGCCAGGAAGCTACCCACATGGCACAGCAGACCCCTCTTGTCTCACCCGCTGCTCCCCTCAGCAGTGTATTTCAGTAGATCTGCCTGTTCTGCTCCCCACTCTGTCTCTGATGAATCCTCTCACCCCCCACACCTCTGGTTTACACTTCCATTTCTTATATCTGTAAAAAAATAAATCTTTAAAAAATAATAAATAGAAGTAGAGGAAGTAATAGTCTGAAAAGAAACTTCTGGTTACTTTGCAATAAAAATGTGACCTTCAGTCCTTATTTTTTACCTTCAGCTGAGTTTGCTTTATTTTCAGAACAATCACAGGAGCAACTTAAACTCTCAACACTTTCCTCATAAAGTTTTATTTGTACGCATATCTTGGGTCATATTAGCATGGCTTGGGTTCCCCATGGAACCCAGTAGTCCTATTTCTTATCTTCTACTCTGGGGAAGTTCTTGCCTATGTGCCCGAGCAGACATCTGCGCTAAAGTTTATGACAAAATCTGGAATCAACCACAGATATGTCAATAGGAAGATAGCAAAATTGTGTATATTCATAAAATGTGAAATGTCAGCAGTAAATATAATGAACTTGACCTCATCCAGAGAGATAATTCCCCTCTATGGAATGCAGAATCACATAAGAATACACACCTTTTTGCACTGTAAATGAACTTTATTTTTTTTAAAAGATTTATTTATTTATGCATACAAGGACTGGGGTATAGGCCAGAGGTGTGTGTGTGGGGTGAGAGGATTCACCAGAGACAGAGTGGAGAACAGAACAGGTAGATTGACTGAAATACATGGCTGAGGGGAGAAGTGGCAAGACAGGAGAGGTCTGCTGTGCCATGTGGGTAGCTCCCTGGCTGGGGATCGAATTCATGCTGCAGAGGCTGCGGACAGCTTCACAGTGCTGTGCTTCACCCCTTGCGCCGCCAGGGAGGTCCTGTACATGAACTTTAAAAACAGACATTAAAATATTATATGGAGTAGGGATATATATATATATATTTACTGTAAAATTATTTAGAGGAACACAAGAGAGTAGTACACATGAGTCTCAAGATGGAGGTTACATTGGGGATGGGATCAGGAGAGGTGCCAATGGTGGCTTCATAGGTAAGTGTCCATTCTCTTCTGCAGGTATTTACTTAATCACAACTCCTTAAATTTTCTTGTCTACAGTGGCCAAGGCAAGTCTACCTGGTGAAGGATTTCATGCATTGTTTACATTTAACCTCACAGGATTAAATACATATACAGAATTGGAAAAGCACATCACTAATATCTTATTTTGGAAAAAAATTTTAAATTACTAGTTCTAGGACAGAAATTATGAATGGAAACAACAGAGATGCTTTAATTTTTTTTCACTTTTTAAAAGATTTGATTGGGAAATACACATCCTTATTTGAGACACTGAAAATCTTCACAAAAGAGATACCTACAATTGTTTCCTTTTAGAGAAGTCAAAAACGAAAGTTTAAATGTTTTAAAATGACTGAATCATTAAGAAAGGCTAAAAATAGCATGTTATTATTTATTCATTAAGTATCTTTTGTTATTTTTTCACAATATAGGTTTTCTCTCCTCAGGTACAGTCACCCTAGTTATCCCACCACCAAAGTGCCCACACTGCAGCACACTCTCCTGCCCTTTCTCTCTTCTCTTCATTTGCAAGAAAAGCTCAGAAATATTTTGTGTCTTCTTTCTCTGTTTCAAAGTGATCATTAATCATAAAACAAATAATCAGATCAAAGAAACACTTGACTCACAAAATCCTGAAATAATATTGAATTTTGATTTTGTTTTTAAACATGTGTGTCCATTCCCAGATAGGCCTCCCTTCCAGAGGTGGAGCTTAATTCCTTTCTCTTGAGTACAGACTCACCTCTGAGAGTAAGGTTGATGTACTGGTGTTGACTCTGCAGCTGCCATCTGGGTAGCTCTCTCTCAGATTGCTTGCTCTGGGGAAGCCAGGGGCTGGGTCATCAACAGCCCCTATGGAAAGGTCCATGTGGCTGGAAATGGAGCTTTCTTCCAATAGAGCTACGAGTGAGTCATTTTCCTTACAAATCCTCCAGTCCCAGTCAAGCCTTCAATGATGCAGTCTTGGCTACAACTTGACTGCAGTCTTGAGAGAGAGACTCTGAGCCAGAAGCACCCAGGTAACTCTCCTGGATTCCTGACTCTGGGAAACTGCGGGAGATATTACTCACTTATTGCCTTTTTTTTTTTTTTAAATATTTATTTATTTATTTATACAAGCACTGGGTAGAGTCAGAAGTGCGGGAGGGTGAGAGAATTCACCAGAGCCAGAGCGGGGAGCAGAGCAGGCAGAGGGACAGAAGTACACTGCTGAGGGGAGCAGCGGGCGGCAGGTGCGCCATGTGGGATCCTCCTCCCTCTGGTGGCCCGGGAGCAGCCGGGGATTGATCCGGAGCTGCAGAGGTTGCGGGCAGCTTCGCAACCCAGCGTTCAACCGCTGCGCAACCGGGGAGTTCCACTTATTGCTTTTAGCTGCTTTTTTTTGGGTAAATTGTTATGGGTGGCACAAAACTAGTAGAGGTTCCAAAGAGAGAACTATTGCACTTTGATTTTGACTTGCTCTGTATTAACAATGATTTTCTCTCTATTAAACATATCACTTGATTTTAAGATTTAAGAATTTTCATAGCTAATAGGATATATTTTACCATTTAAGCAATCTTCTTACTTGAACTTGAACTTCAGTTTCCAACTGTGATGCAATTAAACAAAGGAAGAACCAGGTCAGCCAGACAGAGGCTATGATGGGCCACAATAACTACCCCCTAGTTATTACCTGCCTCCCCCCATTCAAACACTGATGTAGGTGCTGTTGTGAAGGGATTTTGTGAAGGTCTTCAACCAGTTGACCTCAATATAGGAAGAGTACCCTAAGTTCGACTGTCCTAATCAGGTGGGTGTTTAAAATGTCTGTGCTCTTCCTGAGCAAAGGGACTCAGCGGGAGACGGAGTCAACGTGTAGAGGATACTTCACATTGCTGATGCTGAAAATGCAGGGCCAAGAGCAAAGAACGCACTTGGGTACTAGAAGATGGGAACAGCCGTGTGGCCTTCCTGGGGGTGAGTTTTCTACAAGAGTCCAGGGATATGGGGTAGGCAGGGATTCAGGTTCAGTGTCAGTGAGACTTATTCTAGAAAGGGAAGTGGAGGGAAGAGGGACTGAGCCCCAGTCCATGGGTCTCTATCTGGTTCCCTCAGACCAGACCGCTTGGGTTCAGGGTTCTGGGAGACGGTGTGAGAGTCCCCCCTGCTGGAGAACAGGAATCCGCGCAAAATCCCAGGTCAGGGCCACCGGGGCAGGGAGGCTCAGTTTTACGTGGAACCCATCTCCCACTTTCACTTTTCATTCTGTCTCGGGTCTGCCTGGATACTCACGACGATGCCCGGTTCCTACTCCCAGTGGCTGTAAGTTTCTGGAGAGGCCATCGGCGACACCGCGCTTCCCGGTTACAAAAGTCTTCAAGGCAAGAAGCATCTGCTTAATGGGGGCCCTAGCACTCCTCCTGCTGCTCTTGGGGTTCCCGGCCCCAAGCGAGGCCTCGGACGGTGAGTGTGGAATTGGGAGGAAGGGGCTTCTGGGGAGGAAGGAGCGAAGGGAGGAAGGGGTGTCGTGGAGCGTACCCCTCGACCCGGGCTCGGAGACCTCGCCCCCTCCACACCCTGACCCTCCCCTGCCCACCCAACGCCCGCACCCTTCTCGTACCTCCTTCCCAAGTTTCCCGACTTTATCTCGCCGCTCCTGTTCTCTCTTACCGGATCCTTCCCCGGGCCCCATCGCCGTCCTCACGCGGGCCTGAGGGTCAGCCCGGGTCTCCCTCCCGCCCCCAGGCGCCCACTCCCTGAGCTATTTCTACACCGCGATGTCCCGGCCCGGCCTCGGGGGCCCCGGGGAGCCCCGCTTCCTCGCCGTGGGCTCCGTGGACGACACGCAGTTCGTGCGGTTCGACAGCGACTCTCCGGGTCCGAGGGAGGAGCCGCGGGCGCCCCGGGCGGAGCAGTTGGGGCAGCAGTACCGGGACCAGAACACCAGGATCTACCAGGACACCGCACGGGCTTTCCGCGCGGGTCTGGGCGCCCTGCGCGGCTGCTACAACCAGAGCGCGGCGGGTGAGCTCCGCGGGCCGGGCCCAGTTCTGCGGTCCCCTAGGGCTGCCCCGAGGCTCCGGGTCTCAGCATCACCGGGGTCTCCCAACAGAACACCCCCCCCCCCCCCACCCCGGGCAAGAAGTGGCGCTCATGTTCTTTTCCTATGGGCGAAAACCGATGGGAGGGCCTCTCCCTGGGCGGGGCTGACGCCGGGCAGGGCCGAGCGCGCGGGGCTAACCGCGGGGCGCGGCGTCCAGGTTCCCACACCTACCAGTGGATGTGCGGCTGCTGCAAGGGGCCCGACGGGCTCCTGCTCCGCGGATACTGTCAGTTCGCCTACGACGGCGCCGAGTCCATCGCCCTGAACCCGGACCTGCGCTCCTGGACCGCGGCGGGCCCGGCGGCTCAGATCACCAGGAACAAGTGGGAGGTGCAGAGTCAGGCGGAGCACTTCAGGGCCTGCCTGGGCGGGGAATGTGTGCAGTGGCTTCTCAAGCACCTGGAGAAGGGGAAGGAGACTCTGCTGCGCGCAGGTATGAGGGGCCATGGGGTACCTGCTTGATCGCCCCAGTGGCTGGAGCAGGCATCCCTCTGAGAGATGAAAAATAGGGTCAACACCATTCCTACAGTGGGTCACAAGATGGAGGAATCTACCTGAGTGTTCAAACTGGGTACCGAAGAGCGACTTGCCCAGAGTGCCCGTCTTTCTGGACAAAGAAGGATCCAGTCTTTCAAGGAATGGAGGAGACATCCCCGAAAAAAACGGTCGGAGTCCCCTTGACTCTGGAGTACCTTTGGGAACCCTGGGGGACTTTCTCAGGCCTTGTGATTGGTCCTTCACCCAATATGTTTGAGGTCCCACTACAGTTTTTCTGGGTCACTGGGCCTCCAGTAGGCCAGGACCAGAAATCCCGGTCTCCCTCTCAGAGACCTGCTTCCTACACTGCAATGTCTCATTCTAATTTAGAAATTTCCAAAGAATAGGAATTATCCTTGATGCCTATGTCCAGGCTGCTGCCTGGGTTTTGTGCTCACTTTCCCCTCCCCAGTTGTCCTGTCCACTCTCAGGATGGTCACATAAGCTCTGCTTCAAGTGGTCCAAGACATATAAAGTTCCTGAATTTTCTAACCCTTCTTTTCAGATCCTCCAGTGACTCGTGTGACCCATCACCCCACCTCTGACCCTGAGGTCACCCTGAGGTGCTGGGCCCTGGGCTTCTACCCTGCGGACATCACCCTGACCTGGCAGCGAGATGGGGAGAACCTGACTCAGGACATGGATTGGGTTGAGACCAGGCCTGGGGGGAATGGAACCTTCCAGAAGTGGGTGGCTGTTGTGGTGCCTTCTGGAGAGAAGCAGAGATATGTGTGCCATGTGCAGCATGAGGGGCTGCTGGAGCCTGGAGTCCTGAAATGGGGTAAGGAGGATATGTGGGCACAGAGCTTCTGTTCAGTGGCATCAGGAGCCCTTCTTGAGAACTTCAGAGGGTCAGGATGAGGCCTGGGGCTCAGGGTCTGACCTTCCCTTCCAGTGCCAACTCCTCAGTCCTCCATCCCCACCGTGGGCATCATTGCTGGCCTGGTCCTTGGAGCTTTGCTCACTGGAGCTGCTGTGGCTGCAGCTGTGATGTGGAGGAAGAAGCACTCAGGTAGGGAAGCGGGTGGATAGACCTGAGTTTTCTTGCCTCACTGGGGTATTTCAACCCAGACAGAATTAGTCATTTTTTTTTTTTAGAAAAAATTACAAATTAAACCACACTGTGAACACAGGGCAATATGAGTACTCTGTTTACTTCAGGCCAAAAAAATTAGAATTGATCTCTCTTTTTTTGAAGAAGAAGAATGTGATTTTTATTTGCATGCCTAAAAAGAGGGCAGATCTTTTGTGCTCATGAGCATAGGGCTTACCATTTGCCCAGGGGGCCATGATTTGGGATATACTTGACCCCACAGCCATCTGGGGTGAGCCTCTTTTCCGCTACCATGTTTCAAAACTCATCTGTGTTAACTTAGAAAAGCCTTATTTCTTGGAAATATGGATTTTCTGGAGGCCAGAAAACTTCAACTTGGCCCTACGTAGAGCCTCCATGGTCTGTATCTCCTTGTTCTGCAGCTTGGTGTAGATGGAGATAGTGACTTGGCCAATGTGGATCCTGGCCATGGGGGCTTCCCAAAGGCACCCCGCATATCTGTCTGGAGTCTTACATCAGGGGCAGCATGAAGTCAGACATGAAGGACCCCAAAAAACACTGTATTCAAGGTCCCTTAGAGCAACCCATATAAGGAACAGGCCACATACACGACCAAAGAGAGAATTTGTCATTAATGGGAAGAACCATGTAAACACAGGTGCTTTCTTAGCCGGGGCCCTATTTGCTAATACTCCTTCTTAGAGCAAGTGTAAAAATGAAGGATGGATTTATCTCTTAATGAATCTGGTGATGGGGACCTGATCCCAGCAGTCGCAGTTCAGAGGCGACGGTCTCTGCTGAGGACAGACTCCAGGACAGTAGTTAGTGCAGTTTCCTACATTTGTTTTCCGGATCCTGCCTGGATCTGTTATCACAGTTCTGGAAACTTCCTTGTATAGCATGACTAGGCAGCTCCTTTAGGATCTCATGACTCGCTCTTTTTCCTGGCCTCTCATAAAATGCTTTATTCCTACAGATGGAACAGGCGAGAGCTACACTCAGGATGCAGGTAAATAAGGCAGGAGGGGAATCTATCCCTGAGCCCCTTGGCATAGTATAGATGGGAACCCAGGAGGAGAGTTCACACACTCAGCCCCTCTGCTCTCACTTGTGGGCTCTGACCACATCTTGTTTTGTTCTCCTCCAGGCAGTGACAATGCTCAGGACTCTGGTGTGTCTCCCCCTTCTCCTAGAGGTGAGACCCTGTAGGGCTGCGATGGGAAGGGCAAAGTCCCCAGGACTGGGTTCTGGGGGGTTTTGAGTGGGACTTCTTGAGCATGTCGTGGGCTGTTCAGAATGTCACCATTTATATGACTGACCTGAATTTGTTCATTACTGTTTTCTTTCATGTGCGAGACAGTTTTATTTTGGGGCAGTGGAAGATTTATTCCGGTCTCGTGTGATGACTGCCAAGATCCTCTGACTCTGTGTCCTCTACATAGACTCTACCTGTGTCTGCGTTTCCAATAGCATAACGTGAGGAGGTGGGAGACTGGCCCACCAGGACCTTCCCCACACTGACCTTCCCTGATGGACTTTCTCGTTATAGAGAAGGCGAGGCTGGGCCATTTACATCCCTGCCTTAACTTCCCGTTGTGCTGAGCTGCACTTTGTTACTTTCTTATTGAATTTGGTGCGATTTTGTTTTGTTTTGTTTTGTTTTTTTTAACTGGGAAATATGTGACTGAAAGGTTAATAAAGGAGAAGACTCCTCAATTTGAGAATGCAGATGAAGGGAGCACAAGAGCTTTCCTGTGTTTGCTGTGCTGAGTCTCTGCAGGTGGGGGCGGGAGAGGCTATGAGGAGCCGAAGGGTACAGGGCCTTTGTTTAGTAGGTGCTTTGACGTGGTCACTCCTCAGGGGTCATGTCTCTGCTCCTTTGTCGTTGTCCTTCAGTAGCTCCTATCCCAGCAGGACCTGTGATCACAGGGACTCAGACCCCACATGGGCCTGTCCTGTCTCCAGGGTTGTGGGCAGTGAGGACTTCATGTGGGCAAGTCAGCCTAGATCAGGCCTGGGTGTGGCACTCAGTACCCATATTTTGGGAGTTTCTTTATGGTATCTTTGTTTCTGTGTGCCCTTATTTTTGTTTATGTTTAGAGTTCTGGTCTCATTCTTCTCTGGGTGTCCTCATTTCAGACAATGCAGGAGTCATTTTGCCTGTTATTGGCCCCACAAGACCTAGGGCAGCTCCTGCACACAATTTCTGAGGTAATAAGAGATGAATTTTCAGACTCCTCCAACTCTTGCCCTCCTTCTAGGGCTTGATTCTTCTTTTCACCTTTCTCCACCATCCTCAAAGGAACCAGATTCAGGAATAAGCAGAGAGGACAGATCCCATAATTTCTAATCTTAGATAAGTTTCTGGTGGAATTCTTCTGGTCCACTCATTCACTTCTCTCTCTGTCCTCTGCTCCTATAATCCTGTTGTGTTGGAAAGAACCTGTTAGTCCAGGATCATTGTTTTCCGAAGACATATACTCAGGTGTTGTGGTTGGTGCAGGAGGGTTGGCGTGGGAGTGGGAGAGGGAGGAAGGGAGGGAAGAGGAACAGCACTTGTGAGAAAAACAGAGGCAGCATTGATGTCAATGTGGGTGCTGTAGCTGCCACAGAACTTGGTCTGCAGCTCCATGAACAAGATGTGCTGCCCTATTGTGCAGGTTCCCACTCTACACTGATCACTCAACTGACGGTGGTTGAGTGTGGGATAATGTGACACCGCTTTTGTATCCAACATCACTGGAGTAAAGATAGAAACACTGCTGGCCTTGTGGAGCATGAGCTGTGGTGGGGAGAGATGGACCATATCCTAGAAGCATAGCTAATCAGGAAATGTTCATGTTAAAAGGGTAAGTGCTGTGGAAAAAATGTCACAGGGAAGGGGATCCAGAGCATGGGGGGTGGAGGGAGAAGGAAGATAGCTGGTTCTTTTGTTTGTTTGTTTTGCTTTTGGTTTTAGTCTAAATCTGCCCTTCAGCATACATTGACCACCCACCCCCCCACCGCCCCACCAACCTTTCTCCCTTCCTTTGTGGTAATCACTAATTGGGCTTATAGTCTAAAGGTTATCTTTAATTAATTTATTTATTTTTAAAGATTTATTTATTTATACAAGAACTGAGGTACAGGCCAGAGGCGTAGGAGGGTGAGAGAATTTACTAGAGACAGAGTGGGGAGCAGAACAGGCAGACTGACTGAAATACACTGCTGAGGGGAGCTGTGGGCGTGACAGAAGTCTGTTGTTCCATGAAGGTAGCTCCCTCACTGGGGATTATACTCATGCTGCAGAGGCTGCAGATAGCTTCCTAGTGTTGTGCCTAACCCGTTGTGCCACTAGGGAGGCCCTTGGAAAGTCTTTATCCTCATATTGGAAGGAGGGCTTAGCAGGACATAGTCTTGGTTGGTAGTTTTACCTCTAAATATTGTGAATATGTCCTTCCATTCTCTCTGCCCTGGTAAATTTATGCTGAAAATTCTGATAATAACCTGAAGGCAGAGATTTATAAATCACTTTTCCTCCCATTAGGGACATTTCATGTTTTTTTTAATCTTGGCTTTTTCTCAGTTTTATATCTTGGTGTAAATCTCTGTATTTAGATCACTAAATGTTCTGTTTGTTTCATGAACATGTATTTTTAGTTTTTTACCCAGGTTTGGAAAGTTTTCAGCTATTATTTTTTGAATAAAGATCTCTGTTCTCTTCTCTCTCTCTTCACCTTCTGGGATCCCCATTATCCTTATGCTGCCTTTCTAATGGAGGGATAGTTTTTGTAGAATTTCCTTACATTTTAATATTTCATTTCTCTTTCACTCTCCATCTGGTCGATTTCCAGGTTTTCTTCATGCTTGCTGATTCATTTCTTTTTTAGGTCTATTTTATTTCCATTGCTATCTGTAACAATCTTGATCTCATTTATTGAGTTCTTCACATCTTGAATCCATTAAGTTTTAAATTTAAAGTTTCAGTTTCTGCCTTCTGCTTCTTAAATTTATTCTTGAGCTCATTGACTTGCCTTTCTGGTTTGTCCCTTTTAGGTACCTTTCTGAGTGTTAGTATATCACTTTGGGTTTCTTTATGATAACTATTTTTAATTCTTTATCTATTAGGAAGATATAATTTTCTTTTTTTTTTTTTTAAATGATTTTATTTATTTATACAAGCACTGGGTACAGTCAGAAGCGCGGGAGGGTGAGAGAATTCACCAGAGCCAGAGCGGGGAGCAGAGCAGGCAGAAAGACTGAAGTACACTGCTGAGGGGAGCAGCGGGCAGCGGGAGAGGTCTGCGCGCCATGTGGGACCCTCCTCTGGTGGCCGGGGAGCAGCCGGGGATCGAACCGGCACTGCAGAGGCTGCGGGCAGCTTCGCAACCCAGCGCTCAACCGCTGAGCCACTGGGGAGGCCCGGAAGATATAATTTTCCATGCATTTAAGTTTGAATTCTGGAGAGTAGTCGTATTTCCTTGAGGTGTCAAATGATCTGAAATTGTATTTTTCTGCCTGCCATTAGGAATCTGGATTAAGCAACTTAAAAGTGAGGTGCTTATTTTTTTACTTTTCCAGCAGGTGGTACTTATTTTATTTATTTATTTGTTTATATATTTTAAAATTTTTCTCTAGTAGGAGTTCTTGGTGCCAGAGGATCAGAGTGGACATTGTTCTTAATACTAGTGATTTTCTATTTTGATCTGTCATATCCCTGAAAGACAAATATAAATTATTTAATGTAACTTATAACTCTCTAAGGGCAGAGAGGAGCTAGGCAAAGGACATTTGTCAAAAATACTTACATGACAATGAACCAGCAACTATCACTTGGGAAGAAACATCAGTTTGGGGGAAAAAATAGACATACAGAAAATCCTGGCAGTGAAAACTGAGGAAAGGGATGATTTTGGCAATAAAGACAGTGAAAAGCTTCCATTATTCCTGGGACCTGGATAGAATGTGCATCCAGGAGGAGAATGTGAGATCACCCCACTGACTGATGATTCTCTACACAAGTAGGAAGTAAGAAGGGAAGGCAAAGACAGACATGCAAACTGCCTATAGTGTTGAAGACATGTCTCAACACACACGCATGTGCACTCACAAATACATATACACACTTGCGCGCACACACACACACACACACACAGAACCAGCTCCAAAGGCAAGTGGTTTTTTTTTTTGCTCCTAACATTTAAGGAAATCTCTGTCAAGTCATCACTATCTCACCACTAAACTAACAGAACAGAGACTTCAGTGACCACAGACAAGCAAGGACACAGTCTATACAAAAATAGTTTGGGAAGGTCACTAGAAAAATTACAAAATTACAACACACAATGAGCAATGGAAACAAACCTCTGGGAGGATGAAATTTGGTTTTTAGAATTTTATCCCCTACACTTTCTAAATGTGTAGTTTCCAACAAAATTATAAGGTATTTATCTAAGCCAGAAAATATGACCAATTTACAGGAAAAACAGAAATTAACAAAAGTATTCCTGAGAAAGCCCAAATTTTGGATATACTAGTAAAAGAATTGAAGTCAGCTATGTTAATTGAGTGGCTAATGATGATGTGGTATATAGAAACAATGGAATATGACTCAGCTATAAGAAAGATGAAATATTGACATTTGTGACAACCTGGAAGGAACTAGAGGGGATAATGTTAAGAGAAATAAATCAAAAGGATTATAGGAACAATACAAGGGAACCAAGTAAGACATCAAGGGAAAAAAATAATAACAGTAGGAGACACAACAAAACAAAAACAAACAATTATAAATCAGAGACATCCTGCAGGGGAGGAGGAGGAAGAGGGATCAGAGGGAGGGAGGGAGGAGTACAGGGGACTGTGGTGATGGTGCACGGGTGCCTTGGGGAAGGAAATTCTATGGGAAATACACCTGGGAGGGGGGGAAGGAAACATTGTTTAAAAATGAACAATGATGTAAAAATATTTGTAAAAAATAAATAAATTAATAAAATAAAATAATAAAAGGATATCAAATCTGGAAAAAATAAATCAAAAGGAGAAAGGAAAATATAAAATAATTTCACTTATAAAATAATTTCACTTAGACTTCATTTCATACTTAGAGCTCATCCTTGACTTTCTGTTTTTAGAAAGCTGCTTTTCATAATATCTTCCTAGGTCAGTAGGCCTAAACCACAAGAGGACCTCCTGCTTTGAATTAAAATTCTCTGACGCTAATTTTCAGTGGGGTTTGGAGAGTGCCTGACTAGGAGAATTCACTGTGAGGTGCAGGGTTAGATGTTCATGTAGGGGGTATCATGCTTGCATTCTGAAAGGAAAGAATCCAGAAACCAGCTCACAAATGAATGTATAGTTTCAGTATGTCAGGGTGGGGTCCTCAACGCAGGAGCTAAAGCTATTTCTAGTAACACCAGGCACCTAGTTGGTGGCTGATGACTTGCCCTCCACTACCCACCACTGAACAAACATCAGAATTCTTGCCTTGGCCCTTCCGTCAATTAGCTTGACCCACTGGATGTGGACAGCCTAGGAGTGTGATGGATCCTCATATCTCAGTTACTCCTCTTGCTATTGCGGAGCTTCCATTCATATGACTCATGACCAGGTGGGCTTGCCAGGATGCTGGTGTCTTCACTCTCAAGGTCAACATCTTCTGGGAACCCAGGCCAAACCTTCAGGTTCTTGGGGACTGACATTCTGAAGCTCTGAAAGGGAAGTATCCATGTACTCTCACAGGTGTGGTGGATAAAAAACATACATTCATGGATTCATGTATATACATACTTACATATGTATATATATTCTCATATATGTGATAATTTTTAATCTATACATTGATAGTATTTTTTAAAAAGATTTATTTATTCATTTTACACAATAACCGGGGTACAGGCCAGATGTGCAGGAGGGTGAGAGGATTCACCAGAGACAGAGTGGGGAACAGAATAGGCAGACTGACGAAATACACTGCTGAAGGGAGCAGCGGGCATGACAGGAGAGGTGTGCTGCGCCATGTGGGACCCTCGCCAGGTGGCCGGGATCAAACCGGTGCTGCAAAGGCTCTGGACACCTTTACAGCGTGGAGCTAAACTATCTGCGCCACCAGGGGAGGCCCTAAATTGATAGTATTTTTAATGTTGCTTGCACTGGTCATCTGTACCCTCTAACCAAAGGATGGACCAAGGCTTGTGGAGGAAGAGTTCACTTCTTCTCTCCGAGGATCCATCAGTGGGGATTTCTACCCTGTAGACACCAAATGAGAGATTTTGTGCCAGGCTGAGATAGTAAGGAGGCCTGGACTTCTTTCAATTGCTTCTAATACTGTATTTTGAAAGTTAAGATATTTTTTATATTAGTAAATGAAAACCTGTTCAATCATGGAAAACTAAAAAGCATGGAAGAAATAAAGACCTGTGATCTCTCCTCAGACATCATTGCTGACTGTGAAATTGTTGAAATGACAGTGTTAGTAGTGCTCCCTGGAGCTGTGCTTTGTAGCAGTCCTGATGCTCAGTCTGTGGTTTTTGATGTGCTTACATATATTAATGATGTATACAGTAAAATAATATTACATCTGCTATACATAATCATATACAGTGTTTTTATACTATATGTAATGTATGATTATAAAATTTTATGAAATAATACATACATGTGTGTTTATTTTACAAAGTTGGATTCCTATGTTGTAGATTGTTTACAGTGATACTTTTTGAAATGTGTTAACAACAAGTAGTTTTCTATGGTTGTAAACTCTGCATATATTTTACACCACTTTTACAAGCTGAGTGTCCTTTAGAAGAAGATTTATAACTAGCTCCCTTTCACATCTACCTGCTTTCATCACCTCTTCTTACAAATAATGATTTGACAAGCATCATTGTGCATAAAGACGCATATAGTTGGGACTTAAAAAATTCATAAACTATCCTGGTAAATATTAGGTCAAAGGCTTAAATATTTTCATGTACATGGTCAAATTTCTCTAAATTGTGGACATATTCATTCATTTAACACAGTTATTAGACCTTTACCACGTGCTGGGGCTGATGCTGGGGACAGAGTGTTATAGAAGCAGACAGACCCTTTGCTCAAGAACAAATATTTCAGTGATACTGAGAATAAACAACTAAAATCTTCTATAAGTGAGAGGGAATAGCTATGGAGAAAATATGCCTGGGAAGATTTCAGACTGAAATGCTGGGCATAATGTTTCTTTTTGTAAAAACAAAATTTTATTGATTTTCTATTCCATTACATAGTTATATAATTTGGGGAGCAGGACTTCATACCTCACATGTGCCCGTACTGCACTTGCCCCCCACAAAAAATCTGTGTACATAACATACCAAGTTACAGCCCCCTCTCCTTCCAACATCCCCACCTCCCCTCTGCTAACCTTCTGTTGTGTACATGATATTTCTGAGGACATTACCATGGGGGACAAGAGCAGACATCTGCGAGGGTGTGAGGAGCAGCTACGTGGGCCCCCGGGAGGAGGTACACAAGAAGTTGGTGCTGGATCTTCGCTTCTCTCCCTGGACTATCTCACTGGCCTGGCTACAGGATAATAAGCCCCTGAGCCAGGATGTCCAGCTACCTGGGGGTGTCCTGTCTGATAAGAATGGGACCTACCAGGCCTGGGTGGCCATAAGGGTACCCCAAGTAGAAGATCAGAGCTTCACGTGCTCTGTGGAACATAGCTGGAACTGTAGTTTGTACCTTGTGCTCTGGGTTACTCTGGGGTGACCCTGCGGGGTTGAACCCTGTAGGGTCTGGGGTCAGGATGGGGGTGGAGAGCTGGCCTGTGGCTCTGTGTTGATCGTGGACTCAGAGGGAACAAACAGTGACAGCATTTATAACTTATTTGGGGAGTCTTAAACACTGGCGAGGAATTCTGACTAGAGATGGCCCCTCTGTTTCCTGCCTGTCTGCCCCCTGCTCCCCCAATTTTTCCAGCCATCTTGAGGAATCCAAGGAAAAGACCATGGAACCCAAACAGGAACCCCGAATGGTGCTAGAGCCAGCCTATGACGGCTCCATGGAGACTCACTGAGAGCAGATGGTGCGTCCTGAGCATAGATGGTCAACATCTGTCCATCTTGAGCCAATCCTCTGACCACTTGGGGAGAAGGGGCCGGCCATGCTCAGGGCAGCTGTGGCCCCTAACTTACTCTCCCTGGGGTAGGTTTCCCAGGCCTTAAGGGCACAGTAAAAGAACTATGTATTTTATATGCATTGCAAAAATAAAATACAACAGGAAGCTTCCAAGTGGGAGGCCAGGGCTAAAGGGGGCAGACACAGCTTCAGGCTGAAGGAGTCTCAAGAGCCCCCAGTCTGCACTGAGAAGGAAATCCCCTAAGGCTGTGAGCCAGTGCCTGGTCATGTCCCCTCTAGGACTGGGTGGGAAGGCCTGGGCAGCCTCAACCAGGCAGCAGCATTCCGGGTGGAGCTGATATTGTAGGATGAGTGCCAGGAAGGGGCCAGGAAGGAGCATGAAGGCCAAGCACAGCCTGAGATCCTGGGGGGTTGTGAGGGCCTGGACAGGGCTGCCATGTGTGAGCACATGGTGCTCCAGGGCGCATCAGGCACAGAGTATGTTACCTGAGATCCCGATGGCCATGCAGTTAGGAGCTGCTGGTCAGGGCTGGGGCGGGAGCAGGCTGAGCTGCAGGGGAGGTCAGGGGTGTAGGGGTGGGGAGGGAGCAGGCAGTGGCCCTGGGGTGCAGGTGGCTGTAAGGAGAGGAGGCTGGCGAGGAATTCTGACTAGAGATGGCCCCTCTGTTTCCTGCCTGTCTGCACCCCACTCCCCCAATTTTTCCAGCCATCTTGAGGAATCCGAGGAAAAGACCATGGAACCCAAACAGGAACCCCGAATGGTGCTAGAGCCAGCCTATGACGGTCCCCTGGAGGCTCACTGAGAGCAGAACCCCCTGCTTGTGAGCACCCCCAGGCCTGGAGGCCAGGCCTGCCTGAGCTCTCTCTCAGGGACCCTGGCACTGTGTGGGGGAAGGACATGGCTGGAGAGGGGGGCATTGGGTTTCTGCTCCTGGATCTCATCATTCAGTCGGGCTCTTTCTTTCTTTCTTTTTTTTTTTTTTTTTAAAGATTTATTTATTTATTCAAGCACTGGGTACAGTCAGAAGCGCGGGAGGGTAAGAGAATTCACCAGAGCCAGAGCAGGGAGCAGAGCAGGCAGAAGGACCGAAGTACACTGCTGAGGGGAGCAGCGGGCGGCAGGAGAGGTCTGCGCGCCATGTGGGACCCTCCTCCGGTGGCCGGGGAGCAGCCGGGGATGGAACCGGCGCCGCAGAGGCTGCGGGCAGCTTCGCAACCCAGCGCTCAACCACTGCGCCAGACGGCGGCGTGTCTTTCCCCCACCGGCGCCCCGCCCCCTTTGTGGGGTGGTGGTGGTGGTGGTGGTGGTTGCGGGGGGCTGCGCCGCCAGCGAGAGGTTGTGGCCAAAAGCGAGTTTTGGGGAGCCTCGCGCCCGGGGGAGCCTGACGGCCGCCACGGGCTTCCCGGGCTCTTTCAAGCTCGCATCTGGTGGTGGTGCTGGGGGCAGGGACAGGTGCTGATGTGGTGGAGTCAGGGGAGGGGGAGACCAGCAGGCTGTTAAGTAGGGTGAGAGGGAGAGAAAGTGGGCTTATCTTGCCTCAGAGACAAGCAGAATGTGATTCTGGAGCAACTTAAGGGGAATTCCTAAGAGGATCTGAAAGTAATATTCTGCAACCAACTGAGCATTTACAGGTGTCTCTTTCCCAGGAGCCCGGGAGCCTGCGAGACCTGAGCCAACACTAGGTGGCGCCAACAGACCTTCGCGTGGCCGGGCCGCCGGGCGCTCAGCCTACGTGGTCAGCTCCTCAGCGCTTAGGGCCTGCACATTTGGCCTGCGCTCACTGCCTGCTCTCCCTTTACCACCACTTTTCTTGGTGCCTCCGTCTCCTGTCTATGAAATTGGAAAATAACATTTATATTTGTTTTGGTGGCAGGTTTAAATGTGTGAATATATCCGAGCTGCTTGTAGCTATGACACATTAGCCATTGTTTTTATACTATATATAACATATATAATAATTATATTGTAAACAATTATATTATTAACACAAATTAGTTCATCAACAACTTTATCCGTAAATTTCTTTTTTAAAAATTTATGCAGCATTGTGCAAAGATGAAATATGATGTAAGAATTATATAAAATAAAATATTTAAAAATTATTTATGCATACAAGAACTGGGGTGTAGGCCAGAGGTGGCGGGGGGCAGGGGGTAAGCGGTGAGAGGATTCACTGGAGACAGAGTGGGGAACAGAACAGGCAGATCAACTGAAATACACTGCTGAGGGGAGCATCAGGAGAGATAGGACAGGTCTGCTACACCATGTGGGTAGCTCTCTGGCCTGCATCCAACTCATGCTGCAGTGGCTGTCCATAGCTTCAGGTGCTGAGACTTAACCCCTTGCACCTCCAGGGAGGCCCTCTGTAAATTTCTTTGTGATTTCTCCTCCTGAGGAGTCTAATACCAGCTTTCCTGGCCTTTTGAGGTCCCCTCCACCCTTCACCATACTCACATACACATCACTTCATGTCCATCTTGTCTGAATTGTTTTATATCATAAGTAGTAAATGCTTTTTAAATACACATATCTGGTCTCTATGTTATTACATGTGTCTGGAGCTTCCGAGGAGAAGAAGTATTCATCTCATACCTGAGACACAGCTCCCTCTCCCCAGCTCCCAGATACTGACAGATTCACACAAAAGCGTAAAGGGCTAGAGAAGCTGGAATGGGGTGTCTGGGGCCAGTGCTCAGGGGGGCTGAACCTGGGCGGAATCTGCCCTGATGGTGGAAGCTCATGTGACAGAGCTGATCTCAGGAAGAGACAGGGACACTGCATTGGGGTGACCTCACTGTGGAGAACAGGGGCCAATCTGCTTCTGGGATGAAGTGGCTTCTGGCGTGTGTGGACTGAGTTGAGGAGAGAATAAGTGAACGTGGGATGCAGATGAGCACACGCAGGCCCAGCATCTCCCCTGCCCAGTTCAGAGAGATTTCTGCAGGACAGATGGGGAAGCGAGGGGTTTCCCACCTGAAGCTCAGTGCTCCTGACCCCTGGTTTTAGGACACAGATGGGTAGTGCCTCATAGAAAAAGAGACCAGATCTGTGGGGCCGCTGCTGGTGGGGGGTGCATGAAGGTGCATATTGGGTACAAACTTCCATCGGGTAGATAAATAAGCACCGGGGATGCAATATACAACATGTGATTACAGTCACACTGCTCTGTGGTATTATTGAAAGTTGCTAAGAGAGTAGAGCTAAGAGTTTTCATCACAAGAAAAAAATTCTTCCTTTTTTTTGCATCTATAAGATATGATAATTAAACTTATGCTATCCGTCATTTTGCTAGCTATAAAGTCATGTCCTTATGCTGTACTTCTTAGCCTTATACAGTTCTGTGTGTCAATTAGGTCTCAGCAAAACTGAAAATAAGGATTTTGTCCTACTTCTATTCTATTGTCTGCCATTGTCTGATTTGTTGAGTTCCCAAACCCATTTGTTGCTGTTAATTAGAATTAATGTAAGTGCACCCACAGATTACAGTTTTTGAAAAATGTCTTTGGTCAAAATGGAAATCATGTTATGCAAATTTCTTATTCCAAATGCATTCAGGATAATTCTTTTTTTTTTTTAAGATTTATTTATTTATGCATTCAAGAACTGGGGCACAGGCCAGAGGTGTGGGTGGTGAGAGGATTCACCAGAGACAGCGTGTGGAACAGAACAGGCAGATCTACTGAAATACACTGCTGAGGGGAGCAGTGGGCGAGGCAGGAGAGGTCTGCTGCGCCATGTGGGTAGCTCCCTGGCCGGGGATCAAACTTGTGCTGCAGTGGCTGCGTATAGTTTCATAGGTTGCGACTTAACTCCTTGTGTCACCAGGGAGGCCCCAGGATAATTCTTTTTAGTTGACACATATATGTATTGGTTAGAGATTGTCTCAGTTGTAAAGTAAAAAGTAATTACAGACAGAAACAAAGGGATAGGATTTTTTTCTATCATATAATAACAGTTATTAATTAGAGCCCAAATGACCCTCTCAGAATCTCTCTCTTTTACTCACCTGGGCTCTAGGGTCAGAAGGACTTGTGTCCGGTAACCTGTCCCCCAACTTACGGATGGATGTCTGTGCATAAGCTGCCTGTGTTTCCAGTGCTCAGCACCCACACTGGCCTCATGGGGCCCCTCTGATAATCCCTGGAGTTCAGTTGACCTTGAAGCACAGAGTTGTGCTTGGAGTTCTGTCCCGGAGCAGCATGACAAGGCTTCGGGGAGGCAGTGATATAGTTATGGTAGTTTTGATTTGATTCTGATTTGTTCACCCAATTCTTTTTCTTTCTCCAAATGTCTAAGCAAGTGGAAATTTACTTCCCTGTTTCAGGTCTGTTCTCATACTGGTTCCTTTCTTTATCTGCTTTTCCTTTTCCTGCCTATGAGGAAAACTCATTCTACAGCTTGTCAGGGAAAGGAGTTACCCAGATGCTAAGATACTTAGCAGTGATGCTAGAAAGATCCACTGGATCCCTGAGGAGCCCTGAGGCAAGGGCACCCTCCTGAGAAATGCATCCCCAGGCAGTTCACTTTGCAGCTCTCTCCTGCCCTGTGCAGTCTTTTGCATGCTGCTTGACTCTGCCCAGTCACAGAATCCAGGCGCTGAGAGTGACCCCGCCTGCCCTGCACAGCACAAGAAGCAGCACTGGAATGTGGGTCCAAGAGGAGGAGTCAGTGACAGCATGTGGGTGACAGTGGAATTCTTTTAATAAAAATCATAAAACTGGACCTCCCTGGTGGTGCAAGGGGTTCAGATGCAACCTGTGAAGCTGTCCGCAGCCACTGCAGCATGAGTTCGATCCCCTGACCAGGGAGCTACCCACATGGCGCAGCAGACCTCTCCTGACTCGCCCGCTGCTCCCCTTAGCAGTAGTATTTCAGTCAATCTGCCTTTCTGTTCCCCACTCTGCCTCTGGTGAATCCCCTCACCCCCTGTAACTCTGGCCTACACCCCAGTACACCTATGCTAAATAAATAAATAAATATGAAGTCACAGAAAACCTGAATGATCCTATAACTATTTTAAAATTTCTGTCTAAATAAAAACTATCCACAAAGAAAAGAACCAGGCACAGATGGTTCACTAGTGAATACTAATAAACAAAAGTAAGTAAGTAAGTAAGTAAACGGGATTTGACTCCTGGTTAAAACCTACATGTGATTTTTCAAGCCTGATGATAGGCAATTACAAAACCTTTACTTGGGGGTGCCTCACAGGGGAAGCTGTCCTCTCCACACCGGACTGGGTACACCAAGGCATGGCTGACTCTAAGTGGCTTGCCATCAAGGATTAGATCACCCTGGCTAACTGTGCTCTTCTATGTATTGCATACCTGGCCCAAGTATTTCTATACAGAAGCCTTGCTGTGTGGGCTTTCCTCAGGAATCTTTGCTTTCACCTCCTTATCAGGGCAAGGCTAAACTATATGAAATAAAAATTGACAGCTTTGAAAGGAGAAAGAGTTTTGTGATAATTGGAGACTGCACTATCACGTTGAAGACACCTTTCTCAACCCTGGCTGAGAACTCACAACTTTTCCATTCATGGTTCTTTCCCTCTTCCCCATAAAACTGCAGGAGCCTTTTCCTTCAGCAGTGACACCATTTACACATATGATATTGATATGATTCAAAAGAAAACTGGAATTGATATCTTAAAATCAAATAAAGTTGATTTTAGAGCAAAACAGACTAAAATTCAAAAATATCATTTTATAATAACTAAAGAATAAATTTATGAAGAATTCATAACAAACCTAAATATTTTGTACTACAAAACAATGCTTCAAGACAAAAGAAACAAGAATATCTGAGGTGTGACTAAACAGTGAAAGAGGGGGCCCTCCCTTGTGGCACAAGGGGTTAAGCACAGCACTGTGAAGCTATCCACTTCCTCTGAGTTCGGCTACCCATGTGGCGCAGCAGACTTCTCCTGTCTCGCTGCTGTTCCCTTCAGCAGTGTATTTCAGTCAGTCTGCCTGTTCTGTTCCCCACTCAGTCTCTGGTGAATCCACTTACCCCCCACGCCTCAGGCCTATACCCCAGTTCTTGTATATAAATAAATAAATCTTTAAAACAAACAAACAAAAAATAGTGAAAGAGGGAAGATTATAGTATTAAACACTTATAGTACAAAAGAATAGTGTGAAATCGATGACCTAAGTTTCCAGCTTAAGAAACTAGATAAGAAGAGCAAACTACTCAAAAAATGAAGGAAATATTTTTAAAGGTAAGAAAAAAATATAAACAGAAATAATAGAGAAACAGAAATAATAGAGAATAGGGAATAATAGAATAGGGAAACAGAATATAGACTAGGGAAACAAAATAATAGAATAGGGAAACAGAAAATAATAGAGAAAATCAGTGCAGTCAAAATTTATTCAATTGAAAAAGGGTGGTTAAAATAATAAACCTCAAACCACAATGACAAAAATAAAGAATAAAAAGATAAAAAGTATAGTATTAACACAAGAGTGGTCACATTACTACAGAGACTACAGACATTAAGGGAATATTATGAATAAATTTAAACCATTAGATTATATAACATAGATGAATGTGACAAATTATTTGAAAGACACAAGCTACCAAGCCTAAAAGAAGAATAGATAAATTAAATAGAATCATATCTATTAAAAAATTGAATTGTTTTAAATCCTCCCATCAAGAAAACACCAGGTCTAAATGGCCTCATTGGTGAATTAATTTAAAAATTATGCAAACTCTACCAGAAAAGTGGAGGGAAGGAAGACATTCTAATATATTTTGAGACAAACTACACTGTAAAAAAAATATTCCTTATGACTATACATGCAGAACTTAACAAATTTTTAGGAAACCATATCCAAAATAAGGAATATTTCCAAATACATTTTAAGAGGCTAACATCATACTAAATACTGAAACCAAACAAACACAACACAGAAAAATAAAACAATAGGCCAATCTTCCTAATGAACGTGGATGTTAAATCCTCAATAAAATCTTGGCAAACTAAATCCAACAATGCACCAAAAGGATTACACACTATGACCAAATGGGATTTATTCCAGGGATACAAATATGGTTCAACATCTGAAAGTCAGTCAGTGTAATTAACCAAATCAACAAAAAGAAAGATAAAAACCATATAAACATATCAACAAATGTCCAGAAAGCATTTGATAAAGTTCAACATCCATTTATGATGAAGGCCCTTGAAAATTTTGGGATAAAAGGCTTATACCTCAAAATAATAAAAGTCATATATGACTAACATCATTCTAGCTAGCACCATTCTCAATGGAGAAAAACTGACAGCTTTTTCATTAAGAGCCAGTATGATAAGACAATAATGTCCATTCTCACATTATTATTCAATATAGTGCTGAAAATCCTGGTTAGAGCAATCAGGCAAGAGAAAGACATAAAAGGAATCCAAATTGGGGAAAAGAAGTAAAGTTATTATTTTCAGGTGATATGACAATATGTGTGTGTGTGTGTGTATAATCCTAAAAATCCATGGAAAAATTAATCTAAACAATAAACCAGTTCAGTCAAATAGCAGGTTACAGAATCAATACACAAAAACTAGTAGCTTCCTAAATGCAAACAATCAGCCTGAAGAGGAAGAAATTAAGAAAACCATCAAATTTACAATCTACAAAAAACAAACAAAAAACACCTCACAATAAACTTGACAAAGGAGATGAAGAACCTATACAAGAAAAATTATAAAACATTATTAAGAGAAATAGAAGACACAAGGAAATGGACAGACAGTTCTTGCTAATGGATCAGAAGAATCAACATTATCAAAATGGCCATCCTACCTAAAGCAATTTACAGATTCAATGCAATTCCAATAAAAATCTCAATGCTATTCTTTAAAGTTATGGGAAAAATATTGCTGAAATTCATATGGAATCTCAAAAAGCCCCAATTAGAAAAAGCTCTCCTGATTAAAAAGTGGAAGAATGTGGATATTATACTTCTGGACCTCAAACTATACTACAAAATCATAATAATTAAAGCAGCATGGTACTGGGATAAAAACAGACAGATAGACTAATGGAATAAAATTGAAAGCCCAGAAATAAAACCACATATATATCATCAGCTAATCTATGACAAAGAAGCAAAGGCTATACACTGGAATAAGGATAGCCTGTTCAATAAATGGTGCTAGGAAAATTAGACTGCCACATGCAAAAAATTAAACTAGACAAATAGCTACCTGAAAAAGCAACTCAAAATAGATAAAAGACTGGGATGTAAGGTTTGAAACCGTAAAATATGTAGAAGAAAACATGGGCAAACCAGTCTATCATATAAACTTTATAAGCACCTTTGAGAGTTACCTCCAGAAGCAAGAAAAACAATGGAGAATATGAATAGGTGAGATGATTTCAAACTAAAAATTTCTGCACAACAAAAGAGACAGTAACCAAAATGAAGAGACACCTTACTGAATGGGAGAAAATATTTGTACACTACACATCTGATAAAGGGCTGATATTCCAAGATCTATGAAGAACTTCTAGAACTCAACAAAAACAAATTGAACAACCCAATCAAAAATGGGCAGAAGAGCTAAATAGACATTTCTCCAAAAAAGAAATACAAATGACCAACGGCCATATGAAAAAATGTTCATCACTTGTTATCAGGGAAATGCAAATCAAAACCACAATGATATACCATCTCACACCAGTGAGAATGGCCCATATTAAAAAAAATAAACACCAGAAACAAGTGCTGATGAGGATGTGGTGAAAAAGGAGACTTTTACACTGCTGGTGGGAATGTAAACTAGTTCAGTCACTATGGAAAGCTTTCCCTCAAAACCTAGAAATATGATCCAGCTATTCTGCTCTTAAGAATCTACCCAAAAACCAAAAAAAAACACTAATTCTGAAGGAAAACCTGAAACCCTATGTTTATTGCAGCACAAGCACAGCTTACAATAATCAAGAGGTAGAAACAAACTAAATGCCCCAAAACAGATGCATGGATCAAGAAGATGTGGTATATACACACAATGGAATACTACTCAGTCATCAAAAATATGAACTCATGCTATTTGCAGCACATGGGTGGAGCTGGAAGGGTTTATGCTAAGCAAAATAAGACAAAAGGTAAAAGATAGATGGTTTCACTTATATGTGGAAGATAGAAAAAACAAGGCTTCAGACAAAAACAAACCATAGAAAGGTGACCATAGATACGATGTTTCAAGGAGGAGAGTGGTGAAAATAGTGGGGGAGTGAAGAGCAGAAGGGAATATGGGGGCTTTGGTGCTAGGAGATCTATGGTGATCACACTAGAGGGGAGAAATCATATATTGTTTTTCAGAAATTAACAACTATGTAAGAAAAAAGTATTACATTTAAAATTAAAAAAAAAGATTTTAAAATCATGTTGAAAATATACTGAAAGATAACACTTCATAATTTCAGATTTATCTCAGAAATTAAAAAAAAAAGATGTTTTAACTTCTGAAAATTCTTCACAATAATTTATCATATTAACAAAAAAGAAAAACCATATAGATTCAACATATGCAAAAAAGGGATATAATGAAATCCTACAAGTATTCCTGACTAAAAAATAATTCTCAGTAAACTAAAATAAAAGGGAACTTTCTCAGCCTGATAAACCTAATATATGAAAAACATGTAGGTAGTCTTAAATACAATGGTTGATGATTGGATACCTTGCCCTCTAAGATTGGGAGCCAAGTGAGCATATTTTCACTCAATAGTTTTATTTAACACTGTTTAGAAGATTCTATCATTAAATTCCAGAGCAATAAGAAAAGAGGAAGAAATAAAAGCATTTAACTTGGAAGGGAAGAAATAAAACAATCATCTCTGTGGAAAGTAATTTGGAATTTTAAAAAAAGCGTATGAAATCAATAAGTGAGTTTATTAAGTTTAGAGAACAAAAGATCAATATTAAAACTGTATTGCATACTTGTATACTAAGAACACACAACAGAAATTTAAAATTTAAAAATAATGTCATTTAGAGGAATTAGACAAGATGGCCCTACTAGACATTTATAGGAAACTAGACCCTTCTCCAAATGGAAGAGTACACATTCTTCTCAAGTGCGTATGGAACATTCTTTATAACAGACCATATGTTGGGTCATGAGACAAGTATCAATAAAGGCTGAAATCATATCAGGTATCTTCTTGATCACAATGGTATTAAACTAGAAATCAAGACATACCAGAAATAAAAGGCCAGAAAAATATTTAATATGTAGAGATTAAACTATAGCTACTGAATTACCATTAGGTTAATAAGGAAATCAAAGAAGAAATTTGAAAACACTTGGAGAAAAATGAAAGTGAAGATATAGCTTACCAGAATATATGAAACAGAACAAAAGCAGTACTAAAAGGCATGCCCAAATCAAAAACTAAACAGAGCTCAAATAAATAGTCTAACATATTTTACAAAACTAGAGAAAGAACAAATGAAACCAAAAGCTAGTAGAAGAAAACAATAAAAGTTAGAGTGGAAATAAATGAATTAGAAGTAAAAAATACAGTTGAAAGCATCAATTAAACCAAAAGTTGGTTCTTTGAAAAAAAAAAAAAACACATAATTGACAAAATCTTAGCTAGGCTCACAAAGAGAAAACCCTAACACCTAGCCTCAGAAACGAAAGAGGAGAAGTTACAGTAGACACCTCAGTAATACAGAGGACCATAAGAGATTATTATGAATGTCTTTATGGTAACAAAGTGGAAAAATGGAAGAAATGGACAGATCCTTAGAAGCATACAAACTTCCAAGACTAAATCAGGAAGAAATAGAAAACCTCCACAGACCACTAATAAGCAATGAAATTGAAGCAGTAATCAAATGCCTCCCAAAATACAAAGGCAAGGACCAGATGGTTTTACTAGTGAGGTCTATCAAAACTTCAAAGAGGAACTAATATCCGTATTTCTCAAATTCTTCCACAAAATTGAGGAAGAAGCAATGCTCCTAAACACATTTATTTTATGAGGCCAACATTAGCTAACACTGATAACAGAAACAGACAAGAATATCACAAAAAAGAAAATTACAGACCTATATCCATGATGAACATAGAAGCAAAAAATCCTCAACAAATTTTTTTTTAATTTATATAAATTTTACGTCATTGTTTTCATTTTAAAACAATGTTTGCTTTCTTTTCTCAGGTGTAGTCCTCATAGGATTTCCACCACCAATTCACCTGTGCGTCATCACCACAGTCCCCTGTGCTCTTCCCTCCCTTGTTTTGTTATCTCTCCCCACCCTTCCCCTGCAGAATGTCTCTGGTTTATAGTTGTCTGTTTGGTTTTGTTGTGTTTATTATTGTTATTATTTTCCCCCTGATGCCTTATTTCGTTCCCCTATATTCACAATAAGTGAAACCATCTGATATTTTTCTTTTTCCTTCTGACTTATTTCACTGAGCATAATTACTTCTAGCTCCATCCATGATGCTGCAAATGACATTATTTTATCTTTTTTGATTGCTGAATAGTATTCCATTGTGTATATATACCACATCTTCTTGAACCAGTCATCTATTTTTTGGCATTTGGGTTGTTTCCAGGTTGTAGCTATTATAAATAGTGCTGCAATAAACATAGGGGTACAATTATTCTTTTGAATCAATGTTTTTGTGACCTTTGGGTAGATCCCCACGAGTGGAATCATTGGGTCATATGATAGCTCCATTTTTAGTAGTCTGAGGAAACTCCACACAGCTTTCTATAGTGGTTGGACCAGTTTGCACTCCAACCAGCAATGTAGGACAGTTCCTTTTTCACCACATCCTCACCAACATTTGTTGTTGCTATTTTTTTTTTTTTTGATATGTGCCATTCTTACTGGTGTAAGGTGGTATCTCGTTGTGGTTTTGATTTGCATCCCTGATTATGAGGGATGTTGAACATTTTTTCACACGCCTGTTGGCCATTTGCATCTCCTCTTTGGAAAAGTGTCAAGTTCTTCTGCCTATTTCTTGACTGGATTGTTTACTTTGATTTTATTGAGTCATGTGAGTTCTTTGTAAATCTTCATGATCAGTCCCTTATCAGTTGTATGGAGTGCAAAAATTTTCTCCCACTTAGTGGGGTGTCTTTTTGTTTTGGTTAATGTCTCTTTTGCTGTACAGAAGCTTTTCAGTTTGATGTAATCCTAGGAATTTATCTTTTCCTTCACTTTCTTTGCTTTGGGGGATGAGTCCTTAAAGATGTTATTGAGATGAAAATCTTGTAGTGTTTTACCTATATTTTCTTCCATATATTTTATGGTTTCAGGTCTTATAGTTAAAACTTAAAACTTATAGTTTTAAGTCAGGAGAGCTTTGGGTATTCAAGGTTTTTTTGTGGCTCCATGAATTTCATCAATATTTGTTCTATTTCTTTGAAGAATGTCATTGAGATTTTTATTGGAATAGCATTGAATCTGTAAATTGCTTTTCATAGGATGGCCATTTTAATAATGTTAATTCTTCCAATCTATGAGCAGGGGATGTCTTTCCATTTCTTTGTGTCTTCTTCTATTTCTTTTAACAGTACTTTATAATTTTCTTTGTATAGGTCCTTCACCTCTTTTGTTAGTTTTATTCCCAAGTATGTATTTGATTTTTTTAAGCAAAATCTTAGCAAATCAAATACAACAATACAGCAAAAGAATCATACTATGATAAACTAACACATATGTAGACAGTTAATCTGTGACAAAGGAGCTAAGAATATATACTGGAACAAGGAAGGCCTCTTCAATAAATGGTGTCGGGAAAACAATAGCTGCATGCAAAGGAATGAAACTAGATCTCTATCTCACACCATACACAAAATGAACTCTAAATGGATAAAATGCTTGGAAGTAAGTCCTGAAACCATAAAATACATAGAAGACAACATAGGCAAATCACTCCACAATGTAATCTTTAGTGTTATCTTTGTGGATTTGTTCTCAGCAGCAAGGAAAACAAAAGAAAATATAAACAATTGACACTACATCAAACTCAAAAGGTTCTGCACAGTGCAAGAAACCATAATTAAAATGAAGAGGTATGCTACTGAATGGCAGAAAGTATTTGTACACCATGTATCTGACAAGGGACTGATATCGAAGTTCTACAAAGAACTCATACAACTTAAAAAAACACACAACAGGGCCTCCCCTGGTGGCACAGTGGTTGAGCGCTGGGCTGAGAAGCTGCCCGGAGCCTCTGCAGCGTCTCCCCGGCCACCAGCGAGGGTCCCGCATGGCGCGACAGACCTCACCTGCCACGCCCGCTGCTCCCCTCAGCAGTGTGTTTCGTCAGTCTGCCTGTTCTGTTCCCCGCTCTGGCTCTGGTGAATTCTCTCATGCTCCCGCACTTCTGACTGTACCCAGCGCTTGTATAAATAAATAAATAAATCTTAAAAAAAACACACACAACAAATAACTGAATAAAAATGAGATAAAGAGCTAAATAGGCATTTCTTCAAAGAAAATATGCAGATGGACAATAGGCAAATGAAAAATGTTCATCATCATTTATCATCCAGGAAATACAAATCTAAACCATAATAAGATACCACATCACTACAGTGAGACTGGCCCATGCCAAAAAGAACAGAAACAAAGAGTGCTGGTGAGCATGTGCAGAAAAAGGAACCCTCTTATACTGTTGGTAGGAGTGTCGACTGGTCCAGCTATGATGGAAAGCAGTATGGGGGTTCCCACAAGATTAAAAATGGATCTGCCATACAACCCAGCAATTCCACTTCTAGGTGTCTATCAAAGGATATAAAAATATTTATTCAAAAGAAAATTTACATCCCCATGTTTATTGCAGCACTATTTACAACAACCAAGCTATGGAAACAACCTAAGTGCCCCAAAAGAAATGTGGATCAAGAACATGTAGTATATATACATAATGGAATACTACTCAGTGATGAAGAAGATAAACTAATGCCATTTGTGGCAACATGGATGGCTCTGAAAGGGATTATACTAAGTGAAGTAAGCCAGAAAGAGAAAGATAAATACCTGATGTTACTTACATGTGAATAGAGAGAAACCAAACAGGTTTAGATAAAGACAAACATTGAACCCAAACTTTGAACGGTGACTATAGAACTTTGACATCCAGAGGGGGGAAGGAAAGGGTGGGGAGAGAGCACAATCAGACTTTTTTCTGTATCCGATGATACCTGGGGATAGACACAGTGTTATTTTACATTTCCATTTAGTGACCACATTCTAAGGAGAAAATGACATTTAGTCTAGCCTAACATCTATAAGTTAACACTAGTTAGGATTACTGCGGTTTTCCTCACTCCAAAGTGTCAGGAAAAATGGGGCTTCATCCCTTCTCCTGCCCCTTTCAGGATGCCCTATTTGACACCTGGGCTGGAGAGGGGGGAGCACAGGGGAGCTGCCGGGTTGGTTCTTATGGAAGTTGATGAAGTCACATTTGTCCCCTCAGGAGCCCACCTCACTCTTCTCCCTCCCCTTCTGCTCCCTCGGACTCCCTTAGCTACTAGCTTCTCGCTGTTTTCGTCTCCTTCCTCCTCTCCATACCAAGAACAAACACTTGTTTGAAAGCATTTCTCCGTTCTAAGAACCCCACTAGGCAAAGAGTCTGGGTCTGTGGTGAGCCTGAAATCTTTCTGGGTCACCCAGGACCAAGGCTGCAGGAGAGACTGAATCATGGACTGTCCCTAGAGGAGCGGTCAGAGGAAACACCTACAGGCTCTGGTGAGGATGTGGCATTTACAGGGCAGTGGTGGAGGGGGATGCCCAGCCAAGCAAAAGCCCAGGTTGGCCCTGCCCACCTCCCGGAGCTTCTTCCAGGCCTCACTCACCTCTCACAAGCTCCTTCAGCTCTCCCTGGGGACTGATGGTGCTGCCACACCTCCAGTAGCGATTGTGTTTCCCACTTCCAAAGAAGTGATGTTTGTGTTTCTACAGTGGGTAGGGAATGTAGGGATCGCCCAAGATCCTGAGGTGTCCAGGGTAGGTGGTTCAAGAGGTTTCAACCCCCTTCCTCCTTCTCCAGAGAACTCTAAATCTGGCTTGTCTCTGGAAGATTCTGGAAGAAATTATGTTGTGGGTAGATCCAAATGGACCCATTTGGTGAAAGCCACACAGGCTGTGGAAGAGCCTGCTTTTGCACTTTTGTGGGATTGTCACACACTTCCCCTCACCTCACTCTGGTCCCTCCACTCACCTCACCTCTCTATGACTTCTCCCTCTTTCTCCTTTCCCCTTTGCACAAGCGAGTATGGGGCCCCATGAGAGCTACTTCTGGGAAAAGGCAGCAGCTTAGGAGAGAGGCTAAAGGTGTGGGGGGTGGGGAAATGCAGCAGAGCACAGCACAGGGTGCAGAGCCAGCAGAGGAGAGGGTGGGTCATAGTCCACTACCTATCAACGCTGAGTAATGGTTTCTGCCTCTCATCCCTGATGGGTCTTCACACTGTTTCTGTCCCCCTGGTTTCAGCAAGCCTGGCTTTGCTGCCCACACCTTGGTGGACAACAGAGGGGCCTGCTCTTCTGCAGCGATGGCTCAAGTCTGAGCAGAACACTGAGTCCACTGTGGCTGGAGAAGATGGGGCCAGACTGGTGTGATGGGAAGACAGACATTATTGGCTGAAATGAAACCTCAATGATAGTTAGACAAGGACTTTGTTAGGTGATCAAAGTGAAGATTCAAACCCAGGAACAGTCCAACAGGTTTTATTCTGTGAGAACTGCCCCAACAATCAGAACTTTATCAGTTTATACACCCTGTGCAGAGGAGCAAACGTGCAGACAAGGACAGGGTCAATGAGTCACTGATGTAAGACTGTGATGGTTCTTGGCAGGAGGCTTCTAGTTTAAATCAATAGGTTCAGATCTTTTGATTTTCTAAAATTATCTTAACCTAGAGAAATGCACACAGAGAGCATCGATTTTCCCGGGGAAAACGCTGGAATTTGATCATTTTTCTGATTTTGAAAGAAAGCACCATAGAGATGCAAAGGCTCATTGCTTGTCCTTAGCTGGCTCCTTGGTCACAGGGGAGATGGAAGGTTGACTTTCCCACAGACACCAGATTCCTGCGGTGGCTGCTTCACAGAACAGGGCAGCTGCTGTGATTCAAGCCTATCAGATGGCTTTAATATCTTCCCTACAACACAGGGAGGAGGTCCCAGAGTGTTCATAACGGCCTCACAGTATTCTGCTATTTGGTCACAAGTACCTTTATTCATGCGTTCATGAGAGTATTGCACCTTCTGCCAACATCAGGGAACCTCGCACATCTTTCACGGATATTTCCCCTAAGGAGGCGTGGCAGAGCGTATCTACCTTCCTGTTGTGATCTCGCCCTTCACCCCTTATTGCTCTCCTCAGTGCCTAGTACAGCATCTGGAAAATACAAAGTTAAATTTACATTTATCAGTCACTATCTGTTGTAGTAGATGGTCAGATTTTACAAATTTCCTTCTTGATGTGTCCAGCAGAGTGAGTTCTGCAGTCACAGTACAGTCAGTGTGGCTCCCCATTTCGGGCGGGCGGCACATTCCAGCAGTGACCTGCCAGTGACTGAGCCATTGTCCTTCTGCGTGGGGAGGCCTCTACCCCATGAGAGAACACACACGACGTAACAAGTGCAAGATGGTAACCTTGAGGAGGCATTTGGAGAAAATCTATTTGCCAGACTTCCAAGGGCCCTGCAGCTAAGGGTCTTTTTTGCTGTGGAAATGTTTCCTGGGTTCTGGTTAGGACCAAGTAAACACGTGGACTACCCCTTTCGTGCCACCATAAAATCAGTTGTCTAACAATATTATTTTCCCTAAAAGACCATTTTCTCTGGGGCCCAGTGGACTAAGCTATGAATGTGCTGTAAAAGGGGAAACCTCGCTCTTAAGGGAAGTGTTGGGTATTGGTTTAGTCTGATCCATAATTCCAGTGATAACGAAAAATTCCTTTTCTGGGGCAACCTCTTTTTTTCCTTTTCAGTACCTGTGTTCTGAAAATTAAAGTCTCAAGTTGGCATGAGAGAGAAAATACTTGAATGACGCCATTGTTGCTTGTTAAGATGCTTCTTTAGCTTCCCTAGCTGCTAGATTGCTTTTAAGTTGTCTGTTTTGGAGCGCCCCTGTGTTTTAATTATTGCTGATTTTTTTCTCACGATTTTCTTTCTTTATTAATTGAAGAACAGGGTGCAGGCCAGAGGTGAGAGGGAGCAGGGTGTGAGGATTCACTGGAGACACAGTGGAAGCAGAACATGAGGATCTACTAAAATACACTGCTATGGCGAGCAGCGGTTTAGACAGGAGAGGTCTGCTGCGTGGGTCAGGGATTGAATTCTGGCCATCATGGTGGGCTTTCTTGATGGTGATAGCACTGAGACTTAGCTCCTAGGCCACCAGGGAGGCCCTATTACCAATTGTTTAGGGAGCAGTAAGGTGTCTAACAAAGCAGTCACTTGTTTTCCACTTTTGAGGGCTGTCTGGTAGAGTTCTAGAATCCTATCTACTTTCAAAGCATTCCGAGATCACCCAGCACTGCAAATGCACATCTACTGTTTGTGTAGATGTTTGCTCTTTTTTCTTTTACCAAATGGCAGGCTCAGGTCAATGTAACACATTCTGCCGCTGTGACTCTGAGGAAGCCTCAGGCAAGGAGCAATTTTGAAAGTGGACACTAAGGAAGTCACAGCATATGCAGCTTGATATTTCCCAGGAGATCATTATAAATAAGAACTACCTGCAAATAAAATAAAGTCAGCATTAGGTGTGAAGTCAAGCAAAATTGGGGCAGGAGGTGGAAACAACCTGGTTGATGGGTCCTCACCAGCAGGCTTACAAACTGCAGACAGGACACGAAAGCAGACATTCAGGAGGAAATGACAATAGCAGGATTTATTTATAGGGAGAGAGGGAAGGAGGGAGAGAGAGACAGAGAAAGAGAGAGAATATACACTTTAACAGAGGGCCAGATGCTTCTTTCTGGGCTCAGATAGCACCTGCTGAGCTGAAAGCAAGGTCCAAAGCGGAGCCTTAAATGGCAAACTGCAGGCTTCTCCAGACACCCCTCTTCACCAGCGACTAAATTGCCAGAAACCTCCACTTCAATTGCCCAAGAACCTCAGCTCTACCCCTCTTTCCCTCTACAAGTCGCCAACCCAGGTAGCTAATGAAGACAGAGAAACTGCTCAAGAGCCAGCCCCACTCACGGGGTGGATTTGGAAAAGTTCCACCTTCTACCTTAAGTTGACCACGAGTGCCACCCACTGGTTCAGAGGTTGTGCCTCTTACTGATGCAGGGTTTTCATGCAAATCATTCCTAGGAGTCCAGAGTGAATCAGTTAGCTTTATGTAGTCATGATTGAGTTCTGTTGAGTCCATTTCATCTGGAAGTAGAGTAGCTGGGTTCAGCTTGCTGCATCTGAGTGAAGTCCTATCAGGGGATTTCATAATAGGTTCATCAGCTGACAGAGTAGGGTTGGCTATGATGTGACTCTAACAGAGCTTCAACTGAATGAGGACCACAGGCAAATAAGGTCTTAATTAATACTCTTTTCCTCAGTAGCCCTAAGATATGGTTTCCTCATAGCCCTAAGACACATAGTCCTTGCCATTGAATCTGATTGCTGACTGTAGTACCCTAGAGGTCTGTGACAATCCCCATATTGTAAGACCCCTGAAGTAACCCCTTATGTCTGGGAATGAACAGGAAAAAGAGGAATTCATGTGTGTAAAGACCTGGTGCTAGTGCCAGGTTCAAGTCTCGTTTAAATCTCTCATTGTGTATGAATTGGGTCCAATGTAGATGATCTAGTTGTTCCTCTGTCAGGACACATCTAAGGGTTCCACTAATGTTGAAAATTGATGAGATCCAATTTCAACAGTAGCCTCCCAGTCCCCAATCTCCTCTATTTTCTCTTGGTTTTAGATGTTGGAAAACTTAGGACCTCTTTGTCTCCACTTGGGTCTATTAAAAGTCCTTCTTCTAAAAGTTTGTGCCCTTGGTATTTGACCAATTTTGGACAAAATTGCAGTTTCTCTGTAGACCTCTATGTTCCTCCAATGCCAGTTACTGGAGAAGATAGAGAATATCTTGTTGAGAATCTGCTAGAGGTTTGGAGCATAGAAGTTGTTCTACTTCTGCATATGGATTTTGGTGAATTATGAGGAAATTTAAGGTCATAGAGGTTGATTTTTAGAATTTAAGAGAAGTGGGGATTTTCATGTGTCCCTGGGGTTTAGTTCACTTGAACTGGAATGATTCCCAGTGAAGGGAAGCATATATTGCCCATTGGGGTGAGCTGGTGTGCAAAAGGAAGCACTCCACAGGTAGATTACTGAAAATGGGTGAGGTCTTGAGATGGAGTAAAAGACAGCAATGCAAGTGCATTAGGAACCAAGGGTGGGGTGGTGTGGCCAGTGTTCACGGTCTTTAGGCCTTATATAGTCTCCATCCTTTCTCATTTGTTCTTTTCTTGTTTTCTTCTTCCTTTTTTTTTTTTTTTTTTTTTGGTTACCAGTACAGGGCATAATGAGTTCCTTTCTTAAATTGGATTGTAAGAAGTTTGCCTTCTATGGCTTTTATCTTCAGTGGATATTGTGAATATATGGTAATAGTTATTCGAAATCCAGGGACGTTTTAATTTTGTCTGCTGAATGAATTTTTCCTGTATCTGTGGATGTGGAAGCCTAGAGTTCCTGCAGTTGTTTAAGAATTAATCATTTTCTTGAGTAATTATCTGAGTCAAAAGTATTACGTTATGAATATTTATTTTGTTTGTATGAGGTTCTAGTAGTTCTCAATCCATTTATCCTTTTTCAGTAAAGAGATATGTGTTCTGTATTTGTTGAGTGGGTCTCTACCTATTAAAGTCCAGGGACACGATTCACTGGGCAGCAAGAATGTCTTCAATCCACGGGGAAGGGAGAGGAGAGCAGCCCTGTTACCTTCTCCACAGCCTCCTCTGGGCCCACAGCTCCTCCAACTGCCGAGCTGGGTTGCTCTGGTCATTGTGGCCTCTGGCATTTTCCAGTTAAGTCCTTGGCCTCTGTCTCCTCAGGGCCGCCCCCACCCTATGGATATGAATGAGCCAACTGTGGGACCACCTTTCCCTCCATCATTCCTGGCCGGGAAAGGAAAACACCCCAAAGTTCTCAGTGAGGCAGGTCACCCTCACCAGCACACCTGGCGTGTCCTCTGAGTCCTCTTGTGGAACGTAGTCCTCTGGTGCTCTTCTGGCCTCATGAAATATCTTCTTTCTTTCAACCACACTGTCCCATCTTCTCCCATGTGCAGGGCAGCTAAGTCATGTCAACTTGTCATGAGTTGGGGCTCATGTTTTCCAGTCTACATAGGTCTTAGTGGTGGGATTGATGCTTGGTATCCATGATAAATCCATATCCTGGGACAGTGCTCCCAAACGAATGAACATTTCCTTAGCCATTCTCACATTCTGGCCCCTTGATCAAGCACCCTCAATTTTCAATCCCAGGTGTGCTATTCATGCCCAACAGGTTTGTGCTGGCTAATTCTTGCAAAGCTCCTGAGCTGTGTTTTTATCACAGGGGGGAGATTTCTGCAGCATCTCCCAGTATAAGAGCTAGCCCTTACTAGAAAAGCCCTGTGTCAGTATCAAAGCCCTTCAGGTGCCTCTGAAGGACAAGGACAAAAGAGCAGAGAGATGACCCCTGAGGAGGGACCACGTCAAAGCCCACGATGTACTGAGCACAGACTGGACACAGGCCCCGCCCCCTTGGCACCTCACAGCCTCTCCTGTCCCCATCTGCACAGACTAAGCAAAGCAAATAAGAGATTCTGGAAGGGCTTTGGAGCTCCCATTTGCCTCCTTGCAAATTTTAGGAATATTTTTATTAAACCATCAACCCCATGACAAAAATAGAAAAAAATAATTCCATATCTAGATTATTATTTTCAATAAGGAAACAGACACAAAGTAAAGACAGGCTATAGTCAGCTCAGCCCCACCTCTGCTGGAACAGGGATGCCATCAAGGAGAGAAGACAGTCAGTATGGGGAGGGGGCCTGGTAGGCATTATGCTATTAGGAATACAGACACATGCAGTTGCCCTTTGCAACAAGGGAAACGAGTAGAACTTAAAGTCACAAAGTGGGAACAAGAAGAAACCCTGCATCACTCAGCCCCCACAAGGCAGCTGTCTTACACTGTGAAGGAAAATGATCAGGAACAAAGTTTGGGAATCACATAAGTGTTAACATTCTCAACAGTCCCCCTCATTCTCAGAATGTCTTACTCACAGCTTCCCCATAACCTGGTCCCATTCTCTCTGCCCCAGCCCCTCCCACCACAGGCCTCCAGGGTCTCACCTTTAGGGGCTGAGAGACACATCAGAGCCCTGGGCACTGTTGCTGCCTGGGGGGAGAATAAAACAGAACCTGGTCAGAGCCATGAGAGATGAGACCACAGGAGGGACTGATGAGGGTGACTTCCTCATGGGCTCCATCTATACTGTTCCCAGGTGCTCAGGGATCAAACCCCTGATCCACACTTACCTGTAGCCTGAGTGTATCTTCCTCCTGTCCACCTGTGGGATGAAGGATCATGTAAGTCCAGGGAGGAGTCAGCCCATGAAGTCCTAAAGGAATTTAGGAAAGTCCAGGGAAATTTCCAGAACTGTAACTGAAGACCCAGGGCAGAACCAGGAAATGTGAAGTAAGAGATGAGGAGAGACTCGACCAACCCCTCCTGGAATCTGTCCTCAGCCACGATCTTCCCCTCTGACATTTTCTGGGAATCAGCTCCCCATCACCAGAAATATCAAGGTGAACAATTTGTGATTCATATTCATATGTGTTTTACACAAATGTGTTAGCAATCAGCTCCATACTGGGCAACATGTTAATGGTACTTCCCATTAACCAGGTAGGGCAAGTTCTCCCTGGGACTTGAAAGCCCCCAGTGGACAAGACCCCCTTCACCCCCGCCACTCTTCCCTACCTGAGCTCTTCTTCCTCCACATCACAGCTGCACCACTGCAGCTCCAGTGAGCACAGCCCCAAGGAGAACCAGGTGAGCAATGATGCTCGTGGTGGGGATGGTGGGCTGAGGAGGAGGCACTGGAAGGGCAGGGAAGGTGAGATCCTGTTACCCAGGCCTCATCCTGACTCTCTGAAGGTCTCCAGAAGGGCTCCTGATTCCCCTGAAAAAAGCCTCTGTGACCATGTCCCCCTTCTCACCCCATCTTAGGACTCAGGGCTCCAGTAGCCCCTCATGCTACACATGGCATGTGTATCTCTGCTCCTCTCCAGAAGGCACCACCATGGCCACCCATTTCTGGAAGGTTCCATTGCCCCCAGGCCTGGTTTCCACCAGCTCTGTGTCTTGAATCAGGTCCTCCTCATCTCACTGCCAGGTCAGGGTGATGTCCGCGTGGTAGAAGCCCATGGCCCAGCACTTCAGGGTGACCTCATGTTCAGAGATGGGGTGGTGGGTTCCCTGTGTTTTGGGAGAATCTGAGGGGAAGAGTCAGAAAATTCACACATTGTATTTCCTCCATTGACACTGAAGTAGCCTCATGTGAACATCCTCAACATGGACTGGACAGTGGTTTGGAAAAACGGAGGACAAAATCCAGAAACCAGCCTTGTCTGGGGAATCTGGGATAGTTCCTTATCTGTTGAAAGTTTTTTTTTTTTTAAAGATTTATTTATTTATTCAAGAACTGGGGTACAGGCCAGAGGTGCAGGAGGTTGAGAGAATTCACCAGAGATAGAGCAGGGAGCAGAACAGGCAGACTGACCAAAAACACGCTGAGGGGAGCAGCGGGCAAGACAGGAGAGGTCTGCCAGGCCTTGTGGGTATCTTCCTGGCAGGCAGGGGGTCCGCCCACTCCGCAGAGGCTGCAGAGGCTGCGGACAGCTTCACAGCGCTGCACTCTGCCCACTACGCCACCGGGGAGGCCCTCTGTTGAGAGTTGTAGAATAAGGGTGAGGGCCTCCCCTGGTGGTGCAGGTGGTTGACCGCTGCGCTGTGAGGCTGTCCATAGCCTCTGCAGCGCCGGTTTGGCAGATCTCTCCTGCCACGCCCGCTGCTCCCCGCAGCGGTGTATTTCGTCAGTCTGCCTATTCTGCTCCCCACTCTATTTCTGGTGAATCCTTCACCCCCCCACAACTTTGGCCTGTATGTATAAATTCTTGTATGTATAAATAAATAAATCTTAAAAAAGAAAAGAATAAGGGAGAGAACCCTTGTTGGGAGAATGCAGGTCTCTGAGGAGGAGAACACAGACTTCTGCTCCTGATGTGGGCAGAAGGGACTGCCTCAGAATCAGATTCAAAATTGTTCTCAGACGAAAAGCAACACCTAGTAGAGAAATTGAGGGTTTCAAGATGGCTGCGGTGTCAAAAAGATCCTGTGAACGGTACTTTCAGGGATGGTCTCCTGTCCATCCGAGGAGAGACTGACTGGATTCCTTAATTGCCCTTCAGGAAGAGCATGGCCTCTGGGGGAGTCTCACTAGTACTGAACAGGAAACCCCAGAGGACTCCTCCCTCTTGGACCAGAAGGGGGCGGTTTTCTCACTATTATTTCCTAGTCCCTGTGGGATGACAGCCTGGGGGAGATCTGGAGAGTTATTGGCCCCTCTTACCTGTGCGCTGCAGCACCTTCTTCCCCATCTCCAGGAATCTGAGCAGCCACACCATGCACCTGCCCTCCAGGAATTTCCTGAAGTGCTGAACCTCCCCGCTGGCCTCCCACTTGCGCCGGGTGATCTGAGCGGCCGTGTCCGCCGCGGTCCAGGGGCGCAGGTCCCGTTCAGGGCCAGGTAATCGGCGCCGTCGTAGGCGACCTGACTGTACCCGCGGAGGAGGCGCCCGTCGGGCCCCACGTCGCAGCCGCACAAGTTCTGGATGGTGTGAGACCCTGTCCCCCCCATCCCCCGCGGTCAGCCCGGGATCACCCCGCCCGCACCCCGCCCCCGTCCCGGGAATAAAACTAAACTGAGAAGGAAACTTAACGGGTTTTAGTCCCGCGGGCTCTCCTTCGGCCGAGGGCAGGCGAGTCGAGCGGTCTGGAGAGAGACCTCGACCCGAGACTGCGGGCGACCCCCCCCAACACCCCCTTCCCCGCTCCGGTCCGTGGAGACGGGGGCGGTGACCTGGCCCCGAACCCGAGTCGCTCACCGGCCTCGCTCTGGTTGTAGAGGCCGCGCAGGGTGTCCAGGCCCTTTCGGAACAACTGTGAGTTGTTCCTTTGGTTCCGCGTCTCCTCATCCGGATCCTCCTGCCCCACCTGCCCCGCCCACGGCGCCCGCGGCTCCATCCTCTGGCCCGGGGAGTCGCTGTCGAGCCTCCCGACCTGCGTGTCGTCCACGGAGCCCACGGCGATGAAGCGGGGCTCCCCGAGGCCGGGCCGGGACATCGCGGTGGAGAAATACCTCAGGGAGTGGGAGCCTGGGGGCGGGAGGGAGACCCGGGCTGGGGAGACGGGGCGGGCGGGGTGGGGGCCTGAGATTGAATCCTGAGATGGAAAAGGGGCGTCAGATTCAGAAGGGCTGATACTCAAGGGGGCGAGAGCATGGCGGGGCCTGGTAGGCACAGGAAGGGACTAGGCCAGGCCTGGCTGAGGGGCGACTACGGGGCTGACTAAGTTGGAGTCCTGTGTTTCCCGGAATCCTCCCCTCTCCTCCTCTCTCTCTCCCCCCCACACTCACCTCCCCAGGTCTCAGTCAGGGCCAGGGTCACCCCTGAGAGCAGCAGCAGGAGGGTTGGGGGCCTCATGACCTGCATCCTCCGTGGCTGGGGAAAATATGAGTCCAGTGGTCGGTGGAGACTCGGTGGTGCTGATTGGCTTCTCCAGAAACCCTCCAGGCAACAGGAAGTGAGAGCTAGGATGAGTAGCTGGTATCCAGGTAGGAGGACCCCACTTTGGTTGTGAGAGGGAGAAATGCAATGGCAGGGAGATGGATGGCAGGGAGATGGGGAATGCCCAAGAGTAGCCTTCCCCACCCCAGACATCCCACTCAGGACTGAGACACTGAGAACCACACCTGGGACTCTGGGACTCAGGGACTCCGCTCTGTTTCCTCCTCTGGGACACCAACACCTCCTCTCACTGTCTCCCTGATCCAGGCCCAGGGACTGAGCCAATAAGTCTCATTTTCTTTTCAGGATCTATGTACAGTCTTATAAATTAGTGAGGACCACAAGTATTATTTTATTTTATATGGGTTATAGCGGTCAATATTTACCATGTTAGGAATAAAACCTTTTTTGATGATGTTATTATTAAATTAAGAACAATATTATTTTTCTTTTTCTTTCTGGCTTATTTCGCTGAGCAGGATCCCTTCCAGCTCCATCCATGTTGATGTGAATTGCATGAGTTTATCTTTTTGATTGCTGAGTAATATGCCACATCTTCTTGATCCAGTCATTTATTTTTGGGCATTTGGTTGTTTCCATAGCTTAGCTATTGTAAATAGTGCTGTTATAAACATAGGGGTGCAGGTGCCCTTTTGAATTAATGTTTCTATGCAGGAATTTGAAAACCTAAGTAAGGGACCAGGAAAAAGACTAATTATAATAAAGTGAAAATCAAAATCAATGAGCAACTATAAACTAGAGATACTCTGGGGTGGGAGAGGGAGTAGGATCAAAACAAGGGGGGGTGGGAATTGTATGGGGACTATAACCAGGATGAAAATGCATACATTGTGCAAAAATGCAAAATGATGTAAAAAATACATAAAATAAAATAAAAATGCTCAAAAAAGAATAATATTAATAGCCTATTGCATGTTAACACAAAGTGATTTTATGAAAAACATATTTCTGAAAATAATCAGGGTAAAGAGTGGATTTTTTATAGTTTACATTTTTTAAAATGTCTTTCTTGTCTGTCTATTATAGGACCTTGAATCTTCATATTTTCCCCTTTATTTAATCAATTGTTTTGGTTGAAGTCTATGAAAAAAAAATCACCTCACACAAATATATTAAAGTAGTATTTTAATAACTTTTCCAGATAATTATGAATATCAACTTTGGTACTAAAATAAAACTATAATGTGGTAGTTTCTCATGGGTTATTTGCAAAGTTAAAACAAACAATTTACATTCTGTCATATTAATGCTATAGGCCTCTTTTGCCTAATGATTGTCTTGTATGTTTTATGATTTTTAAAAGTAATGCTTTGTTTCATTAGGTTATATGATCTTCAGTGTCAATTGCAGTGGAATCAAATTATCAATCATATATTTTTTTACCACAGATCCCAAAAGTAGTTATTCATTACTGTACGTTGTCAAATTTATAGTGATGAACATATCATAGTGAAGTGGACACAATTTTCCATAATTCTGTTTTTCTCTGGGATTTTATATTTTATCAAGGCAAATTACTGTCAGTTGACTTACTTAAAGGAACACACTCACATTCATTTTCAAGAAAATGTCTGCCAACTTACCAAGTCCTTCAAGTAAAGATGGCACTGCCTAAAAAAAAGCCAATTTATGTCATATAATATTTTTTGAAATATAAAACTAACTAAATAAATATTTTCCTTAGAGCTTGTACTTTGGAATGTGGAGAAATTGCTATTTATGTATGTTAATGTCATCATATCAGATATTATTACATTTATGTATTTGAGAATGAGATAAGGAAGGTAATTTTTAATGCTTTAACCAGGACTTTTTTTTTAAGTTTTATTTATTTATTTTTTATTTATATATTTTTTATATTGTTGTTCATTTTTGTACAATATTTGATTTCTTCTCTGAGGTGCTGTCCCAATAAAATTATCACCACCAAGACATCCGTGAACTGTCATAGACTCTTGTGGTCTACCCTCCCCTGTTTTGCTCCCTCCCCTTCCCCCCTCTCCTGCCGAATGTGACCAATTTATAGTTTGTCTGCTAGTTTTGTCTTTTTTTCCATGATCTCTTGTATCGTTTCCCTATGTTCCTCCTATAAGTGAAACCATCTGATATTTTTCTTTTTCCTCCTGACTTATTTCGCTGAGCATAATCCCTTCCAGCTCCATCCTTGTTGCTATGAATGGCATGAGTTTATCTTTCTTGATTGCTGATCAACCAGGATATTTTGAACTGAAACTGACTTGGGCATTTTTTTCCTATGAGTTAAGTAGTGGTGAAGAATAACTACTAGAATGATACTAACAACAGTACCAAAACAGTGCCAAGGACAGTGCCAAGGTGGAGGACAGGTCACTGTCAATGGGGTCTCACCTGTGTGCACAATTGCCCGACCATTCAGGCTCAGGGTCCAACAACAAGAGGTTTATTTATAAAGTTACACCAGTAGTGAAACTGAGCTCAAACCTGGTTGTTTCATTGTCTGATTAGTCCATTTATGATCTGAGTACCAGATTTAAAAGGGAAAAAGCCAGGTGCTTGCATACATTCGACTTACCCAAAGGCAGGCTTATGGGCTGGAGTGGGCCAAATTGGAGCCTGCAGCACTCTGTACCCAGCACCCCTTCAGTGAGTTGGGTGTGACAGTGCAAGGGTGAGGAGCCTGCAACAGCACTGGGATAATGGTCTGAGCTGAGCTGCTGCAGGGTGGTCTCTGCTAGGAGACTGCCATGTTGATCTGGCACTCTGTGGATGCCTCTGCTAGAGCTTCAGGGATCAGTAGCCCCAGAACTGCCCCGTGGGGTCCCGTGCTCCTCCAAGTGCCCCTGTGTTGGAGACCCCTAATGCGTGAAGTGCTGAGACAAGGAGAATGTCTCGGTCATGAATGGAAGACTGATCAGCATGGGCTGGAAGACTGGCCCATGTCTAGACCAAGATGTCCTTTCTTGTGTCAGCAAAGCTAAGCCTGAGAAACCCGCAAGATTAGAAAGGGAGTAGCATATACCTGATAACGCAGAACCTTGGCAGTGAATATGTGCCCGGACTAGGATAACTACTAAGAGAATGATTCATTGTCTAGTAACTAACAAGGAGGGGAGGAGGTGGCTCATAGCAATAAAAATGAGTTGCACTGGGCACTCGGGACACTTGAGGCCAGAGTGAGAGGCCTTGCGTCCCCTGGGTCCTGCTTCTCTTAAAACTCTATGCTGTGTCTGTCATTTCTTTATAATATTTATAGGTTCTTTCGGATTCCTCTCTCAACCCTGTTCACCGGAGCTGGTCTCTGGCACCCCTGTGCCACTGACCACAGGGTTCAAGGTTGTCTCTGGTGCCAGAGTCCCACAGCTGCTTGCTCTGGGATGGCAGGACCAGGGAGCCATGGCCGCCTGCTACCTCTGCCATGAGTGCTCTGGGCCTGCTGTCCCACAGGCAGCATACTGGGGCCGCAGGCTGGGAAACTTCCTTCTCTGCTTGCTGTTTTTAAGCTGCCTGTGCTGACTGGCCCACAGGAACCAGCAGCACCAACACAGCCAGCACACCCCACCATTCAGGCTGTGGGGAAAAGACTATTTTGCCCTATGGCTGGTGCCATGGGAATCTGGTTTCTCTACTCAGTTGTAACTACTCGGTTGTTACAATAATCTCCATTCTTACTAGCTCCACCTCAGTGTGAGATAGCCAAGATAAAAGAAATTGTGGGTAGTAGGATGAGTTGTCCCAATCCTGTTTGAACAGGTGGACTAAATCATGGAATGGCAAGCCCTGTACAAGCAATTCGGCCCACTACACTAACGTGAAGCACCCTGGTAGATTTAGATCCTAGCTAATGATTATGTCACCATTTCCTGGAGGGAGAAAGCTGAGCACCCACACGCACAGCTGGAATGTAACCATGCATGCAGGCCTGTGGTAGCCCAACAAGGTAGGACGCTGCCTTCCTCTTCTCTACTTTGGGGACTTTTCCTTTAAATAGCTCCTCTTAACTCCCTTGGGAGAACTAGGTCATAGTCTGCTTTCCCAAAGTGGCTCCCTCATGCATGTGTCTCTCTAATAAATCCTTCCCTGGTTCAGCTACCACATGCACTCTCTGGTGAATCCCTAGAAGGCAAAGGGCCCACTCTTTTGGGTTGAGATACTATAACAGTGGCATTCTTCAAAGACAATGGGACAAACATTACTGAAATTCATTTGGTACCCCTAAAGACCCATAAGAGCCAGATTTATCCTGACAAAAAAGAGGAAAATGGTGTATCACACATCCAGGCTGCAAATATACTAAAAAGCCACAATAATTAAAACAGCATGGTACTAGAACAAAAGCAGACTTACAGGTCATTGGAATAGAACTGAGATTCCAGAAATAAACCAACACATATTTGGACAGTTAATATGTGACAAGAAGCTAAGAATATACACTGGACCAAGAAAACCTCTTTAATAAATAGTACTGGGAAAACTGGATGGCCACCAGCAAAGGAATGAAATGAGACCTCTATCTCACACCATACACCAAATGAACTCTATACGGATAGAAGACTTGGAAGTAAGATATGGAAGTGTAAAATACACTGAAGACAAACATAGGCAAATCACTCCACAATGTAAGCTTCAATGCTGTCTTTGTGGATTTGTTCCTAGAAACAAGGAAAGGAATGAGAATATAAATAATTGGCACTACATCAAACTAAAAAAGCAAGAAAACATAACAAAAATGAAGAAGAACTCTGCTTAATGACAGAAAATATTTTTATACCATACATCCAAAAAGGGGCTGCTATGAAAGTTCTACAAAGAGCTTATACAACTTAAAAAAAAAAAAAGGAAATAACAGAATCGGCATTTCTTCAAAGAAGATATACAGATGGACAATAGGTAAATAAAAGATGTTCATCATCATTTATCATCCAGAAACACAAATCAAGACCACAATAAGAAACCACCTCACTCCAGGGAGAACGGCCCAGAAACAGAAAGTACTGGTGAGCATGTGGAGAAAAAGGAACCCACTTACACTGTTGGTGGGAATGTAGACAAGTTCAGTCACCAAGGAAAACAGTAAGGAGATTCCAAAAAGATTAAAAATGGATCAGCCACACAACCCAGCAATTCCACTCCTATGTATCTATCAAAAGGACATAAATAAATTAATAAAAGAGGGAACTTGCATCCTCATGTTTGTTGCAGCTTATTTACAATAGTCACACTATGGAAACAGCCTAAATGCCCCAAAACAGATGTGGATCAATAAAAATGTAGTATATGTACAGAATAGAATATTATTCCGTGTTCAAAATGATAAACTGAAGCCAGTTGTGACAGCATGGATGGAACTGGAAGGGATTATACTAAGTGAAGTAAGCCAGAAGGAGAAAGATAAATTCCTGATGGTGTTACTAACATGTGGAGTAGAGAAAAGCCAAACAGGTTTAGACAAAGACAAACATTGAACCTAACCCTTGAGGCTGACCATAGAACTGTGACCTCCAGAGGGGGAAGGGGAGAGGTCAGGAAAGAGTGGGGAGAGAGTGTTGGGGGAAAGCATGTCCTGAGCTTATTCCATACAGGCTTTGTGGACTCCACCCCCACTCCAGACCAAAGCCATCAGGACATTGGGAAAGACAAATCCCGTCACCACTAAAGGGAGGGTGGCTGGGACCTGAGGGTGGAGTTAAGCAGCCAGGGTTGGTATAAAAACCAGACACGTGGGACTTGGGGGCTCGCTATCGCTCGCCTCCTGGCTTCACAGCTCCTGGCTTGCGGCCAGCTCTCAGAGTGCCATTTGGGATTCCTGATTGGCGGATTGGGTAGGACGCATTTAAAACTTTGTCTCCCATTTTTCTCCCTGAGCTGTACATTTCCTCATTTGCCCTTCCCTTGTAAATAAACCCTTTATTAACCTTTCACGTGTGCCTGCAGTAGAGCATTGATAAGTCCTTTTAAGCGCGCGGGTGAGGACCCACAGTCAGGCACCCCGTTTTGTATCGGGGCTGCCCTATAACAAGAGCACAATCAGACTTTTTCCCTGGATACTCTGTGTGGGGATAGAAAACGGTGTTATTTTACATTTCCATTGGATGACCAAATTCTAAGGAGATAATGAGATTTAGTCTAGCTTAGCCTCTATAAAGTTAATGCTAGCAAGGATTGCTTTGGTTTTCCCTACTCCAAGATGTCAGGAAAACTGGGGCCCCTTTCTGGATTCTCTATCTGAGACCTGGGCTGGAGAGGGGGGCGCACAGGGGAGCTGCCAGGTTGGTTCTTATGGAAGTTGATGAAGTCACATTTGTCCCCTCAGGAGCCCACCTCACTCTTCTCCCTCCCCTTCTGCTCCCTCTGACTCCCTTAGCTGCTTTCCTCTCCCTGTCTTTGTCTCCTTCCTCCCCTCCATACCACTGAATAACAACTGCCTTGAGGAAAATTCCCTGTATTAAAATGCCCATCAAGGCATAGAGAGTGAATTGGGTCTGGGGTGAGTCTGGAATCTCTCTGGGGCACTCAAGCTGGCCCAGGACCAAGGCTGCAGGAGAGACTGAATCATGGACTGTCCCTAGAGGAGCGGTCAGAGGAAACACCTACAGACTGGTGAGGATGCGGCATTTACAGGGCAGTGGTGGGTGGGGATGCCCAGCCATGCAAAGACCCAGGCTGGTCCTGTCCACCTCCCCCAGGCCTCACTTACCTTCTCACAAGCTCCTTCATCTCTCCCTGGGGACTGCTGATGCTGCCACACCTCCAGTAGCGATTGTGTTCCAGAAACCAATCAGAGTTTTTTCATGTCTGTTTTTACAGTGGGTGGGGAATGTAGGGATCTCCCAAGATCTTGTGGTGTCTGGAGTAGGTTCAAGAGGTCTCAGCTTCCTTCCTAATTCTTTTTTTTTTTTAAGATTTATTTATTTATTTATACAAGCACTGGGTACAGTCAGAAGCACGGGAGGGTGAGAGAATTCACCAGAGCCAGAGCAGGGAGCAGAACAGGCAGACTGACGAAGTACACTGCTGAGGGGAGCAGCGGGTGGCAGGAGAAGTCTGCGCGCCATGTGGGACCCTCCTTCTGTGGCCAGGGAGCAGCCGGGGATCGAACCGGTGCTGCAGAGGCTGCGGGCAGCTTAGCAACCCAGCGCTCAACCGCTGCGCCACCGGGGAGGCCCTCCCTTCCTAATTCTGAGAACCCTGAATCTTGCTGAGACCTTGGCCCTGGAATAATGTGGAAGAAATAATGTTGTGGGAGGTAATGAATGGACCCATTTGGTGAAAGCCACACAGGGTGTGCAAGAGTCTGTTTTTGCATTTTTGTGGGATGGCCACACACTTCCCCTCACCTCATTCTGTTCCCTCCATTCACTTCACCATTTCTGACTTCTCTCTCTTTCTCCTCCCTCCTCTGCCCAAGTCAGTAAGGGGCCCCATGAGAACTACTTCTGGGCTAAGGCAGCAGCTTGGGAGAGGGCCTTGGGGTGGAGGTTAAGCCCAGCACAGGGAGCAGAGCCAGTAGAGAGAAGGCAGGTCATAGTCCACTCCCCACCCACCCTGAGTTATGGTTTCTGCCCCAGGCCTCCCATCCCTCATGGGTGTCCACACTGTTTCCTTCCCCCTGGCTTCAGCAAGCCTGGCTTTGCTGCCAGCACCTTGGTGGACAACACAGGGGCCTGCACTTCCACAGTGATGGCTCAAGTCTCTGCAGGACACTGAGTCCACTGTGGCTGGAGAAGATGGGGTGAGACTGTGAGATGGGGAGACAGACATTATTGACTGAAATAAAACCTTAGTGATAGTTAGACAAGGAATTTGTTAGGTGACCAAAGTGAGGACTCAAACCCAGGAACAGTCCATCAGGTTTTACGCTGTGAGAACTGCTCCAGCAATCAACTTTGAGATCAGTTTATACACCCTGTGCAGAGGAGCAAATGTGCAGACGAGGGCAGGCCAATGGCTCACTGATGTAAGACTGTGTTGAATTTTGGGCAGGAGGCTTCTGGTTTTCATCAATAGGTTTAGATCTTTTGATTTTCTGAATTTATCTTAACCTAGAGAAATGTCGATGCCTTCTGTATGTAGAGAGCATCGATTTTCCTCTGGGAAATGCTGGGATTTGATCACTTTTCAGATTTTGAAAGAAAACATCATAGCGATGCCAAGGCTCATGCTTGTCCTTTGCTGGCTCCTTGGTCACAGTGGAGGTGGAAGGTTAATTTTCCCATAGACACCGGATTCCTGCAGTGGCTGCTTCACAGAACAGGGCAGCTGCTGTGATTCAAGCCTATCAGATGGCTTTGCTCGCTTGCCTACAACACACTGAGGAGGTCCCAGAGTGTTCATAATGTCCTCACAGTATTCCTTGTGGTCATAATAATCTTATTCATGCATTCATTAGAGTATTGCACCTTCTGCCAACATCAGGGAACATTTCACATCTTTCAACTAATCAATATTTCCTCTAAGGAGGTGTGGCAGATCATATCTACCTTCCTATTATGATCTAGCCCTTCACCCCTTATTGTTTCCCTTAGTGCCTACTACAGCAACTGGAAAATGTCGTTAAATTTACATTTTATCAGTCACGGTCTGTCGTAGTAAATGGTCAGATTTTACAAATTTCCTTTGTGATGTGTCCTTTAGTGACTCTGTAGTCACAGTGCAGGTCAGCGAGACTCCCCACGCTGGATAGGTCCAGCAGTGACCTGCCTAGTGACTGAGCCATTGTCCTTCTGCATAGGGAGGCTTCTACCCAGTGAGAGAACATGCAGGACATAATAAGTACAAGTTGGTAACCTTGGGAGGCATTTGGATACAATCCTTTTTCCAAACTCAAAGGGCCCTGCAAGTTAGGGTCCTTTTTGCCTTGGAAAGGTTTCCTGGATTATGGTTAGGTCCAATTAAACACATGGACCACCTCTTTTGTGCCACCATAAAGTAAGTTGTCTGAAAATACTGTTTTCCCCAAGAGGCCATTTTCTCTGGGACCTATTGGGTCAAACTATGAATACTGCAAAAAAGGAAACTGTGGGGGCCTCCCTGGTGCTGCAGGCTGTTGAGCACTGTGCTGTAAAGCTATCCACAGCCTCTGCAGAGTGGGTTCAATTCCAGTCAGGTGCAGAGATATCCACATGGCGTGGCAGACCTCTCCTGTCTCGCCCGCTGCTCCCCTCAGCGGCGTACTTCGTCAGTCTGCCTGTTCTGCTCCCCACTCTGTCTCTGGTGAATCCTCTCACCATCCTGCAAATCTGGCCTGTACCCGGGTTCTTGTATGCATGTGTAGGGTAAATGGTTTTTGAGGCTTTTCTGCCCTCCCACCATTAGGATTGCCCTGCCTTATGGGGCACCTGTACTTGTTACATTGTTGTCAGCAGTCTTATTTACTTCTGTGGGCCATAGGAGGAGTATAGAGATAGTCACCAAGAGGAGCAGAAGCAGGAAAAAGAAGGGGAGAAGAGAAAGCCAGAGAAACTCAGAGTGAAGACTTGCCTCCTGGCCCCCAGATACCTCTGCTTGCTGCCTGCTCTATATGTAACAGCTCAATAAAAGCCTGAGAAGGCCACCGAGGGCTCCAGGACTCTCCTTTACCTCCAGGTCTGCCGGATCAAAGATAACCTGCTCAGTGGCCATACTGGCCCTACAGCATGAATAAATAAATCTTTAAACAAAAAAAAAAGGAAGCTGTGATCTTAAGGGAAGTGTTGAGTGTGGGTTTAGTCTGATCCATGGTTTCCTGTGACAATGAAAAATTCCCCTTTTCTGGGCAACTTGTATTTCTCCTTTTCAGTAGCTGTGTTGTGAAAATTAAAGTCTCCAGTTAACATGAGAGAGACAATACATTGAATGAGGTCATTGTTGCTTGTGTTAAGATGCTTCCTTAGCTGTTTTGGTCTTCTCTAACTTTTTAAAAATTATATTTTATTTTGTATAATTCTTAACATCATTTTTCATTTTTGCACAATGTATGCATTTTCATTTTGGTTATATTCCCCATACAGTTTCGCCCCCCCCCTTATTTTGACCCTAATCCCTCTTCACCTCCCCCCACCTCCCATAGGGTGTCTTTGGTTTATAATTGCTTGTTGATTTTGATTTTTTCTTTATTATAATTAGTCTTTTTCCTGGTCCCTTATTTTCTAAATTCCTGCTATGAGTGAGACATCTGGTATTTTTTTTTTCCTTTCTGGGTCTTCCCCAACTTTTAAGGTGATTTGCTTTTAAGGTGACTGCCTTGCAGTGCCCCTGTGTTTTAATTATTGCCAATTCTTCTTTTTTTAATTAAATTTTTTTTAAAGATTTATTTATTTTTATACAAGAACTGGGGTATAGGCCAGAGGCATGTGAGGGTGAGAGAATTCACCAGAGACAGAGTGGGGAGCATAACAGACAGACTGACTGAAATACACTGCTGAGGAGAGCAGTAGGTGAGAAAGTAGAGGTCTGCTGCGCCATGTGGGTATCTCCCTGGTTGGCTGGGAATCGAACCGGCACTGCAGAGGCTGCAGACAGCTTCACAGCGCTGCACTCAACCTGCTGCGCCATTGAGGAGTCCCCAATTCTTATTTTTAAAGATTTTAGTTATTTATTTATGCATTGAAGAACTGGGATATAGGCCAGAATTGGGGGGGAGGGGGATTAGAGGATTCACTGGAGGCACAGTTGCAAGCAGAACAGATGGATCTACTGAAATACACTGCTCTGGTGAACAGGGCTTGAGACAGGAGAGGTCTCTGTGCTGCAGGGGCTGAAAACAGGACATCACGGTGGGCTGTCTCAATGATGATAGCACTGAGTCTTAATCCATAGGCCACCAGGGAGGCCTTATTGCCAATTCTTTAGGAAGCAGTAAGGGCCCTAATAAAGTAGTCACTTGTTTTCCACTTTTGGTAGGCAGTCTGGCAGAGTTCTAGAATCCTCTCTGCTTACAAAGCATTCCCAGATCACACAGCACTATAAATGTACATCTACTGCTTGCGTACATGTTTGCTCTTTTTCCTTTTGAAAAGAGGCAGGCTCCAGACAATGTGACCACTGAACCTCAGGCAAGGAGCAATTTTGAGAGTGGACACTAAGGAGGTCACAGAATATCCAGCTTGATATTTCTCAGGAGATCTTTATAAATCAGAACTACCTATAAGTGAAATAAAGTCAGCATTAGGTATGAAGCTAAGCAAAATTGGGGCAGGAGGTGGAAACAACCTGGTGGTGGGTCCTTACCAGCAGGCTTACAAACTGCAAGACAAGACCCCAAGGTCTCTCACCTTTAGGGGCTGACAGACACAGCCTGGGGGAGAACAAAACAGAACCTGGTCAGAGCCACAGAGATGAGACCACAGGAGGGACTGATGAGGGTGACTCCCCCATGGGCTCCATCTACACTGTCCCCAGGGGCTCAGGGACCAAACCCCTGATCCACACTTACCAGCAGCCTGAGTGTAGCTTCCTCCTTGTCCTCCTGTGGGAAGAAATATGGGAAACAGGGAGGAGTCAGCCCATGAAATCTTAAAGTAATCCCCTAGTCCTGGACCACAGGGAAGTTTCCAGAACTGTACCTGAAGACTCAGGGCAGGACCAAGAAATAAGAAGAGAGGAGATAAGGGGGGACTGGACCAACAGCCCCCTGGAGTCTGTCCTCAGCCGGGAACTTCCCTTTGAATATTTGCTGGGATCAGGCCCCCATCACCAGAATTATCAAGGTAAATGATTTGTGATTCATTTTCATAAGTGCTTTATAAAAGAGTGTGAGCAATCAGCACCAGACTGGCAATACTTATGCGTGGATGGTACTTCCCATTAACCAGGTAGGGCAAGTTCTCCCTGGGACATGAAAGCCTCCAGTTGACAAGATCCCCCACTCCCTTCCCTACCTGAGTGCTTCTTCCTTTATATCACAGCTGCAGCCACCGCAGCTCCAGTGAGCACAGCTAAAAGGAGAACCAGGCCAGCAATGATGCCTGCGGTGGGGATGATGGACTAAGGAGGGGGCACTGGAAGGGAAGGGAAGGGAAGGTGAGACCCTGTTACCCAGGCCTCATCTTTACCCCCTGAAGGTCTCCAGAAGGGCTCCTGATTCCCGTGAGCAGAAGCTCAGTGCCCACGCCCCCCTCCTCACCCCATCTCAGGACTCGGGGCTCCAGCAGCCTCTCATGCTGCATGTGGCACGTGTATCTTTGCTCCTCTCCAGAAGGCATCACCACAGCCGCCCACTTCTGGAAGGTTCCATTCCCCCTGGGCCTGGTCTCCACCAGCTCTGTGTCCTGGGTCAGGTCCTCCCCATCTCGCTGCCAGGTCAGGGTGATGTCCGCAGGGTAGAAGCCCAGGGCCCAGCACCTCAGGGTGACCTCATGTTCAGAGACGGGATAGTGGGTTACCTGTGTTTTGGGAGGATCTGAGGGGCAGATTCAGAAAATTCACACTTTGTGTTTCCTCCATGGACACTGAAGCAGCCTCATATGACCATTCTCATAATGAGCAGGATAAGTGGTTTGGAAAAAGGAAGCACAACACCAGAAACCAGTCTTGTCTGGGGATCTGGGATAATTGATTATCTACTGAAAGTTTTAGAATCAGAATGAGAACCCTTGATGGGAGAATGCAGTTCTCTGAGGAAGAGAACACAGACTTCTCTCCTGATGTAAGCGGAGGGTGAATGACTCAGATTCAGATCCAAAATTGTTCTCAGACGAAAAGCAAGACCTTGAGAGAGAAATTGAGGGTTTCAAGATGGCTGCGGGGTCAAAAAGATCCTGGGAAAGGTGCTTTCAGGGATGGTCTCCTGTCCATCTGAGGAGAGACTGGATTCCTTAACTGCCCTTCAGGAAAGGCATGGCCTCTGGGGGAGTCTCACTAGTACAGAACAGGACACCCCAGAGGACTCCTCCCTCTCGGACCAGAAGGGGGCGGTTTTCTCACCATTAGTCCATATTCCCTGTGGGATGACAGCCTGGGGGAGATCTGGAGAGCTCCTGGCCCCTCTCATCAGTGCGCTGCTGCACCTCCTTCCCGTTCTCCAGGTCTCTGCGCAGCCCCTCCACGCACCTGCCCTCCAAGAAGTTCCTGAAGCTCTAAGCCTTCCCGGCCGCCTCTCACTCGATCCGGGTGATCTGAGCGGCAGAGTCCGCGGTGGTCCAGCAGCGCAGGTCCTCGCTCAGGGCCAGGTAATCGGCGCCGTCGCCGAGGAGGCTCCGGTCTGACCCCACGTCGCAGCCATGCTTGTTCTGGAGGGTGAGACACCCTGCGCCCCGCCCCATTGTCAGCTGGTGATCACCCCGCCTGCACCCCGAACTCCCGCCCCGAATAAACCTAAACTGAAGGGAACTTCACAGGTAGGTCCCGCGGGCTCTTCGTAGGCCTAGGGTCGGGCCAGTCCAGTAGTGTCGAGATCGCCCTCGGACCCGAGACTCCGGGCGACCCCGCCGGTGCGTGGGGGTGAGGGTGGTGACTTGGCCCCGGGTTCGCTTCTCTCCCAGTCCTCGCTCTGGTTGTAGCGGCCTGCGCAGGTCCTCCAGGAGCGCTTGGAACCACTGTGTGTTGTCCCTTTGGTTCTGAGTCTCCTCGTCCAGGTCCTCCTGCCCCACCTGCCCCGCCCAGGGCGCCCGCGGCTCCATCCTCTGGCCCAGGGAGTCGCTGTCGAACCCCGGAACTGCGTGTTGTTCATGTAGCCCACGGCGATGAAGCTGGGCTCCCCGAGGCCGGGGCCGGGACCTCGAGGTGTGGAAAATCCTCAGGGAGTGGGGGCTGGGAGAGGGAGGTGTGCTAAAGTAAGCACTCCACAGGTAGACTACTAAAAAATGGGTGATGTCTCCAGCTGGAGTAAAAGACAGTGATGCAAGTGTATTAGGAAACAAGGGTGGGGTGGCGTGTCCACGGCAGTCACTGTCCTTAGCCTTACACATTCTCCATCCTTTCCCATTTGGTTTTTTCTTTTTTAAAAAAATTTTTTAAAGATTTTTTTATTTATACAAGCACTGGGTACAGTCAGAAGCGCGGGAGGGTGAGAGAATTCACCATAGGAAGAGCGGGAAACAGAACAGGCAGACTTGATGAAATACACTGCTGAGGGGAGCAGCGGGCACGGCAGGAGAGGTCTGCGCGCCATGTGGGACCCTCGCTGGAGGCCAGGGATGGAACCAGCGCCGAGCTTCCCAGCCCAGCACTCAACCACTGCACCACCAGGGGAAGCCCTGGTTTTTTCTTTTCTTTCTTTCTTTCTTTTCTTTTCTTTTTTTTTTTTTTAAGACATACTGGGCATAAGGAGTCCCTTTCCCAAATAAAATTGTAACAGAGGTTTGCCTTTCTGGCTTCTGTCTTTAGTGGGTATTGTGAATAGATGGTAATAGATGGCTTGTTTGGTTCCAGGGATGTTTTAAGTGTTTCTGCTGAATGAATTTTTCCTATATATATACATGAGGAAGCCCAGCGTTCCTGCAGAAGTTGTTTAAGAATTTCATCATTGTCTTGAGTAATTATCTCAGTCAAAAGTATTACATTATGAATATTTATTTGGTTTGCATGATTTTCTGGTAATTCTCAATACATTTATCCTTTTCAAGTAAATGAGATCCGTACTCTGTATTTGTTGTTCGGGACTCGTCTAATTAAAGTCCAGGGACACAATTAACTGGGCAGCAAGAACATCTTCACCCTACGGGGAAGGGCGAGGAGAGCAGCCCTGTTACCTTCTCCACAGCCTTCTCCAGGGCCACAGCTCCTCCGGCTGCCGCCCTGGGTTGCTCTGGTCATGTGGCTAATGGTATTTGCCAAGTTAGGCCCTTGGCCTCTGTCTCCTCAGGGTCGCTTCCTCCCCATGGATGTGGATGAGCCCACTGTGGGACCACATTTCCCACCATCATCCCTGGCCGGGAAAGGAAAACACCCCAAAGGTCTTAGTAAGGCAGGTCACTCGGGGTCCTGGTCACCTGGGGTCCTGGTGACAGGTGTGTCCTCTGAGTCCTCTTGTGGAACG